>NC_137891.1:51558276-52169073 GCF_963455335.1 Martes martes | reverse complement strand
GGGAAAACCCTTTTCAAATCCACAAAACTGGATAACTGCAATCCAGGATCATTAGGTGAAGTAAAACAATGCAACAGTTGCAGATCCCAAGAGTTCAATCACATACACAACGATGGCCACAACAGTACTTTGCACTGTCATCTCATTTTAACTTGACACGAGCAAGAGATGCTTCCTCATAAATAAGCAGTGAGTGTTTCGTGACTTTCAGGCTTATTATTCCCTTATATAACTAGGAGGTTGTCACTTAATATGGAAAATAGAAAATAATTCTGCCAGTCAGAGTTTTTTCCAATTAGAATATTAAGTTATGATGCAAGTAAAGTTTTCAAAGTCACTCATTAATTAGGACTATTTTATTACTCTTTTATATAAAATGTTTTACTGACTCATTATCTGCAGAGGTGGTGCTGAGGTGGCTTCCCTCCTGTCTTTTCTCCCTCCCTTCTGCCTTCCCCCTCCTTCCCTGTCTTCCTTGCTCCTTCCTTCCTCCCGCCTTCTCTCCCTCCCTTCCTATCTTCTTCCTCCTCCTCCTCTCCTTCTCTTCCCCCTCTCCCCGCCCCTCATTTCTTAAATTTAGATATCACGAAAATACCTTTCATTGTTTGTTTTCTTTTCTCTCTATAGTGTCTCTAAGCAGATGGTCTTTTCTAATGTCATAACTTTGACAACCAGTGACGTGCAGGCGGTTTCCACTTCTGTATGCCTAGTCCCTCTCCTTCAAGCTCCAGTTTCGTATTTCCAGTTACCTCTTGGTTATATGTAACTATATCAGGTAATAACTGAAACTCACAGTGGGTCTATTATTTCTTCCCAGACCGGCTCTTCCTTCTCTGGTTCTTGTTTCTGTTAGTGGTTTCTAACCTCCCAACACATAGGCTCCAAAGCTTGCCGTCGTCTTTGAATCCTTACTCTCTCGTCCTTCTCATGTGAGCAGACCCCATGATCTCATGTTTATTTGCTGCTCTCCATCTCCAGGATCATTCTCTAGTTATACTTTACCTCTTCCCTGTATGGTTAAGATACTTAGTTGATTTCTCTGTCTCTGTCCTCTCCTCTAATTCATCTTATACATTACTGCCGGATAAGCCCTAGAATCTCAGAATTAGAAAACAGACCTTGAAGTGATCTGGTCCAAACAACTGGGTGCTTGTTAGTTATTTCTAATTCTCAAGCCAAATCTATGCTTAGGTAACTCTCTTGCTAGCTTTAGCCAGTCTTTAAAAATAACCTAGCTATTTTAAAGTACTTTTTTCTCTCCTCCCTCCTGCTCCTCCTCCTGCTCCTGCTCTTCCTCCTCTTTCTCCACCTTCTTTTTTTTTTTTTTTTTAAGATTTTTATTTTTTTAAAGATTTTTATTTATTTATTTGACACAGAGAGAGAGATCACAAATAGGCAGAGAGGCAGGCAGGGAGAGAGAGGGAAGCAGGCTCCCCGCTGAGCAGAGAGCCTGATGCGGGGCTCGATCCCAGGACCCTGGGATCATGACCTGAGCCGAAGGCAGCGGCTTAACCCACTGACCCACCCAGGCGCCCCTCTCCACCTTCTTCATTTGAACCGAAATCCTTCTCCCACTTTTGTCTTAAGTCTGTCCCTGTGGCCATACAGAAAGTCTAATCCCTCTACCACAGGACAGAATTTCAAGATTTGTGGGTAGTTATTATGTGTCAAAGTATAAAAGCTCTCCATTGGGTTAGGGTTTAGAAGCTGTCAGGAGCACTGTTATTTTTAATCATGCTTGTTGCAAACTTCTGGAGAAAGAAGATAGTGAAATGTGACAGCCATCTCTGAACCCCAAGCTGTCCGGTTGTTTAAATTCCTTTTTAAAAGTATTTTTGAGAAGAAAGGCAGAACTTTAAGGCCATGAACTTAAAAAGCATGCATTAGTAACTCATATATGTTTGAAGTGATTAAAAAGTATAATTTGAGAACTATTTATCTCCTACACTAATCATGTTTCATTATATTTTGTAACTAATTAGAACATGTTTCACAGTTCTTAAAAATTATAAGTTTAGATTTTAGATACATACTAAAATATCCTTATCACAAGAGAATCTTTATATCCTTATACTGAATGGCAAATTCAGCAGAGAATTTTGCCAATTTAATACAGAGAACAGATCATATCCATATTTAATTTCATTTTAGGCTAATTGATTCATTAGCAAATATGTCCTTTATATAACTCCCTAGGTCATAAAAATTCCAGATCTCATCTTTTTATGAGCATAAGGAAAAAGAATTACAGTACAGAAATTGAATAAACAAAAGAACTTTAATGTCCAAGTGATTTGCTTTTCAGTTTCCCTCCACTACTGAGGGAGTGTTCTTAAGGGGAGAGTTAAATTTCTAATTTTATATATATATATATTTTAGGTGGAACAGTCTTCATTCCTTCAGCCATTATCATATTATAATAGTGTCAAGATCCTTTATTGACCTGGTTATTTTACTAGGGAAAAGACTTATTTTGTTTGTAAGACTTGTAGCAGATGCTGCTGGTACCCTACCTTATCTCCCAGATACGTGTAGTTCTCATTCATAACAGGTATCCTATAGCAAGCACCTCTGGTTCTTGGCTGAGGGCTTCTTCTGTCTGATGCTTCCCAGGTCTTTTCTGGTATCCTCTCCTTGCACTCAAATCTTAGTCTCATGTTTGCTTCTGGGGGAACCTAACTTAAATTACCTTTCTCAAAATATCCTACTGTGTACTTTTACACTCAAACATAAATTTTGCCTTTACTTGAATCTTAAGAGACAGGAAATATTAAGATATCAAATATTTTTGGTAAGCCATGTTAAGACTTTTTAAAAAAAAACAAAACGTGATTTTAAAAGCAAAGGAAGGGTTGCCTGGGTGGCTTGGTCAGTTAAGTGTCTGACTCTTGATTTTGGGTCAGGTCAAGATCTTGGACTGTGAGAATGAGCCCCACGTTGGGCTCTGTTCAGTGGGGAGTCTGCTTGAGATGCTCTCTCTCCCCCTATCTCTGCCCTTCCCTCTGCTCCTGTGCTCTAAATACAAAATAAAATAAAATAAAATAAAATAAAATAAAATAAAATAAAAGCAAGGGGATAGCATTGAAGGGGTTTCTAGCAAAGGAATGGCAAGATCAGATACGCATTTTGTGGAGGATGGATTTGAGAAAGGCAAGACCTGGGGTGGATATCCACTTAGGAGTGTGTCGCTGTAGTCCAGGCAAGAAATGGTGGCCAACTGTGGTGACAGCAGCATATAATAATTACAAAGAGAAGGGTGTGGTTCTGACAGACATTAATGGAGTGGAATTGACAGAACTCGGCTATTGGTATTAAATAGCTGTGAAGACGAGGGAATAACTGGTTAGCTGTCCGTGCTGTTTTTCTTCTTAAGGAAGAAGAAAGTTTGGAGAATGGAGAGAAAAGCTTTTGTTTTTAACTTGTTATGTTTGAAATATATGTGTGAGCTTGAGGAAGCATATGCTGTTTTAGAGGGAATGTAAATAAGACATGTTTGTGAAGCTGATATTTAAATTTACTTTTATTTGTTCAAAAATGTCTTCCACATTCTGTCCAGAGCATCTGTCATCTGTATCATTTTTACATTAGCTATGTTTGACATTTTCCTGCTACTGAAAATTATACCATGATGTAACCATTTGGACTAATTGCCATTTGCCTATCAGTTCATACCTCTTAGGTCTCAGGAGACTAGGTAGAGAATCAATGAATGTGAAGCTTGTATCTATTAGACATTTGAAATGGATAAAATAATTAGAATGTGTGTGAGTGCAAAGGATGGTTGGCGTGTATACAGAATATTTTAAAAAATACCTCTATAATTGAGGGGAAAAGACTTGTTTTGTAAGATTTGAAAACTCTCTTTAGCCATCTGCAAAGCACCTATGTGGCAAGTACTAAATGATATTAATTATTTTATGAAATAATTTGATTTTGTTATGTGTTCATTTATATGGACAGCAGTGTTTAATGGACAAAGCAGATAATGCAACCTGTCCTCATGAAACTTACATGAGGGAGGGGATATAGACAAAAGACATGAGACAATAAATGAATAAATTATTTATTATGATAGGTGCTGATAATGCTCTGAAAACAATGAAGAAATAGATCAGGTTAGGGGAAATGGGGAAGTGGGTAGTGAAGGTGGGGTTGGGAGAGCGCAGTTAGTAGGGTTAAGATAGGTCTGCTGAGAAAATGAGATCTGACCAAATGTTGGTAGGAGGTTAGGGAGTCAGCCAAGAGTATATTTGGAGGAAGAACATTCCAGGCAGAGGGATCAGCTAGAATAAAATACCTAAGATGGGAGCAGACCTGGGAAAATCAAGGAACAGCAAGGAGATCAAAAGGCTGGAGGAGTGAGCAAGAGAAGAACCAGGATGTCAGGTGATGAAGAGTACTGTATTGTGGGAGCTTAAGCTTTTACTGTGAGTGAGATGGGAAGAAGTAAAAAGACTAAGAGCAGAACAAAGATGTTTTCTGACTTATATTTTTAAAGGATCACTCAGGCTTCTACTGAGAATAGATAATAAATGGTCTCGTATGAAAGCAGAGATCACTTAGGAGGCTTTTACACCTGCCCAGCTGAGAGGTGATAGGGGCCTGAATCAATATAGTAGTGATGGGAGACATGACAAGTGGCTAGACTCTCCATATTTTTTGCATGTAGAGCCAAAAGGATTTGCTGATGGTTTGTATCTGAAATGTGAGAAACAGAAGAGTCAAAGGTGACCTGAAGTCTTTGGCCTGAGTGAGTAGTAGGATGGAATTGCTTTTCACCCAACTGGGAATGCTATAAAACAGCAGGTTTGGGGGATGGGCTGAAGAATCAAGAGTTCGATTGAGTGTGATATCCTAAGTTTGAGGTATTTATTAGATTACCAAGTGGTTAAAAATAAAATAATGCTGAGTATCTGAATATAACCGAATAAAGCTTGCAATACCTCAAGCTTTTTTCCTCATCATTTATTCATTTTGTTTTACACCAAATAAATGACACTATACTTGTAGCAGGAGGCTCTAGGCAATACCATTATAAGCCTGAATTTGTGTGAGTAGGTCTTGTAGATCAGTGAGACTATATATGCTGAAAGGCAACTTACAAAAGAGGGACAGAAGGACCTCATGGAAAATAATTCATATTAAAGGAAATGGCAAAGTAAACAGGCTTGCCCCTGTAGCAAAGCTTTAGCTGTCAAACCGGAGGGACAGTACTAGCCACAGAACGGTGCCCATCTCTCAGATGTGTTCCAAGTCCAGTTTCTTCTCTCCCGACTTCCTTCTGTGGTAGACTTAATTTTGGATATTATGGGAGAGAGGGTTGTGAATCAAAAGTGAAAGAATTACTTTTACTAAAAACTCTGTAAGATATTAGGACAGAAGAGATTATTGCATTGGCTTATTTCAGACAAGATTGGGAAGGTTGGGAAAGAAGATCAATTTCTCCCATTAGTTAGAACACTATGTAGCTTTGGTACCTTGGTATTCACCGCATAAGTAGCACGAGCAATGATATGGACATGTCCACAGTGTTGGGGACCTTGAGGATTATGGTATGGTGGTACCCAGTGGAAGCAGAAGTGGAGTCTAGCAAAGTTGGTGGTGCCAAGTCACAAGGTAGATGTTATGGACTACATGTTGTGTTCCCCTCAAATTCATATGTTGAAATCCTGATTCCCCCAGTGTGATGATTTTAGGAACTAAGGCCTTTGGCTGTAATTAGGTGATAAGAGTTGAACCCTTATGAATAGGATTAGTGTTCTTATAAGAAGAAATATAAGAGGCATGATCTCTCTTTCCACTGTGGGAGGACATAATGAGAAAATATTCATCTATAAAACTGGAAGATGGCCTTCACCAGGGACCTGAGCATGCTGGTACCTTAATCTTAAACTTCTAGCCTCCAGAACTGTGAGAAATAAATGTTTTTGTTTGTTTGTTTGTTTGTTTAAGCCAATCATTTCATTTTATGGTACTTTGTGATAGCAGTTCAAATAGCCTAAGACAGTATATTTCAAGATCTTTTTGAAATTCCCACTGGGGACTCATAGCAGTACTTAGGGTGTGTGGTGTGTGCTACACAGACTTTTGGGTTCAAAATATTAGACGGATTTGAGAACCAGAGAAATATAAGGTTTTGTTTTGTTTTGTTTTATTTTGCTTCAATCTGGGGTGGACTAAGAGGGTGGCTTTAAATGAATCACTTTTAGCAAAAAAAAAAAAATGCTATATTTTTGGTCACTGTGATTATTTGGCATAGGATGCTACTGAAACACAAATCATGACTCTCATTTCTACATATAACCTGTTGGGAAAGATTGATTAAGAAAGTAATATTTATTGTGTCAATTCTGTGCAAGACACTATTGTAGATGCTTTACACTAGCTATTTCATGGTATAAGTCACCATTGACTCAGCGAGGCCTGGAGAAAGAAGGGCTTCATTATAAAGATGATGATGATGACGATGACAATGACGATGACATTGAGGACAACTATTTACAGAGTAACTAATACCTTAGGCATATACAGTTTGTTTTACATACATTATGCTACTTAATATTTGCCTCAATACTATTAGATGGACATCATTACACTCATTTTACAAATGAGGAAACTGAGAATCAGGTCTGTTGAGAAATTTGCCCAAGGTTACACAGGTAAGCTGCGGAGTGGCTATTCAAATCTAGACCTTTGACTTTGAAGTCTACCTACTTGCTAAGATGGCTAGTGCTTCAATAATGCTACACAAATCACCCCAGAATTCAGAGGCTTTCAATTTAAAATTTCTATTTTTCTCACTCCTGTAGCTGTCGATCTGCAGGAGCAGAGCTGCTTTCTGGCTGGGCCAGCCTGGTTGACTCCAGATTTGGGTTATGGCTTATGTATCTCATTTGGGGTGTTCTAAGGGTGTACTTTTATCATGGCTATCAGAGATGCCCAGGCAGACCACATACACTTTTTTAATGCCTCTGCTCTGGTCATATCCACAAACATTTCAAAGAAAGTCGCATGGCCAACCCCAGTGTCAGTGGGAATGAGGAAGCATCCTCACAGTGGGAAGAGCTGTGAGACTAGATGACTTGGAGAATAGATTAATGATTTTATAATAGGGAAGGAGCGAAGAATTGAATACAATAATCCAATTTACCATAATACTGTGTCCCACTACTTTCCTGTTGAAAGGAAATTTATTTCCCTCCTGCCTTGAAAGAGTCATTTTATAACTATATTATCCATTGATGGTGGTTTGGAAAGCTAAGAGCCGCATCACACAAAACATTAGATCTTAATACATGCTTGAAAAACTACTGATGACACTGAGTGTTCTAGTTAACTGGGAAGTGCAAAGGCGCATTTTCTACTTCTATTACTTACATGCGTTTCTCTTTGAATAAGATAAAATTAAGTTTAAATGCTGCCATCTGTGTCCAAGTTGGATCTCTTTATAGTTCTCCTCACTCCTCACTCACTTTCCATAATTGCTAATTTCTTGCCCATGCGGATGTTTCTATAATAATGAATATTACCTCTTAAGCTTTTCCATATGATAAGAAAGCACCTTGTTGGTTCATTAAAATCAGAAAAACAATATGATCCAACAAATTACTTTGCCTCTTACATACCAAAATTCTTTTTTTGGTTGAGTGTTTTGCTTTGTTTCATTTCAGGTAGTGATAAAGGCTTCGTGCAGACGATGCTTTCATTTGTGGAGATTCTGCACATTAGTACTGCCTATATGTAATTTAACTTGCAAATTCTGTGATTTTGAAATCTTACAGGAGGTAAATGCTAATAACCCTGAATTGTTGTTTATTTGTACCCTGCCAGGTGGAAGTGCATTTATCAACATTCACTTGAAATCTGGGCATACCTTCCTGAGTTATCTTCTAGGTGAGTCCCGAAATGTTCGTAAAAACATTTAAAGTTAATCTAAAAGCAATTTAAGGGAGTGTCGTAGCAGACACTTTTGTTCTTTATTTGTATCTTTGGCTTTGTAAGAGGTCCTTTTCAAGGTGCACCACAGTGGAGCTAGAAGTAGTTCTAACAGGAGGTAGCTTCTCGCAGAGAGGAAGCTTAGTTTAGACATCTCACTTCTTTAACATTTCTTTCCAACCTCCTATCAAAAGCATCCATCGGGGGGCCTGTGAAAGCACGTGGGGAATATGCTGTGAAAAACCATTCACCTTTGATAGCCAAGAGCAAAAGTCAGGCAAAGGTGACCTTTTTTCCTTTTCTGTAGCTCAGCTGAGGAACTTGCTTTTTGAACTTTGGCAGCTTAGCTCCTTCAACCATCAAGTCCTCTCAACAGCCAGTATAGGACAGCCCAGCATGTGAGTTAATTGCTTCTCATTGTAAAAACCTGCAAAGTTCACTTTGCAAAACACTCCACAGTGAGTGGTGGGAAATATGCTTCCAAAAATTGACAGCAGTTTGAGGGACCACGAAATGGCACTTCTGTTCATTCTGCTTGAACCTGTAGACAGCTTGTTTTCACGGCTCTGAGTGCTGGGCACTAAGCTAAGGGCTCTACGGAACAGCCTTATGAAGTGGGTAATATTCTTAGACCCATTTTATAGGCAAGGAATCTGAGGCTTAGAAAAATGACAGTTTGTTTCTCAAGGTCACACAGCTGTTAAATGGAGGAATCAAGGTTGGACTCTAAAACATATTCACAATCACGTCAGCTGTCTAACTCCTCTCGTTGTGCCTTTGCAGTGGGAATGCTTCATAGGTGGGTAAATGTCCACCAGAAGTGATTAAGTATCTTCATTTCAAAACTTTTTTAATGGAATTATATGTGTGCCTGTGTTCCTGTACCAGAACCAATTTGAGGGAAAATGTGAGGCTTTCCTGAATCCCCAAAATGTTGTTTTAAGGACAAAGGTGTGGAAAAAGTAGAGTCACAGGATCAAAAGAAATAGCTTAAAGAAGCAAAGCACTTGAAATCTTATCCTGATTCTACCTTCCTGGGAGTGTGACCTTTGGAAAATCACCTTGTATATCTGAGACTCACTTTCCCCATATGTAAATTGGAGATACTTAATGTATCTTAATGTATGAGACAATACATACGTTAATATATGCCTAATAATAGAGTAGGATTTTACTGCTCTTAGGTGACTTCCATTTTCTGTCGTTAAGATGTGTGTTTGTGGGACGCCTGGGTGGCTCAGTGGGTTAACGCCTCTGCCTTCGGCTCAGGTCATGGTCCCAGGGTCCTGGGATCGAGTCCCGCATCGGGCTCTCTGCTCAGCAGGGAGCCTGCTTCCTCCTCTCTCTCTGCCTGCTTCTCTGCCTACTTGTGATCTGTCTGTCAAATAAATAAATAAAATATTTAAAAAAAAAAAAAAGATGTGTGTTTGTGCATTTGTGTAGGCATGTATATGTATGTATGTATGTATGGGAAAGGGGCAGTATCTATCATATTGTTTTGACGAGTATGTCGATTTGACTTTTCTAAGTATTTTAATAACAAATGGTCCTGGTGGAGTTCACCAGCAGGAAGGCATATTAAGAATAGGAAAACAGTGCAGAAAAGCAGTTACACCAGTATTTGCCGGATTTTTTTCTTAGACCATGATTATATTAGATATACATTGATGCTTATGAGGTTCTTAAATGATTACCTCGTAGGAGACCTCTTATTTGCCAAATTTAACTCACTTTAATTTTTTTTGAAAGGCATCAGTATTATAAAATGTTTATTTTTTCCTCCTAAAAGGACTCTTTTATATACAATTTTATATTAGAAAGAGCAATGATATAAATAAAACTTATAAAACCCTTTACATGTATTTGACACTGTTAAACAACATGTCTTTTTTTGATATTTCTAAAAGAAAGAAAAACCCAACTCTAGCAAATTAGCAAACTATATATTAGCCAAATCCATATAGTTATTTAGAGCCAGGCTAAAATTTTGAAAACTGCATTTAGTGTTTTTTAATTTGTTTGGGCACACATAATGTTGGCATTCTCTGTAAAAAAAACAAAAAACAAAAAACAAAAAAATCCAAACTCCCTTTCTCATTCAGAATCTTAGCTTTGTGCATAAAGGACTTAGATCTTTTCTTTCCAGAGTATTGTTTATTTGACTCTTAGAAAGTAAAATAATTTGTTGAGCCATAGAATATTCTATAGATAGTTTTGGACCAAGATACATTTAACAACATACTTTTTATTCCCAGAGTATTCACTGAGAAGTCATGAATAACTAAAAGAACTGAAAGAAAGATTCTAAGGTGTCTGTTATTATAGGTGCTGGGAATTGTGCAGGGGATGAATCAGACATAATCCCTCTTTTATGGAGTTTATAGGATAGCCAGATCAACTTCCACAGTTTCTTCTACATTTAGTTAGTAACTCACATTACATCTCTCCGATGTAATGTGATGTAAACAGTAGCACAGCAGTCTGTGATATAAGTTATCTGTATTATATTTTTAAATTCATCTTAATAATATGGAGGTCTGGCTTTCTATAAGGTAATAGGAATTAACATCTAGCCATGATTTTGGTTAATCTGCAAAATTTCTGTGTATGCCAAGAAAACTCTTTTCTTAAAATTCCCAGGGTTGATTCATGGGCTGGACAGGTCATTTAACTTGGCATATTTCACCGACCTTGGCAAAATAGACCTTCAAATACTACTAAAAATCCTTAGCACTGGGCAACTCTTCAGTGATTCAGGATTTAGTTACTTATTCAGTTTTTGGCAAGAGTTTCTAACATGTCAGCTGAACATATTTTCCATTCTGTGTTTTTGATCTCATAAAATCAGATTTCCCATACCTGTGTTTTTTGATCCCATAATTTCTTCTTTCACATTTATAGCTGTTCCCTGGCCAGGTGTGGGTATCTGTCTGTTGCAGCTGATTCATGGGCACTCTGGCTGGCCTCAGAAAGGACAGAGTGAAATTTCATAGAGCACTTTGGCATGTCTTTCTCTACCATTTCTCATAGACTCTGGGCATAAATAATTTGTTAGAAACAGAATGTGCAGAAATATAAAGAGGAGTGGCTGATGAGGTAGTGAGTCAGGAGACATTATGAGGTGTGGGCATCTGACAGAAGATTGAGGATGCCAAGGAGTTTGGAGTTGATCTGATAGCAGACAAGAAGTCCTTGAGTGCGGGAATAGTGTAATGGAAACTGCATCTCATAGGAAGACCTTGATCTAAAGGCTTGGATAAGTCAACATGGGGAAAAAAAATTGGAAGCAATAAGAAGTCATAATAGTATGAACAGGTAATAATGAGGTTTTAATGGTGATTTTAAGATTTTTTTTTCTTCTTAAGTAGAATATAACTGAGGATAAAATAATATTTTCTTTCCATATTTTAATAGTTGGAAAGAAGACAGACTGAGATAATCCTAAGAAAATTTAAGTAAGGAGTTTAAGGTTCTTCCAGTTTTCATCTTCCATTGTCCATCCTAGATTTCATTATGCCATGCCTCTGTCTCGATTATGCAGTTCCTACCCTTAACTGAATTTTTAGAAGTAATTTTAGGTTTCTGTAATTTTTACTTGAAAGAGGAGTTTTAGATACCCATATTGATATCTATTTGCCTATCATCTTTTTATAGCTATAAAATTGTTCAACATAACATATAATTAATCTTTACCAGCAAAAATGCAAATTATAAAATTAGGAAATATGAACTTTATCCACTTCTGTGTTCTTCATCATCATCCATTTGTTCATTTACCTATCTTCTTTGGAGCTTATAGTTAACATTTATAAAGCATTTCAGAATGACTTTGAAAGGCAGATCAATGTGTGTTTTGACCTTGTATTTAGGAGTTCCCCTTAGAGACCACTACATCAAAATTCTTACTGGTGATCTCAAATAAGATGGTTGCAGACATATCTATCATTTAGGATATACCTAGGAACTGACATAGATTAAAGACTGACTAAAAGCAGTGCCTGGGTGGCTCAGTGGGCTAAAGCCTCTGCCTTCGGCTCAGGTCATGATCTCTGGGTCCTGGAATCGAGCCCTGCGTCGGCCTCTCTGCTCAGCAGGGAGCCTGCTTCCCTTCCTCTCTCTCTGCCTGCCTCTCTGCCTACTTGTGATCTCTGTCAAATAAATAAAATCTTTAAAAAAAGAAAGAAAAAAAAAGACTGACTGACCAAGATTGACTGATTAAGATTGTTATCTTAAGTGGTGGTGTATTTCTATATCTTTTGGCTACACTCAGACATATTATGTTCATTAAAGAGGAATAGTCAGTCTACTATTATTATTTCCTATCAGCTCTCTAGATCTGATCTAGTTAATATACTCAAATGTGGTTGGTCTGAATTGAGGTGTAGTATGTATAAAATACACACTAGGTTTTGAAGATTAGTACAAAAGAAGAATATGAAGTATTTCTTTAATAATAATTTTTGTACTGATTACATCTTGAAATAGTATTTTTGAAATACCTAGTTACATAAAGTATATTTCTAAAATTATTTTATCTGGGGCGCCGGGGTGGCTCAGTGGGTTAAAGCCTCTGCCTTCGGCTCAGGTCATGATTCCAGGGTCCTGGGATCGAGCCCCACATCGGACTCTCTGCTCAGCAGGAGCCTGCTCCCCAACTTGCCTCTCTGCCTACTTGTGATCTCTGTCAAATAAATAAAAATAAAATCTTTAAAAAAATAAAATTATTTCATCTGTTTATTTTTTATTTAGCTACTAGAAAATCTTAAACATATAGCTCACATATTTTTACATGAAACATTATTCTAAACATTTCTGCAAGTAGTTGCACAGATGAGTAGGCCTATGAAAATTCTATTTGCCAGATTTCCTTTTCCTTTGTCTACAATAAAATGCCGTATCTGTTGGAGTCCACATCTATCCTCCCACAATCCTACCCCAACAATCCCCCATATCATTAGGTGAAAGAGCAGAAGCATCTGCTTGAAGTACAAATGTGTTCTGTGAACAGCAAACAGGTAAACATAGGAAGGAGAGGCAGCTGTTCCCACTTTCCAGAAAGACTCCCTGATTCATTCCTAATTGACTTGTGCTTGCTCTGTCTTGCCAGATGCATTTCAGTCCAATACATTCGAGGTCTGTAGCTATCCTTGAGGACATCCCAGTCTGCTAAGGGCCATCGCCTTTCACTAAAGTCAGTAAATCCTGGGCAAGGTACATTGCTCTGCAGAATCTTTGTAATAAAAAATGTTTGGCCATAGAGCCAGAGAGGAGAATCTTCCTCTTCTCCTCCTCCTCCTCTTCTTTTTTTTTTTTTTTGGACTCCAAATTTATTTCATTTGCCTTCCCCTGATCCATATACATGCTTGAGACAGTCAGTGCTTTCCCAGAGTAGATCAATTGTAGACTCAATCTCCACCTGTACCCCTGACTATGGCACCACAGATTGGTGTAGGAAGGTTAAGCTGACCTCAATGACATCATTCTTAAAAGAATAGGAAACTTATTGAATACCTACTATGTTCTAGACACTGAGGGCTATTTACAATCATTCTCCCAATGACTCTTTATTTCAAGCTTATGAGAAGTTTTTTGATATTCTCATTTTATAGTGAAAAAAACCCTGAATATCAGAGAGATTCCATAACTAACCATGATGGAGCCTTAATTTGAAATCAGCTATCTCTAAGTCTATTCATGATTTTTCATGTTACTGTTTTGCTAGGAATGTATTTGCTGTTTAATTAGTTTATTATTAGTAGAGCTCTTTTCCCCTACTATTTGTATTTCTTTCCTTACTTTAGTTAAGATTTTATTTTATTTTTTTAAAATTTTATTTATTTATTTGACAGAGAGAGAGATATCACAAGTAGGCAGAGAGACAGGCAGAGAGAGAGGGGAGGCAGGCTCCCTGCTGAGCAGAGAGACGGATGCGGGGCTCGATCCTAGGACCCTGGGATCATGACCTGAGCTGAAGGCAGAGGCTTAACCCACTGAGCCACTAGGCGCCATGTAGTTAAGATTTTTTAAAATATTTTTTTACTTTATACTGTCTCATAATTACCTTTAAAATAATATTACTTGTGATTTATCCACACTTCATTAAATTTAGTCTTCAAGATTGACTTTTAATCATCTTCAACATCTGTTGGTCATTTGTAAACTTTAGAAATAATGGCTAACAGGCATATATGGTTTCAACTACATGCCAGGAGCAGTTTGCATCACTTTATATATATATGTTCTCATTTAATTATCTGCCAGACACTATGTTGCAGGTGTTATTATTATCCCTGTTTTACAAATAAGGAAACTGAGACAATGGAGGTTAATGATTACTAAGTGGAAGAACCAGCATCAAGCCTAGGCATCCTACTTCCAGAGTCTACATGCTAAACTCCTGTGCTAGCATGATTTTTCCTAATTAATGGGTTAACTACTCTTTTTTTTTTTTTTGAGATTTTATTCATTTATTTGAAAGAGAGAGCATGAGCGGGAGGCGAAGAGGGAGAAGGAGGAGCAGACTCCCCACTGAGCAGAGAGCATAACACAGGGCTGGATCCCAGGACTCTGAGGTCTTGTCTTGAGCCAAAGGCAGAGAGACACTTAACTGACTGAGCCACCTACTCTGTATAGTTTTTTCTTCAGAAATATTTCCACTTATTGCCAGTTTCCATTTCCCTTGAAAAATAATAGGCCCCATCAGAGGAACATTGTGGGAGATGAACTAAATTTAAGTAGTTAAGTTTTGAAATAGAAACAAATATTTAAATTGTCTTTATTGTTTTGCTTCATCTACATCTATATTTTGGGAGTTATATACATTCTTATTATATTCAATTCAAATTCAAATTTACCTAGTCTTCGCTCAGACTAATGGTAAAACTATTGAGGGATTCTTGGGCATTGCCAATGGTTGGCATTTGCATCATTCTCTGATCTTTCACATCAAAAGACAGAACAGAATTTAGTACTGGAAGGACAGAATCATCAGGCCCAGCCTCTGCCAACCCTAAACACACCAGTGACAGTGATGTGCCAAGAGTCTCATCTAAACCGCTAAGATGTCTGAGAGTTGAAAAGACCAAAACGGAAGGAAAATGGCTGAATATTCTGAGTGTAGGATATGGGGGCTTCTCAAAGAGAATCAGGCTGAATTTCCAGCTCTTTTTAAAGACACGTGTAGCATATTTGCTAATTCTGGAAATAATTTCCTGTGCATTTTTTCCCATTGTTCTGACAATATATAGAAAAGGGTGCAGAATGTAACAGGTGAAAAGATTTCATGTATAGTCTATCTCCTTAATGTTTTTGTGCTTTGAAATGTCTTAATTTTATATCTACTTCTGACTCTTAGGTGTGATGTATAAAATATTAATTTAAATAAAACAGCCCTCTCGTTTGACTTTCTTCCTATCGTGAGTATGTGGTTGAAGAATGTAAAGGTAAGACAGCTTAAAGTATATAAAGTTCTGAAATTTGGTTGTTATATTGATAATGAAAATCAGCCTGTAGTCTTCTGCATTTGTCAGAGAATGGAAGGTCTAATTGCTAAGTTAATTTCCCTGATGATTTCAGTGATGTTTCAGGTTGTATAACATTTTTGCTGGTTTGCCCCGGTTCCTGGGATTCAAGCTGTTCTTTCTGATTATCTTTTCTACCCAGTGTAGTCCCCACTAAACACATTTGGGAGTCTGTGTATTACCAGACAGCTTTAATCTCTCCACTTTTATGCACCTTCAAAACAAGATCATAGAACAAATGTAATTAATGGAAAATGGTCAGAAAGCATTCAGTCTGTAGGATGGATGTATGCTATACCATCATTCCTCTGAATTCTGAGACTTCAAAATGTCTGCTCCAACAGGCAAGCACATACCAAAATACAGAATTGAAATTACTGCATTATTTTCTCGTTTCCCTTCCTCCTAAAGTCTTCCACATCACTTCTTTGTTTCAAATCTTACAACATTCGCCCACTGCACCTTGAAATAATCTAATCCTTTACAGTGACCTGCAAAGCACTGTATGATCTGGCCCGTGTCTGCTTCTTAGAACTTATCTCTGTGATATCCTTATCACTCACTCTGCTCAACACACTGCCCCCCCCCCTTTTCTATTTCCTAAACATGCTGAGCTTTTTCTTGACTCAGGGTCTTGGCATTGGTTATTTCTTCTACACAAGATGTTTTTCTTTAGATCTTTTAATGTCTGAGTCCTTCTTAACATTCAGGTTTCAGCTCAAATATTACTTTCTCAGGGAAGTTTTCTCTCTCCACTCACTTTACAGTAACTGCCCTCCTTATTGTAGATCACTTTGCCATGTAAAATGGTCTTGTTTATTTATTCTCTTCTCACTCTTTTCTCTTCACTGTATTAATTTCCATAATGTCAAGAATCTTTTAATTTATGTTGATCTTTGCATTTCTAGCTTCTAGCATACTTCCTGGCACATAATAAGTGCTCAATAAATACCCGAGTGAATGAATAGATAGAGTAGTCACAAGACAACTTCACAGAGAGGCTGTGTGGCTCAACTTTGAATTTGGGCAGGATTTGTGCAAAGGTAATAGAATAGCTTTCATCAAAGGAGACAAGAGAAAAAAATTGGTTTTCGAAAGGACTGTATTTGTTATGTGAATGAGGAGATGACAAGAGTGTTCTTGAAGAAATAATAATTCACGAAACAGTGAATTTTCAAAGAGCATAAGGGGACTTAACATTAGTTATGTGGTAGCACCTCTGAAAATCAGAGACGAAGTGAAATTAGTCTAATTGCGTGAAGGAGTTTGTTTGACTGTAATCATTATTTGGAATCACCTGTACCCCAAATCTATCTTACTAGATTTCAGGAAGAGAAAGACAATTACTTGGGCACAAATGCATTTTATTCCTTTCTTACTGCAGAGCTCCAGTGCTTTTGGTTTGATAAATTGCTTAAACTACCTGGCTGGCTTGAAGGGAAAGTTATGTTTTTACATTTATATTAAACAAAAAACTTGTGCTTTAAAAATAAATCATCACATCTGATGGTATTGCCTCTCTTTCATTTGTTTGCTATCAAGTGTGAGTTAAAGGTTACGTGCAGAACAATCCCAGGGGTGCAGTTTACACTTCCAGGTAGCAGTAAAGCCCTGTAACCAATAACCATCACAAACAGAGGAGCTGTCAGATACCAGATTCATTGCTCCTATTCCCCAAGTCCCTTTGTTTTTGGAAGACACTGAAATATGTTCTCTTTTCTTAGCCTACAAGAATTTCAAAGATGTCCTTTGACCTATCTTTTGGCACTGTGCAATAAATATAGGAAAAAACCCAACACCTCCTTAAGATTACATTTTGGAGGAAGGGGAGTGGGCATACAGAAATTAGACCGACTGACAATAACTTTATTGTCTTAGAGCTTTTAAAATGTGGTGGAGGTTGTAGGATAAGATCATGGACGACTGAACATAATATTTGGTGACCAGCATCCTCTTATTACAAGCCTTCTCTGGGAGAATAATATAAACTATGATATACATTAGATTGTCATTGTCCTGTCTAACTCGTGCTGCCATTCCTGGCTTGATGCTAGTGTCTCCCAGGGCTTGTACACTGAAGTTCATGGTGAACCTTTCCTAGCCTTTTCTTCAAAGTTTTACTTTACTAATCTTTCCAAGTGACTCCACTAATAAATATTCAACTTTGTAGCTGTGTGACTTTCATTTTTCCGGACCTAAATATTCTCATTCGTAGGACGTTGCCACTGAGGACATTCTCAAGATCTTGCCCAGCTCTAAAATATAAAGACAAAGTAATCATTGTACTTGAAGTAGCACTTTCTGGCAAGATATTAGTCATATAAATATATGTGATCTGTATTTTGTCATTTTTCATTCAGAAAAAAAGTGGATTAACTCTTTTTTGATAACTGGTATGAATAGTCTTTACTAAATTAAAGGAGGCATTTAGGATAAAAGCATTATAATTTTAGAAAGATAGATCAAAATCTATCTTGATCACCAGCTGGCATTTCAGTATGGCAAACAAGAGTAAAGGCAGGGGCCAATGTGGGAGACACCTGATTATATTCATTGAGGAAGTAAGGTAAAAGCTTGGAAAGAACTGGCCCTGAGGACATTCATCAGGGAAACAACTTCTCCCAGAAGGAAGCTTTGGCATCAGAGGAAAGAACTTATTCTGAAGCCAGTTTGCAAAGTCCTCTTTGAACCCCTTCCTGATCCATGGACATATATATGTCTGTGTTAAGAATAAAAGCATTGCCATGAAAAACAGATAGGTTTCATGAAAGTATGTAAACTTTTTGGGCACAGGTCCCCTAATTTGCCCCCACCGACTATGGCAAAGAGGATAGCTTGCTTTTTCTCCTCTTATCACAGCAGTAGACTTTGAGGGCTTCATGGATTGATTATGTTTTCTAGCAAGAGATCGCAGACAAGGATTAATGCCAAGTGAGAATGGATTTTCTTCTGAGCTTTTGGAAAACCTGGGAATTCCTCAAATACTTGAGGGTGGCTCTGGGAAACTTTTCAAGGGTTAAAGTTTAGCCTTGGCAGAGAGTTTTAGAGCCAGTGAAATTTCAGTTATTACAATTAATCAGGCCTCAACAGAACATTGTAGAAGCTCAGAATACTAATATATACATGAGGCCCACTCGCCAAAAATCTGGAGCTATGAACTTAATGTGGTCTGGTGTTTGTTTGAAGCTTAGCGCTAGGTATACAGATGTTCGAAGAAAATCTTTAGATTCATATCATTTAAAAATTAAGTTTTCAGCCAATTGTTGTTCAGTCCTCCTAACAATAATTGCATAAACGATTGGCCAGAGGAGTATGGCATCTAAAATATATGAAGATACTTATGAAATATACATTAGAGCAGATGGCTATGAGGAAAGCCAATTGGACAGAATAAAAAAAATACAAATTAAGAAATTCACAGTTAATTAAAGAAGATTAAGGGTACTTAAAGGGGACATAAAGACCTAGGGACCTTTTCAAACAAAAGATTAGTATGTTGATGCTATGCCATGCTCCCCTCTCCAATGTGTTGCTAATGAAAGGACAGTGATGTGTAGAACAGATGAAAAGACTTCATTAGAATGCTATCTTCAATAACCCAAATCCCTTGATTCAACATACAGGGATAGAGTGTCATAAATTCTTATGTAATTTGGTCTGGGTATTCCTCTCTTTTATTCTGCTATATGCATTCAGATCCCATTAACTTTTAAAAGGACTTTCATGCACAGACGATAATAGGCACATTTAGTGGGCACAGTGACTTAGTGTACTTTATAGTCTTCAACTGGGAAGCGCTGCTTTACAGAATGTTAATTCTCAAGGGCTTTGCCCTTAGAAGGTACTCTTCAATCAATATTTATAGAACGAGTGAAGGAGGTTGTTCAGGGAGAAAAACAAACTGTTTCCCCCTAGATTTAAAAGTACTTAATGTATATTTCAAGGGTCATCTGCTAAAGCCTATCCATTTCTCAAGATTTGCCACAATTTAATGTTTATATTCATCATCTACCCACTCATTCATTTATTTATTCATTCAGCAGTCAACGTTTATTGAATACCTGTGGAGTGCTAGCTGTTTTGTTTGATTCTTTTTAATAAAACATTGTCTTTATCCTTGATGGAGTCACTGTTTAGAGAAGCAACTGAACATGTAAATAATTTACATAGTATAATGGGAAAATTATTATAATAAAAATATGCATAAAATCTAGGTAAGCATAAAAGAAGAAATTCTCTACTTGGTTGGGGTGAAATGGAAGAAAGTTTCATGAAAGGTGTCAGAGAAGAAAACTTCTAATCTGAATCTGAAATAGAGCTGTACAGATTATGACCTGAGACCAAATCTGTTCCCATCTTCTTTTGTAAATAAAGTTTTATAAGAACACAGCTCTAGGGGCGCCTGGATGGCTCAGTGGGTTAAAGCCTCTGCCTTCAGCTCAGGTCATGATCCCAGTGTCTTGGGATCGAGCCCCGCATCGGGCTCTCTGCTCAGCAGGGAGCCTGCTTCCTCCTCTCTCTCTGCCTGCCTCTCTGCCTACCTGTGATCTCTCTGTCAAATAAATAAATAAAAT
Organism: Martes martes; assembly: GCF_963455335.1. Taxonomy (NCBI): domain Eukaryota; kingdom Metazoa; phylum Chordata; class Mammalia; order Carnivora; family Mustelidae; genus Martes; species Martes martes. Next base: position 52,149,044 of record NC_137891.1, on the reverse strand, counting down.
ATTTTTTTTAAAAAAAGAACACAGCTATACCCATTCATTTAACACAATGTCTGTGCTTACGTTTATGCTACATAACAACAGGGTTGGGTAGTTATGACCGTTGCAGTATGGCTGGCAAAGCCAAAAATACTTACTCTCTGGTCCTTTATGGGAAAAGTTTGCTGACATCTGGTCTTAAAAAGGTTGGCTTTCCAGGGGTCAAGGTTAGAAAAAGTAGCATGTCTAGAGGCTTGGGTATATGAGGCAAGAACATGGGTGATTAGAATAAATATTAAATGTTCAGGAGCGAGCTAGTAGGTCACTCTGGTTAGAGTAGCAGAGGAATAAAGGTAGAAGGGTAGTTTGAACCAAAATTATGGAAGACTATAAATGTTGCTGATGCTTCCTAAACTCTGGGAGACACAGCACTGACTTTTGGGTAAAGTTTATAGTTCTCTAAGTTAGCTTTTAAGGAGGAAATGTCCTACATGAGAGCAGTTCCAAAAGAGGAGCGACAGAGTCATATTCTGTCATCTTTGGCTCATCTTTGGTATTGTGCATATTTGGAATGCCATGTAATGGGTATGGAAAGATAGGTCTAGGATTGCCAGGCCTAGGATCTGCCAACATGGGAGGAGTTTCTTGCCAAGGGAAATCCATTTGCGAACCCAAGTCTAGCCCAGGGTAAGGGAGGCATCATTTAGGCCACTTAAATTGGTCTAGTCTGGGCAAAGTCATCCTTAAAATTTAAAAGAGAGACAGCTCAGTTCATCATATGAGGGTTTGGGGCCAAACCTTGGCTAGAAATAAATGTGAGGATATAGGATTTGGGAGTCCTTGATTTTACCACTTTTTACTTAAGAGGCATGAATTTAACAGTGACAAGGGGCCTGAGGATATGTGCATCAAATACCTTCCAAACAAATGGTGGCTGAATCTAGAAGTGGATTCAAAACCAGTTAGTATCCCAGAACCAACTGGAAGGGTTCTAAAGAGCATACACTCCAGGGCTATACCCAGACCTGATTCAGAATTTCTGGGCATAGACCTCTGAAATCTTCCACTTTTTAAAAAGCTCCCTCGATTATTATTGTTCAACCACTTTGATGCAACATTTGGGAACCACTGATCCCCAAGACAGTGTCTATACAGCATCACACAGTCAACACTTCTGTCTTTTTTAAATAACACAAGAGTTTTGCTATATGTATGCTTAGTGACATGATAGTCTAAGGAAATAACAGTTTATTTGATAGCCACTATAACAGCCCCTGGAAGTTTATTTTTTTATTATTTTTTTTAAGATTTATTCATTTGAGAGAGAGAGAGAGAGCAGGGTGCAGAGGGGCAGAAGGGGAGGGAGAGAGAGGTTTTTTTTTTTTTTTTTAAGATTCTGTTTACTTGACAGAGAGATCACAGTAGGCAACAGTAGGCACAGTAAGCACAGTAGGCACAGAGGCAGACAGAGAGAGAAGAGGAAGCAGGCCCTGCGCCGAGCAGATGTGGGCAGCCTGATGTGGGGCTCGATCCCAGGACCCTGGGACCATGACCCGAGCTGAAGGCAGAGGCTTAACCCACTGAGCCACCCAGGCGCCCCAAGGGAGAGACACTTAAGCAGACTCCGTGATGAGCGTGGAGCCCAACGGAGAACCCTTGGAAGTTTTAATTAGGGAGTGATATGAAATAGGGAGTGATGTTTTAAGATGATTATTGATAGGGTGAAGTTGTATTTGTGGATTGGTGAGAACAAATGATTATGTATAAATTCAAGTGATAGAGTTGGAATTAATTTGGACATCATTTTGATTTAAGCTGTTATCCATACAGTCTTTCTTCCACAGATTTCCTAACTGATAGCTATTAGAGAAAATCTGAATACTTTTAGGAAACCTCATTGCTGCTGTGGAAGAGTTTGACACTTCTGGATGTAGTGATAGAATTATCTTTCTGATACCAAGCCAAAGCATGCCCCTGTATTTTCTACTCAGTGATTGTAATTTATACATCCTTAAAACAATGCTGAAGGAAATCAATGTCTTCTGTTTTAATTCACTTATTACACTTTTCCTCAGTCTTTTCTTGTTCAAACTAAAATGCCTTGTTTTTCCAGATTAACCTCAAAGAGCATGGTTTTCAAATTTCTTATCACCTGATACATGACCTTTGGAACATACGTTAGATCAGTATTTCCCAAAGCATGCCCTTTGTGATACTAGTTCTGAGAGGTACATTTTTTAAAAAGGGATCCCATGGTCATATTCATCTGTGAAAGGCTAAAAACCATACCTTCTTTAGAGTTTCACTGTACATGCTAGCATAGGCATTTTCCAAGGGAGCCTGGAAGACTGTCTTTAAAAGAGCACATGTTTAATCTGGTAATTTTCAATTTATTTGATCGCAGTAGCCTTATTTTCTGCCACATATTAATATTCCATTGAACACACTTCGGGAAGTACTATTGTCTGCTGCCCACATCTCTCTGTAAATGTCAGGTACAGGGAAAAAAATTCAACATTCCAAATGTCACCTTATCTGTGCTGAGTTCAGACTTCCTTTCTCTTTCAAAGATGTGAACACTGTGTTCTTCTTCTTTTGAAATGTTCTTCTTAATATAGTCCATGACCACATCAGCATTTTTTGTATTTGCATTATCCTACTGACTCATTGAAATTCTGGTCAACTAATATCATTAAGACTTTTCACATTAAATGCTGTCAAATTAGGTCATTCTCAGCCTCCCTATTGCTTGATAAAAATAAACAAATATATGAGAAAGTATACACATTCTTATTAAGATTTTACTCATTTTACCCTAGAATTTCATTTCTGGGAAGTGATTTTAAATCTGGATTTGGTGAGCTGCTTCGTTCAGGTATATTTTTTTCTGAAAAGTTATTAAGTGTGTTTCTTCTTTGCTTTAATCTCAGTCTAGGCCCAAAGTTGACATCCCATGGTTTATGTTTGGATGTTTGTTTTTCTTAGACATGGGTTTGGTTTTCAGCACCCTTTGGCTACAGTTGCTCAAGTAATTAGTTGCATGTCCGCTTAACCACATCTACTTCATCCTCATTTTTCCACTTGGTTCACAGCCTTAGTACACAAGATGGCCTCAGTGTCTGGCTGCAGTTGGTGCATTATTTCATATCACTCTTAATTCTGGTCTCTGAGGGGAGTGGCTTTTTCTATACTGTATTTCATGTAAACCCAGCCCTTTGGCCTTCATCCCTTTTCGGTATCCCTGAACAGAGATTCCAGGGATTATGTGTGGGCCAATAAAAGGAACTAACAGGGGCACCTGGGTGGCTCAGTGGGTTAAAGCCTCTGGCTTCAGCTCAGGTCATGATCCCAGGGTCCTGGGATCGAGCGCCGCATCAGGCTCTCTGTTCCACAGGGAGCCTGCTTCCTCCTCTCTCTCTCTGCCTGCCTCTCTGCCTACTTGTGATCTCTGTCTGTCAGATAAATAAATAAAATCTTAAAAAAAAAGGAACTAACATTTTGTCTTGCTTTCTTACTACTTAATGTTTAATGACTGTAATAATGTAAGTCGATGATGTGGATGGAATTTTTCATCTATTCTTTTTCTGTTCAAGTAATGACATTTGTGGATTTAAAAAAGACAACAGGTACAGTGTTTGTTGAAATTCTAAGTGTGAGTATCTGCTAATAAGTGCTTCGAATCCATCTTGTGTGAGATATGTGTGTTAAACCACTTTGCAAATGAAAGTCACTGTATAATTGAGGACATGTCTATATCTAATTTTAAGTAATTATAGAAGCGATCATTCAAATTTCTCTCTCTCTCTTTCATCAGTAGAGCTAGGAATAGGAAGGGTAGGGGCTAAAGTGTACTTGTGATGAAACCTTTCTCTCTGAAGACATGGTACAAAACAAGAAGTATTATTGGAATTCTTTCTGACCCCAAGTTTCACATGTGACTCAGAGTGGATAATGAGCTAAGGTGTTAGTTCTCTTTGTACTTATGGGAACTCTTCAATCTCTGGGCCTTAAAGTTGCACTTAGTTCTGTGAAGGTGACCCCAAACTATTTTACTTAGGGAAAAATAGCCTTGTAACATCACTGCTGGCCATTCACTTTGAAAATATGCCAATGACCTATTCTTAAAAGGTATAATATCCACCGTACTGTCAAATGCAGAAGTTATCTTTCCGCTTTCAGTCATCTTATATTATTGATGCATGAATATGATGAGAAGAAAATGCTGATGAAAAATGTTGTTTAAGTTAAAGAAAAATCTATTTAAACTTCTCTACACAGAAGTAAATTATAGGCTTTCAGGCTGAGACAGAACCTGTTTATCAGCTTAAATTGTAATCCATATGGAAGATGAAAAGACCCTTGAGGACTTCAAGTGAAAGTTGTCTTTCCATAAGAGATTTCTTAGAATCTTTTCATTAACTCTGTCCCCTAACATTACTAAGGATTTTTCTTTCAGAAGGAGTAGAATCTTTAAAAAGCTGAATGTTACTCTGAGAATCTATATATATCTGCTGCTTTTAAATTATTGTTCCTTGAATACAGAGCAGGATATAAATCTCCATTATTGGAATAAATGAATGCCATGTTATTAAATATGGCAGATTTTTAGAGATGGAATTCTAGTAATGTTTTCAACAATGCTTTATGAGATAATTCACTGAGATGGGTAATTCGAAGCTAGAATGAGAAGGAACAGAGGAGTTGAAAGCCTGAGGGGTAATTGATGTGTTTGACGCCCCGGCCTATCCAGGCAAGCTGTGACTCAGGTGGAAGTGGCACTGGACCCAGTGCTTTCCTTCTTATGCTCCAGACATATTCATGCTGAAGAATGGATCCATCCATCTTTGCCTTCGTGCAACTGGAATCTAGCCTTGCAGAGCAAAGTATACAGATTAAGACTAATTTATGAGATTATGATTTAGCAGTATTACAACTATAAAATGTAAGGTCAAGTTCATTGATTTTAATGAAAGCAGATATGGTAATCATAATTATTTCAAGTGATTTTATCTCAGAAGAGCATGTTTATGGTAGATTAGATGTTGCAACAAGCAGAGACATTGACTTGATTTTGAAGATTCCATAAATGGCTAATCTGATAGTGATTCATAAAGGAGCAGTACTATACAGTGAGGACGACTTTTCATTAAGTTGGAATGTTAAATGGATCAAGGTAAAATATAATCAAGGAAACTGTCTTGCTTATTATCAGCAGGGAGGATCAGGAAGTAATATCCAGGACAAATCTCAAACGGAATGACTCACCTTTTAAAGATTGAGAACAGATTGCATTACTGGTTTTCCATAAATAAAACAATATAGAAAGCAAAATTTTCAAGAGGTAATTTGTTGGAAAAAGCAAGCATGACAGTGTTATTAAAAGGAGCAGTTGAGGGGCGCCTGGGTGGCTCAGTGGGTTAAAGCCTATGCCTTCGGCTCAGGTCATGATCCCAGAGTCCTGGGATCGAGCCCCACATCGGGCTCTCTGCTCAGCAGGGAGCCTGCTTCCTCCTCTCTCTCTGCCTGCCTCTCTGCCTACTTGTGATCTCTATCTGTCAAATAAAATAAATAAAATCTTAAAAAAAAAAAAAAAGGAGCAGTTGAGATCTCTTCTGTAACCGTTATCCTAGTACCTTCCTTAAACTGGAGATAGTTCTCGAATCAGAAGTGGTTGGAATATTAAGATGGCTGTCCCATAAATGCTTACTGTTCAATGGAAAAAGAGAAATTAAAAGGTCCTAGAGACTAGTTTGTGAAGAGCAGCAATTTTAAAGCACATCTAGGAGAAAGAGCTTATCTTCTTTATTAATATTTTTCTGGACTTTCCTGTTCTTTACATAGGTCCAAATTTAAATAAGTTAATTTTATTTATAAATACCTTTCACAAAGGGGAATTTTATTATATAAAATAGTAACATAGAAAAAGATTTGGGAGTAAAATGTGTGAATTTTTAGAGAATAAGTTGTTTTCAGTTAATTTTGTTATATGTATTTTAATAAAAATAAATGAATATGCTAATACACATATATTAACTTTCATCAGTATATACACTTTTTTGATTCAGTGGTTATCTTCAGTAACTTCTGGTCTATCCAGCTCAGCATGTTGAAGACAGTGATTTTTTAAAAAAATAATTTAATGTTCTTTAGGATCTATAGCACAGACTCTAGAGAATATTTACTATGCCTGTAAGGCTAGGCATATAGGTGGTATCCAGTAGATACTTGGGAGATTGATTCATCAAAAAGGGACTACTAGAATGCCTCCTTGGCATTGCTAGTGTTCTATTAATTTGTGTTATTGTATTGGAGAATAGTAAAATGACTTTTTTTTTACTCGTTAAAAATGGATGTTTTTCCAGTAATCCATGTTGGCTTTCTCCACGTTTGATTAGAATCACTTTGATATCCTCTATCCTTAGGAGAGAAGCAATATGAACAAAATTTAGAAAACCATAACATTTAGAATAGCTCTAACCCGATTTTTTAGTTTTTGTTTTTGCTTGAGAATAGACTACGCAGATATAGATCTATGCAAATTATTTCTTTCAATCATTCCTTCATTATTTATTCATTCAATCAGTTATCAGCTATTTACTGGGCATTTCTGGGTGCCAGCATGCAGTGAACGCGAGGTACTTCAAGTAATGGGAGAATGCAGGTTTACTGCAGAAGAATGTGTGCTCTCCAGACCATTGATGTGCTGTCTTCTGAGAACTAAGGCCATAGAGAAGTCTAACACTGGATTGCAGGAGCAAGAGGCAAAGAAATGGCATCAAGGCAGGGATCTCATGGTCGTGAAGCTCACCAAGCTCATGAAGGGAAGCTCGGACCCTTTTCACATTTTAGTCACCATGTTTTCCAGCTTTCAGGCCACCATACACAGTTTATTTTTCCTGAAATACTCATTTTTCCTCTCTCCCAAATGACTCCGTATCATAATTCAAGTCTCAATTTAAGTTTTGCATCTTCAGGGAGACTTCCCTTGACCTCCTAGGCTGGACTAAATTAGGTCTTCCTGATATATGGGAATGCCATCATTTATTTGCTTTACCTTTTCAATCTATAGTTACCCTATTTCTAAATATTTGTTTGATACTTAATTGCTTTCTTCACTTTCTTTTTTAAAAAGACTGTATTAACCATTATTATATATATTTTATATATATATATCTCAGTTATTAATGCAACAAAGGTTTATTTCTTGCTCATGCTTTGTATTTAGTGGAAATCAGCAGTGGGTTCAGCTTTTACATAATATTTCAAAGACTCAGGATGATTGAGGCAGGCTCCAGCATACATTGCAGCAAACCTACTAGAATAAATGGTTTGTGGTTTTTTTTGTTTGTTTGTTTGTTTTTTGGTAGGGGGAGTGAGATTAGTTTGTTTCTTTTGTTTGCTCATTTTTTTGGGGGGGGGGTTACTTGGTCCAGGGAGGAAAAACAGAATAACTCTGGGTCCTCTCACTATTATCCCTTGACTAGATGTAGTCACATAGTCTTACCCAACTTTAATGGGATTGAGGAACGTAGTTTTCCCTGTGTCCTGAAGGGAGAAGAACCTGATATTGGGGAGTGAAGGTAATTGTCTTTGAATTGAAGTCCTAAGAAGAAATAATGGTCGGAAGGAAATGATTTTCCAGATTTAGGCCAACATTGAGAAAGAGCTTTTAGTGACTTTCATTAGTTTTGGTCCCATTATATTACAATTTCTGAAAGAATTTGGCCCCGGGATCACTAATTCACTTTTAGTGGTTATTGAGTGATTGTGAGGAGTTGAAGAAGGTTAAGAGAAGTTGAGGGTGGCAAGAATAATTCCTTTTCTAACAATCTGTCAGAAATGCAGTGTGTAAATTATAAACCGGTGGAGTATTGCAGGGATTATTGTTGGGGACTTACGCCAAATGTGGCCCCCAGTCAGGGGCTTGTTTGCAGACAGTTCCTGCTCCGTGTCATAAGCACAGAAAGAGAATAAGCATTGAAAAACGTGTAGACATTTTTCCAGGGAATTTTACGTCTAGGAAATCTAATACTTCTGAAACATTTCAAAATTAAAATCATTACAAATGCATTCACATTTTGTGTCTTGCTTTTTATGTTATTTCATTTTTCTAGAAAATCATTGTTATTGTATTTTACAAATGTTTCAGTCCATGACAGATCGGAAATTGAAAAAAAAACAAAAACAGACTGGTCCATTGCCACCGATCATTTGGGAATCACTGGTTTGAGCACTTACAAAAGGAAATGAGGGAAAGTGATCACTGGAAATTAGCATGTGCTGATATATTAAGATAGCAACTAATATCAAACCACATATATTTTTCTTTTTAACAACTAACTAATCTAGTAATGTGGGAGAAACACAGTATATTTTGTGTATATGGATTTTGGCACATGATAAATTTTCTCATGATATGCTTTTTGGAAGTGCTGTTGAAACATGGGCTAGGTACTGATTTTAAGTAGATCATTAATTAAACAATCACAACAAAGAGCTTAGTTTATGAGTCTGTCTGCCTCATCAGTTGTCCCTCACTCTTCCTAAAAACTCTTCTTCACCTTTAGTGGCTCTGTCCCAGCTCCCTCCTGCCTCCTGCATTTGTAATCTCTGATTTTTTTCACGTGTACATTTGTACTACTTCTGAGATGTGGAAAATGGGAGAAATAAAATAATTTTTAACAATTTAAAGGAAAAGATGGGGAGGCCTTTGTAAAGCATATGTAATAAAGCGTACATATTTCGATGGACAGACTTAACATCATTTGACTATCAAGATAATGAAAGTAATCTTAGATTGCATTATTAGGAGATTTATCGAGCTAGATATGAATTTATAGTCTTCTTTTCTACCAAACTGGGTTTGAGTGAGGTTACTGTCTATGTGTCTTTAATAATAGCAGTAAACTTGTAGCAGTCTCTGTGTATTTTTTTGCATACTACAGTATTATGATATAGGCCTAAAGTTTGTTTCTGAGCTATCTAGTGACCAGAACAAAGAGAGAAGCAAGAATCATGAATAAGATAAAAGTAGAGCTTTTTCCAGGAAAAATCAAACCTGTTCCTGAAAGCTAGACTTTCTGTGTCCTCACAGAAAGGCAATTGTGTGATATAATGGTCAATGACCACTAACAAGTTTGTAAAATAAATACAATGTTGAGCTCATATGTCTTTTTCTTGTTGTAGCTCTTTGGTAGTCTAGCTTGATCAAAATATAATAAGGCACATCTAACATGGGTTCTCAATTTTTAGGTTGGTTAAGGATTTCCTGAAAGGATTCTGACTTAGCAGATCAAGGGTGGGGTTCAAGAACCCGTGTTATTGGGAAGTGCCTCAGGTGATTCCTGATGCCCGTGGTCCAAAGATCATAATTAGAGAGACATTGATCTAGAGGAATAGTTGGCAGTTTTCCATACAGGTGGTTTATCACAGCTGAACCTTATATAAGAATGGCTCATATGTGTGTTTCTGCTATTTGCCAAGAATCTGGATTGCAGAAATAAAATCTTGCTAATTCGGGAAGCAGCCTGTAAAATTTGACCTTAAAAGCTTCCTGCTAAATGCACTTAAAAAAAAAAAAAAGTAGTTCTGCTATCCAGTGTATTTATCCTGGCTGTCTGCAACCAATAAATACTCTAAATGTAGAATTCTTATGAAAGTGAGATGGTCTACACAGAAAAATCACCATGGAGAACACTGATATGAAGGATTGCCTGGGGAGTTATATAGAGAATGGAGTAATTATTTAAAATATTATCTTAAAGGTCAAATAGACAAATACCTACTACTTAGCCATTAAAAAATTAGTATACTAGTTTTAAGTTTTCTTTTGGATGATTTACAATAGTTATCCTTTATTTATTCTGTAACATGGTTATATTGTACAAAAAGTAAATGGGCTAGTGTCTTTTTAAACTATACTTCAAAGTAATGTATTTGGTAATAGAAATATAAGTCATGTGTTTTGAAGGTTTTAGATCTTTTAGCTGACCTAGCAGCACATAGCAGGGGGTGGGTACTAAATTTCCTAGAATTTGTGTTATTAATCCCCTGAGAGGGTGTTTGAACTAATCTCAAAAGAAAGTATCAGTCACCTTCTTACAATTTTGGACAGTATTAAGAATCATTGAATAAGATGAAAAGAATATGCTTTGTGCAAAAGAAAATCTTTTGAAAGAAATTCTGAAAAGTTATATAAAAAAGAATAGATTTTCTAGATAGCATAATTTCTTTCAATTTTATATATAAATGTGAAATCAAATAATCCTAAACCAAAGTTAATTTAAGGCTACTGGAAGTGGGACTATTAACTATACCTTTTCTAAAAGTTGTTCAACTTTATGAATCATATTAGGTATAACACACTAGAATCAATCTCTTAAACATGGGAAAATTTTTCCTTACATAAATGTGCTGCCTAAATTATGATGATTCTTAAAGCATCACACATTTTTGACATTGAATCCAAAATGAAAATCTTGTTTTATAGATAGAGATTTTTGTACATGAAATCAAAGAATCTTAGAGACAGAGCAAATCGTTCTACCTTACATTTCTGTTCCTTGTTAAATACATTTAAACACACCAACACCATCACTGAGGCGCCTGGATGGCTCAGTCAGGTTGAACATCTGACTCTTGACTTCCGCTCAGGTCATGATCTCCAGGTCCTGGGATCAAGTCCCAAGTTGAGGTCCACACTCAGCAGAGAGTCTGCTTGAGGTTTTCTCTTCCTCTTCCTCTGCCCCACCCCCATCCTCAATTCTGCTCACACATGCACGCTCTCTCTCTCTCTCTGTAAATTAAATAAAATCTTAAAAAAAAAATTAAACAGACCAACACCACCACCATCAGCCACACCTTGAGGCAGAAATCCTGTTTGTGATATTTTTTCAAGTTTCATCTACGCTTTGATCAGAAATTTTCCAAAGTAAAGTTTTTCTACTTTATATGAAGACTACTCTCTTGCTATACATTTCTAATTGTTGAAAAGTTCTGAGGCCAAATTTTGCCTTCCTATAACTTTCCTCCTTTGGGATGACACATGAATATGGATGTGTCCCTAAAGCCACATTTTCAACTGTTTGAAGACATCTCTCATTTTCCCCTAAGTCCTTCTTCCAGGTAGCGCATTCCAATTATTTCAAATATTTCTTATATTACAGACTTTGCAGATGCACACTGTGTATTTTTTTTCCTCTCTTAGTGGGTCATGTGCTCATTGTGGATAAGGATAAGATCATTTTTAATCCATTTCCAGTCCCAGCATAACATCTGGAACAGATTAGGTAATTAAAAACTTATATCCACAGTTTTACTAGAATAATCAGTGATCAGTCACCACTGAGCTTTCTATATCCCCCTCCCCCATTATTCCCTTTAAAAGTAGTGCCCCAAACTAAACATGATATCCCTATGGTTATCTGGTCAGTACAGAATATAGTGATTATTACTTTTTCAGAAGTGGAATAACTCACATTTTAAACAATATTAGACATCGATTTCTTTTCAATATATCTCCCTGTGGCCTAATATGGAGATTTTAGTCAGTTAATATAGTATGATTGTTTTCAGTTGATTAGTTAGCCATCATCTCCCAATCTGTATGTATGCAATTGATTTAATCTAAATCTAGGACCTTAAATGTTTCTTGTTATTTACTTTTTTATAGAAAATTTTAGTTCTGTAGCCAAATTTATTTTTTCTGACAGTGCTATAAATAAATATGTTAAACCTGCCTTTAATATATCCCCCAACATTAAAGGGCCACTTTCAATAGATCACTAAAACCTTATTGTAAATTTTCATCCATCTATGAATCAACATATTTTAGTGATAATGTTCATTCCACCTACCTATGCTATTAATAACCAGGTAGTTTTTTTGTTCCCCACAAGTATTTCAAGGGAGACTTTAATCAAAAGATATATTAAATAAGAGTATACTCTTTTAAAAAGTGATATTACAAATCATTTGTCTTACAATACTGTCAAAAAAGGGAGGTTGGGGTATTATAACTAAGGAACTTCTCTTGTTGACTCTGGGCTAGTTTCTGGAAATAGCTGCTTTCTAAGTATCCATACATTATTCTAGAATTCTTCTAGGGATCCGTGTCATTAGTATATTCATTGGATAATTTTCCCTTTTCAAAAAATCACTGACAATATTGGTCCTTAGCTTTTGGAATTTTTTTTAATCACCTCGAATATTTACTTCAGTACACTTCCTATTCACAGGATTATCTTATTCACAGGTATTACTCATCAAGTAGATTTTTCTGAGACCATTGCCAGAGGGGAGGGGGTGGGGGTTGGGAACATGGGGAGAGGCGGTGGGAACGCAGGCTTCTAGTTCCAGAATGAATAAGTGACGGGAATAAAAGGCATGGGACAAGGAAGACGGTCGATGATACTCATATAAGCTAGATCCCATCCTCATTAATTTCCAACCACTTGCCCCCCTCCCCAAGATTCCAGTACAGAAGGATTTCTAAATCCTGTCAGTATTTTGGGTATAGTAAAACATGAACCATGACATTGTCACCAAGGAAAGCCTAGAATTTACCAGGTATTATTCATTTAGGAAAAAATAACCTTACCCAAGATACTATTATACTTGAAGTACTTTATACTTTCTCTATTTTGTCATCTACACAGTTTTGAAATCCACCACTTTGGTATGGCTGGGTACTCTATAGGTCACATGCTTAATGATGTTGTTTTTTGACTCCTTCTTCCCAGTATCGTCTGTTGATTCCCAGTTGTGTTTCTGCTCTTAGGTACATGGATTTCTCTTTTTCTTTCCTCTTCAGTGATATCTGCGTTATAGATCCATTGCTTTTTCCAGACATACATTCTATCTCTCCCCAGTTTTCACTGATATCGATGAGATCAATTTACTTCTTTAGGTCACATTTTAAATCTTAATTTGTAAGACACCTATATTCCTAACTGTTCTAGATACAGACCATAACGAAACCCATGAGAGACCTCCATTTTATTACTGGATTCTTTCCCTGTGAATTATTTTCCATCATTACTCTTTCTATGTCAAATTTATTTTCGCTGTTTATACTGCCAGTTCAATCTTTGGATCTGGGCATTTTCCTCCCTCCTTTAGGTCTTAAAAACTTTCATCATAGCAAAAATTTTTAGACTTCCAGCCTTTCTCAGTAGTCCGTGATGTAGGAGTTATAAACCTCAGTCTAGAAATGTAGTTACATGTTTATTTTTGGTGGTGGTGTTGTTGTTTTAAAGATTTTATTTATTTATTTGACACAGAGAGAGATCACAAGTAGGCAGAGAGGCAGGAAGAGAAAGAGGAGGAAGCAGGCTCCCTGCCGAGCAGAGAGCCTGATGCGGGGCTCGATCCCAGGACCCCGAGACCATGACCTGAGCCGAAGGCATAGGCTTTAACCCACTGAGCCACCCAGGCACCCCTGTGTTTTTTGTTTTTTTAAAGTTTTACTTCTATAGTCATACTTTTACTGGTAGAAAATACAAAATTCCTACTTTTGCCTGCATATCTATAGTTATTATCAATTTCTGTATAATAAATTATCGCTGCACTTAGCAGCTTAAAACAAGTATTTATTATCTCACAGTTTGTGGGAGAGAATAAATTATCCTGTGATCATTTATAAATAAATAATTTATAAATAATTATTCCAGTGAGATTCACAGGACCGAGGGAGCGACTTAGCTGGGCCGTTCTGCATCCAGAAGTTGCGGCCAAGCTGTGGGCTGGGTTGCAGTTATCCCAAGGCTCTGGGGGCACCTGGGTAGCTCAGAGGGTTAAGCCTCTGCCTTCGGCTCAGGTCATGATCTCAGGGTCTTGGGATTGAGCCCCACATCGGGCTCTCTGCTCAGCAGGGAGCTTGCTTCCCCACCTCTCTCTGCCTGCCTCTCTGTCTACTTGTGATCTCTCTCTCTGTGTCAAATAAATGGATAAAATCTTTTAAAAAAAGAAAAAAAAAAGAATTAACTGCTTTGTTATCCCAAGGCTCTGGTAGAGCTGCATGGTCACTTTGAAACTGACTCATGTGGTTGTTGGGAAGCCGTGTTCCTTGCATTTGGAGACTTTAAGAAATATATGGAGAGAGAGAGAGAAGGAGATAAGATATGTTTCTATATCTATCTATCTATAGCGAGAGAGAGAGAAAGGGAGAGAGACGGAGAGAGGGAAAAGGGAAAAGAGAGGGAGGAAAGAGAAAGGGAGAGCACAGGGAGAGAGTGCCCAAGGTGGAAGCAGCAGTTTTCTGTAACTAATCTCAGAAGTGGTCTCACCATTATTTCTGCCATGTGCTATGGGTCGCTCAGCTCATCCCTGGCATGAGGTGGGAGGGGACTGCACAGGGTGTGAGAAGCAGGAGATGCAGATCGTTGGGACCACTTTCCAGAGTAGCTAGTACAACGGCATTCGGTTTCCCATCCAAGCCTTCCCATGGAAGCATTCTAGGTTTCTTCTAAAGGAATCAGTAATTTCCATGGAAATTATTTAAGTAGTGATAGTTGACTGGAATACAAGCCTTTTTGGGTCCTCTGGTTAATTTTAGGTAAGTTATCACTAGATTAGCATATTCTGATTAGCTTTATCTTATTATGTCTCAGATGATGATTTAAACTTCAGCACCATAATTTGAAATTATTTCATTTTACAGTTTTCAGAGAATCAGGAGAATGAGTGCACTTGTTAAATACAGAAAACAGCCACTTGGAAGATGTTCCCTTACATATGTGGTCCTTACCGCATTTAATTCTGGGTTCAGAAATTTAACTGTATGCAAATATGTAATAGCAGTTACTGTTACGGTAGAATTAGATAGTGCTGTGTGAAGGTAAAGGAGATTTGGAGGCACAAAGGCAATGAATTTCATTTTAGTTTTTCAAATTGTACAAAGCAGGGTCCCTAGCAGGGGATTTGAGATAATAAGATATTATGCTTACCCTCGAGGAGCTTATAGTAGTTAGTTTTAGAACAGACTTGGACTCTGGCCGTCATTTCATTTTCCTTTACCTTCCAGCTTTAGGATGGATATCCTGTCTGTCAGTTCGAGACAATGTGAAAGCTAGTGAGATGATTCTTGTAAGTGTTATAATCTTTTCAAAAACATGTTATATAAATGTCTTATTAAAATATAAAGGTCCTACCCTTGGCACCATAATGATCAGATGCCATTACACAAGGTCTGTATTTTCCCCCTTTAATATAAGCATGAAAGTTTCTATGCTTTCTTTTAACGCTCACAACGTTAATGAGGCTTTTCTCGCAAATATGAAACTCAGTTGTAAAATGGAAATAATTTGCTAATTGATGCAAAGTAGAGGAAAACCCTTTCCCCTAGTTACCTGGTAAATGAAATCATTCTAAGTTTCTTCTAGGGGAGTTAGTATTTCAGGCAAAAGTGATTTTTGGCTTGCAGAGCTTTGCATATAACATTTTTAAATATTTCAAATAATTTGGAGTAAATGTCCCTACCCTTTTGAGGAATAGAACAAGGAGATTAAAGGGCTTTTTTGGCAACTGTAATACTGTGAAAGAATAAAGAATCCAGATTAGTATTTATACTATGTTGTAGACCCACTAAAATCTTTTCTTTCAAACCAAATCTTGGAATTGTATGGGGAGAAATCCTCACCCCAACATGGATTCTTATCTGTAGTTTTAAAAAATAAGATCTTTCTTTTGGGGATCGTTCATAGATGCAAAAGACAAGCCACACAAAAATATACACACCAATCCAAAATGATGCACATTTTGTAAGTTTGAATTAGCATTAAAAGAAAAAATTAAATTCAGCTCCAATAAAGCGTATTAACTAAGAAAAAATATGATACATTGTTTTCCTCCCTCTGGGATGCCAAGTTGGAGAATATAGTATAGTCAGGCCATGGGATTTTTGCTGTGTTAAACTTAACCTGAGAACCTGAATTGCAGGATCCTTATTGTCTTGAAAGTAGGCCTGATTAATTCACAAATGCTTATTCCTTATAATACAGGAAAATAAGAGATAATCGGCTTGCAAAAATTCCTTCTCACAGTGCTGTATCTTTGAATTCTGAATTCTCAAGGAGTAATTTTTGAAAGTGTCTCCTGGCATTTTGTTATTTGCAAATTATGGCTGTATTACTTTAAGAAAATTCAATATCTGAAGATTACTATTTACCAAATACATAGAGGAGAGAAAATTGTTACTATTTGTACTATAAAAATATTCTGTTTTACAAAATGATGCACTGCATGATTCCTATAAATAGGGAGCTTCTCTAGTGCATTTAAGAATGTGAATTGAATAACAGAAATGTGATATATGCAGAACTTTCTAGTCACACATTTACTGTGGAACAGAAACAGATTTTTTTTTTTTGTTTTTCAATGTAAGACTGTTTCTGATGAATATGTGTTCAGGATGAATTTAAGCCATTTAATAAAATCTCACTCCATCTTTGGGAATCTGTTGTTTTTCTTCATCAGGAATCTTACTGTAGCTTTCTCCAATCAGTGTGATCACATTTAGCATCCAGTTCATGTAGGGCTTACTGAGTCTTTCTGAGTCGTATCAGTCAGGATGCTCAATGAGAATATAGAACATCTATGATCTTCTAATGCATCAGTTGCCATGGAGGCTGCTCTTCTGGTCTGATTTGATCAGTTTTTTTCAAGCAAGTAATTTGATAATTCTTTCCAAAGGGAAAATGTCATAATGTTCTTGTTATCAGATTGAAAGGACCAAATTGTTTCTTTTCATTCTTAATGGTTTCCTCCTAATAACCGTGATATTTTGGTCATTTTATTCCATTCAGCAGATACTAAGACTTGAGTTTATGTATTTTAAAGTATGTCATTAGAAGTCTTTTAATTCTTAATTTCCTTTTGTTATGCTTATCAAAAATATTATCTAAAAATTCCTAATCTTTTTAGGATAAATACAGTGATGTTTTCCTTAAGAAGTGGTGGCTAATTGCATCACAGTTAATGAGACAGGTAACAGTACTCACTGCGAACCACCACCACCATCAAAAACATCCACTAAATGCTACATTTGAACATTAGGGTTTATTGCAATCTAGAAGATTATGGAAGATTCTTTACTCAGAATTTTTTGGCCACCTTGTCCTGATAATCTGCTTTCTGAAATGAAATAGAACGGGAATAAAAATGTGTCTTGCTATGAAATGTTATGTGCAAGGAGGGACTTTCTTGGTTTCCTTAAACCAGTCTCAGACTCACGGCAGTGCTTTACTTTTATGATAACAGACATCAGATCGAGTGTGCATTTGCGTACTTAACTTTAATGCTGCGTGAAAAATAGGGGCAGCGTGAAATTAATTAGGACATTTACTTTCAGCCACGAGAAAGAAAACAAGTTATTATCTAGCATTTGCCAGCTGTCCTTTAGGTGGCAGTATGTAGCAAGGAGAACCTGGCTCTGATCCTTGCTGTGTAGGCTAATGACAAAAAGTTAAAAAAAAAAAAAAAAAAAAAATCAGTTTCTTGTCAGAAATGTCTTCTTGCATTTCCTGCATTTGGTTTCTTTTTCTAATTTCAGTCTCTAAACATGCATGCCCTATATCACTGAAATCATTACCGTGCATTTTCTTTGGTTCAGAAACTATCTCCTCTTCAATAGGTACCTCCAAGTACCCACAATAGTGTTATGAGCTCTGTGGGTGTTAAGGGATATTTTTTGACTGACTGGCTGTCAATACTATGTTGGAAGTAAACATCTCAACTGTTCTATCACTTCATGTTTTTCAAAATTGGAGCACAGAAGTTATCTAAAGACTGTTGGCCAAGATATAGACATGCTGTCTAAAAAATATTCAGAAGTCGGTATTTGTTTTAGAATTCTAGAGAAAACCCCCCGTGAGTTTCTCTCTCTGACGGATATGCTATTCCATCTGGTTTTGTTGGGGATTAGGCTTTGCCAGTTCTGTCCAAATGCTTTGTCTTAAATTCAAATATGAAGCCATGTTTATCCCTTTTCATTATAACCATATATCCATTCTGTACCCACTTCCTCCTTATGTGAATATAATTTTTATAGCAAAAATACAAATGTAGTCTAAGTCCCTAAGAATTTTTTTTTCTGCTCTTTTTTTCTCTTATCCAGAACAGGAACTATTGGATGTTTGGAAATAATGCATGTTTCTAATTACCAATGTCTTATAAAAGAGACAGTAAAGAAATTAGAGCAGCCCAAACATTGCAGCTCCAAATCTTGATCAGAGATTTCATTACTTTTTACGTAATTATATTCTGTCCGTGTCTGATTCAATTAGAACTCTTTCCAACAAAGCAGGTTACAGCATCTGGAGCTTTTGATCTTCTTTAAGCCTCTGATGTAATCGGGCAAATGATCACTTCAAAAAGAGAACACAAACCCTCAACACCTATTTCCAAATTTCAAATGATACTTTTAACCCCCTGTGCTTCCTGCAGCTGTCACCCTAAGTCAACAGCTGGGTTCAGTGGCAAGCTGAAAGCTTCACTGTTACAGAACTATTTGAGCCATCTTCTGATGCTGTGTTTGTCAACAGTGGCTTATTTCTTTTTGCCTACTTTTTAAAAGGGCACCGAGATTCAGCTCATTAATTCAGTTTATTTAAAAAACAACAACAACAACACCAAGACTGTTGTGAAGGAACTATTTAAGATAACCTTTCCCAGCTATTTGACATCGATAGCCCTGCTAAGTTGCAAGGGGTTTTCTCTGTCTCTCTGGTCTTTTCAGTGTTTTCAGAGTCATAGAAACAAGCTTTTTCCTTGACCCTAATTTGCTGCTTTCTGTCTTCAAGCTGTAATGCCCTTCTACTAAGTCTCTTGTGTTTATGAGATGTCACTTGTTTTTATGCTCTTTATGCTTTATGTACTTTGTGCTTTTGTCCTTTTCAAACTACTGCAGATGATTGTGGGTTTCAGTTCCCTGACACAACTGTCCTAGTCCTTTGTAAACTTGCTCTTGTGGGTAGAACACAGATCAGCTGCTGTTTAATAAAGCAGGCATCTCATTGCATTCCTTTCACATCCATCAAAATGTCTTTTCCTAGAACTGGCATTCTTCCACTATTATTTGGTTAACTTGCCACATACAAGTGATTTTTCATTTCTTGATTGGGGAGAGAAACTCTCAGGGGTAATGCTTTTCTTGTTGAATTGTAGGATCCTAGCTTTCCTCCTGGATACAAAGAGCTTGCTTCTCTGCCATTTTGATACCTATCCAGCCTCTGCCACCTTGAAGCTACTGGCTTTTGTGAAAGTTAGAGATGTTTGGAGGAAAATGTCACATATTTAAGCTGGAGTTAAAAAACAACAAAAAAAATTGCATAGTCTAAATCGATGGACTGCTGTAATTAATTACACCGATGACAATTCTGAATGTTTATGTGTTATGTATTTTTCCTTATTTGTAAGAATCTCAGATTATAGATTCCCATTTATATCCTCCCTTCTACTGTTAAGAAAAAGCAAGAGTTATTTTTCTCATTTTGTGGATGGGCAAAATGAAGCAAGGGTAAGTGAGCAGAAATACAGTGACAGAAGAGGGAATAAATGTCTCCTGATTCCAAGGCTGCTGCATCTAGCACTTTGAAGCTGCTGGCTTCAATGAAAGTTAGTGATATTTGGAGGAAAATGTCACCATTAAAGCATACTATAGCTTCTACTGGACCAAAGGGATTCTGCATCTACCATCAGAATGCAATGCAGTAATGTGTTTTTGAAAAGTCGGAAGGATCTGTAACTGCTAAAAGAAAGGGGCAATTTTCTTTGATTACTCCAAGAGTCTGTTAACTGATTAGAAAGGGTTCTTAATATTATAGGAGGCCTGAGACATCCTGTGAACTTCTCCAACTGTACAATCCATTTGGGGGTTTTTATTAAAATCCTGTTAAATGCCTAAAATAAGAATATTTAGCATTTTCACACAAGATGTACTGAAAGGACTTTTTCCGAGGAGGTCAGCATTATGTTAAAAAATATTTAACATTTTCCCCCCTAATTACAATACATGTTCATAGAGTAAAAGTTTAGAATATGCAAAGGTGCAAAACCAAATTTTCTATAATTCTATCACTTTTGTTTAATTGTTTTTCAGATTTTTAAGTAAACAAGCATACAA
Organism: Martes martes; assembly: GCF_963455335.1. Lineage (NCBI taxonomy): Eukaryota > Metazoa > Chordata > Mammalia > Carnivora > Mustelidae > Martes > Martes martes. Next base: position 52,128,949 of record NC_137891.1, on the reverse strand, counting down.
AATTTTACAAAAATGGGTTTATGGGTCTCTTAAGGGAAACCCAACAAATAGCACTCTTTTTCCACATTGAAAAGGTTGGGGGAAAAAATGCCCAAAGTACTATCAAGACCAAAAAAAATTTAATACTAACAGAGGTTAGGCAGAGCAGGTAGCTTTATATCTGTCAGCCAAATAGGCTTGCTAATAGGAAATTCCAGGATTATGCAGATTTCCCCATCTAGCCCCATGTTGTTCTGAACTGGGACTTACCCATGAAGAATCCTACTCTGGTAAAACACAGCATGGAAGAAAGGAAAATTTGTCTTCTTGGTAAGAAATCTCCTTCTCAAGAGGAAGAGAGTGGAGCTAAACAGTGCATGTCCAGTCAGTCTTTCCACATTTAACAACTAGTTAAGTCATAGGGCCAAGAGAATATGCATTACACAAATTAGTTTCCCTTACCTGGAAATACAATAAAATATGGAGAAGTATTTCTCATCAACAGGATCACACAATACCTGTTGGTTTATATTTTGTTCCCCCCTTTCCCCGTTTAACTGGGAAACTTGACTTTTCTTTAGGTTCTGTGTGAACCCACTAGACTTACATAAAAATGAAATGATTTACGGGAAAGGACTGAAACATTCTGTAACATCTAAGAAACCATGAAGGCACTCTTGCCTAGATTGTGTGTGTGTGTGTGTGTGTGTGTGTGTGAGAGAGAGAGAGAGAGAGATTGAGAGAGAGAGGGATGGAATATTATTCAGCCATAAAAAGAAGGAAATCTTGCTGTTTGAAACAAAATGAATGAACTTGGAAGGACATTAATCTAAGTGTAAATATATGAAGAACTCTTAAAACTCAACAATAAGAAAATAAACAGCTCATTTAAGAAATTGGCCAAAGATGTTAACAGATCCCTTACCAAAGAAGATAGATAGATGGCAAATATGCATATGAAAAGATACTCCACATCTTATGTCTTCAGGGGTATGTAAATTAAAATGTTAATGATATACCACTCATTTCACACTATTGGAATGAGTGACTAAATCTGGAACACTGACAATACCAAATACTGGTGGGAATATGGAGCAATGGAAATGCATTCATTGCTAGTTGTGATACAAAATGGTACATCCACTTTGGAAGACAGTTTTGCGGTTTCTTATAAAACTAAGCATATTCTTACCATACAATCTGTTAATCATACTTCTTGGTATTTACCCAAAGGAGTTGAAAGCTTTCGTACACACAGAAACTTGTACACATATGCTTATAGCAGCTTTTTTCAGAATTGCCAAAATTTGGAAACAACTGAGATCACCTTCAGTATGTGAATGGATAAATAAACTGTGGTACATCCAGACAATGGAATATTATTCAGCACTAAAAAGAAATGAGCTACCAAGCCATGAAAAGACATGGAAGACCTTAAAATGCATATTACTAAGTGAGAAAAATTAATCTAGAAAGACTACATATACTGTATGATTTCATCTCTATGCTGTTCTGGAGAAGGCAAAACTATGGAGACAGTAAAAATATCAGGAGTTGTCAGGAGTTATGGAAGAGGGAAAGATAAGCAGGCAGAAAACAAAAGATTTTTAGGGCAGTGAAATTACTGAGTATGGTGCTGAAATGGTAAGTATGTATCATCATAAAATTTGTCCAAACTCATAGCAGGTACAACACCAAGAGTGAACTCTAATGTAAACAATGGAGGCTGGATGATCCTGTCAGTTTAGGTTCATCAGTTATGTTTGTTTTTTGTTTGTTTTAGATTTATTTATTTATTTGAGAGAGAGAGAGAGAGAGAGTGTGTGTGTTTGTGTGTGTGTGTCTGTTTGTGTGTGTGTAGGGGAGGAACAGAGGCAGAGGGAGAGAAAGAGAAATCCTCAAGCAGACTTCCTCCTGAGTGCAGAGCCCGACTCAAGCTTGATCCCAGGATCCTGAGATCATGACCTGAGCCGAAATCAAGAGGCAGATGCTTAACTGACTGAGCCATCCAGCCACCCCTAGGTTCACAGTTGTAACAAATGTACCACATTGGTGGGGGAGTGTTTATAATGGGGGTTACTACTCATGTGCAGAGGCTGGGATGTATAGCAAACCTCCATACATTCTGCTCAATTTTGCTATGAACCAAAAACTACTCTAAAAAATAAATTCTACATAATTCTGTGCTAAACTGGGTTTTCTAAACTCTAAATATTCAAAGTAGAAATATATCAATATTGGCTTAAATAATCAGAAAGGAATTAATGGAGGAAGATGGGCATTTTTGACCCCTGAAGGATGGATACACTTTGTTGCAGGTCAAAAGGCAAATACTTTTAACAAAGGTGTAATAGTATCTGAAGCTCAGAGAACTTATATTGTTCTTAGAGATAGTGACACATCTCAGATAAGAACACCAGTCTGATCTTTGGCTTTTTTCTTAAAGTGGCTTTGGAAAGTATATGTTGAACCTTCAGAGCTGTACCAAGAAAATCCAGGTCAGTACCCTGACCATTATAGTATTTCTGCTTTTCTCCTTCTGTTCTTTGGACCATCTATGTTTTCCTGATCTTTGGAACAAAATTTTGAAAATGGTAAGAATGGAAAATTGAATAATACTAGTAATTAGAAGAATTAACTCTGTGTGAACATAATTTGAAATCTCATGCAGCAATTATGAATAACCTAATTAACATTGGCTTGAATGTACCTGTGGTGACCACTAAGTGATAACTCTGGCCTAATCTCTAGGGTTACATTTTATAGTAAACAGGAGGTATGATTACCAAGCAAGTGAACAATACATAGAAGGTGCAGTGAAAGTTGCTGACATCAAGAATATTAGCATCTAAACAAATAGTGTCTGAAAAATGCTGTTCACCAGGGACTAGTATGAATTCTATGCTAAAGAAGAAGGTCCATTGTACTTTCACATTTATGATAATTGTTCTGATGAGATGTTGAGTCACCCATAGTTATTTATATCTCTAAATTGTGGTTTCTTGGTACTTTTGGTAATAACATGCAACTGTGGAATTCTTCACCGTTTGGAACCTGTTCTATTAGTGAAAAACTGTTGTATTATACTCTCTGGACCATGGAAGGGTTTTCTACTGGAATATATTCTAAGAGTAGATTTCTGACTCATGAACAGATAGGGAAGTGAAAGATCTAGTTAGAATTTCAGTTTGGGGGTGTCTGGGTGGCTCAGTTGGTTAAGCAACTGTCTTTAGCTCAGGTCATGATCCTGGGGTCCTGGGATCGGGTCCCACATCAGGTTTCCTGCTCAGTGGGGAGTCTGCTTCTCTCTCTAACCCTCCCACGTCTAGTGCTCTCTCTCACACACACATTCTCTCTCTCTCTCAAATAAATAAATCTTAAAAAAAAAAAGAATTGCAGTTTTGAATTATGTCAGCTATTATTTTTTTCTCCCTCTTGGGAAAATCTAAAACCCAAAAGAAAGCTAGAATTTAACAACTTATATCACATAATCATGTCATTCTTCTTTACATAGTTACTAATCCCTAAACCATCAGGGTATGGATTATACTTTTTAAAATAGGTTTTCACTTTTAAAGTCACTAATATTTAACTTTAAAAAACTCAATTATTATAACCCTGTCTTCTGTCTAAACAGACGATTTATAAAACCTTTAAAATTTTATTCATTTCTGCCTTTTTTTTAAACCATCAAATGATATACCTAATGTATTTTATCTTATATGTATGAAAATGTTTCCTTCTGTCTTTTAAAATATTTTGAACCTGTTTTTTTTTTTTTTTTTATTAAACACATATTTTACTTTGATTTTTTCCGCCCCTCATGTCTTGGTTGTTGTTCGTTTGCTAATGTGATTTTTCCTGTTCTCATCATACCCATTGATGGGTGCTTATGAAATATTTGACTCAACCTCATTGGATTTTTGTTTTGTTTTGTTTTGCACCCTGAGTATTCTATTGGCTCAAGATAATGAATCATATCTATTTAATGTTTATGTTATAATAGTATAATACATCTTATTAATTTCCTAATAGTTACTTTGGCATTAAATAGCCTACTTCTTTAGGGTTATTTATTTGTAATATTCATGGATGTCATAATAGTGCATGACTTTATAAACTTGTATAAACGTTTATACTTTTCCAGTGGCACCTGGGCGGCTCAGTTGGTTAAATGTCTGCCTTTGCCTCAGGTCATGATCACGGGGTCTTGGGATCGAGCCCCTCACTGGGCTCCCTGCTCAGCAGGGAGTGCTCTCTCTCTCTCTCTAGCTCTCACCCTTTCTCACATAAATAAATAAAATCTTAAAAAAAAAGTTTACATTTTCCCAAAGTCCTACCATAAATTCTTTTAGGGCACTGTACAATTAGTTAATGCTGTATATTTTCTAAGAGACAGTAACTTCCTACATGGAAAACTGAGGAATCAATTCTAGGAATATCAGTTTGACTTACATAAATTAGTGGTGGTTTGCAAACTGGCCCTGTACATGCAGGGAGGGGAGGAACTGAAGAAAGAAGTAGATTACTCCATAATGATAGGTAGCAGTTTTAATAAGTAAGAGAATTTACAACCATTACACCTTGGATGGCTGCAAAACACATAGATCTTCACAGCTACCTGTCAGAATCTTAAAAGTTTTATAGAATTCTTAACCGGGTTCAGTCATATACCTAGTGCTCATATGCTTAACATATTTCTTTCTCAAGGCTCTGTCCTTGGAGCAGCTTCTGGGATTGGGGAAGGCCAGCAGATCACACATTCGAAGGACGGAAGTGTGTAGGGAGCTTCTAGTTGCCTGGAGCCAGCTAGAGGGTCAACTGGTGGTCATGTCTTGATAACCTCCTTCAACAATTAGTCTTCATGATGATACTGAAAGTGATTGCTCTGCATAGTGCAAGTGTGATAGAAAAAATGATAGTTGTGTCTCTTGTTGTATATGACATAGAATTCTTGTTCTTTGGTTTGTTTTTAGTGTTCCTCTGTCTCTTAGATTCACTCATTTGGTCGTTACTCAACACAACAGTGAAAATAGTCTTGTTGTCATTGAGGATAATAGTGTGTGATTGCCATTGTGGTTTTGAAACAGTGTTACAACTATTCTGTGTCTTTACCGTTGTGATTCATTAAGTACCTGCTATCGCTTTACCATTTCTTTCATTATATGTTAACTTTTGAGTAAGTTTCTGTCATTTTTTTTTCTCTAGCCATGACTAACCCTGTGAGATTGTTTAGAAGCAATCATCCTTTCAGAACTGATAGCTTGGCTTTGTTCTGGGCCATCGGTTGATGACCTTTCTTTGCAATAAATATTTTATTACTCTTGGATGATATTGATGAAGTTTGATTAGAAATCCAGGACCCTGTCAGGTAAAGAAAGGTTTCTGTAGGGCTGAGATAGATTGTGTTACCCAGGAAGCCCTTAGATAGACATAAACTGTTTAGGGACAGATTAGAGTCACAAAGTGTGAGTTAAAATCACGTGTCATATCAAAGTTACAAAAAAATAGGAGTCTCTGTTGGAATGAAAACGTATGGGGACAGTCAGTTTAGTGTCTGAGTGTTCTACAAATTCATATCTATGTCAAATATGAGGTTTTAAAAATTTTAAAACAGTTCTCCACAGTATACATGTCAGCAATACTATGGCCTATGAATAGAAGAGAGAATTATTTCAATAGGTTTGCCTCAGGTTAGTTACCTAACACATAAGTTAGTGATTAAGAAAACATTTTTAACATCTTACCTTTAGGAAGGATTGTACTAGTTTCCTTTCCTCATAGAATTTTTAGGTATGGCCCATGAGGATTAATTCAGAACTAAAAACTTAACTACATAATTTAAAGTCATAGAGGCTATCACTGGGTTAATTCAAATGAATATTAGGTGGAGGGGAGAGAGGGAGAGGAGAGCAGGGTAACTATCCAAATTCCTCATCTCTCATGGTGAGGAGACAAGGGAAACTCTCAGGCATTTATGAATAAAGAGGAATGTATAAATAGGTTGTGGTGATAGTAATGAATAAAATAAAAACAAAAATGTCAAAATACTTATTTTGGGAGTATGGGGCTAGAAGATCAGATCTGGGAAAAAGATCTTACGTTTTTATTCTTAACTTCCATATAATTTGAAAATTTTTTTTGTGTGTGTGTGTGGATCCTGTATCTTTAGAAAACATATTCTCCTTTGGTATTTACATTCTCTATTCTGTCTCTATGTTTTATAATCATATGCAGCTTTACCCAAATCTCAAATAGCTTAAATCTCCCCATCTCTCTATAAGAACAAACCATCTCAAATGACCTCCAGAGCATTTTCACTGGGTTCATGTGCCAGTCTTGTGGGTGCGACTATCTATAGAGTACTTATGCTGTCATTTTGAGGGTTTCTGGTAGCAAAATAGTTGTTTTAGAATATGGTTCCATAGTTTAGAGCAAAGACCTGTATGCAAACATAGAAATAAGGGAAAAGTCAAGAGTTGTTCTAAGATGAAATGAATAACTTCCTGAGGTACTGAGGACCTGTACCTGGGAGGTTCAGCTTAGGATAGGTGACATTAACATCGTTCATCTAGTGGGCAGTGAGATGAAATTGTGACTCTATTTCTACCTTAAGGAGTGTAGAGTATATGCAGAAAATATATATTTTTTTAATATATAAAAGGGCCCATAGTGCATAGACCCTAGGGTAGTATTTTTCCATATATAACCTATAGATGCCCTAAATGAGAATCAGCCTCAGTGTTTGGAAATTTATGAACCCAAAAGTGGACATGCTGCCTCAGAATCTTTTGAGTCCTAGAAATCTTAACTTTTAATAAGCTCCCCAGGTTGTTCTTGTGCCCACTAAAGTGTGAGAGTCTCTGCATGTAAAACAGAAACAAGTACAGAGTTTGTGCCAGATAAGTATATTTCAAGAATGTGGCTCTTAGGTGACCATGACAATGTATACAGTGAGTAAGTGTCTGGGAGAAGATAGTCAATGCCAAGATTTTTTTTTTTAAATTGTGTTCATTTTGGTTTTGTAGTTTTATCTCCTCTGATTTTATAGCTTTCTTTCACTTCCAGCTATAGCAATAGTGATGAATGCTGATGAGGCTATAGTTAATCCAACCCCAGGCACTCATTTTCAGGTAATTATTTGAAACCAGAACAGCACTTAACAGCACTGACTTACCTGTTTGGGAGATTAACTAATTAAAAGCTCAATCAAGACAGGCTCCCCCCCCACCAAACTAGTTAGGAGGAAGGAATGAAAAAAAAAAACCCAGAATATTTTGCCTTCTAATGTTTTTCTGCCATCATATTATTAAAGAATGGAATGCAGTTTTTATGTCTCTGTTCTGTTAAACAGGATGACAGATTACGATGAAATGGTGGGGGAGGCATAACTGAAGAATGAGTCAAATTTATTCAGCCAGATTTATTTCAGAAGATGCAGTAGAAGAGGGCAATATTTCAGACAAATTATATAGATGATTAAAAGAAAACGAATAAAAGTTTTGGATTTCTTTAGCTGGGTGTATTTTTTATACTGTCTCAAGCCACTATACTTTGTAGAGGTGAATTTTAGTCCAAATTATTATTGTTCTAATAAGACAGATTAATGAGATATACTACAGTATAAGAAATCACTCTATTGATTGCATTAAAAACAAATGTCACTATCTTGTCATTGATACAATGAGAGAGGATTTGAGGTTTTTCTGTTTTTTGTTTTTTGTTTTTTTTTTTCTTGAGACAACCATGAAATCAAACTTCAACATATTTTCCAGAGTCGTACACTTGGCCAGGTCAGTATTGAAAATGTGTCTTCCTGAGTGCCCTTGTTGCACTTGGGTGCCCGTTTACTTTTGGAGCTGTGTAGTGGTATATCAAAACCATCTCTTTAAAGGAAAATCCATTTCAAATGACAGTATCCTATCTTTAAAAGTTTCCAGTCATCCAAACATTCTAAGAAAAGATAAAATACCTGCTATGGGCAGCAGGATTTTGGCTAAATTTTACACATTATTAATTTATGATGTTCGCTCATATATTCTGGGCAGTTTGGTTGCACTTTTCCTTTTGATATGCACTTTTAAACTGTGCAATATTGTTCTGCTTTCTTCTCAGAGGTGGTTGTGATATCGTTGTGTGTGAAATGATCCTGTTCATGGTTTGATGTCATCTTGTTAAATGTGAGAAGTGATTAGGGGGTCCTTTGAGAAACATGTTGCGATATGACTGTTGCCGTTCATGAATTCACGTTCATCCATGTTTTTCCTAACCCTGTTTTTCCTTTTGAAATGAAAAGATGAGAGATTTAAAAATTATTCTCAAGCTGTTTTGTGCTCTTCAGTAGAATCTGAAATGTAACTGAAATAAATATTCATCCATTCATCTATAGGACTTGCACACAGCCTTTATCACCATTTCGATTTGAATCTTTCATTCTTTGCTGCTAGCACTGTCACTTCAGATTAGCTCATTCCCCCCACCCCCACCCCTCACTTTGATAGAGACAACAAAGATATAAGTCCTTTTTATATTTTGTCATAATGTTTAGGCTTAGTAAAAAATCTTGTAATATTTGTTCATTCATTCATGTATGCTTGTCTCATGGGATAAGGCAACCATATCGTTTGCTTCAGTTCTTTTCCTTTTCTTGTTTAAATTCTGAAGCTCTTCTTTTTATTTCTCAATTCATTTTCTTTAGTACATCCGGTTTTCCCCAGCACTCCTGTGAACAGCTGTGGGTGCTGATGGGCGGTGTGTTGAGATAGTGCTTTCCTAGCCTGTACATCCCCTTGAGTGGCTTTATAGAACATGGGAAGTACAGTACAACTGTGGCAGATGGACTTTCAAACAGCATTCACTGGGATTTTACCCTTCCATATCAAGAAACATGAGCCGTATACCCTACTTAGTATGCTGACATTTCACAATTGATATCCTCATATATTTTCCCTTTCACTTGATAGGCAGGGATGGGAATTGAGGTGCCCTTTTCAAACAAAACATGCTCTCTTTTTTTAGCATCGATGAATGTTGACTACAAGAAATCTATCTGGCTAAATTCTACTTATTTTTTAAATTCCTATGTCATATACCTGACACTGTGCGTACCAAAGGTTGGAGTAGTTCTTTAAGAGTTTGCTATCAGTTTGTCTCAGCGATTGCTATATTCCAATGTATATTTAGTTAGGAAATTGTTGAGTATCTTTTATGCCATCTTTTATTTCTTTTTCCCTCCACTAGTTTGAGTACTTGTCTTTTATTGATTTAAAAATGTCACAGATATTGGTGCTAAAAAGACTCTTGAACAGTTTGATATCAAGCATAGTGTTTAAAAAATCTTGACAGTGAAAAACATCATCTAGTTTAATGTAGGTCCTGTGTTTTGAACTTATTTTTACTTTGAACTCTGAAACAATTAGATGACCAAGCAATTTTACCCAATGGGAAAAAAATTAGTTTTCCAAAGAGATAGAGAACTGCATGTTATGTCTTAAGCTTCTTTATAAAAGGCAGTTTCAAATATCAAGAACTTTCAGCAGAAATATCACATGCTTGTTCTCAGTCCTGCAGTAAATTTGGTTATGGAAAATTTAATACAGTCTGTGTGGAGAGTCTGGAGATAAGTAAGTATGTTGTTTCCTCTTGGGTAACTCCAAATTGTTTTCTTTAAACTTGTGATTTAGCAGGTAATCCTCTAGGTGAACCCTGACAATCTGGTTATACTGTAATACCAGGCCCTCCGAAAGTAGCATGCGATTGGCTATCTTGCCTCACTGCTTCCAGCTCTGCGCCTAGGGGAAGGAGACGTGTTAATGATAAATTTTAGTGTGGGGTTTATTTAGATTGAAAAGTATCCATGAATAGTCATAAGAGAAGTTTTGAAGGGGTTTAGGACCCATTAGTGAGTGGCAGTTTTTGAAAATTTCATTCATAGAGATAAAACCCCTGGTACCACCTTTCCTGCTTATTTGAAGAGGGGGAATGGTTATGAAAAAGATTAACATATACAAACAGAAAAAAATTGTCTTCTGAGAAGTAGAAAAGAATCTGTCATGGGTAAAGATTCAAAAGCAGTGACCCTGACTATTTTGTAATAGGAGAAAGTAGATTTTGTAGTAGGAAAAAGTAGGTTTTGTTAGAAGTGAGTGGGCACAGCTGGGACAAGTTATTATTTATGAAACTAGCTAACAGTTTTAAGGCCACAATTATATGCAGATGCTGGGCCAACTGCTTCTTTTTGTAAAATCACATTTTATCCTTATAACCCTATAAAGTAGAAAATATTGTTTCTCCTGTTACACAGGTGAGAGAATTGAGATTCAAGGATAATTATGGAAGACAGAATAATGGCTTACCCAAATATGTCTACATCCTAATCCCTGGATCCTGTGAATGTATTGTCTTACTAGGCCAATGAGATTTTTCAGATGTGACAAAGGTTAAAGACCTTGGGGTACAGAGCAGTTATCCTGGCTTATTTGGGTGGCTCTGTCCTCATCACATAAGTCCTTTAAAAAAGGAGCACCTTTCCTGGCTGTGGTTAAAGATACAGATGTGATGACAGAAGAAGGGTCAGAGAGATGAGAAATTATGACTTCGAAGATGGAAGAAGGGATCAGTAAGCTGAGAAATGTAGGCACCCTTTAGAAATTAGAAAATGCAAGGAAACAGATTCTCTCCTAAAGCATTCACGAAGTTTTTTAGTCTGCTTAGGTTGCTATACAAAAAAATACTTATAAATGACAGAAATGTATTTCTCATGGTTTTGAAGGCTTAAAGTCTAAAATCAGGTTACCCGAATGGTTGAGTGAAGTCCACTGACTTCTTTTATAACCTTATCTGGCAGAAGGGCCTAGAGAGCTCTGTGGAGTTTCTTTTATAAGAGCACTAGTCCTATTCAGGGGGTTCTACCCTCATGACTGAAGCATCTCTGAAAAACTCCACCTCCAAACTGCATCACATTAGGATTTCAACATATGAATTTTGGGAGAGCACAAGCATTCAGATTAGAAGACTATAATATTATTTATACCCATGGAATGTCTGAGAGAGCCTCAGGATCCCTAGCAGGACTGACAGATGGCATTTCTCTCCTGAAGTCAGTCAGTAAAGATTAGAGGAGGTGACTGCTACTTCAAATGTGAAGACAGCAGCTCAAGACTTCAAGGAACATGAAAAAGCAAGGAAATGACACCGCAAAAAGATCACAAAAATTTTTCAGTAACTAATCCCAAAGACATAAATATCTACAATTTATATGATGAAGAAGTAAAAATAGCTGTTTAAGGAACCTCAGTAAAGTAACAAAACAAAAACAAAACCATACAGACAATGAAAATTAGGGAAACAATAGATGAATAAAATGAGAAGTTTAACAGAGAGATAGAAATAATAAAAAGAATCAAACAGAAATTCTGGAGTCGAAGATTACAATAGAATGAAATGAAAAATTTGACGGAGGACATTAGTTAACAGAATGGATCAAACATAAAAAGAATCTACAAAGTAGAAGACCTTTGAAATTATCCAGTCACAGGAGAACAAAGGGAAAAGAATGAAAAAGAGTGAAGGTGTGAACTATGGATACCATTAAGAGAAGCAATTTGTGAATTATTGGAGTGTTAGGAAAACAGAGAAAGAGAAGGGGACAAAAAACTTATTTAAAGAAATAATGGCTGAGAACTTCCCAAACTGGGGCTAGATGTGGACAGTGAAGTTCATGAGGTTTACTTGTCCTCAAACTCAACCTACAGAGATCTTCTCCAAGCCACATTACAATAAAACTGCCAAAAATCAAAGACAGAGAAAAAGGAACGAAAGAAAGTTATCACTTACATGGGAATCCCTGTAAGGCTATCAGTTGGTTTCTCAGTGGAAGCCTTATAGGCCAGGAGAGAGTGGGATAATACAAAGTGCTGAAAGAAAAAAACTGCCAACAAAGAATACTTTACCTGGTAAAGTTGTCCTTCAGAAATGAAGGAGAGATAAAGATTTTCTCAGACAAACAAAAGCTGAGGGAGTTCATTACCACTAGACCTGTCTTATAAGAAATGCTAAAAGGAATTCTTCATGTTGAAAGGTAAGGATGCTAATTAGTAACATGAAGGCAAAATATGCAACACACTGGCAAAGGTAAGTATATATTCAAATTCAGAATACTCTATTTCTGTAATATAGTGATGTTAACCATGTAACTCTAGTAAAAAGGTTGAATTATTAAAAGTAACAAGTGCTACAATGTTTTTTATAATAAAGTATTAAAAATAACTATAGCTACAATAATTTTTTAAAAATATTTATTTATTTGGGGCACTTGGGTGGCTTAGTGGGTTGGGGCCTCTGCCTTCGGCTCGGGTCATGATCCCAGGGTCCTGGGATTGAGTCCCACATTGGGTTCTCTGCTTGGCAGGGAGCCTGCTTCCCCCTCTCTCTCTCTGCCTGCCTCTCTTCCTACTTGTGATCTCTGTCAAATAAATAAATAAAATCTTAAAAAAAAAGATTTATTTATTTGAGAGAGAGAGTGCATGTGCATGCATGTGCAAGCAGGGAGAGGGACAGAGGGAGAGGGAGAGATTCTCAAACAGACTGAGCATGGAGCCTGAGCATGGAGCCTGGTTCAGGGCTCAATCTTATGACCCTGAGATCATGGCCTGAGCCAAAATCAAGAGTTGGAAGCTTAACCTACTAAGCCATCCAGGCACCCATACAATAATTTGTTAAAGCACACCAATACACAAGAGGTAAATTGTGATGTCAGAAACATAAAAGGGAGGAAGAGTAGCAGAGTAGAGTTTTTGTGTGTGATTAAAATTGTTATCAGCATAAAATAGACTGCTTTATCAAATAGTATGTTTTATTTAAGCATCATGGTAATGACAAAGCAAAACCTACAGTAGATACACAAATGATGAAGAGGATCAAAGCATACCACTATGGAAAATTATCAATTCACAATGCAGAACAGCATTGTGAAGGAGAAAAGTACAAGAGAAGGAGAGAGAAGTACAGAGAGAAGTACAGAGAAGGAGAAAAGTACAAGGAAACTACAAAACTTCTAAAAATCAATAAAGTGGCATTAGTAAGTCCTCATCTATTAATAATTACTTTATGTGAGAGTGGATTAAATTATTCAATCAAAAGTCATTGAGTAAGACAATTGAGGAAGAAAGTCCTAAGAACAACACAAATCCATCTATAGTTCAGAAACTCAAGATTAAAAAGTACTACTTAAAGGAAAATCTCCCTGTGGGCACATGGGTTCTTGTTAAAATTGGGGTGTAGGAATAAGACAGATAAGAAAGAAATATTTCATTTCACCAAATATGTCCAGTGAAAATAATAATTTTTTATTTGTTCACAGGGATTTCCATAGCCTCTCAAAGCCTAGAAGAGATGAGGATTATATTTGAAGTTGTCTATTAAAAATAAAGGGATTAGAATAATGGCCATTAGTTGAAAATCCCAAGCCATCTCATACCCTACAGGTCCAGACCCCTTTCTCACTGATCCTGAAGTCATAATCATTCCAGGAGCCAAGAGAGGAATTAAATGTCCCACCTTGTCTTGCCCCACTCACTTTCTAAACTGCTACTGTTCATAGTGACAGGAGTTTAGTGATATTAAAGGAAGAAAAACAGGGAACCTCAATGACTGATGGACTAAATGAAAAACATCCCCAGAGGGCAGAAACTCTGTCCCCTCATTTCAACATCAAGGAAATCAGTCCAGAGAAGTCACAGGATTGCCAGTGGTTCCAAGTGTGGTCCTTATCCTCATTAAGTTCCCTGATGTGCCTTCTATTCAAGTTTTTCTAAAATAAGCTGTACTTCCTAGAGTATGAAAACCAGACTTGTTGCATATGAAGGGAGATGCTTATTTTGTAAATTCCTGTTTGTTGTTGTTGTTCTTGTTGTTTACCTTGAAAAATTAACTTCCTCTGAATAAAGGTTAATAACCTAAAAAAAAAAAGTCATTGAGTAGCTGAATGGTTAAAAAATAAGATTCAACTATATACTGCCAATAAGGGACTAACATTAGAATTAAAGACACAACATAAGGTCAAAATAAAAGGAAGGAAAAAGATATTCCCTGCAAGTGGTAACCAAAAGAGAGTAGGGGTGATTATACTTATATCAGACAAAATAGATTTTAGCAGGAAGACCGTAGTAAGAGTGAACAAGGTCATTTTATGATAATGAGTGAGCCAAATTATCAAGTGGCTGTAATAATTGTAAATATATACACCCAACATTGAATCACCTAAGCATATTAGCCAAATACTAACAGATCTGATGGGAGAAATAGAAAAAAATACAGTGATACTAAGGGACTCCAATACCTTACCTCCAATAATGGATAGATCATTCAGAGAGAAAATCATTACAGAAATGTTGAACATGAACTTCACTTTAGATCAAATGGACCAAACAGACATATGGAGAACATTCTTTCTCATAGCATCAGAATACACATTCCTCTAAAGCATGGACTGCTTCCAGGATGAGGTCATATGTTAGATCACAAAACAAATATTATCATTTAAAAAGTTTGAATTTATACCAAGTATTTTTTCCAACCACAGAGATATGAAACCAGAAATCAATACTAGGGAGAAAACTAAAATTCACAAATATGTGGAGATTAAGCAACACACTCCTCAACAACCAGTGAGTCAAAGTTGAAATAAATAATATATTGAAACAAAAATGGAAAAACAATAATACCTAAACTTATGGGATGCAACAAAAGTAATTCTAAGAGGGACGTTCATAGGGATGAATAGAAGTATCTCAAATAAACAGCCTAGAGAGGAAACACAAGATAAGGTTAAAATTATGAGCCAGATCCATCAGGGCATTAATAAACTATGCTTATGAGTTTGGATTTTATTTCAGCCACTATAAGAAGCCATAAAGGAGTTTGTAAAGCAAGGGGATGACCTGACTTGATTTATGCCTTAGGAAAATTTGATTTGCAGGGAATGAATTTTAGGGAACAAAAGTCAATGCAGGGAGATGAAGAGGTTTATAATCCAGACACAGTAAAGATACCCACTGCTCTTCTTCAGTGTTGCACAAGTTTAGTGAATGTCTCCTCCTGAAAGAGATTATACATGATTATTGTCTCTAGAAAAAGGCAGAGGGGTTGCATTACATTGTGTTATATTTTAGTCCTGATTTCAGTTGCTAAAATATGCACTCCTTAAATGACTGGACATAAACAACAAAGATTTCTGTCAGTCTTGATATCATACTAAAACTTACCTTCTCTGCATAAATATTTGTCTATTTTTCCCCCAAATTTGGTAGGTGTGATTTGGGAGGCAAGTATTAATCTAATCTGGGAGTTGGAAAGCTCATGAAGAAATAACATTTTTTTTTTTAAGATTTTATTGATTCGAAAGAGAAAGAATTCAAGCGGGGGCTGGGGAGTTACGGGGAGGGACAAAGCAAGAGGGAGAAGCAGGGAGTCAGATGTGGGTTTCAGTCCCAGGACCCTGAGATCGTGACCTGAGGCAAAGGCAGGCGCTTAATGGACTGAGCCACCCAGCTGCCCTAGAAATAATTTCTTTAATATCACAGTTTACATATGAATATTTTAAATATCTCCTCTGACTCTTAGTATAATTTATAAAATTCAGAATAAATAGCCAAGTGTATTAGTTACAAAATCATGCTGGTATGGATCTAATATCTGTACATATTCCTATTATCTCTGAGGATGAACTTACCTTTATGTAAGAAGTTCTATTTTGCTCTTAAGACATTACGTGGAATTTAAAAGACGCCAGAAATGGAAGAGAATGCAACTTCTAATTTCATTTTGAATTAAAAAACCATCACTAGTGCAAAACTCGACAATAATGACAAGCTAAAGTTTTATATATTTAAAAAAATCCTTTAAGAAATTCAAAAGCTAATCATCTTACAACAATAAACACTTATCCGCGTTGTTTATACGTAGTATTCAGCTTGTTAAAGAGACTTTAAGAGTCTGCATTAGTGTGTAGAGTTAGTGCCATGTTGGTGAATTAGAGCTGCTAACTACTTGAATTGTCAACTGTGCATTTTGGTAGATTTTTGCCTTGCATGCTAATGTGGTCTTTTAAGTATCATTTTGATGAATTTCATTGTTACATTGGATACACTGGTTTTTCCAATCAGTCGTGTCCACTTCATCACTGTCAGTGTGCTAACCATAACATTAAATATGACCAGAGGTAAACATTATTGAAAGCTGCGCCTGTTACTGAGGTTTTACAGTAGCGTAATTTTGTTTTTATTTCCTTTGATTTTATGCTGATATGAGTTTCAGCAGTATTTGCCTGCAGCCTTTTTCAACTTTTCCTTTTAATTAAAAAGCCTAATTGGGAGTAATAAAAACTTCCAATTAAGCCTTTTAAATAAAAACTGAAAGCTGAAAGTGGCTGTGGTTGCAGATAGAGGCCAGCACTGACATTCTCATTATGGTAGGATTCTATGACCGCAGGACGATTTGTGGTTTCCAGGTTTCACGTGACACCCGTGACTTAGAAGTGGACCTTTTGCGGGATACCCCAGCAGATAATTATACAGTTAAACATCCATGTTTTTTGAGGGGGCTTTGTTTTTGAGGCAAGAAGGGGACTGAAGGAGCGCTTAAATCAGTCATCATCATCATGGAGGGTTCCTTAGATTAACGTTTCAGTAATATTGCACTCTTAACAATAAAAATATTTTGGTATTTGGATTTTGGTATTTGAACAAGAAGTTATAATATTCAAGCTTATTTGTCACTTTCATTTAGGTGTAAAATAATGCAAAAGCTTTCACTTGCTTTGTTTTCTTTCATTTCCTGTGCTAGAGAAATGTGCTTAGAAAAAGCCTGCGTTGAACCCTAGGATTACACAATCTATAATTGGGGAGATTGGTGCATAATTTGCTGATCTTTGTATACTATTTGAGTAATAAAAGGCGAAAACAGACTTTTCATACAATTTGAAATGTGTAAATATGTGACTTTCTGGGATTTTCCTCTAAATGCAAATTTCATTAATTTAATTCCTCTTAGCCTGTAGTATCATATGTCTGGGAACAGGAAGGAAGGGTATCATGAGAACTGGGAAGGATCCCTTTAGCTTTGTTTATGACTGGCTTTTAGTTGATTTCATGTACTTTGAAAAAGTTAGAGAGGGAAACTTTCTAGGGCTGATCTGACTCAGTTAAGCAAACTATTATTTTAAAACAAAGTTTTATATTTTCCTATCTATGGTCACCATTTATATCTATTTTTAACATTCAACCTTATTGTTTGTTTTAATACAAATACTACCCATTGCTTACTGAAGATTTGAAATGTATTTAAAGATCAAAATCAGATATAATCTTATCTCAAACTGCATTTAACATGTTTGGTGTATCTCTGTCCAATTTCTTTTAATACACTATTCCTAAATACACAAATGCAAATGGGCAAAAATAATAAAATTGAGATCATATTATTATTCCTCTTTCATTTGACATTATATCTAAGCATTTTTTGTATTTCAAAGACATATATATTCATCCTAATTTATTTGAACTGTCTTCAGTTTTTGGGATTGAGGGGCTGAATATCATAGCACGTCAAGTGTAGGTTTTCGAGTCATGCTGTCTGGATTTATTTCTTAGTTTGAAAAATCTACTAGCTATGTGATCCTGAGCAATTCCCTATCCTGAGTTTTTATTTCCTGCTGCATAAAATGCAGAAAAGCATAATATGCCCCCTGGGATAGAGATGAAGATTATGTGGGTTATATATGTAAAAGTGCCGAGGCACATTGTAAACACTATGTAAACATTAACTTATTTCCAATTATTTTCCATTTTCAATAATCTTTGAATTTCATATCATCTAATAATATTTCTACTTGGTTAAGATTTGGCAAAATTAACTCATTCCCTGTTATTTTTAGTCCCATTAGATGCCTGTCGATTATTTATTTAGATCTGTGATTATCCTCAGTAAAGTTCGGGAGCTTACTTTCTAGGGGTCACATTTTTATTGCTAGGATTATTCGTAGATATTTTACATAGTTTTTGGTAGCTTCCTTATATGTTTTGGTAGTTTCATTATAAATGCAATCTTTTTTCTTCATTCCATTTTTCAGTTGCTTCTTATTTGTGTAACAGACAGTTTTTAGATATCCATCTAAAATTGGGACGCCTGGGTGGCTCAATGGGTTAAAGCCTCTGCCTTCGGCTCAGGTCATGGTCTCAGGATCCTGGGATCAAGCCTCACATCGGGCTCTCTGTTCAGCAGGGAGCCTGCTTCCCCCTCTCTCTCTGCCTGCCTCTCTGCCTGCTTGTGATCTCTGTCTGTTAAATAAATAAGTACATGAAATCTTTAGTTATCCATCTAAAACATTGTTATATTTTTACTAATAATTGAAATGAAATGTTAATGGCATAAGGGGCACCTTAGTAAAATTATTTCCAGACCTTTTAAAATATTAATATTTTGTTATATTTTAACCTTTCTTACCTGAATATTATTCTTTTTAGGTTTCTGTTTTTCTTTGAGTAAATTTTGAAAAAAAAAGTTTTTTGCAATACTGTATGTCAACTGCATTCTCTTTTTAAAATGTGAAGTGTAATTAACATGCAGTATTATATTAGTTTCAGATATGCAGTATAATGATGCAATAGTTCTATACATTACTCAGTGGTCCTCACGGTAAGAGTTCTCTTAATCTTCTATTTCACCCATCCACCCCACCAGCATTCTCTCTGGCAACCATTAGTTTGTTCTCTGTATTTAAAGGTCTATTTTGGGCTCCTGGTGGCTCAGTGGGTTAAAGCCTCTGCCTTCGGCTCAGGTCATGGTCTCAGGATCCTGGGATCAAGCCCCGCATCAGGCTCTCTGCTCAGCAGGGAGCCTGCTTCCTCCTCTCTCTCTGCCTGCCTCTCTGCCTACTTGTGATCTCTGTCTGTCAAATAAATAAATAAAAATCTTTAAAAATAAATAAATAAATAAAGGTCTGTTTTATGTTTGTATCCTTTTTCTTGGTTTGTTCATTTGTTTGTTTTTTTTTTTTTTTTTAGATTCCACATATGAATGAAATCAGACATGGATGGACCTAGAGGCGGTTATGCTAAGTGAGTGGATTACTTGATGGAAAGAAAAAAAAGAGAAGGGAGAGTGAGCAAAAAGAAAAGGGAAAAGTAAACTTGCAGATTATGATCATATCTGCATATAATTATACATGCCTATTTCTGTTTTAAGTATTTGTTAATGAAAATCTTACTGAAGTGTTTAAATATATAAAAAAAGAAATCATACGGTATTTGTCTTTCTCTGTGTGACTTGTTTCACTTAGCATTATACTCTTTTGGTCCGTCCATGCTGTTTCACATGGCAAGATCTCATTCTTTTTTATGGCTGAGTAATATTCATTTGTGAATGTGAGTGTGTGTGTGTGTGTGTGTGTAATATACCACATCTTCTTTATCCATTCATGTATTGATGGACACTTGCATTGCTTTTATACTTTATTTTTTTCAGAAAATTATCTATTTTATGAATTTCTTTTCAAATACGTTAACATAGAGATTTGCATTTTATCTACTGGTAATTTAAACAAACAACCCTTTTACTTGTCAGACCATCTTTTCCATGTTTATTTACCTATTACTTAATATTTTATTCTTGATTAGATTTTCTAGATATTTATTAATAAAATACTTTATTTTTCAAAGAAAATATAAGCTCTTGCATTTATTTTATTTTCACTTTGTTTCAAATTTACTTTTACTCATTTTAAAAATTTAATTATTTTTATAATTTCTTCAGGTCAATAATTAGCTTATATATTTATTAGAAATTTGCCTCTGAGTATATCTTCGCTTATATTTAGTGCATTGTTGTACAGTTTTCTTTTTTACATGTTCTTAAACTTTACACAAGTGGGTTTTTTGACCCTAACACTGTATTATATAAATTGTTTTATAATTTTCTCCTCCTTTCTTCTCTTGGCCACTAGCTGTTGTGACATTGTCCTCTATCTATGAGTCTCCTTATTATATCTGCTTCAGACTGCTCCTAAAAGGAATATACTTTTCTCAGTAGATGTTGTTTAAGGGTACAAACTTGCAACTGTAGATAAATAAGTATTAAAGATCTAATGTACCAAAAAAAAAAAAAAGATCTAATGTACAGCATAGTGACTATGGTCAACAATGCTGTATTGTAAACTTCAAAGAAGCTAGGTTGCTGAGAGACTAGATCTTAATTGTTCTCACCACAAAAAATCATAATTATGTGATATGATAGGGCTGCTAGATTTAGCAAAGGTGGTAATCATATCATCATAATACATAAATGTATGAAATTAATACCCTGTATACCTCATATGTACACAGTATTGGCAATATGTCAGTTATTTCTCAATTTATAAAACCCCAAATACTCTATTTCCCCACTGACTCTCCATTTTAGGTAGTGTGATGTCAAAGTGCTTACAAGATATATTGGAGCCTCTTTAATTTAACCTGAACCTTTCTGCAATCATTATCCACTATTTTGTCACCATAACCTGCTGAAAATCCTCTCAGCCACTTACGTTGTTTGACTCCATTTCTTTGGTTACTTATGCTTTTTCTTACTTAGCTTCTCTGGCCACATCCTTTATTATGTGCAGCACTCTCTGTGTAACTTCTTTAGTCCCAGTGAAAAAATTCAGCCGTCTTTCCTGGGAGCTTTCAGAGAGTTTTGAAGTCATTTCCATGCAGCACTCACCATATTCTATAGATGTTATTTGCCTCATGCTTCTCTCCAGAGTGACTGTTGATAAGCACAAGGAGCAAGTGTTCTTGACTTTTATTTCTCAGTTACATTTAATCATTAAAATACTTCTGTGAATTAGATGTTATCTATCTCTGAAGATGAAGAAATTGAGATTCTGAGGAAGTTTAATATTTCCAAAGTCACAAAACTGGTCAATAACATAGATAGGATGATAATCCAACTTTATATCAACCGCACTGATGTTTCACATCCTTTGACAAAAATATCTCCTTGTGGTCGAAGAAATGTAAGGGTGGATGGCAGCATCTGTAGGTTTTGCCCAAAATAGCACAATATAAGCATAAATTGATTTGAAGCACTGTCTTTCAAAGTTAAGTCTCACAAGTTTAGTTCTACTTTAAAATCTATTTATATATGTTTCAATATAAAGCAATATTCTATTATTCTCCATGAAGAAAAATTTTATCTTTTACCTGCATTTGATAGTTCACTGTAGGTGCTATTCTATGATGAGTTATCACATTATGATTGTTAGGTTGAATTACAAAGAGATGAAGCTACATTTTAAATTCACCACTGACGTGGTTTTTTTTTTATGTTAATCCAGACTCCCATAAAAGTACAGATACAAATAATAGGTTCACCCTTTCTGTCACTGAAAACATCTACAACTACTCTAAAAAGTTGGTATGATACAAAGTTTTAAAGCAATTCTTGTTGGAAATTTCTGTATGTTTATCATCTTATTGAGATATCATAACCAATTTTTATATAGTGAATTGAAAGGTTATTTGAGCTTTCTCTTTTTTATAACTTCAGGAAGATTATTGTCAAGGGACTTTTTAGTGAAAACAAGATTCTTAATTACTTAATGCTTAATACTGACTCAACTCTCTCTGTCCAATTCTCAAACTTTATTTTCACCCAGCAGTTATGTGTTTTGCAGTAAAAATATTAATAGTTTTCCATGCCACTGGTTAAGCACTCAGTCTTGGCAGAATATTTGCTTAATACATTGGTTTGATGAATTACTCTTTTTTTTAAACTTTTTATTTTAATTCCAGTTAGTTAACATACAGTGTTATATGAATTGAGTTAGTCTATTAATAAGGTTACAGACAGATTAACAACTTTGTCATTTTAGTTTTGTTTCCTCCACAGAAAAAATAATGCACTTCAGCAATGAATTAGGAGCCTCTGACCACTGCCTTGAAACCTAGGAAAAATCGGTATAGTACAAAAATGCTTCAAGTTCAACTTTTATAGTTTGCCTATAGATGAAATTTTACAAAGTTTAAATTAATTATCTGTTCCCTTGTTTGCCATCTCTACTGCCTTATGAATACACTGAGATGATCTAGAAGCAAATTATTTGAGTTCTAAAGTTCATAGTTGTCAGTATATGACATCATAATTCTGGAAGAGGATGAATTTGATGCAAGCCAGCTTTCCGTGGTTGTGTTAGAAATTTGGCTCCATATTCACTCTCCCTTTTTTCCCCCCCTACTCAGTAATGTTTCTTCTTGTAAAAATTAATCAGCTAGATTGTTGAAAAGTTGTTTAACAATTATTTTGCCATTAATTACTTTAAATTTCTACATATTTTTTATAGACATCATCATTAAAGATAGTATACCATGATCTGCGTAATTTTTTAAGATTTTATTTATTCATTTGAAAAAGAACACAAGCAGCGGGGAGAGGCGGAAGTAGAAGCAGATTGCCCACTGACTGAGTAGCCTGATGAGGGGCTCGATACCAGGACCCAGAGATCATGACCTGAGCCGAAGGCAGATGCTTAACCATCTGAGTCACTCAGGCGCCCCTGCATGATTTTTTTTTTTTTCATTCTGTATTCTTGCCTAACAGTGTTGTTTCATATATGTAGTGAGCTTATGAACAGACCTGGGACATGTGATAAAGCATTGGATTGACCATTCTCATATGAGATCTTTACCCACTTTCTCCTACTATATGAGTTTTACTTTTCAAGATGATTTTGAGGTGGCTTTGAAGGAAACTTTAAGCAATTTTAATTTACTCACTTGACTGTAATTTCCATTATTTTACTTCAGACCCCTCCTCTGCTTAGCTCTTGGCAAAGCATTCTGGTGATTTGATTTCAAAATGTCCTTGATGTTGGGATTGTAGATCTTATTGTAAGGTGGCCTGCTGCGGTTATGGTGCCGGGCTCTCATGTAAGAGATATAACAAGATTTAGACTCCCTGGACTTGCCCTTGTGATAAAAATGAGTGCTATCAATAAGCATGTAAAGATGTCTTACTGAATTTAAAATGTACTAACTCCAACTTACAGATTGTGATTGGGTTAGGACTATCATCTCTTTTGCTATTAAGTTCATTTGATGCAGCTAGAGGGATAAAACTAGAGAATTATTGGATTTCTCTCATCATGAATATCTCCAAGTTCCAGTCCTGCCCTCTGACTACTATTTCTAGTGTTGCATCTTTCTATTTGAAAACAATTAACAGAGTTAGTAATCTTTGAGAGGTAAATGAAAAAATAACATAGAAATAAAAAATAGAATTTTTAGATCTTAATTGTTCACAGGAAAGCAAAAGCAGTAAAAAATAAAATTATATCTTACATTTTGTAAACCACAATTTTATCAGAAAATTGAGCTGAATTATAGAAACCAGTGTGTGTATGTGAGTGTGTGTGAATTCAAACCTTTCAGAACTCTAGTTTATAAGGTGATAACTGCATTTGAAAAACAGAGAAAAGAACATACAAAGCAACATGTCCATAAACTTACTGAGTGATCAGATAGTAAACTCATCTCTCCTCATGAACCAGTGGCATTAAAATAATGTTTCTCCAAGCCATGGCTGTTTCACTTTTGAACGCACCTTAAAATGTTGATACCTTTGATTTTCTCGTAAGGGAAATTTACCAAATTTTATAATTACTCTTTATTCTTGTGAATATTCTACTGTTACTATGTTTTCATGGAAAAACATGGATTGTCTAGAATGGACAAACTGAATTCTTATTTTTTTTTTTAAAGATTTTATTTATTTATTTGTCAGAGAGAGAGGGAGAGAGAGCGAACGAGCACAGGCAGGCAGAGTGGCAGGCAGAGGCAGAGGGAGAAGCAGGCTCCCTGCTGAGCAAGGAGCCCGATGTGGGACTCGATCCCAGGACGCTGGGATCATGACCTGAGCCGAAGGCAGCCGCTTAACCAACTGAGCCACCCAGGCGTCCCTGAATTCTTATATTTTGTGCACAAATATGACAAAACCTTATGTCATCCAACTTCCATCCTCCCAAGTCCACTCCCTCCATCCTTCCTCTCAGACGTTCATAGGTAACTTTGCTTTAGTGCTTACTGGGAAATAAGGGGTCTAGTTTTGTCTTTGTTTAAGAAAGTCATTCCCATTGAATCTCCTTCTGTAGTCCTTCCTAGTCCTGCCTTGGATATTCACTCACCTCTGGGCTGTTTATTTCTGGCTGTTTCTGTTTGTAATTCCTGTAACAGGATGTTCCTTGCTTTGCAGCAGAGCTGATAGGTAAAAATGAGGCTATGGAGTTCCTTATACTGCTTCCTCCCATTATTTTCACTACCACTGTCAATAAATTAGCGCACATTTATCAAGCTTGACTGAAGTTTTGAGAGTAGTTTGTCAAACACTGGAGGTTTATTATAATGAGAAGGCAAATACTATCACCTATGGCTTTCTGTGACTGCTGTACTGATGCAAAGGAAAACACTAATGAGTTGCCCTAAATATGATCTGGAGGTCCTATCTTTGTTCTCCAGACTTCCTGACTATTCTAGAATACCTCCTTCTTTAAAGATTTTATTTATTTATTTGAGAGAGAGACAGAGAGAGAGCACACATGGGCACGAGCGGGGTGAGGGTGGACAAAGTGGGAGGGAGGGGGAGAGGAAACACAAGGCAGACTTCACGCTGAGTGCAGAACCAACTCAGAGCTCAATCTCAGGACCCTGAGATCATGACCTGAGCTGAAACCAAGAGCCAGGCGCTCAGCCAACTGAGCCACCCAAGTTCCCTAGATACCTCCTTCTTTAAATGTCCATGGCGTAAATCTCCATTATTTTAAAGGAAAACCTATGAGGCTAATGCTCCATAGTAGGATATAACCCAAATATTCAGCTATTTATTCTGTAATAACCTGAGTAATGCTTTCAGTAGGTCAGGCTCCATTTTAGATTTTGGCACTCTGAACTCAAGACAACTGGATTCTACTAGATTGAATATAATAACATGTCATATGTTGATGTTTTTTCTCATGGTAAGAAATGTTTGCCAGCATAATACAAGTTTTGGTAAATCATGTTTTAAATATGCTAGAGATGTTTGATACTTGAAGAATAATATGATGAATTATTTTGTAAGACAATTTGTAATCAAGATTTTGTAGCATCTTGGTTTACATATATCATATTAAAGTTGGCACATGTATGTAGACAGTTGTCTGGCTTGAAATCTGTCAAACACTAGGTATTTTGTGCTACTACCAAATCATATAAGGTATTAATGCAGAGTCAATTTTTTTCCAACTTTGTGGAACAGTTATTCTATGTAGATTTGGGAGTGTGTGTGTGTGTGTGTGTGTGTGTGTTCATGCATGCAGTGCATGCATGTGTGTGTGCGTTGGTCTGTGGGGAGGAACATAGACACTACTTAGCTAGATATTAACTTTCATCAGTTATTCTTTACACAGCATTCTTAGGCTACAGTCATTTATAAGGCAGCCCATGAAAGAAAGAGAGGAGCACCATGTATCTCAGATTAAGTATCCATCTTCTTTCTCTGTCCACAAACCTTACCTGTTGAGGTCTTGGCTTTGGGGACCGAGGGCTAAGGAAGAGTGTGAATGGGTGGGAGGGCATCAGTGGCTGAGAAAGAGGTGTCTTTTAAAGGAAGAAAATATTAGCTCCATAACTGAGAGGCATGACGGGCCAGTCAAGAAGCAGCAAACTCTCCAGGTATTTCCAGTAGAGATGTTTTTCTTTTTCTCACCATAGCACATACTCCAGTAGAGATTTTTATACCAAAAAAAAAGTCACACAGGTGAAGATCTGAAAAGGCAAACAAGAAATGGCAAGTCAGTTATGATATGACATTAGGAGGAAGTCAATACCATCTATGCCTGGGGAACAGCAGGAGGCGAAGTTGTTACCAGTGCTCCCAAACCAAGGTATTTAGGAGGGAACTAAATCCGTGGTGAGTGCTGTTTCACGGAAGCCAGTTCTAGGAGGAGATGAGCTGTTCCATGTGAGCTGGAGCCATGGGGAGATGTAGTGACGGTTGCTACTCTAGGCTGTGGGTGGGAGAACCTTCGTGGAAACGACATGGTTTCTCTCTTCCTCTCATCTTCTAATCTCCTACTTTCTCCTTCCATTACCCAAACCCAGGTGGAAATCATTTGGCAAAGTGTCTAGGTCATTTATAGGATTAGTTACCTCAGTATGCAAACAGAGCAAGAGTAAAGCAGAGAATGGAGCCGAGAGTAAGCAGAACGGCCAGGACATGTGGTGCTGATATTTTAATTTCTTCTTGGAAATAGACATCATAGAGATGTGGATGCCTTGTTTGGTTAAGGAAAAAAGAGAGAGAGAGAGAGAGAGAGAGAGAGAAAGAAAGAAAAAGTAGGTAGTAAGAGAACATGGGGATATGGGGCTGCCAAACTTCTCCAGAGAGTGCATCTAGAAAATGGGTGGGCTTAAGTCCAAGTTACTGGAACAGAATGAATCCTAGCAGAGCTGTGGGAAAAAAATTCTGGTCTGGGAATAAGAAGGAGACTATAAAATTGTTTCAGCATCTCCCTAGCTATCTGTTCTTGAATAAAACTTTATCATTTGAGCATTAGTTCCCTTTCTGCCTCCCACCCTCCCTTCCTTTCTATCTTTCCTGACTGGTAAGTTTGAAGATTGGACAAGATCCTCCGAAGATTCCTTTTATGTTCAACATTTCATACATGTTGGTGAGCAGAGTTCTATCAGTAAAATATGCTTTTTCCAAGATTTTATCCATATGCTCCTGCATTGTGGTCTGACATTCATAAAATTATTCTAACCAATAAGAGTTCTGCCTATTAAGATTTTACTCTTGTTCTTCTTTTTAGGACCTGGGGTCCCTGAGGTGAAGGGTGATGACTTTCAGTATTTTTTAATGGTGAAATCCCTTAAAAGCGTCTTTTCCTGTGAAAAGCTTGGTTTTTCTCTCTTCCTTCCCTGGGACACTTCCTGTTCCTCCCTTCCTCTTTTTCTTTTTCCTTGATAATATGCATTTAGGTTCTAATATGTATAAGCTATGAAAAAATAAAATGTCCTCTAAAATGTTTAATGGAAGAATCACATAATTATCAAAAGTGAACATGTAGAAAATGCAATCACTAATAAGTTTCATAGACAATTTGCTGCTGAATATTTGGTTTGAAAATGTAATGATTAGGTTAAAAGTAGCAATTGTGGCTGTACTTGCTTTTTAAAAACCCAGCTGTTAATTATTGATCACCTTTTCTGAAATTTTATCCTAAGGCTTCATTCTGACCTATTGATTTTTATCATCAATGAAATGTAAGTAGCATCAGACACTGGTACCAATATTCCAGCAGAGCCGATCAGGTACATTTTGAGTGCGTGTGGGCACTAGATACCCTAGGGAGAATGAACTGGGGCACCCCACTGGAAAGATAGCAGAGAAATAAAGCACTAAATGGGAGTCCTGGGAATTGAAGGGAGATCTTTGCCTATTTCAAAATATACTTTAAAGCCTAAATTGTGCAACCTGGGAAAGGGAGGTTTTAGTCTGTGTGAGGGAGATTGAAGGTAGCTATCTTTGCTCTCTCTTCTCTCTTTCAACTAACTCTCCACATGTTTTGCCTCTAGACCCAGCAAAATGCTTGGATGAGCTACTAAGTAGAAATAAAAATGATAATTCTCCTTTATTTCTTCTTTTTCTATGCAGTCATAATAGGTGGATTTTCATTAAACATGGGAAGATAAAAAATGGGAAATGCACTTTCCCTGAACTCTTTCAATGTTCTATAAAATGTTCAATTAACTGTACTTGCCACTGTCCATATTTCTTCCCATACTCTCTAGATTGCATGAAGTCTCTCTAGTATTTCAGTTACATTAAAAAAAAGAGAGTCAGTTTATTATTTTTCACTGAACTCAGAATAGCTGGGTGAATAAATACCGCCACTAATCATTTCATTTGCTTCGTGACCTATTGTTTAAACTTTCGAGGAACCATAACACAGTAGGAACTAAAACCATCTTAAAAGAAAAGTCTGCGAGTAGATAATAAAAATAAAACTTGATTTTCCGCATGCCCTTGTGCACCATATCCAGCCACCATCTTTACTGTGAGGTATCAAACCATGTAACAGCCATGCAAATAATTCCATTCCATGTATCACACGGAGAGTTAATAATAATAAAAATTACAAGGGAGAATAAAGAGCTGGTTAAGAATCTGAGGCATTGGGGCACCTCGGTGGCTCAGTGGGTTAAGCCTTTGCCTTTGGCTCGGGTCATGATCTTAGGGTCCTGGGATCGAGCCCCACCTCGGGCTCTCTGCTCAGCAGGGAGCCTGCTTCCCCCTCTCTCTCTGCCTGCCTCTCTGCCTACTGTGATCTCTCTCTGTCAAATAAATAAATAAAATCTTTTTTTTAAAAAAAGAAAAGAATGTGAGGCATTATGCATAGAGAATTTGGGGTATGAATCCCAGCTCTGCAATAGAATAGCCACGTGATTGTGCCAAATTATTTACTCTCTCAAAGCATTACTTTCCTCATTTGTAAAATGGGAATAATAATATTTAGTCACAGGTTTTTGTAAAGATTGAGACACTGAATGAAAAACAACAAGAATCATGGGTGCAGGGTAATAGCTCAGTAGCTCAGTAATGCTATTATCAGTGGAAATGAAGAAAGAAGCTTTTGGGTCATTGATTAATTGACTATCTTGCCATGAGAATGCAGAGGTCAAAACAGTGATTTCTCTTTTTATTTCAGAAAACGAGGGTCTACCTCTTTCAGTTTTTTTTAATAGGGAAGTGTGTGCATGTGTGGGTGTGTGTGTATATGAAAAAGATGAGAGAGAGAGAGAGAATATACTGGCACAGTGGTGTGATGTTCCTACTTGGTTGTATTTAAATTAATTGTTTTAAAACATTACTTAGAGGCAATGTATAGGAAAAAAGCACTTAATTCAGAATAAGAAAACTTAGGTTTATATCTTAGCACTGCCAAATATTGATTGTATTAAAAACTTGACAGGTAGGTACCCCAAAAATGTTAGATTTAAAAACAAATGAGTCATTAGTCCCTGAATATTGGGGTTGAATATAATTTCAGTAGACTGCAGTATTTGCTTTTCTTAAAGATCTTGAAAGAACGATGAAAACTTGAAAGCAAACTTACCTGGAATAGGGATTCCTGTTGTAGAACAGATTGAAGCTGCTAGAAATATCATATCTTACAAAATGTTGTTTTTTGTTTTTATTTTTGTTTTTGTGTTTGGGTTTTTTGTTTTTTTGTTTGTTTTTGGCTGACCTGGAGCCACAAACAGTGACTTCATTATTACTGAATGTTGTATCTACTGCAGTGATTCTCAAACTTTTTTGTCTCAAGATATTTTCATCCTTTTTAAAAAAAGATTTTAAAAATCTTTTAAAAAAGTTTTTTTTTTATATATTTGAGAGAGAAAGAGAGTGTGTGCAAGCAGGGGTGAGAAGGG
This sequence comes from Martes martes, assembly GCF_963455335.1. NCBI lineage: Eukaryota > Metazoa > Chordata > Mammalia > Carnivora > Mustelidae > Martes > Martes martes. Next base: position 52,099,469 of record NC_137891.1, on the reverse strand, counting down.
GTGAGAAGGGCAGAGGGGAAGCAGACTACCTGCTGTACAGGGAGCCCCTTGCAGCTAGACTCCCCACCAGGAGATCATGACCTGAGCCAAACCCAAGGGTCAGACACTTAAGCAACTGAGCCACCCAGGTGCATCAGGATATTTTCATTCTTTTAAAAATGATTGGGACCTTAGAGATCTCTTACTTATGTGAGTTAAATTTACTGATATTGCTGTATTAAAATTTAAAACAAATATAAAATATAAGACCCTTATATGTTAACATAAATAATATTTCCATGTAGAATTGCTACATTTTCCAAAATAAAACAAAAAAATCCTGAGAAGAATGGCATTCCCCCTCTCCTTTCCCATTTTTGCAAATCTGATCAGTGTCTGACTTCATAGAGACAAGTAGATTCTCTCATCTGTTTCTGCATTCATCTATTGAGAGAGCACCCATCATGTAGCTTCTGGAAAGCTCCACTAAACCCTTATAAAATAGTAAGAGTGAAAAATCAATGACTGTCTTAGGTTTGTTATAAAATAAGCCTTGATCTCATAGGTCGCTTTAAAAGATCTCAGGGACTCGCATGGGTTCCTCGCCCACACTTTGAGTACCACTGTTATTGATTAATCATTGTTTCTTTTAGCTGTCTTCTTTAAAATTCAAAGACTCTTGGAAAGGGTACTACATTTACTCAACACTGCAGGGTGAATTGATTAAACTCTTGAGTCCTGAGTGGGAGAGAGGAAAAGAATGAAAATAATGTAGACTTGAAGGGAATGTGGCCTTGAAAATGTGGGAAATCAGAGGCAGTGAATCCTATATCAATTACATTTTGGAGTTTGTAAATTAGCTCCATCATTTAATAGTGACTTAAATTTGTAACGTTACATAATTTTTCTTTTTAATCTTTTTAAAAAAAGATTTATTTAGTTATTTTAGAGTGAGAGAGAGAGAGTGTGTGTATATGCAAGCTGAGGGGAGGGATAGAGGGAGAGGGAAAACCCTACAAAGGGCTCCATCTAACGAGCCTGAGATCGTGATCTGAGCCAAAATCAAGAGTAGACACTTAACTGAGTGAGTCATCCAGTTGCCTCCACAGTTACTTAATATTTCTAAGTCTCAGGTTGTCCATCTGCAAAATACAGATAATATTTAATGCATGGTGTTGTTGTGATAATTAAATCAAATAATATTTGTAAAACATTTAGCTTAATGTCTGACATGTAGTAAGTAGCCCATTACTAAGCCATTATTTTTGTCGTTATTTTAGCCAGCATTGACATGCTCATAAACACATGTAAATTCTTTCTTCAGAGTTACATTATGTGCAGCAATAAATATCTTATTCCAAGGGCTCTATTTTATTCTGTTTTAAAATCCTAGTAGAAATAAAGCAAGAATGAGGGCAGTGTGGAAGATAAAATGGAGGTAGATTAGAATGGGGTTGAAATTCCAGGATATACATCATGAGACAGGCTTTCAACTAGGATTCTGGTAGTAGGAATGCGGAAGAGGGCTTCAGATGATGTTATGTGCTACTATGTGTCCCTTCCCAAATTCATATGTTGAAGTCCTACACCCTAGGGTTTCAGAATGTGACTATATTTAAAGATAGGATGCTTAAAGAGGTAATTAAGATGAAAAAAGATCATTGGGTGCCATATTCAAATTATGGAAAAAGCCCAAATGTCCATCAGTAGTCAACTGATGAATGGATAAAGAAGTTGTTGTATATATGTATAATGGACTATTAGCCATAAAAAAAAGAATTTTGCCATTTACAACAATATGATGGAGCTAGAGAGTAACACACTAAGCAAAGTAAGTCAGTCAGAGAAAGACAGATACATATGATTTCACTCGTGGAATTTAAGAAACAAAACAAATGAGTAAAGGGGGAAAAAGAGAGGGGCGAACTAAGAAACAGACTCTAAACTATAGAGAAATAAACTGACGGTTACCAGAGCGGAGGTGGGGGGGCGGGGAATAGGTGATGGAGATTAAGGAGGTCACTCGTTGTGATGAACACTGGGTGTTGTATGTAAGTGTTGAATCACTAAGTGTATACCTGAAACTCATATTATAGTATATGTTAATTTCCTGGAAGGGGTAGAGGGAAAGAGAATCTCATGCAGACGACACGCTGAGTATGGAGCCAGATAGAGGGCTCGATCTCACAACCTTGTGACCATGACCTGAGCCAAAACCAAGAGTAGGATGCTCAACCAGCCTGGCCACCCAGGCAGCCCATGACCAGTGTTTGTGTAAGAGGAGATTAGGATGGTGGCACACAGAGAGGGAAGACGTTGTGAAGATGTCGAAAGATGGCCTCTATGAGAGTGTAGTTAAGCCCCTTCCAGGCAGAAAGCAGGAGATGGGTTTTTGCCTGCTCCCTCTGCACTGAACCCTAGGTGAACAGCCACTGGGAATGCTTGCCTGCTCTTTAGTAACTGGTTCTTAATTTGCTGTAGTCTTGTGGGATGCATAATGCTGAACCCTCTTGGCTATCAGAGCTTTGTGATTTGGGGCTTGTTCTAAGGCGGCAGCTTTTAAAGTTTGGGCTTTAGATGTGTGAACAAGCGACTTCCAGGGGTGTGCTGGCGATTTGGTATTATTGTTGAAGTGAGCTGGAGGGAGAAGACAGGAAGTGCCCATCGGCTCCCCCAGTATTGCAGTCAGCCGTGGTGCTTGCTAATGGGAAGTCAGACCTTCAGGCAGCAACTTGTACAGTGTGCAGTCTTCCAGGGAGAAACTGGGAGATGTGGACTTTTGCCTCTTTTCTCTGTGTCGAGCCCTGTGGGGACAGCTTCAGTGAGTGCTTGTTGGGTGTAGGCCTGTGGGACTTGTGAATATAAGTCTCATTTGTTTTCAGAGTAGGAGAGGGTGGGGGAGACACTGAGGGGGGTGATGAAGGGGTGTTCATCCCTCAGGTTAGGTAGTTGATGTTGGGATACTTGATGTGCAGTCCAAACACTTCTCTCCTCAGGGAGAATCTGGGAGTTATATGTGGATGTGAGGGGATGGGTTTATGGTAAGAGATTGTGTCAGCCTTTCTGACTTATTTCAACATGCATGTTTTCTTTTTTGCCTCATGTGATTCCTGGCCCTCAGTTAGTTTCTGGATTTCTCTCAGAGGGAATTGCGTCATGTATAGCTTGTACATTTGGTGTGCAGTTGGGAAGAAGGAAATTCAGGATCCTCCTACATCACCATCTTGATCAAGACTCTAGTCAGTGTTCCTTTGAGTGACCTCTGACTCAGTTTTCTGGCTGACTGAGTGGGGGGGATAATAATACTGCCAAACATACAGCTAATAGGGCCTCTCTTTGAGTGTGTAGTTGTTGGGATAAGGTATAGATTTAATCCATTCTTTTCATAAGAATATTTCCTTTACTAGTTCTTTATAACACTTGCTCATTCTCACAAGTATCAAAATTTTTTCTTGGTCATTTATTTTACAAATGACCTTTAATTTGCCTTTTAAAATTTTTAAATTAACAACCAAAAGGTCTTCTTACAGGACAACCTTTGCCCTTGTTAACTTCTTTCTCATAAACTCCTTTTTGCAAGTGTTGCAAGCTGATTTGGAATAAATTTAAGCTTCCTTAATTGCACAAGGTTTTATTAAAGTTATAGAACTATGGATAATTAAGTCATGAACAATGAACTACATGAGAGTCTAGTGGGAAAAAAAAATCAATGCATGCAAACCTGATTGTTGCTTTTCTTAAAGATACTAAATTAGGGACTGTGAAGACTATATTGTATATACTAAATTTGGAGCTTCTTTTAGCTGCTCTACATTAGCAGAGAGACCATAAACAAAATTAATTTAGGTGATGGCTTCAGTGCAGCAACATTTTTCCTTCCTTTTCTGACTTTCTGAACACTGATAATAGATTCTCAAATATTTATTTTAAAGGACACTGTTATTTATATCATTAGTTTCTTTTCTTTGTCAAATCAGTTTAAGTAGAAAATATTTAATAGTGATTTGGAATTCAGCAGAGATGAAATAGCAAATACTACATTTAAAAAGAAGCATTAAAAAAGGTTTTTTATGGAAATATTTATTTTTTATACTGCCTACTCCTTGATTTATTAGTTTGTTATTAGAAACATTTCTTTTTGAGCTATTTTAGAAATGAAGATGGTAGAATATCTTTATTGCTACAGGAATCACTGGAAAATATGTATAAGAACATTTATTCATAATGAAGCATAAATCCTTTTAATAAGATGAATTTCTCTTCCCTTCTTATTTCCACTCTCTGGATCAAATATGTAAGCTATGATTTGTATAAAAGATAATGAAGAAATTTAAGTGAAAAAATAGAGAATATAATCCTAGGAACATACAGTATTAGAAATAGCAACAATGTAACTGCAACTTCACATAAACTCATAATTTACTTGTATATGTAAATCATATGCATTTTATACCCTAAATATATCTTAGTCTCAGCGGTTTACCTTTCTCACTCTGGCTCTCCCTTCCTTCTCCATTTTAGCCGATAGGTTTGTTTCCTTGTACTATTTCAGGTGAACCATTCATGCTGCAGTTTCTATGACTGGAGCCCCCTGGAGTGATTCTATTCTCAGCTGTTCTTTTTGACCCACATAGCAGTCCCATGAATCTCAGATATGGTCACTTCTTAATTTCTCCATAACTGGCCTCTATGCATTTCCTTTACTCGATTTTCTTCTTGGGACTCAAGTAAAAGAAACCAGCATTTGAGTTAGAGGGTGGTACTTGCTTGATGAGAGGTGCTTTCAAACAGTAAAATACTCCTTGGGAAATATGTCCACAGGGTATGTTCAGTCTTCGTCGTTAATTGCACTACCAGTCCATTTCACTCATCTGTTTTTCTGAAGTACTTGAAATTCTTCTAAAAAGATATTTTAATATCTAAAAAAAGAAAAAAAATCCTTGGGAACTTACTATTCACCGTTTATTGGGTTGGGCATCAAGAATTTTTGTGGATCTTTGCTTTCTCATCTGCAAAATGCAGGTTGTGGAACAAATCAGAGCTTTTCAAACTCAGAAAGTATTGGATGGTTGTCAAAAATATAGATTCCAGGCTTCCATTCTAAGCCTTTGAAATATGAATATCAACGACTTGGACCTGGGACTATGGATTTATTAGGTAGTTCTGATTTGGAAACCATTGGAACAGACATTATGATACTTGTACATATACCAACTGCTCATGATTTTTTTCATTTACAGTTGAGTTTTTGTCATATCTTCCCCTTTCTTCTTATCTTCTCTTTCCTCTCTCCTCCCTTTCATCATTTCACATTTAGCTTGCTATTCATTGTTTGCTAATTTATTTTGAGTCATGAATGCAGTGTTACTGTGTTGATAGCATGTGTTGTACCTAGAGCTGCTTTACCATATGTCTGCCTCCCACATTCAAAATGCAATTGCTCTTTTGAGTTAATAGTCAGTAATTTTGGAGCTTAAGCTACTGGCCTTATCTACTTTGATCTTCATTGATTATGGATGGCTTTTCCTTAACAGGGATCAAATGGATTTCCTGAACAGATATAGAAGAGAAAATACTAAAATGATAATAAGAATGAAACTACTGTTCCTTGGCTAACTCTGAAAATAGGGGATGTTTTGATAGGATATTAGAAATCAAAACTGCCTCTGAATTTTGCATATTTAAAGGGGATTACAGGATGAGAAAAGAAGGCTTTGTTGCTGAAAAATAATTTAGGTCATTGATTAAGTCAACAATTATTGGGGGGATTTATTCCATATCAGGCTGTTCAGATGATGCAGAGGTAAGCAAAAGAGGACAGGTCTTTGCTCATTGGGATTAGATTCATGCTGGTGGGGAGACAAAGATGATCAGTAATTAACAAAGAAATAATAAATAAATACTAATAAAATAGTGGTAAGTGTTACAAAGGGAGATTTAATAGGAAGATATGATAGAAAGTGTCTGTGTGGGGCCACTTTGTGTTCGGAGGTTAGAAAAATCTCTCTGAAAAAGTAACATTTAAGAACAGAATTGGTTGACCAGAAGGCAGGTTTGCAAAAGATCAGGGGGGAAAAACGTTCTGAGAGAAGGGAGCAGTTTAGTGCAAAGGCTGTAAGTCTGAGCATGAGCTTGGTCATTTGAGAAGTCAAAAAAAGATCAGTGTCAGGAAATTAGTAATATAATAAGTGAGAGTACAGAGAAATGATAAAAGCAGGGGCTAAATCTCATAGGTTTTTACAAGTATTACTTGTAAACCAAAATAGGATGTTTGTAGTAAAGAGTAGCATTATTTAATTTCTATTTTTTGACTGCTGTACAAAGAACATACTAGAAGGAGCACTAGATAAAATTAGGAAGCACAGTTAGGGGTCTATTGCATTGGCCAAGCAAGACATGGTTATGACGTGGAGTAGAGTGATAGTGTGAACAGAGCAAAGTATGGGGATTTGAAAAGTTATTTCAAGGTAGACTAGACAAGACTTGCTGTTGGATTGATAATGGTATTCAGGGAAAGAGAAGCATTAAAAAAAATGTATGTTCTGAGCAACTGGGGGAATGGTCATGCTGTTTACTCAGATATAAGTTCTGACAACAGCCTGTCACATACCCATTCTTCCTTTATAACTCTCTCAGTCATTTTGATTTGGGATCTCACCATCAGTCTTATATAGCGAAGAGTTGATTGTGAGACATTTAAGCTCTGCTCTTTACCACCTGTGACCACTGGGAAGTTTGCATAGATTTGTAATTAAAGCATTAGATGAGATTATGAATGTATATAGCAGAGGATCTATACCTAATAAGAGCACAGTTCTTCAAATCATATGAATTCAAACCTTCTCCAGCTATATTCTGGCCCCTACGACAGGACTTTATTCTTATGACTTAGATGGCACTATTCAAGGTTGTCACTTATGCGCATTTTAGTAGAGTTTATCTGAAATGATGGAGGGCTCTGAGGATTTTTATAACATCTATTTGAAGATAAGCCTATCTTGAACTGTAACTACCATTTGAATTTACTTCTTTTTTTTTTTTTTAAAGATTTTATTTTATTTGACAGAGAGAGAGAGAGAGAGAGAGAGATCACAAGTAGGCAGAGAGGCAGGCAGAGAGAGAGAGGAGGAAGCAGGCTCCCCGCGGAGCGGAGAGCCCGATGCGGGGCTCGATCCCAGGACCCTGGGATCATGACCTGAGCCGAAGGCAGAGGCTTTAACCCACTGAGCCACCCAGGCGCCCCTTGAATTTACTTCTTAAGAGCAAGTGTTTATCAACTCACAACAATATGACCATATTGGAAAAATTATTTTCTGTTCTGACTTGCCAGGGTATGTGTCTTCCTTTTTCCCCTTTAGCTCTGTTGAGATATAATTGGCATAACATTATGTAAGTTTAAGGTGTACAATGCAATGATTTGAAACATGTATATAATGTGAAATATTTACCACAATAAGGTTAGTTAATACATCCTTTACATCACATAATTACCATTTTGTTGTCATGGTGAGAACATTAAAACTTTCCTATCCTAGCAGTTTGGTTTTTTTTTAAGATTTTATTTATTTATTTGACAGAGAGCAGGAGAGCACAAGCAGGGGGAACAGCAGAGGGAGAGGGAGAAGCAGACTCCCGGCTCCCAGCTCAGTGGGGAGCCCGATGTGAGGCTCCAACCCAGGACCCTGTGATCATGACCTTAGCCAAAGGCAGTTACTTAACCAACTGAGCTACCCAGGGGCCCCATCCTAGCAACTTTCAAGTATATCTTATAGTATTGTTTTTTGTTTGTTTGTTTTTTTAAAGATTTTATTTATTTATTTGACAGAGAGAGAACACAAGTAGGCAGAGAGGCAGGCAGAGAGAGAGAGAGAGAGAGGGAAGCAGGCTCCCTGCCTAGCAGAGAGCCCGATGCGGGACTCGATCCCAGGACCCTGAGATCACGACCTGAGCTGAAGGCAGAGGCTTAACCCACTGAGCCACCCAGGCGCCCCTATCTTATAGTATTGTTAACTGTAGTCATCATGCTGCACATTAGATCCCTAGACCTTATTCATCTTACAAGTGAATGTTTGTACCATGTGATCAACATTTCCCTATTTATATTCCCACCTCTCAGCCCCTGGTAACCACCATTCTACTGTTTTGATGAATTTGATGTTTTTAGATTCCACATTTAAGTGAGGTCATGCAGTATTTTTCTTTCTCTGCTTGATATAGTTCACTTAGCATAATACCCTCAAGGTCCATCCTGGAGGATGGCAGGATGTCCTTCTTTTTTATAGCTGAATATTTCCATGTGTGTGTACACATATGTGTGTGTGTGTGTATATATATATGTGTGTGTGTGTGTGTGTATAGATATATATCAATATATATGTATATATACATATATATCTATATATATCACATTTTAAAATCCATTCATCCATCAAAGGACATCCGTCTGTCTTGTTTATGTCACTTGTAAATTCTGTCTTTTTAATTTACTAAAGGAAAATCATCACTCCTAGAGGCAACAAATAGTATGATAAGCTCAGTAAAATGAGAAAACTGGTCTTTTGGGGAAACTGGTGAAAACTCAGCTATGACTTGCAATCAGTGTTTGCATGTATATTTACATATACATATTTGAATATATATGAATGCAAAGCAATAAATGAGAATAAGAGAGATATTAAAAAACTGGATGCTACTAGAAATACAGTTTCATAGTTTTTCTTTTTTTAATTTAAATTTAATTAGTTAACAAATGTATATTATTAGTTTCAGAAGTCACGTTCGGTGATTCATCAATCTTATGTAATACCCAATGCTCATTATATCACATGCCCTCCTTAATGCCCATCACCCAGTTACCGTATCCCTCCACCCCCCTCCCCTCCAGCAACCTTTAGTTTGTTTCCTATGATTAAGAGAATTTCATCTTGTTTCATTTTTCTCTTCCTTCCTCTATGATCCTCTGTTTGGCTTCTTAAATTCCACGTATGAGTGAGATCATATGATAATCGTCTTTCTCCGTTAGCCTTATTTCACTTAGCATAATACCCTCTAATTCTATCCACATCATTGCAAATGGGAAGATTTCATTTTTTTGATGACTGAGTAGTTTCTATTGTGTGATATATATCTATATCTATCTATACATATATATATTACATCTTTTTTATCCATCACCTGTCGATGGACATCTGGACTCTTTCCATAGTTTGGCTATTGTGAACATTGCTGCTATAATCATTGGGGTGTAGGTGCCCCTTCGGATCGCTACATTTGTATATGGTAGCTCTCTTTTCAACTTTTTGAGGAACCTCCATACTATTTTCCAGAGTGGCTGCGCTAGCTTACATTCCCACCAACAATGTAGGAGGGTTGCCCTTTATCTGCATCCTCACCAATGTGTGTTGTTTCCTGAGTGGTTAATTTTAGCCGTTCTGACTGGTGGGAGGCGGTATCTCATTGAGGTTTTGATTTGTATTCCCTGATGCCAAGTGATGTGGAGCATGTTTTCATGTTTGTTGGCCATTTGGATGTCTTCTTTGCAGAAATGCCTGTTCATGTCTTCTGCTCATTTCTTGATTGGATTATTTGTTCTTTGGGTGTTGACTTTGTTAAGTTCTTTATAGATTTTAGATACTGCTCTTTATCTGATACAACATTTGCAAATATCTTCTCCCATTCTGTTGGTTGTCTTTTGGTTTTATTGACTGTTTGCTGTGTAAAATCTTTTTATCTTGATGAAGTCCTAGTAGTTCATTTTTGCTTTGTTCTCTTGCCTTTGGTGACGTATCTAGCAAGAAGTTGCTGGGGCCACAATTTCATTTTTTTTCCCTTAGCAGTATAGAATAAGTGCTTTCCCACCTTTGTGTGTACTGTGATTTTTTAAAAAGATTTATTTTATTTCAGAGAAACAGACACAGAGAGAGAGTATGGCAGAGAGGGGAAGAAGGAGAGGGAGAAAGAGTCCCAATTGGACTTTGTGCTGAGTGCCGAGCCCGACAAGGGGCCCAGTCTCATGACTGAGATTATGATCTGAGCTGAAACAAGAGTCAGATGCCTAAAGCAACTGTGCCACCCAGGTGCCCCATGCTGTGATTTTTTATATAAATTGGTATTGTATGATTTAGATGAGTTATGTGTTATTTAACACATTTTCTAATCACCGGTGGAACTATGATTTCACCACCAGCATCACAATTTTATGCGATTTAACAAAATAGGATTGAGCATTTCAGAAACTTGTAGGCTCCCTTGTTTGTGGATTTACTTTGCTTTTGGCTGCTAATGGAGAGTTACAATCAGCTATATCTCCATGGATATGCTCTGTATCTTGAGTATATGTTCTTTGAGGTCTGGAATTTTTGATATGCTCAATCATAGCTTTGGGCTCATACTTTTTTTCATGGATGGTGGACAAATTGAATTATTTTTTAAAGCACAGTAAATGGCATGCTTTAAGAAGTCTATACAACTTAACTTTAGCTCCTTTTCTATATTTAAATATATTTTAGAGGAAAAAAAATCACAGTGCCTAAGACTTTTAAAGCTAGAATTAAAGTACATTAAGGCTTCCTTGAATCTTGTTATCTGTCATTTTAAATCCTCTTGAAGTTAGGTATAAAGAATAATAGATATATATTCAGTCAGGATACTGAAGATTTTTACTGGCTTTTGGATTAGAAGATTTTCAACTATCAGTGTTTAAGCCTCAACTTGCTGTCAGTTAGTCTCGACAAGGCCAAAATAAGATTCTAATAGTTGTGATTGTGGAGAGGGTGCTTTTTCATTAGGTGAGGCAAAGTGTCAATTAAAAGGGTATTGAGATAAAGAAATTGAAACTAGATTAAGGTTATACTTTTTCATGGATGATAAGAAAATCCATTTTCGAGTTACATTTCATTGAGGATATACTATCAGGGGCAAAGCTGGGATACCCTGCACACTTAAAAGACTGCCTTTAGTTCTTGAAAGACTTATTAACTGCCTAATCATTTATAAAGAATTTTTGAGATATAAAGCAGGCATACTTTAAATAAAATGAAATACCAAGGCCACATAATGGCAGTCACTTTTAAAGAAGCTACAATTAGCAGTCTTATTTTCCCTCACTCTTTCTGGTAGTTCCCTATCATGCGAATACCAAGCAGTCTTTCATGGGAGTTTCTGATCTTATGAGGAAGTCTGAAAAGGATATTTGATATATATCCACAAAAAGAAATACTGTGTATATTTCCAGCCTGACTATCCTTTTTCAAGCCAGTGCCAGGTAGCACTAAACTTAAGATTTTAGTACAACATTGGAAATTGAGCATGCATCTGCTAAAGGCAAGAAACCCAAACTAGAATTGCTATCCTGAATAATCTACATAAATAAAATTAAGTTTCTTTCTGATGGTTACTGCATATAGTGAAAATGTTTGGATAGATTTTCTGAAATTTAGAAACGCTTCTTAGGATTTAATATGTCGGCTATGTATTAAATAAGATATTCACTTGGGAAGACCCAGGAGACCCCTCAAAGAAATGCCTCCAGTGGAACTGTAAACATTGATTTGCAGAGGGCTGCTTCTCACATTCCAACTTGATCTAGTTTGCTTCTAGGTAAGTAGCAGCAGACATTTCTCTATATATCCAATGAGAGTTAATAATTCTTCCTGTTTGTTGGGGGAAAAAACATAATATTGAAATTTGGGTACTTCTTCTGTTCTTTACAGTTCCACATGAAAACAACAACAACAACAAAAACACTGCCATTACAATGAATTTCTCCTGTAAGTAATGCATCACTTCTCTCTGCTCTCAAAATGTTTATTTTGTGTTACTTTTCAGAAGCTTAATTATGATGGGTCCTCCCAAGATTTCTTTGGATTTATCCTTTTCAAGTTTCACTTAGTTTCTTGAATCTGTAGATTTGTGTCTTTTGCCAAATTAGGGATGCTTTCAGCCATTATTTCTATGAATACCCTTTTCAGCCCCACTTTTTCTTTACCTTCTGGGACTCCGATGATCTGAATGTTGGATCCTTCTGTTACATTCCCACAGGTTTCCAAGTCTCTGTTCATTTTTTTTTTTTTTTTCTGGTCTGTGTTCTGTTTTTTCATGCTGAGTAGATTCTATTGATCTTTCCTTAAGTTCACTGATTCAATACTCTGTCATCTCCACTACTATTGGGACCATCTACCATATTTATTCTTCTATTATACTTTTCTGTTCTATAATTTCCATTTACTTAATTTTTATTTATTTCCTGAAATTGTGTTTTTTCCCGTTTGTTTCAAGACAATTTGTCATTGATTGTTGAAGCATTTTTACAATGACAGCCTTAAAATCCTTCTCATATAATTTCATTGCCTGTTCTATCTTATTGTTAACATTAGTTGATCGCTTTTCTTGATTTTTGGCATGAGGAGTGATTTTTTTTTTATTCTGGATATTACATCTATTATGATAGGAGACTCTGGATATTATTTAAATCTTTTATTTAATAAGCAGCTTTCCTATTGTTTAGTATCTATTGTTTTGGGCTGTAGTTCTAATAGCAGTTTAATTTTCAGAGTATTTGCAATGTTCTTTTGGTCTCTTTGGTTTATTAGGAACTCATATGGTTGTTATTGGTCCTTGCTGGTGCTGTCTAAGGGGGCGGGGGTGGGAGAAAAGCAGTTTCCTGAGGCTGGGAAGCAATTGTATCTGTGTAGAGGTAGGGGAACCTCAGCTTTTAGGAACTTTGAGGCTTCCTAGGTCAGGTGGGATTGTGGCGATATCCCTCTTGCCAGTGTTGCTTAGCTGCTCTGTGTCTTAGTAAGAATCTCAGGTCATGCCTGAGAGGAGAGCACTTCCTCTAGCATCTTATTGTTAATGGGGTTCCCTGTCCATCCTCCTTGCAACTGGCTGGTATTATCAGAGGGACTCCCTTAACTTTGGGGGGGGGGGAAGTCTCCTTTGGCTGTCTCCTATTGCTAAATTGGGAAGAGGGTGCATATAAATTTCCCTCCTTTTGTATTATTTTTTTAGTTCTGGTATTGCAAACCAGTTTGGCTTTGTCTTTTCACTTTCCAGAGTTTTTCTTTGATTGCCTTTTATTTATTTCCAGAATTTATAGTTAAACTTATCAGAGGAACAGAGAGAAGTGATCCTGCACAACTTGTCTGGATCTCAAGTTGCCACTTACCGTGGCCTATTGGAAAAAGAAAGGAATTTGAGTTAGTTTCAGGTTGGAATCCTTGTTGAACCACTAGTGTACATGACCATATGATCTTAGAAAATTTATTTAACTTCTCTAAGTCTCGTCTTCTTCATCTGTAAGATGGAGATAACTCATTTATGCATTTACTCTTTATTCATCCAACAAAATGTCTGTCACAGCAATCTTACTCTAAGGTGGTCGCTGTTCCAGGCATGAGATTCAGTGGGATGTCTTTAGAAGGTTTAATCAGATAAGTGATACAACTTATGTATGTTTTATAATGATTAATCTAGCTGTTTTGTAGGGAATGGGCTGTGGGAGAGCAAAAAGAGAAGCCAAGACACCAGCCAGTTAAAAAGTGATTTCAGTAGTTCAAGTAAGAAATAACAAAACTTGAACTTGAGAGGCAACTGTGGAAAAAAGAAGTTGTAGGTTGACGATACACTGTGCAGTTCAAGCAGGCAAGATTTTCTGAAGGGTTGTTTCTGTGAAGTTAGGAAAAATGAAGAATCTATTTCATATTTAGGTTGGATGATGAGAGACATTTTAGACTTGAGAAAGTTGGGAGAAGAGATCGTATTAGAAACGGGGTCAGAAATGAAATATATGTGTTTTTGATAAGTAAAGTCTTGAGGTGTCTGTAAAACATTCATGGAGATGTACCATTAGTAGTAAATATCCAATTCTGGAGCTCATGGGATTCAGGGCTGGTGCTACAGTGTACATCTGGGTATCAACAACGTTTAGATGATGCTTAAGGCAGTATGATTCATCTAAGGGGAAATTACAAAAAGAAGAGAAGAATCTGAGCTACCCTATAATTTCAAAATCAGGAGTAGAAAGTGCATCCAGCAAAAAGAGACCAAGAAGGCAGGAGAAAGTGGGAGCAAAAATTAGGTAATTCAGTGTCAAAGACGTTAAATGAAGAAAATATTTCAGAAGGGAAAAGTGTTCAATGTTGTCAAATCCTTTAGTAAGATAAAGACATAGAATTGACTAATGGACTTGGTAATTTGGAGATATTAAGTGGACTTCACAAGAGTCATTTAAGTAGAGTAGTCAGGATTATTATGGAAGTCATTATATATGAAGTTAGGCATTCTACTAATTTCAAATTACTTTCCTTCAGTTTCTTCACATGTAAAATGATGATAATGGTGTTTTTTTTTTTGCCCACGTCATTCCTTTTATTCTCATATTACTAGATTTTTGTAAGGATCAAATGATAATGCGTAAGAAAAAATGACCTATGTAGAGTTACATACAAAAATAAAATAATGTTTATTTTTCTTTTATTTTTTTAAAGATTATTTTAGAGAGAGAGAATGTGTATGGAGGAGACGGGCAGAGGGAGAGAGAGAATCTCAAGTAGACTCTGCAGTGAGCACAGAGCCCAATGGGGGCTTGATCTCACAACCCTGAGATCATGACCTGAGCTGAAACCAAGAGTTGGACACTTAACTGATGAGCCACACAGATGCCTCTATTTTTCTTTTGTATATTTGAATGTAGATATGTTTTAAGCAAATCTACACTCATACAATGAATGTATACTTTATTCCTTTAATAAATACGTTTGAGCCAATAAGAATTGCCTCTGCATTGTAGATTCTTAAGTAGTTGGACTTGTCTTTAAATATAGTTGGAGAATGCGAAAATATACTTTATTTTAAAGCCAAATATTAAGCCACACTTTTCCAAGGTGACAGTAGAAACATTTTAAAGGTGCTTTCAAAGTTTGTTTTCAGAGATTGCCTTAGTTTTAAAATAATTGCTACTACTAACATTGCCATAAAAACAATCCCAATTAAAATCACACCAATAATAGCTAATATATTTAGGGCATATTATGTATCAGGCCCTTTATATATATTATCTCATTTAATTTTTATAACCACCCAGTGCTATGAATATTATTATTATCTCCACTTTACAAGTAAGAGTATTTGGTCTCAGAGAAGCTAAGCAATTTTTCTAAGAACTGCAGATAGTTTGAGTCACGTTTTTTTTTTCTAATTTTTTTTTATTTTTATTTTTTATTTTTTATTTCTTTTCAGCGTAACAGTATTCATTGTTTTTGCACCACACCCAGTGCTCCATGCAATATGTGCCCTCCCTAATACCCACCACCTGGTTCCCCCAACCTCCCACCCCCCGCCCCTTCAAAACCCTCAGGTTGTTTTTCAGAGTCCGTAGTCTCTCATGGTTCACCTTCCCTTCCAATTTCCCTCAACTCCCTTCTCCACTCCATCTCCCCATGTCCTCCATGTTATTTGTTATGCTCCACAAATAAGTGAAACCATATGATACTTGACTCTCTCTGTTTGACTTATTTCACTCAGCATAATCTCTTCCAGTCCTGTCCATGTTGCTACAAAAGTTGGGTATTCGTCCTTTCTGATGGAGGCATAATACTCCATAGTGTATATGGACCACATCTTCCTTATCCATTCATCCGTTGAAGGGCATCTTGGTTCTTTCCACAGTTTGGCGACCATGGCCATTGCTGCTATAAACATTGGGGTACAGATGGCCCTTCTTTTCACTACATCTGTATCTTTGGGGTAAATACCCAGTAGTGCAATTGCAGGGTCATAGGGAAGATCTATTTTTAATTTCCTGAGGAATCTCCACACTGTTCTCCAAAGTGGCTGCACCAGTTTGCATTCCCACCAACAGTGTAAGAGGGTTCCCCTTTCTCCACATCCTCTCCAACACACGTTGTTTCCTGTCTTGCTAATTTTGGCCATTCTAACTGGTGTAAGGTGGTATCTCAATGTGGTTTTGATTTGAATCTCCCTGATGGCTAGTGATGATGAACATTTTTTCATGTGTCTGATAGCCATTTGTATGTCTTCATTGGAGAAGTGTCTGTTCATATCTTCTGCCCATTTTTTAATATGATTGTCTGTTTTGTGTGTGTTGAGTTTGAGGAGTTCTTTATAGATCCTGGATATCAACCTTTTGTCTGTACTGTCATTTGCAAATATCTTCTCCCATTCCGTCGTCGGTTGCCTCTTTGTTTTGTTGACTGTTTCCTTTGCTGTGCAGAAGCTTTTGATCTTGATGAAGCCCAGTCAGTTTTTAAAGTAAAATCTTTTTCAATCCATTGTTCTTCCTTTTAACACAATTCTGACTTTCATTTTTGGTTGTGTTGAGAGGTTTGGATTTGGTAAGATGAGAGTTTTAGAGCCACCTGCACAGACAAATCTTCTAGATTTGTGACCGAAACCAAGTTTTATTTATTCTAAAAAAAAGAAAACTGCATAGGGTTAAGATACAAGATATGTCACAACATCAGAACCGAGAGAGAAACGACTTGAGATGTGGCAAAACCGCATGTGAAATGTGGAACTCTCCCGAGACTGAATGTATGGATGGAAAGAGGGACAGGGAAGATACCCAGGTCATAGGTGTATAAAACATGATATATCCTGCTTGTCAGTTTACTAAAGCAAGAGAGAATTCTAGGAGGCACAGTTGGGGGGGATACTCAAGTTTAAAGATAGGCTATCCATCACTTGGAAAGGCTCAGAAAAGGGAAAATGAATATGCATTTGTTTTGAAGGGACCTGGGATTTGCTTTAAACTGGTAAGGTAAAACATGCAGACCTGGAAGTGACCGTGATAAAGAAAGAAGTTCATTGTATTCAGAGATCCTTAGAAATAGGGGACATGGCACACAAAGCAGAGTCATACAGGGAAGTACCAGGATGGCTAGAAGGCAGAGGAAAATATGGACAAGTTCTTTTATTTGTGGGAAGGAATGAGCAAGGCAAGATAAGCAGCCAGCTGTAGGATTGGTTAGTTTGATTTCAGTAGGCTTTAGGGTGTAGGCTTTAGGGTGTAGGGGTTGTTCCCCCTTAAATTGGTATTTGGCTCTAACAGAATATGAAAAGTGCCCTGGAATGTGAGAGGCTGATAAAGAAAGTAGTTGGATTTGTGGGGTCTGTACTAATTGGTTTGCATCTACACAGGCAAGTAGTTGCTATGCTTCCTAGAACAGCTAATATAGTATTAAACACTTAACTATATACCAGGCACAGACTTTGTCTCATTTATTTTTCATGATAACTGGTAAGATGGGAATTATGTTTTGATTTTATAAAATAAGGAGTTAATGTTGGTTTATTGTGGTAAAATTCCCAATTTGTGATGAAGTCCTGCCAGCATCCATACACTAAGTTATCACTTTACAGTACTGGACCCTGCCGTTCTGCAGTTGCTACCAGCTGTGTCTTTGGCTGGTGGAGAGAAATAGGATTAGATGATTTCTAAGGTTCTTCCCTGCCGAGGTGGCTTGGTATAGTCTGATGGGATCTGTAGGAGAGGAGTGATCTGAGGAAGTTTATTGTGGCAGGGTGTGCCCGAAACAGGGCTGAGAGGGAGCTCACCTGGGACCGTGTTGTCCCAGAGGCAGCAGGCCAATGGGAGAATTAAACCAGAGTCAGGAAACTGCATTCCAACTCTCCCACACCACTCTGTTGCTGGGTTACACTTGAGTGACTGCCCAGACCAAGGGAGCAAGGACTAAGAACTCCAGAGCTTGGGATTCAAAGTTTAGCAGGAGAATTGACAATGATGAAATGAAATAGATTGGGAAATCATGTTGAAATAAGTTGTTAACTAGTAATGTAGAAAATATTCAATAAATATATTTTGAACTGGATATAATTTCATCTAGTGATAGGTTTTCTAGGAAAAGCAGGCTGTAGTCAACCTGAAGAGAATCTGGATTTTCCTCTTAAGCTTAAATATAGAGATTTCTGCAACTTCTTCCTATCTTTTTTCAGTTCTTATAGTTCTGGTTAGCTACCATACATTGTCTAGTAAATACTCTGGTAATTATTTATTACTTGTTCTTGATTGTGGTCTCATGTTCCTCATGGTTTTCCTCTTTCTTAAAAAAGTAGACTATAAGCAATTCAAGATAAGAGCTGTGTCTGGACCCCTCACAACATCTAGAAGTTCTGGACTTATGGATACCCAGTAGATATAAAGAGATTATAAATTTGTTGCTTGAAAGAATCTTAGAAAGCATCTAATTTAGCCATTTAGTCTTGCTGATGAAGAAACAATCACGAGGAGTATGAGTTACCCATCCAAAGTCAAAGGTGAGGTAGTGATTGTACCATGACTCACTCTAGTACCTGCTTCTCACCAGGCTTCTTGATTAATAGATTGAGTATTCAGTGCTTGCTTTAGCTTTCTTATGAACTTACTGGGCTTTTAAAGAAAAGTTAAATTCATTTAAATGTTTTATAAATTCTAATTGCCCATAATTACGTAAAATGTCTCAGATGATATAATTTTTAAGTAGGCCTTTATTCTGTCATTTGTCATTGATATAGATGACAGGAATAGAATATGTGTTAAAAATGTCAAGTGTACTAGGATGATGACATTTATGTAAGTACGTAATTAAATCATATTTTGAAAGAACTGATAATCGCTATTTCCAAAGAAGTGAATTATATTTGAGAACACTTTAAGAGGTCTCCAGTTGGCATTTCATAACTCAAAACTAGCTTTGTATATTACCCCAGAACTACCAAAGAAGAAGACAAGATGATAATCTCTATGGCAACATAGCAAAGACTATGTGAAATGTACAGATGTCTAAATGCTTCCCCAAGGCACAGTGGAGGTTGCAAATTTTATTTCTTACAGCATGTCCTGGGGCCAAAAACAAACTGCTCACCTTCATTACAAACATTGACAGAGGTATGATCCAATATGGGAGTAACTGAAAAAATGTTTGCTTATGAGGAAATCCTATCACTCCAGGGCTATAGGTGATACTATTAAAAAATGGTATTTTGCAGCACTAATGTTTTCCAACCCCTGTGTTTCTACCCTAATTGTATATAATTCTCAGATTGCCAAATTCTCCACTCAATCTCTTGTTGAAAGAGGAGAGGAGTGCCAAAAATTTTTGAAAACTTGAATATATCATAATTCAATGTTACTGTTATCTGAACCTAATTCTAAAGGGCAGAGAATGTGAGTAATGAAAATAATCGTGTTCTTTATTAGTAATAGTTTTGTGTCAGAACTCACTGTAATGCTGTAAACAAATATGGACAAAGTGAGGGAGGAGACTTCATGGAAAGCAACTATACAGAGGGAATGAGAGTGAAATAGTACTCTCAGTGGATCCAAAGTTTTATAGATCAAGTTCAGAATGGGATTTTTCAATCTGGTCTTTTTCTAGTGGATGTTGAAATTCAGGGGGAATGCGATAGATGGGACAGGGGAGTGGTACAGCTTTGTGAGATGACGGAACTCTAAAGAAACTTCTCTAAGGTAATGTTGGGGGAGAAATGGAATGTGCTAGTAAATTGGCTTCAGGAGCTGCAGAGACACAGGGCCATTGGACCATCAGAGCTACAGAATTCTGAAGATCAAAGAAGATAGAGAAGCCTTGGTTATCTAAGAAGCATGGAAAGTAGGCATCAAGTAAGTGACCTGTCTTCCCCAGGGGAGATGTACAAATGGTTTTAGAAATGTAGAGGACTATGGGCGCCTGGGTAGCTCAGTGGATTAAAGCCTCTGCCTTCCACTCAGGTCATGATCCCAGGGTCCTGGGATCGAGTCCCGCATCGGGCTCTTTGCTCGGCAGGGAGCCTGCTTCCCCTCTCTCTCTGCCTGCCTCTCTGCCTACTTGTGATCTCTGTCTGTCAAATAAATAAATAAAATATTAAAAAAAATTAAAAAAATTAAAAAAAAAAAAGAAATGTAGAGGACTAGTGTCAAGGAGGCACAAAGACGTTTTAAAAACTTGCCATTCAATGAGGTGAGAACTTTGATAAGCTGTCTTACTGGTACCTCTTTGGTTTTGGCTTAGAGGCAAATGTACCAAATGAAAGCACAGGTTCTAGCAGTCCATACTTCAGGCTTCTGGGTTTCATTCAACTTTTGGAAGTTTAAAAATCCTTAATTATCACTGCTGCTGCAGTTCTGTGTGGAGAACTCAAGGACACTTTTGGCTCTCACAGTCACATTGTAATGCTTTGTTCTAAGTGTGATTCACTCTGGTACTGTGGTTACAGGATAGAGAAGGAGATAAAATATATGCAAACATAGAAGGAAACATGTTTTTACTTATGAATAACAGCAATCTGAATTTAACATTGGAAATTTACTGCAAAGACCATGGCTGCATTCTATTGTGGATAACAGCCCAGGGAAGCAAAGGTTGGGTTCTCAAACACAGAGTGTTATCTATTGTTTTAATATTTATTGCATGCAGAGAGAACTACAGAGAGTTCAGTAAATATATGGCAGGATAAAGATACTCATCTCTCTCTCTCTCTCTGTTGCATTAGAAGTCAACTAATTTTTCCTCTTAGTACCTAGCTGGATTTGAAGATTAAGCCAAAAGGGAATTTATTTTCCTTCATTCAGACTGAATTTTAAGGCCTACTAAGTGCTACTTGTTAAAGAATATGAGAAGAGAGAAAAGATTTTGCTTAGAAATGAGAAAGGTGTGGCGCCTGGGTGGGTCAGTTGTTAAACGTATGCCTTCGGGTTAGGTCATGATCCTAGGGTCCTGGGATGAGCCCTGAATCAGGACCCCTGCTCAGCAGGAAGCCTACTTCTCCATCTCCAACTCCCACTGCTTGTGTTCCCTCTCTCCCTGTCTCTGTCTCTCTGTCAAAAAAATAAAATCCTAAAAAAAAAAAAAATGAGAAAGGAGGAGTGGGTTTGCAGAACAGACAAAACAGGACAAAACTTGCCATTTGGTTGGTCAAAGGGTTTGATAAGTTGTCTTCTGTTTTTGGCAGAAGAAAATATTTCCATAGATACTTATGGAAATATGGAAAATGATATAAGAATATATTTATATATGTCTGTATATATACATGGTTTGAGGACAAACAATATATAAAAGAGAGGGTTTTCAGAAAGCATAATTTCTGATAGCTGATCCCAGTGTAAATTTCCCAAGAAGGAAACCTGATATCTGGGAAGAGCCAGTAAAAGGACCTACAAATAATCAATGCAGAAGCATTTGTTGGATTTTCTGGCTTCACATAGGAACTGAGCCATTGCAAGATGTTCTGGCCGCACTTGAGCACGCATTTTCCGTGGGCTTCCAATAGCTGTGTCAGTCTTAGCAGTTCCTCCTGTCATTGTAACTCAGGGTCTCATGCCAGTTTTGCCCAGCAGGAGAGATGCTTGACCTTGCCCCATGACTTGATTTATTCCTGTTTATTTTACTGTTGCCAACTTCCCAGCCTCTGCATTTGCCTACTACAAATCCCAAGGACATTTGTAAGTAGAAAATTGGGGCTTGAAAACCCTGCTCCTCGCCACATCCCTCTGCTTAAGACACTTGATCTAAATCACCTGGTGACGTTCTCAGGTATAGTAAATATAGCTACATTACAATCATATCACTTTGTTTAATACTGATATCTGGAGTAAGTTCAGCCATTTTTTAAGCAGATGTTATAGATTTTCCTTCGAGAGATTACTCAGCTTGCAGGAAATAGAGCTATGTGAGGAATCCTGCTTGGTGAGCTCCAGACCCAAGTTCTCAATCATTTTTCTTTTCTTTTTTGTCATTGTCTTCTTGTTTGTATAATCAAAATATCGTTAGTATGCATTTTCATTTTTATTTTTTGAAGATTTTATTTATTTATTAGAGTGCACAAGCATGGGGAGGGGGGCGGGTGGCAGAGGGAGAGGGAGAACCAAGCTCCCCATGCAGGGTTCAATCCCAGGACGCTGGGATCAGACCTGAGCTGAAGGTAGAGGCTTAACCAGCTGAGCCACCCAGGTGCCCCTGCATTTTTACTTTAAAAAAAAAAAAAAAAGGCCTTCTCCCATTGCCTTCTGTCTTGCACCAGTTGGCTAATATTAGGAATGACCCCACTTTATCAACTGACTGTGGTTCTTACATCCTTGAATCAGCCTCTTGCCAGAATAGAATATAAATATTTTAAATATTTAATAAATACGCTTCTGTGCAAGAGTTATGTAATGCATTGCTAGGAATATAGTTTATTCACGACAGGCAAGACTATTTAAGGCTGAATGTATTGCCGTAAATAGTTGAAAGAGGAGATGGGAAAGGTAAGACAGACAAAACACTTACAAATTTAGAGATACAAAAATCTGTCAGGGTTCTTAAATGGCCAACTTAGCTCCCTCCTGAATTGACTATTCATAACTCACCATCCTGTCAATTAAAAAACCTAATTCACCTGAACAAATTGGAAACTATTTCATTTTATTTATTTATTGTCTGCTTTAGATCTATTGAAGTCTATTTTAATGTACAATTCATTAACATTATAGCATTATTAATATGTTTTGATATTTTGTTTTCTATAACCATCATAATATGTGGCTAAGAATAATAGATTTTTTCATCCATGTCTCATGTCTCTCTTTCAATTCCATGTCATTTGGGCAATATTGAAAATAAGAGAACCATTGTATCACCTAACAATACTGAAATACTCATTTAAAAATATCTATAGGGGTGCCAGGGTGGCTCAGTGGGTTAAGCTGCTGCCTTCCACTCAGGTCATGATCTCAGGGTCCTGGGATCGAGTCCCACATCGGGCTCTCTGCTTGGCAGGGAGCCTGCTTCCCCCTCTCTCTCTCTGTCTGCCTCTCTGCCTACTTGTGATCTCTGTTTGTCAAATAAATAAATAAAATCTTTAAAAAACCCAAAAATATCTATGTTAGCTTAGTAGCAATAAACCAATTAAATATAAGTTCAAAATGGTAATTTCTTCAAAAGTTTCTTAGCATTGCACTTTAAAGATAATATGATGGTTTTGTCTATTCTTATCTATATGGTGTGAACTTGAATGTTAAATGTTGGATTGAAGTTGAGCTTGATCAGGGATGCCTGAGTGGCTCAAGTAGGTTAAACGCTGCCTTTGGCTCAGGTCATGATCCTAGCGTCCTGGGATCAAGTCCCACATTTGTGTTCCTTGCTCAGCGGGGAGCCTGCTTCTTCCTCTACCTCTGCCTGCTGCTCCCCTGCTTGTGCTCTCTCTCCATCTCTGACAAATGAATATATAAAATCTTTTAAAAAATTTAAAAATAAAAAAGAAATTGAGCTTGATCAAACAGCATGTGTATGAAAATGTAAGGGAGTTTGCCTCACAAATGACATGTTGGTAATCATATTATGGTCTAAAACAGTGAAAGGCATCTGATCTGGCACACAGCTGAATTATTTACTTATAAGTGATAAGTGCTGGTGGTCAAATGAGCAGTCTTACAATTTGTCAATAACTTAGTCTTGCATCATATAGAATTCATATGTATAGGTGACATCTACGACAGTTTCTTTTTTTTTTTTAATATTTTTCTGTTAATTTTCTGTTGTCAGTAGAGGAAGAAAAAACCCTAACTGTTGCTTGCCAATGGAAAACCTGGGGTTTTGTTTCTCAGTATAAAACTATCAGTGTGTCTGAAGTGGGCGAGTTTTGCTGAAGAAATCCGTTTTTAATCAGGAAGGTGCAGACTGGCCCCTCCTTGAAACAACAGAAAAGTGAAAGTAAAAAAGAATTGAATTTTTTTCAATTGATTCAATTGATTCAATTCAAATGAGCAACACATTTACATAGGATTTTATCCACAAGTCAGACTAAATCATGATCAGTTCTACTATTTAAATGGGACAATAGTTTCTTGCAAACTGGGAAATTACTCAGGGAAGGATAAATAGAATGGAGGTTCCTCCCACCTGACCCTCTGCCAATTTTCATGTTTATTCTTACTTCTTTATTCTTGCACAGTCTAACACATTTATTCTTCCCAGAGGAGTTACTCTGATATGCATTAGATATTAATATGCACATTTGAATGAGGAGTCGGGTTTCAAGTTACAACAAAAACCACTTGTAAAGAATTTTCTCCCGAATTCAAATCTTTAAAACAGCCACAACAGATTAAATTATTTTTTAAGGAAGGTAAGTTGTGCTATATTACTTCTTTTTAAATGTTCAAAATTTACTTTATTAGTTATTTTATGGTAAGTCCTTAATGAATACATTCATATCAGACCAAGGGGAATGAAACCCATCACTGAGAAGGCTCTCTAATGAGCCATATAGAACTGAAATAACTACATATGCATTCCACAAATGGACCATTAATTGGAAAAAGAACCAAAGTGTGAAGATATAATCCTATAGGATGGAATTTAAATGGTAATATATTTTCAGGTTTTAGAACTTTCGATTCACTTGTGTGGAGGAAAAGGTGAATGTGAAACAAAGTTTGCTTTTCCTTCTATCTAAGGTGAAGCATTTCCATTAAACCATGCTGCTAAACCTAACTCTGAGAAAGAAGTAATTTAATAATTTTGAGAATTTTGTTAATTTAAAAGAACCGTTGTCTCGACCTAATTTACTTTTTTTTTTCTGGTTATTAAGTAATATGTTCTATCATACTTGTGGCTGTACCCCTGCATTGCCAGTGCTGCCAGGTTGCTTAACAGACCGACCATGGGAGGAATAAGGACATTTTGGTACTGCTGTGCCTCTGGAACAAACCTGATAAGAACCAGGACTTTCTGTGGATGAACAGGTAATTTACCCCCAACAGGTCCAAGGGACAGGGCAAAGCTGGGAGGGACATTAAATCAGGACACACCAAGACCAGCCACTACCAGCCTCCAGTGGCTCTGGAAAGAGTAGCCTGGGCTGGGTGAACAACCACCTGTCCTCAGCCAGTCTACCCTATCATGAGTCCACACTGCCATCCCTTTTGCTTTTGCACCCACTGGGGCTTTTGTCCCTAGTCCCCAGTGCGTTTGCCTTGCTCAGCGCAGCCCTCAACAAACAGATGACCCACTTAGCTGGGACCACCACTGGTCCTTTTGTAACACATTTCAGACAAACATGATTTCTCTCTGCCTTGTGAAAACAAAAATGATAGAAACAAAAAAACACTGGATGCATCTGTGAGGGAAAAGGGGAGCTATTAATATATACAGTGGGATCACAGGCATAAGCCTGCTCTGTCCTGGACACAGTGAGATATATGGTTATATCAGGGTTCGCCAAGGCTCTTTATTTTATAGATGCATATTATATAGTATGTAGTATATACAAGAAGATTTATTATAAGAAATTGACTGGCAAATCCAAAATCTGTAAAGCCCAGTCCTAATTCCTGTCCAAAGTCTGGAAGCTGCCATAAAATCAGGATAACTGAGGTCCCAATTTGAAGGTCATCAGGCAGAATTCTCTCTTATGCTGGGAGGGCCAGGCTTTTTAAGGTTCTATCTAAATAACTGATTGGATGAGTTAAACTGCTTTATTAGTCTACCGATCTAAATGTTAATCTTCTCTAAAACCATCCTCACAGAAACATCCAGAAAAATGTAAGAACAAATATCTGGGCACTCCAAGGTTCAGTCAGGCTGACACATAAAATTAATTGGAGTGGCCACCCAACTGATTTCAAAGCAGCAGATAATTTGCTGTCTCATGTTGAGCCTCTGTCCACAGTGATTCACACAGTAGTTTCTTTTACATTTACTCCAATGAATCCAGTCTCTCCTTATTCTATACTTGCTCTTGGTTTGTGTCAGAACTTCTCTGGATCCAGCCCCATTATGTTTATTTATTTCTCTTCTAGGTATTTAATTTTTTTCCCAAAGATAGATTTATTTATTTGTTTGTCTGTTTATGTATGAGAGAGAGCACACAAAAGCACACAAGCGGGGTGGGGGGGGGCGGCAAAGGGAGAAGCAGACTCCCCACTGAGTGGAGAGCCCGATGCAGAACTCGATCCCAGGACCCTGGAATCATGACCTGAGTTGAAAGCAGACATTTAACTGACTGAGCTACCCAGGCGCCTATCTAGGTATTTGATTTTATCATGTAATTTTAAAACAGTGACTTACAAACTATACTCTGTGGAGGGATGTGGTGTGGGCGTAGGTAAACGGAAGACTGAAGGAAACAGGTGGGTTGCCAGGTACCACCTTTGCTTCAACAATGGTAGCTCTGTTTTTTATTCTTTTATTTGTTTTTTCTTCCCAGTAAGCTTTTATCTGAGGACAAATTAGTTGGCTCAAATGTATTTGAAAATCACTACATATTTTCCTTAATGAGTCTACGATTTTGCCTCAGATGATCCATGAAACTCCTGAAATTGTATGTAATAATTTCTTTGTAAAGTTGTATTTTTCTGAAGAGAGCCACACAAATTTCTCATTTATTTAAAAAGGTCTATAACTCACAAGAAATTAATCACCATTGGTTAAATATTATGCATGACATCTTGTGTTTTCAAAAGACGATAGGATTTAAAAATTACCTACAAGAACTTTGAGGATATTGATATTTAATAAATCATGTCCTATATTTCTATTGGATCACGAATAAAGTGATACCAAAATGAAACAAGGATTCTTTTGCAACTGAAAACAGAAGAGAGAGGACAAAAAAGCCTTTCCAATCCACATTTAGGTGTAGACATTACTGCCTTCTTGGTGGCGTGGCATATTTGATACATGGAAACTTAAATATCTTCCTTCTCAATAATCTCTGAAATTTAGGTAAGTAGAAAATTCATTGAGTCAGGTCAAGTTTAAACAGAAAAATTATCAGTCTTCTATTGTTGCATAGCAAACATTCCTAGCACTTAGTGTCATAAAATAATAGCATTTATTATTTATTATTTTTTATTATTTCTTTGGTTGACTGGGTGGTTCATTACTCCACGTAGTGTCAGCTGCTTTAAGCTGGGAGATTGGCCAGGCTACCCTGGCTCTCCATTGTGGTATCTTATCCTTCAGAGAATGGATTTCCATATTTCCATATGTTCCAAGAAGATAAATCCTAGTGTACAAATGCTTGTCAACCCTCTGTTCACATCGTGCATGTTGATAAATGGCCAAGGTCTCATGTCCAAGCCCAGAATCAATATGGGAGAGAACTATACAAGGCTTGAAAACTGGGAACATGATTCATTGAGAGCCAACACTGTAATGTCTAACACAGTAAGGAACTTGAAAAAGTTGTGTGTACCCATCAGGACAGTAACTCATGGTCAGAAATTAAATTTATTTTTAGAAATTAAAAAATTATGTCATTTTGAACACCCCAAATTTAGGAGATGCATCCATATATATGATAAAAAAATTTATACCTTAAAAACCTTTACTATTGAAATAGGAAGAATGAAAGTGAAATAATTAAGTGCCCTATTCAAAATATTTTTTAAGTCCACAAAATAAAAATTAAGGTGAACATATGCATAAATGATAAGGCAAAGGAAGAATTTAGTAATTTGAAAAGCACCACAAAAATGATAGATTAATACCAAAAATTACTTCCTTGAAAAGTCTAATGAAATTAACAAAGCTCTCATAAATAAAAATTAAGTAAAACAGAGAAAACACATACATAAAGAATGCCATTTGAATTAATAGTTAATTCAAATCTTACTAATATACTTACCGTATTCTGAAATCCATTACCAAATGCTATAAAGAAATACAAATTTGAAGGTAAAATATTTGAAAGGATGATGCAAACTTATCATTGTTTGTAGATAAATGTGATTTGTTATCCATATAACTCGAAATAACTCAAAAGTATTAAGATCAACAAACAATTGAATATTTATAAAATGCATATAAAAATAAAGACTATATTAATAGTACTTATTTCTTGCATATGGGATTATGGGTGATTTTTATTTCTTTTTTTAGTGATTTTCTGTATTTTTCAAAATATTTTAGTCAGTTTTACTTTTGTAATCAGAAGAAAGCTGTTCAAAATTACTAAATATTTTAGATAAAGGTGATAAAAACAACAGCTATCCTTTTGCTTGCATGCTCTTACGTAAGCACTTGTTTATTACGCATCCTTTTGCTTGCATGCTCTTACGTAAGCACTTGTTTATTACGCACATGTGGTCATGCACACACTCACACCTCCCAGGGTACAGATGTCTTTGTTTTGTAGCATCAGTCCTTTTAGCATTTGTGAATTAATAGGCTTCCAGAGCTACAGAATCTGTGGCACATGTGAAATATTTGGACAATTCTTAGCATGTATCCCCAACCACATGAGGCATGGAAAACATTTGAGACTACTTGGTGAAGAGCGATTTTGTCTGCTATGGACACACCTGTTATCTGAGGGATTTCCTTCAGACCCAGATATGACCGTTCTCAAGTACTCAGAATTCTGTTGGCTTAAAAGATGTTTATTTTTCACACTGTCCCATTTGTTACTCCCTGAGGAGTTCACTGTCAGCGATTGATGTAAGATTTACTATTTCTTGTATGTCAAGAAGAAGACATTGCTATGTCTGTCTAATACTTATTCTTCCTCCCACCCTATTCTTTTGTTCCCTCTTTCCTCTGTCCTTCCCACTCTCTCTCTTTATATTTAGTTCTTTTCTTCCTTTTTCTCTCCCTCCCTCTCTATCCCTTCTCCCCTCAGTATGCCAGATGTTAACTCTTGGTGTTGGCCAATGACAAAGCAAACCTCTTAACATGCCTTCAACGAGCTAAGAGATACTTGAGGGAATACTTGTACATAAAATAAAATTTGCCATTAAAATGTTTTGTGTTTTCAGAAATTTTATGAAATAATACTTCGTGAGGATTAAATGGAATAATTCTCACAGGGTTTTAGTAAGAAAGATGGTGAAAATTTCAAATATTTGGAAAGAATACTTCAACAGAAGCCAGGCAACTTACCTTACTCTATGACAAACCTATTACTATGGAGCAAAATCTCTGGGTATAATGATCAATTTGCAAACCATATCCTAGCAAATTGGAATCTCTTTTCACCAATATCCTGCTGCAGACTGAATGTTTGTATCCCCCTAAAATGGGTTATTTGAAACCTAATCCCCAGTGTGATGGTATTAGGAGGTGGTGGGGCAGGTGATAAGGTCATGAGGCTGCAGACCTTACGAATATATTAGTTCCCTTATATAACAGATTCCAGAGAGATTTCTCACCTCCTCCCCCATGTGAAGGTACCATGAAAAGACAGCCATTTTTGAGGAAGTGGACCCTCACTAGACACCGAATCTATCAGTGCCTTCATCTTGGATTTCCCAGTCTCCAGCGCTGTCAGAAATAAATTTCTGTTGTTTATAAGCCACCTGTCCATAGTGTTTTGTTACAGCAGCTCAAACAGACCAAGATATATCCCCTGAAAGTGTTTTCTGGCATATCCTGACCCAGAAAAAAATTTCTTCTTTCCATTCACTCTTAGATATGTATAGGAGCATCTCTTTGCCCCAATTCCCAACACCTGCAAATTGTTTTTTCATTTTTACTATGTTTTCAAATGTCATCCTTCACAAAACATCCAGTTTTCCTAGGGTGGTGAGAAAAGGAGTCTTGAACTTTGCCTTCTTTTTCTCTGCTCCCCGTCATTAATCTCTTTTACCTTCTTTTGATTTCTAAAGATTCTGCATGTGAATATATCAGTTTGAGAGTTGGGATGAAAAAGGTGAAACAGGATTTTAATTTGTGTATGGGAATTTCACCCTAGAGATTAAAAAAAATAGTCAAGGCCATCCTACTGTTCAAAGTTCAGATAGTACATACACTCATGAATTAAAGATAACATAGTATTGGTAGACAGGATTCAGATAGAAGAATGTTCTGATTTATTAAACTTGTCTTTCTAAGTAAGATAAAGTAGTTGAGCTAATAGACAATATGTGTTTCTTCTTCCTAAGTCTCAGAAGGAAATAATTCCGCTATAAGAGTCCTGGGAGAGAGAACTATAAAAACACGTTCCGCTCTGATGGGAAGACATGGGGAGAGGGACTATATAATTTTGTACGTTGACTGAGGCTAATTCAAGTAGTGTTAATTGTTCCTCTGCCTCCAGTCAAGGTGATGCCCTGAGACTCAAGACAGCTCCACTGGATCTCCCCTGTCCAGCACTCAGTGTTAGGAGCTGAACTATGTTTCAGTAGAGACAATGATCTTTGATTTAGGTTTGTACTACATCCATCCCAGCATACCTTGGAGCTGGGGGCAGGAAAGTAGAGAAGAGGACAGGTGCTGGTATCGCTTCTGTTACATTTGGTCAATGCTTTCTATAAATTAACTTTTGCTATTAAACGGTGCTTTACTTTATTGTGCAGATGGACAAGGGAAAGTTGACTTAGGATATAGAATGATGTTAATAGATTAAATTTTTATATGATTTTTATATGATTCCTTTTTTGACCTTCTAAGTCTTCCTTCATTCTCATTCACCTAAGCACCCGTGACATCCAGAAAAAGATTTCAGGTTCTGAAATTCAAAAAGAGGGTGTTTGCATCTATACATTGCCTTGCAAGCCAGGCTATTGTTTGGTGAATTGGTTAAAGTTTATATCCATTCAGGCATGAAAGAAATAGTGTTTGGAAAGCTAAATCAGTGAGTTTTATTTTTATTATTTTTTAAAGATTTTTTTTATTTGTTTGACAGGGAGAGAGATAGTGAGAGAGGAACCCCAAGCAGGGGGAGTGGGAGAGAGAGAAGCAGGCTTCCTGTTGAGCAGGAAGCCTGACGTGGGGCTCCATCCCAGGACCCTGGGATCATGACCTGAGCTGAAGGCAGACACTTAACGACTGAACCACCCAGGCGCCACCCAAGATCACTGAGTTTTAGATAGTGGAAATTTTGGTAGGTAGAAGAAGAAGGAGAAAAGGGAAACTCTCTTTCCCAGTCTTGAATGCTTGTAGCAAGGAGAAGGAGACAAAGTAGCATGTGCAATGGTCAAATACAGGGACCTCTATTTCTATTCTTCAGCCTAGAGTGGTAGTATGCCATATAAATAAGGATATCACCAAGTACAGAGGGACAAGTCTTATCCATGCCCTTGTTTGCAACTCTGGGACGAAGCTAGATTTGACCCATGTCACATCACTGAAAACATGCTTGGGAGAGACCTAAAAGCACTGGTCTAGCAACATGACTCTTCAGTCATGGCCATGGGATATATTGTCTTTGCCAGGAAGGAGTAGGATCAAAGACCTTAGAACTATCTTTAGGACCAGCAGGATATAAGATGAGACCTTCTGGACCTGAACTCTGAACAGAAACAGGGTCCAAGCAAAGAAGAATGGACCAAAAGTTTACCAGGGACCAACTTTTGTATTGAAGACTAGAGGAGCCCGACAGTAGGCTGGTAAGGAATCTACGTTCCAAAATTGTAGATTGTTCTGCTCTGCCTTTTAGTCCAGAACAGGTAAACAATACAACTGTTTTGTCATAGGTAGAGAAACAGCTAGAGAATAGTTATTTGCAAGACTGACTTTTTTTTTTAAGTTTTATTTATTTATTTTGACAGAGAGAGCACAAGCAGGTGGAGATAGAGAGCAGGCTCCCCACAGAGTAGGGAGCTCCATGGGGGGCTCGATCCCAGAACCCTGAGATCATGACCTGAGCCAGAGGTGGTTGCTTAACCGACTGAGCCACCCAGGCATCCCAACACTGACCATTTTTATCTAAGAGACTGAATATATCCCGAAGTACTCTTTTTTGGTATCAGACTAAACTTTAGGTTAGATTGGGTATTTACTTACATAAACAATGTGGGTCATAGTAGGAAGAATAGATTAGTTATAGACAGAATAGCAAATTAAGGCTGTAAAAAAGTTAACACACAAACTTTTAGTTCTTTAGATTATAGTATGAATAAAATTTGACAACTGTTCTTTAGATGTAGGGTATTGAAGTTAGCCCACAGATGTCATTCTGCAAGATTATCTACGTTTCCTTTCGAAATTTTAAAAAAAATTAAATTCTGATTAAAGTGAAGACAGTTCAGTTGCTTGAAATTTCACTTAAAGAATGTCATCTACTGTGAACCTACTATGTTCGTATCTTTTATAATTGTTAAAACTTCCATGCAGGTGTTCACATCTGCATTTCTAATCTGGAGTTCATCTTTAAAAAATATTTTTTAAGACAAGTGATGAGAAATTCTATTGCCTACTCCTGTGAGTTATAAAGACTCTCTGACTTAACAATTTGTAGCATTAAGAAAGGTTTGTCATACAGAAAATCTGCATCTGGATTCTGCTTCTCTTTATTTGGTGCCTAACTCTGTGCGGTTCTCTGCTTTTCTTGTCTTTCTAAGTAATAATTTTTGTTCTCAGATCCGCTGAACTTATATATATATGCTGCTGAATAGGCATTTTTTTCTGGAGAAGATCCATATTTTAATGAGATTTTCAAAGAGAAATGAGATTGAACAAATTTGAGAATTCTTGTTCTATCTTTATATGTCAGCCTTATTCTGTCTCATCAACTCCTAATTTTCTCCTTTCTCTTCTTGTGTCTTTCTCTTTCCATAATATGGGTAGAAAATATACGAACATAGAAAAACTTTGCTTTCCTTTTTTTTTAAACTTTGCTTTCTGATTATAGCATGAAGAAGAATGAAAAATTTTATATATCTTTTAAAAATAAAATTTTATTATGTGTTCCTTGCCTTATTATTTAACTCTAGGTCATTAAGTATTTAAATTTTTTTTTTTAAATTTTGTAGCTTGAACTTATGTGGGGCTTGAACTCATGACCCTGAGATCAGGACCTGAGTTGAGATCAAGAGTTGGATGCTTAACCAACTGAGCCACCCAGGCTACGCTTAGCATAGAAAATGTACACTTAGCATAGAAAATCCTGAAATCCTACCATCCAGAATGAATCACAAGTGAATCTTACAGAAAAAAAAAAATTCTCTAAGGTATCTTTTGTATTAACACACAATTTAAAATAAGTGGGGTCATAATATAATTTGTATCTTGTAATCTACTTGTTTTTCCCACTGAATAATATATTGTGGTCATTTTTCCATGAAACACATCCAAACTATCCTTTCTAATACATATGTAGACTGAATTTATATTCATATATCATGATTTTATCCATATTCTATTAAAATGTACTCTAGTTTTTCCTAATTTTTCACTATTGTATATAATATTTTCATGTGTGGCTTTTGTATATGTACTTATATTTTTATTTTAATTTTTAAAATTAAGATGTATTTCAGACATATAAAAATACATAAAGGAAAATGTAGTGGACACACATATACCCACTGCCAAGCTAAAGACTTAGGACAAAACCATCGAATTAGGTCCCCTATTTGTATTGACATCTTTATATAGTTCCATAATTGACTACTTTAGGTAAGTTCCTAGAGACTAAATTTCTGGATCAAAAGTGAAATCATTGCTTTGGATTCATTTTATTTATTTGTACTTACTTATTCAGTAGGTATCCAGTAAGTGTTGCATGCTGGGGACTATGCTCAGGCCAGGGATAGAGAGATAAAAGACAGTTCTCATCTTCAAGGAGAAGATAATCTTGAGTCAAATAATAACGACAAGTAAAAGACAGTATGGAAAATGATGAAATAGAAGTAAGGATAGGATACAACAGAAGTATAGAGAAGTTGAATCTAACTGGATGGTCATAACTGGTCTGAAAAAGGAAGTGATTTGATTATGAATTAGTTAAGAAATGAAAGTGAGAATGGAAAACCTTTTAAGGGGGAGAGCATCATTTGCAAAGGCCAAGAATGATAGAGTGGGCCCCATTGAGAAATAATCCCTAGTTTGGTATGGCTAGAATATGGAGTTCTAAGAGAGAACAATGAGGGAAGAGGGCATAAAAGAAGGGAGAATTCGAGTGTTAGAAACAGAGAGAAGCATTGTTGGTACTACGAATAGCGTGAATTGAAAATTGTTTTTTAATAGAGTAGTAATTAACCTGTTTGAAGAGAGAAAAGGAAAAGACTAAGGATACCAGAAAACCACTAAATTATGTGATGGATTTTAATGTTTGCATTCTGTTTCTCATCACTTCTTAAATCTTAAATATTTCCTTTTTATTATTTATTTATTTATTTATTTTTAGATTTTATTTATTTATTTGAAAGACAGAGATCACAAGTAGGCAGAGAGACAGGCAGAGGGAGAGGAAGGGAAGCAGGCTCCCTGCTGAGCAGAGAGCCTGATTCGGGGCTCGATCTCAGGACCCTCGGATCATGACCTGAGCCGAAGGCAGAGGCTTTAACCCACTGAGATCTCAGGACCCTCGGATCATGACCTGAGCCGAAGGCAGAGGCTTTAACCCACTGAGCCACCCAGGCGCCCCTTAAATATTTCCTTTTTAAAGTCAGCATAATAAATATTCATTCCTCTGGCTCACATCTAGGATGCAGCTTGCAAAGAGAAGTCTGTGGTTCTCCCTTTCATATCCCATCCCTTCTGGCTCTGTCTGTGAGAAGGTAAGACAAGGTGATGTGTGTCTTTCTGACTGGACGTTCTCTGTGTTCATATTGTTTATACAGAGACCAGATTGTGATGATGTGATGGTTGAGACTAGTGAAATTATTAGGTCTCTTTTCACTAAAGATAGCGCATCTGTAATCATTCCAAAGGAGTAAATCGGCATGCAATATCCATTTATTCATTTTAGAGACAATTCACTTTCCTGTTTTGTTTAAAGGAATCATGGTTCCTATGGCGTGTTCTGTATAAAATGCATTGCATTTCAGGATAATGCTGTTGACCACCAGGGAAGACAGAAAAATTGAGACTGTGTGCCAAATAATCTCCTGTAATAGTAGACTCATGCTGTCTTCATTTGACCTTTGATCGCCCAGAAGTTATGGGCTGTGGTACACTGGAACACTGTGCAACGCCCTGGGTCTTCCGAGTCTTGGCATCTGCTTGGGGCTTAATGACCCACATCACTCTTGGCAATGGTGCTTTGGATTTACAGCAGCAGTGCTGGTTCATGTGGGTAATGGAAACAGTTTTCAACCTCTGTGGTAGTAAATGGTCTTAAGTGAACTTTGTTCGAAGAACTTTTCCTTAGAAAACCACTCACACTGCTTTTCACCTTGTATGGAACTCGTTCTTCACTGCAAAAAATGGTCATTGCTGGTTAGAGAGATAAAATTATAGAACTATCATGCATGACTGGCATAGCCTGTAACATGAAAGTTGAAGAAAAGAGGTCCTTAAAAAATCACTTTCTATCTTTGCTGTGTAGTTTTGTTGTTTCCTCTCTTTTTATGCTTGATACTCACTTTTTGAGATTTATATTACCCAAGTAATTAGCTTTAGCAATTATTAAACTGCCTAATAGACAAAATGGTTTAGTGTTATTTTTATGTTTTGACTTTTAGGAATTTAGAATTCTAATGAGGGATTTCAGTTCTAATTTATTCCAAAAATAAGTAAAACTACTCAACTTTTAAATTTTAAAGACTACTTACTTAAGGAATGAAATATTGCAATAAACATGAAAATTCACTTTTATGTTTTTTGAAATTCCTTTGTTAAATACAAGTATGTGTGCATACGTATATGTGTATTGGTACTTAACACAGGCTATGGTGGTGACATGCATGCCTGAAATGTTACAGAAAGAATCAGGAGTTAGGAGGAAACATTTGAATCTATGGGAGATTCACTTTGTGGAAAACCTTAGATGAAACTAAGCAGAGTATGAATTCATTGACGATGATAAAGTTAGAACTAAATTTGCTCTAAAAGGATCATTTTGAAAATCTATGAACATTGCTGGAATATTATTCAGGCATGTTTTAAGAGCTGATTCTGATTACCTTCTTTATGTGGAAAATATTTAGATTTCTGTACACTCAAACCCTCTCTTTTAAGATCTATTAAAAATTAACATCAATTGGAAAACTTATTCTAATTATTGAGTGCCTCTCATAATCAAAGTGCCCTGATAGATATTCTAAGTAATACTTATTCTTTCATTTCACAAATATATATCGAGTATTTTCTGTTGTGAGTCACTTGAAAGTGTCTCTTTCTCAATCTCTTCTGTTTATTAGGAATGCAGGCCAATCTGCCTGTGGTAAACTGGGATGACTGATGGGGAAAGAAATAAAACTAAACCAGGGGGAGCCTGCATGGCACAGTCAGCTGGGCGTCCGACTCTTGGTTTGGACTTCTCGTGATCTCACAGATGGTGATCTCCTGGGTCTTGCGATCAAAACCACCTTGGGCTCCATGCTTGGCGGGGGCTTTGCTTGGGCATCCTCTCCCTCTGCCCCCCTCCCTGCTAGCGTATGTTCAAGCTCTTTTTCCCTCCCCTCAAATACATAAATAAATCTTTAATTAAAAAAAAAAAAACAACAACCCAAAACAACAGCCCTGAAGCCAGGGAGACTGCTTTGGAGGTTATTCAATGGCCAAAGAATAGACAACAAAGGAACTAGATTAAGGTGGTAGCAAGGGGAATAAAAATAAAGAATGGACTGAGGAACATGTTTTTAAAGTTGACTGAGTGTATGTGAGATAAGCAAAAGAAAGAGAGAAATGAAAGAAGATTCAAGAATTAGTGTTTGTTTTTTTTTTAAAGATTTTGTTTATTTATTTGACAGAGATCACAAGTAGGCAGAGAGGCAGGCAGAGAGGGAGAGAGGAGGAAGCAGACTCGCTGCCGAGCAGGGAGCCTGATGCAGGGCTCCATCCCAGGACCCTGAGATCATGACCTGAGCCGAAGGCAGATGCTTAATGACTGAGCCACCCAGGCGCCCCTCAAGAATTAGTGTTATTAAGTGAACAGTGAAACTGCTGAAATAATAAAGCCAGAGGGGCAGGCGGTCAGTAGAGAAAGAGCAAGTCTTTGATTCTCAAAAAATACGCAGATAATGGTAGAAACTTTCAGCTGATGGTATTGATTGCCATTTGGGGCTATACGGAACAAAGAGTAGAATGATGCAATGGCCAGGGGATCATTTGATTGGATGGAGGAAGATACAGGACAGAAAAAAGGGAGCTTTCTTCCCATGTTCATGTTACTGAAATTGATATAAATAAGGGAATTTTGAGTTAAATATTCCATATTTAAAACTACTATATCATACCTCTCATTACATTTTGGTAAACATCAGGGAACTAAGTGAGGTTTTCAAGGTTTAGTACTTTATACACACATAAATGTACATATACAAATAGTTACATGGATTGGTCATGAGTGATGAAATTTTCATCTTAGTTTTCTATGAGTTATTTTGGAACCTACTTATGTCCCAGGGCAAGTGTGATACATTTGCAGGTGTGAGGTGAAGGTTTAATCCTACATAGGAGGTAAAGTTTGTGCCCATCCCATAGTTTAAATTGAGCACGTCCCCTTTCTGAGCTCCTTACCTGGTAAAAGTGGATCTATAAGAAAAAATGCAATTCTATAAAGCTTCTTTTACTTTTTTTTTTTTTTTTTGAGAGTGGAACAAATGGAATTGTCTAAGTAGGGACTAAGTTCTTAGAAAGATTGGGAAGACTTGGAGAGAAAGGGATAGGGATATGAAATTATATTGATTTCTTCAAAGGTGTGGGGGGGCTTACTCAAGACCTCATGCTCAGTGCCATCTCAACTGTGTTCAGTTTGGTCATTCTCATCCAGACTCACTGCATAGAGCCCCATCCTCATTCTGGTAGTGCTCTTACTGGGATCATTATATCCCATTGGTCCCCAGCCAATGCAAAGACCAAATTGCCCTAATCTCCTCTTTAATAACATCTAATGGTAATGATATCTGCACGATAACAGTTGGAAAAGGAAATGGAAAAGGGAGCAAAATGAAGAAGAGGGATATTCCATTATGTGGGAGGGTGAGATTTGGAAATGGAAACCTAGCAGGAAAGAGCAATATATCCAGAAGTCCTTGCAACAAGCACCAAAAAAATCTTTTACTGGATAAAAGGCTATTTAAGTGCCAACCTGTCTCTTAGGGAAAATACCCTTACCTTAATAGGTGATTAGTATATGGATTAGTGTATTGCCACTTAATAGGTGATTAGTATATGGATTAGTGAATTCAGGAATAGCAACCAAGTAGAAAGACAAACTTAAGAAATGGAGGCATACAAAATAAAATGATGCTTCAGAACAAGAAAGCAATGCAGTTATCAGAACTGAGATGCTGAATTAAGGTTATTTTAGAACAAGGATCATGATGCTGACTCCCAGAGACTGAAGCCAGAGCTAGTTAATGACTCTTTCTCAGCAGAGGTTTTGGTTTCTGATATGGGAATGAGAAGGGATGTGGAAGCTGAGGACCAGTCTGCATCTATAAAATTCCCTTTTACCTTTTGGAAATTTTGAAGAAACAGACAATTACAGACCCACTATCTCTGTCATGCAGAAAATTTTACAGAAAATATTGGAAATTTGAGAATGAGTTAATAAAACTTGAATGGAGGAAAGTTCTAGTCAAGGTTGAGGTGGCTTCAGCTCAATTTCTGCTGGCAACCATATATATGGGAATACTGTAACCCCAGAACTCCCATTTCAACGTTCCTTCTTTGCGAGGACAACATCCTTCAATAATAACAAAGTCATTTGAGTCATGGAGATTTGAAGCTGAGTTTTTATTTTCTTTCTCTCTCTGTTCCCCTCACTAAGTCCAGCATGACAGAATGATGGCTGAAGACTAGAAATCTTGTCACCAGCAAACAGCACAACCATTATCCACCTGGAGGTTTGTGCTATTCTGATAATTGTGCCCTCCATGGCTGGTGAGAATTGGAGGAGTCAACTCTTGGGTCATATCCATAGGAATTTCATTTAATCCCTGCCTAAAATCTGACACCTCCTGTTCCTCTGTACCCACACTACCAGTTACAGACTGGAGAGACACTAGCATGGGAATTCTTAGAAATGATTTCAAAAATTATCTCAATGACCTATTTCCTTTTAGAAGAAGCTTCAGAGTAATTTTCAGAAAGGTTCTTGGTGGCTGTGAACTTTACCCACTGTCAAAATGGGCTACTTCCACCACATATTCTTTTTGATTTTTAGAGAGTGCTTGGAGCCTGGCTACCAAGGGTTATTCCTGGTCAAGCACAAGTTAAGTGCTACATGGCTTAAAATGAAGGAAAACTTATGGAAACCAAAGTTGATTGGAATTATGCAGATTCTTTGCATGAGCTTTGACATTAGGATGAGAACAGTTTGATGGAACTGGTCTGAGGCATTTGGTGAAGAATGTGGGTCCTATGAATAGAAAAAGAAACCGAGGGACGCCTGGGTGGCTCAGTTGGTTAAGCGGCTGCCTTTGGCTCAGGTCATGATCCCGGTGTCCTGGGACTGAGTCCCACATCGGGCTCCTTGCTCGGCAGGGAGCCTGCTTCTCCCTCTGCCTGCCACTCTGTCTGCTTGTGCTTACTCTCGCTCCTCTCTCTCTCTCTCTGACAAATAAATAAATAAATAAATCTTTAAAAAAAAAAAAGAAAGAAAAAGAAACCGAGGAATAGTGGCCTTTCTTCTTCCAGTATTATATGTCTCTAAGCCAGGAAAAGAGAAGAAGAAAAAAAAACTTCTTTCTACTGATGAAACTTACTCTCTTATATTACATCTTTATACTGGTGTTGTATCTACCAAGTCAAATGGTAAGGACTTTGATGAAAGCGAAGGAAGAGTATTAGTAACCAAAAAGAATAATTTTAAGGAAGCTCCATGCCCAACATAGAGCCCAGCATGAGTCTTGAACTCACAACCCTGAGATAAAGACCTGAGCTGAGATCAATAGTCAGATACCTAACCAACTGAGCCACCCAGGTGCCCCAAACAGGATAATCATTAAAATTTATTTTTAACTTTGCATGCAGAAAAAAATTATTCTTTCAGTTTACAATTCTTTGAGTATTGACCAAATCAGAGTCAAGATACGTAAAATTTCCCTCCAAAAACTCCCTCATGCTGCCCTTTTGTAGTCAAATCCTCTGCTTACCCTTAACCCAGGCAATCACTGATCTGTTTTTAGCTTTCTATATAAATAGGCACATTGAGGGTGTGACCTTCTTGAATCTGCCTTCTTTCACTTAGCATAATGCATTTGAGATTCATCCATATTGTTGAGTTTATCAATAGCTTTTTCCTTTCTACTTTTGAGCAGTGTTCCACTGCATGGATGTACCATAGTTTGTTTATTCACTAGTTGGAGGACATTTGGTTAGTGTGGTAGGCAAGATTTGGATTCCCCTGAGCTTTGCCCCCTGGTATTAAGCTCGTGAATATATTACATGGCAAAAGGGAATATTTGTAGATGGAATTAGTGTTATAGGTTGCAGATGGAGTTAAGATTGCTAATTAGCTGACTTTAAAACAGGAAGACTTTCCTTGTGAGTCCAATGTAATCACAGGTTCTTAAATGTAAATGAGGAAGGAAGAAGTCCGTCAAACAGATATGACGTGAGAAGAATTTGACTTGCTGTTGTTGGCTTTGAAGATAGAGGAAAGGAGATGTGAGCTAACCCTAAAAAGTAATAATAGCCCTCAGCTAATAACCAACCAAAAACAGGAACCTCAGTCCTACAATTGCAATGCATTGAATTCTTCCAACAACTTAAATGTACAAGGAAACAGATTTTCCCCTAGAATCCTCAGAAAGGAACTTAGCTTTACCAACACCTTGATTTTAGTGAGATTCTGAGATTCTAAGCAGAAACTAAGTGGAATCTGCTGGACATCTGACCTATGGAAATTGTGAGATAACTCGGGAAAACATTCGGGTTCCAGATAAAGACAGCCACTCACCTGGCTCTGGAGAGGTGAACTGGCTAACATCTGCTGCCTCACTGTCTTTGAGGGCCACAGGTTGACTTCCCTTCCTGAGATTTTGGTGTTCCTTTATTACCACAAACTGCAGAGAGCAAGAGAGAGGGAGAGAGAGGACATAACTATAATTTGTCAATTATCTGAACATACATGAAACCAAAGTTTATGGCCTCATTATGTTCATCATACGGAAGGTAAAAGCTGAAAGAAAGGACCTGTCAAATTTCTCTCTCTTGCTAATGAAAGATTTAGTTTTCAATTAGGAGCCTTATGTCGATTAAGGCAAAAAGGCACTACCAATACTTTACTGAAGAATCTATTCCAATTCTGGAATCCCAGCTTTTGGGCATGGATCCCAAGGATCGCACTGTTTTACTTTAAGCAATCCTAGAATCCCTAAGTGTTCTGAGCATTGCACAGAGACCAGACAAATAAGATCTCATGTATGTATGTGCTCCAACTTTTCAAATATGTGTGTGTGTGTTTAGTTAATTAAATTAATTTAAACACCACACCCCCCAAAAAAAGAAATTGTGAGATAATAAGTTTGTGTTGCTTAAGTAGCTACTTTTGTGGTAATTTGTTATGACAATAATAGAAAAGTAATAGGTAGTTTCCAGTTTGGGACAATTATGAAAAAAACCTGTTATAAAACTTAAATATGGATGTTTTGTTTAAACCTGAGTGTTCATTTATCTTGGGAAAATACCTAGGAGTGTCACAATCAATTCTAATTGTTTGTGGTAGTAGTGTTCTATAAAGTCACCTTGAACATTGAATTAGCAAGTAATGAGACATTGCTCCTAGGGGAAATGCAGAGTTATGTTCCTGTGAGCCTATGGCCACAATGACAGTTTTGTTAACTGATCAATACATAACCTTGTGATAGGTGTGTTTTGTGTTTAAGAACACCTTATTGAATATGTATTGTTGATTCATTAACCTTGAACTCACAACCAACAGCATCGTAACTCATGGCTGAATGAAACTGATCTAACATATGTATTTTCTCCATAAGGCGCATCATAGCTTTCTTGTGTTTGAAAATACTAAATGCACTTAAGCATTACACACTTGGATACCATTTTATTTTTTTATTTTTATTTTATTTATTTATTTTTATTTTAAAAATATTTTATTTATTTATTTGACAGAGAGAGAGCACAATTAAGCAGAGCAGCAGGCAGAGGGAGAGAGAGAGACAGGCTCTCTGCTAAGCAGGGAGCCTGATGCAGGGCTTGATCCCAGGACCCTGGAATCATGACCTGAGCCGAAGGCAGCCGCTTAACCAACTGAGCCACACAGGCGCCCCACTGGATACCATTTTAAACAGCAGAATTACCAACAAAAAGCACAAAAATGCAAAAACAAAAACAAAAACAAACCCACCAAAAAACAAAAAAAATATACAACTAAATAAACCAAGAAAAAAGATATTTACTTACAATATGAGAATAAAAGCAAGAATCCATAGCACTGCCTTGTTCATTCTCAGCCAGGCACATGAATGTTGGCCTAGACTAGTTTTTCATTGTTCTTCACATGCCATTGAAAGGCTCCATATGTCCCACAAGTACAGACTGGGGTGGGGGGGGATGGCCCTGGGTGGCTCAGTCGGTTACAGGTCTGCCTTCAGCTCATCTCTCAGGATCCTGGGATGGAGCCCTGCATCAGTCTCCCTGTTCAGCTGGGAGCCTGCTTCTCCCTCTCCTACTCCCCCTGCTTCTGCTCTGTCTCTATCTCTCTGTGTCAAATAAATAAATAAAATCTTTTAAAAATGAGAAGAAAATTATAAAAGAAAGTATTGGTTTGAGATTATAAATAAAGTTCAGCAAGTGGTTAAACTCACAAATACAGATGTGAATAATTAGGATTGATTATATTATGAGAGCATATGGTGAGTGTATGTTACCTTTATAAGAAAATGCCAAACTGGGGTGCCTGGGTGGCTCAGTGGGTTAAAGCCTCTGCCTTCAGCTCAGGTCATGATCCTAGGGTCCTGGGATCGAGCCCCACATCAGGCTCTCTGCTCCGCAGGGAGCCTACTTCCCCCCCGTCTCTCTCTGCCTGCCTCTCTGCCTATTTGTGATTTCTGTCAAATAAATAAATAAAATTAAAAAAAAAAAAGGAAAGAAAATGCCAAACTATTTTCTAAAGCTACTGTACCATTTTATATTCTCACGAGGAGTATATGGGAATTGCAGTTGCCCACTCCTTCCCAATGATTAATATTATCAGCTTTTCTGACTTTAGCTATTTTAATAGGTTTGTATTGGTATGTATATGTAGTGGTATCTCACTGAGGTTGTAATTTACATTTCCCTAATAACTAATGATGCTGAGCATCTTTTCATCTACTTATTTGGCATCCCTGTATTTTCTTTGGTGAAGATATTTCTGCTCAAATATTTCACTCATTTGTTTAAAATTGGGTTGTTTAAGCCCAGTTGGCTTAGATGGTAAAGCGTGCGAATTTTGATCTTGGGTTTATAGGTTCGAGCCCTACATTCGGTGTACAGATTACTTAAAAAATAAAGAAAAGTCTTGGGATGCCTGAGTGGCCAAGTCATTAAGCACCTGCCTTTGGCTTGGGTCATGATCCCAGGGTCATGGGATCGGTCCCATATTGGGCTCTCTGCTTGGCGGGAGGCCTGCTTCTCCCACTCCCTCTGCCTGTGTTCCCTTTCTCGCTGTGTCTCTCTCTGTCAAATAAATAATTAAAAAAAATAAAGAAAAGTCTTTTTAAGAATTGGGTTATTTGATTTCTTATTATTGAGTTTTGAGAGTTCTTCCTATATTCTGGATATAAATCATTGTGAAATATGTGATTTGCAGATGTTTCCTCCTAGTATATGGCTTGTCTCTTCACTCTCTTAAGGTTATTTTGGTGCCACCTGGGTGACTCAGTCCATTCAGCGTCTGCCTTCTGCTCAGGTCATGATCCCAGGGTCATGATCCCGGGTTTGTGGAATCGAGTCCCACATTGAATCCCTCATCAAGTCCCGCATGAGTCCCGTATC
Organism: Martes martes; assembly: GCF_963455335.1. NCBI lineage: Eukaryota > Metazoa > Chordata > Mammalia > Carnivora > Mustelidae > Martes > Martes martes. The sequence goes on along the minus strand of NC_137891.1, from coordinate 52,055,718 downwards.
AGGCTCTTGAGCAGGGAGCCTGCTTCTCCCTCTGCCTCTGCCTTTCTCTCTCTGTCATGAATTAAAAAAAAAAAAAAAAAAAAAAATCTTAAGAAAAAAGTGTATCTTTGGCAGAGCAAATGTTTTAGATTTTAACAAAGTCTAATTTATTATTTTTTTTTCTTTATGGGTCATGCTTTTGCTGTTGGATCTAAAATCTTTTTGTCTAACATAAAATGAAGCAAATTTTCTTCTAGAAATTTTATAGTTTTACATTTTACATGTAGGTCTATGATCCATTTTGAATTAATTTTTATGAAGGGTATATGATTTAAGCTGAAGGGTAGATAGATAAGTATCCAATTGTTTCAGAGCCATATGTTGAAAGACTTCATTACTTTATAGAATTGCACTTACATCTTTGTAAAATATAAATTAGCCATTTATGTGTTGATCTACTTCTGGACTTTATTCTATTCCATTGATCTGTATGTTACTACTTTTCTAATACTGCACTGTTTAGTTAGTGTAGCTTTATATTAAACCTTGGAATTAGATACTGAGATATTTATTGGTTTTCTTCAAAATTGTTTTGGCAATTCTAATTATTTTATATTTACATTATAAATTTTAGAATTAGGGCCACCTGGATGGCTCAGTTGGTTAAGCATCTGACTCTTGGTTTCAGCTCAGGTCATGATCTCAGGGTTGTGAGATCGAGCCCCACGTCAGGCTCCATGCTCAGCACAGAGTCTGCTTGAGATTCTCTCTCTCCCTCTTCCTCCCCCCTCTCTCTGTCCCTTCCATTGCTCATGCTAAATAAATAAATATCTTAAAAAATTTAGATTTAGCTTGTTGACAAAAAAATCATGCTGGGGTTTTTTACTGGGATTGCATTGAATTTATTATCTATTTGGAATATTTTAATGTCTTTATAATATAAAGTTTTAACCCATGAACACATTTATATTTAAAAACAAATTTTGTGTACAGTTGACATCCAATATTACATTAATTTCAGGTATACTTACCATATACATCAACATGGATGGAACTAGAGGGTAAATTATGCGAGGGAAATAGTTATCATGTGGTTTCACTCATATGCGGAATATAAGAAACAATGCAGAGAATCATAGGGGGAGAAAGAGAAAACTGAATGGGAAGTCACCAAAGAGGGAGAAAAACCATGAGAGTCCCTTAACTGTAGGAAAAAAAACTAAGGGTTGCTGGAGGGGAGGTGGGGTGGGGGGGATGGGGTAACTGGGTGATGGTCATTAAGGAGGGCACATGATGTGATGAGCACTGCGTATTATACGCAACTGATAAATTACATAGTGATTCAACTTCTCTGTGCATCACCATGAGTGCAGCTACTGTCACCTTATAGCACTGTTACAGTAGCACTGACTATAACTATGCTGTGTTTTTTATTCCCAGGACTTACTCATTCCATAACTGGAAGTTCGTATCTCCCACTCTCCTTTACCCATTTTACCCTCAACTCCTTCCTTCTGGCAGCCATCAGTTTATTTTCTATACTTGTAAGTCTGATTCTGATTTTTGTTTGTTTGCTTATTAATTTGTCTTGTTTTTTAGATCCCACACATGAGTGAAATCATATATTTGTCTTTCTCAGTCTGACTTATTTCACTTACCATAATACCCTCTAGGTTAATCCATATTGTCGGAAATCGCATGATCTCATCCTATCTTATAGCTGTATCATATTCCATTTTGAGTGTGTGTACATATCACATTTCCCTTCTGCATTTGTCCACTGATGGACACTTAAGTTGCTTCCACATCTTGGCTATTATAAATAATGCTGTGATAAACGTAGGGGTGCATATATCTTTTTGAATTAGTGTTTTTGTTTTCTTTGGGTAAATACTCAGTAGTGGAATTATTGGATCATATGATATTTCTGTTTTTAATTTTCTGAGGAACCTCCATATTTTTTCCACAGTGGCTGTACCAATTTACACTCCCACCAAGAGTGCATGAGCATTTTTTCCCATATCCTTGCCAACAGTTTTTATTTCTTGTCTTTTTTATTTTAGGCATTCAGAATGTGTGGGGTAATATCTCATTGTGATTTTGATTTGCGTTTCCCTGATTATTTGTCATGTTTAGCATCTTTATGTGTGTCTCTAGCCATCTGTATGTCTTCTGTGGAAAAATGTTTGGATCCTCTGCCCATTTTTTAATCAGGTTGTTTGGTTTTTTGATGTTGAGTTGTATACAAGTTCTTTATATATTTTAGATATTAAACTCTTACCAGATATATCATTTGTGAGTATATTCTTCTATTCACTTAGCTTATACTTTTGTTGATGGTTTCCTTTATTGTGCAAAAGCTTTTTATTTTGGTGTAGTCCCAATAGTTAATTTGTGCTTTTGTTTCCCTTGACTTAGGAGACATATCTAGAAAGATGTTGCTATGGCTGATGTCAGAGAAATAACTGCCTGTGTTCTCTTCTAGGATTTTTATGATTTCAGGTTTCACATTTAGGTCTTTAATCTATTTTGAGTTTATTCTTGTGTGTGGTGTTGGAAAGTGGTCTACTTTCATTCTTTTGCATGTAGCTGTCCAGTTTTGCCAGCACCATTTATTGAAGAGACTGTATTTCCTTATTGTATATTCTTGCCTCCTTTGTTGTAGGTTAATTGACCATACAAGAGTGGTCTCTTCTGTGTTCCAGTGATTTATGAGTCCATTTTTGTGCCAGTACCATACTTTTTTAGTTACTACTACAGCTTTGTAGTATATCTTGAAATTTGGAATTGTGATACCTCCAGCTCTGTTCTTTCTCTTAATTAATTTAGGTTCACTTTGATATCTTTTATCAGTGTTTCCTGTTTTCAGCATGCATATCCTGCACGTATTTTACTAAATTTATAAGTACATATTTCATTGTTTAAGTCTATTATAAATAATATTGCTTTTTGAACTTTAATTTCTAATTGTTAATTGCTAGCATATTAAAAAATAATTGAATTTTATGTAATAACCCTCTAATTGGTGATTTGGTAACTCTCTGATAATTCTAGGAGTTCTCAACTTATACGTTCTTTAGATTCTATAAGGACTTTCTAAGTAGATAATAATGTTTAAAAACAGTGATAATTTTTTTTCTTCCATTCTAATCTATGTCTGTTTCTTTTCCTTCCTTATTGATATGATGTTGAATAGGAACAAGTGGACACTCTTGCTTTTCCCCGGGTTGGGGGAAAACATTCAGTCTTTCACCATTAATTATGTTATTTGCTGTAAGTGTTTTAGAAAATTGCTATTTATTAGGTTTTTTACTATCAGTGAACATGGAATTTTATAAAATGTTTTCTCTGTATCGTTTGAAAAGATCTTATGGTTTTTCTTTTCTAGCTTGTTTATATGATGAATTATATTGATTGATTTTTAAATGTTGAACCAGCCTTGCATTTCCAGGATACAACCACTTGGTTCTAATATAATTTTTCTGTATTTCTGTATTTAATTTGTTGTATTTTGTTGAAATTTTTTGTGTCTGTGTTCATGGGGATATTGGTCTGTAGTTTTCTTGTAATGTCTTTGCTTTTTTTAGTATTGATGTAGTGGTGGCTTCACAAAATGAGATGGAAAGTAATCTATTTTTATATTCTTGGGAAGATATTGTATATGATCGGTACTATTTCTTCCTTAAATGTTTAGAAGTCCGGACCATTGAAACCATCTGAGCCTGGATTTATCTTTGTTAAAATATCAGAATAGGGTTATGGACATTGGGGAGGGTATGTGCTATGGTGAGTGCTGTGAAGTGTGCAAACCTGGCGATTCACAGACCTGTACACTTTGGGTTAAAAATACATTATATGGGGGCGCCTGGGTGGCTCAGTGGGTTGAGCCGCTGCCTTCGGCTCGGGTCATGGTCTCAGGGTCCTGGGATCCAGTCCCCATTGGGCTTTCTGCTCAGCGGGGAGCCTGCTTCCCTCTCCCTCTCTCTGCCTGCCTCTCTGCCTACCTTTGATCTCTCTCTGTTGGATAAATAAATAAAATCTTTAAAAAAAATACATTATATGTTGAAAGAAGTTGCTGTGGCTGATATCGAAGAGGTTCTGCCTATGTTCTCCTCTAGGATTCTGATGGATTCCTGTCTCACATTGAGGTCTTTTATCCATTTTGAGTTTATCTTTGTGTACGGTGTAAGAGAATGGTCGAGTTTCATTCTTCTACACATATCTGTCAGTTTTCCCAGCACCATTTATTGAAGAGACTGTCTTTTTTCCACTGGATATTTTTTCCTGTTTTGTTGAAGATTATTTGACCATAGAGTTGAGGGTCCATATCTGGGCTCTCTACTCTGTTCCACTGGTCTGTGTGTGTCTGTTTTTATGCCAGTACCATGCTGTCTTGGTGATTACAACTTTGTAGTAAAGCTTGAAATCAGGTAATGTGATGCCGCCAGTTTTATTTTTGTTTTTCAACATTTCCTTAGCGATTCGGGGTCTCTTCTGATTCCATACAAATTTTAGTATTATTTGCTCCAGCTCTTTGAAAAATACCGGTGGAATTTTGATCTGAATGGCATTAAAAGTATAGATTGCTCTAGGCAGTATAGACATTTTGACAAGGTTTATTCTTCCGATCCAAGAGCATGGAATGGTCTTCCATCTTTTTGTGTCTTCTTCAATTTCTTTCATGAGTGTTCTGTAGTTCCTCAAGTACAGATCCTTTACCTCTTTGGTTAGGTTTATTCCCAGGTATCTTATGGTTCTTGGTCCTATAGGAAATGGAATCGATTCTCTAATTTCCCTTTCTGTATTTTCATTGTTAGTGTATAAGAAAGCCTCTGATTTCTGTACATTGACTTTGTATCCTGCATGTTACTGAATTGCTGTATGAGTTCTAGTAGTTTGGGGGTGGAGTTTTTTGGGTTTTCCATATAAAGAATCATGTCATCTGTGAAGAGAGAGAGTTTGACTTCTTCATTGCCAATTTGGATACCTTTTATTTCTCTTTGTTGTCTGATTGCTGTTGCTAGGACTTCTAATACTATGTTGAACAAGAGTGGTGAAGTGGGCATCCTTGTCGTGTTCCTGATCTCAATGGGAAGGCTGCAAGCTTTTTCCCTTTAAGGATGGTATTTGCTGTAGGTTTTTCATAGATAGATTTTATGAAGTTCAGTAATGTTCCCTCTATCCCTATACTTTGAAGTGTTTTAATCAGGAATGGATGCTGGATTTTGTCAAATGCTTTTTCTGCATCAATTGAGAGGACCATGTGGTTCTTCTCTCTTCTCTTATTGATTTGTTCTATCACATTGATTGATTTGCAAATGTTGAACCATCCTTGTAACCCAGGGATGAATTCCACCTGGTCATGGTGGATAATCTTTTTAATGTGCTGTTGGATCCTGTTTGCTAGGATCTTGTTGAGAATCTTAGCATCCATATTCATCAGTGATATTTGTCTGAAATTCTCCTTTTTGGTAGGGTCTTTGCCTGGTTTGGGGATCAGGGTAATGCTGGCTTCAGAAAAAGAGTCTGGAAGTTTTCCTTCTGCTTCAATTCTTTGAAACAGCTTCAGCAACTTCTTTCAAGATATGTCTCCAAAGGCAAAGGAAACAAAAGCGAAAATGAACTTTTGGGACTTCATCAAGATCAAAAACTTCTGCACAGCAAAGGAAACAGTCAACAAAACAAAGAGGCAACCCACTGAATGGGAGGAGATATTTGCAAATGACAGTACAGACAAAAGGTTGATATCCAGGATCTATAAAGAACTCCTCAAACTCAACGCACACAAAATAGACAATCATATAAAAAAATGGGCAGAAGATATGAACAGACACTTCTCCAATGAAGACATACAAATGGCTATCAGACACATGAAAAAATGTTCATCATCACTAGCCATCAGGGAGATTCAAATTAAAACCACATTGACATATCACCTTACACCAGTTAGAATGGCCAAGATTAGCAAGACAGGAAACAACATGTGTTGGAAAGGATGTGGAGAAAGGGGAACCCTCTTACACTGTTGGTGGGAATGCAAGTTGGTGCAGCCACTTTGGAGAACAGTGTGGAGATTCCTCAAGAAATTAAAAATAGAGCTTCCCTATGACCCTGCAATTGCACTACTGGGTATTTACCCCAAAGATACAGATGTAGTGAAAAGAAGGGCCATCTGTACCCCAATGTTTATAGCAGCAATGGCCACGGTTGCCAAACTGTGGAAAGAACCAAGATGCCCTTCAACGGACGAATGGATAAGGAAGATGTGGTCCATGTACACTATGGAGTATTATGCCTCCATCAGAAAGGATGAATACCCAACTTTTGTAGCAACATGGATGGGACTGGAAGAGATTATGCTGAGTGAAATAAGTCAAGCAGAGAGAGTCAATTATCATATGGTTTCACTTATTTGTGGAGCATAACAAATAACATGGAGGACATGGGGAGATGAAGAGGAGAAGGGAGTTGAGGGAAATTGGAAGGGGAGGTGAACCATGAGAGACTATGGATTCTGACAAACAACCTGAGGGTTTTGAAGGGGTGGGGGGTGGGAGGTTGGGGGAACCAGGTGGTGGGTATTAGGGAGGGCACGTATTGCATGGAGCACTGGGTGTGGTGCAAAAACAATGAATACTGTTATGCTGAAAAGAAATAAAAAATTTAAAAAATACATTATATGTTTATAAAAAATTAAAAATTTTAAAAAATAAAAACTGTATTGGATCAAAAAAATCAGAATAATGTTTAAAACATATAATTGAGCACCTATTATGTATCTGAAATATTCATTACTTTTTCAGACATTTTCTTAATTTCTATAATATATTTATTACCTCTACAATAAGTTTTGACTTAAGTTAGCATGAAATACTTGATTCAAACTAGACACAACTCTGTTAGTATTCTTGATATTTCGCTGAGGATACTGAAAACTTCTGGTAGAAAAGTTAGATTTATAGTTAAAGATTAGATATACTTGTGACCTTAGATTAAGTCATTGGACACCTTTGGGGCCGAGTTTTCTTAAATAAATGGATATAATGCATCATAAAATGTTACATCAGATAAAGTGTCCTGAATTTATAACTAATTTATAAAGGACCTAATTGTTTAGATTTTATTGAAATATAAACATTTTTCATCAAGTTAAAGAAACATCAAAGGTTTAAGTTATATAACTATGAATGGAAGCACCTAGTTGTTCATCAAAAATAATGTTTGCTTTCTGGGTACATAGTAAGATTTTATTTCTCAGCCTCCCTTGGAGGTATTTGTGGCTTTGTGACTGAATTTGAGCCAGTGTAATGTGAGAGGAAGTATCGCATGCTATTTCCGTTCCTGGTTCCTAAGGACCCCTTTTGCGCAGTTCTTGTTTTATTCCCCTTCAGGCTAGCGGGCATGGAGACAATCAGTGGTGACCTTGAAGATTACAAAGCTGCACTGAGCCTGGGTTTCTGAATTATTACATGGATGAGGGTTCCCTACCAATACATTCGCCTTTCAGTAATGGTGTATGAAAAACAAAATAATCTCAATTGTTTGGAACATTTGGGGATACATTTGTTAATAATAGCTAGTACATATAATTTGATAGGATGAGAGTTCTCCTTTAATAGTACTTTTAATTTTCTTATTAGGAAAAATCAGTGTTCACATTTGAGCAATTCCAAGTGGAAAGGAAGTATCCTATTTCAGAGAGGACACAATTTATGATTAAAACCCCTATGAATCCAAGGTAAAAAAGAAAAATAATTTTTAAGAGTTGTTAATCAGGTGAAAAATTCAAGGGGACGATATTTGTGATTGTGTTTGGTTGTTTAAGGATAAACTTGGTAATCCAAGTAATGGTCCAGAATAGGACATTTCAAACAGCAATGAAATTAGTTTATGTAGCTAAACACTTTCAGACTTTACACAGACACATAGTAACTGTGTCAGACACAGTGTATAAGCAATGTTGATAGAGGAATTGCTAAGTGACTACCTGAGAAGCTAAGGATTTATATGTACTTAAAAGCAATAGGAGCTTCAGGTATTTATATGGCTCACTAATAATTTCCATAATTCTACTTTAATGCTGAAAAATATTTGCACACGTTTAAACAGAGTTCAACAGTACTTAAAAATAACCAATAATTAAAATGCAAAGAGATAACAGATTCATGAGCTTTCTGTGTGGTAGAAGATTGTTTAGATTTCAAGGTTTATTTTGTTCTGCCAACAGTGTTATTAATCATCGTTCCTCATTTCCTTTCACTGCTGGGATTTGACAAGGATTTTATTTCACCTTGAAAAACTGCACATAGTGGAGAGTTTCTTCACTTTATTCCTGCAGTCTTAACATACCCTACTGAGTAAAGGTAAATTGCTTTTTATTCTGTATTCTGTTATATTTTTGAAAAATGGTTTTCAAATCACAGATTTGATTCCTCTCTTGGTACTGAAAGATCATAAACAAATACGTTTTTATGTTATTTTTCTTTAGTAAGCTTTATGATTTTATCCTCAGCAACTGGACTAATTCAATAAGCAGCAGACCATAAGGCAGTAAATGGATACACTATTAATTTTTATTGCTAAAGTTTCTTTTATGTACTATTTGATCTAAAGATGTTATTCACATTTTTATGGTGATACTGGCAGACTTTAAAAATCTAACTCTATAATTCTTATTGATAAAGCCTGGATATTTTTAACTCAGTAGCCCAAGGAATGGCAACAGTTCATATCTCACCAACCAGTTCATTAAATGAAAATCTTGAATGAGAAAGGGAAAGCAAAAGAAGGAAATCATAATTTAGTTGCCCAATCAATAGAACAGAATTGGGAAGGTTTAACTCCAGCACTAATATCAGGTCACTACAAGAACTTTGTGAATGATTTATTCTCCTCTTTATTCACCCTCAGAATGAGGGTTTAGGCCTGAATTGCCTCAAGAAGAGCTTCTTAAAATTGCTTTGATTCTGTGGTTGCTCAGAATTGGAGCTGAAGCAGTTGACCATTAAAACAGAACGGTGAAATTAAAAAAAGAAAAAAGAAAAAAGTAAATAAGGATGTGCCTCATTTCCAAACGGACTGGTATTCTGCAGGGTCTCATCTACAAGTCTGCTTTACTGCTGATTTTGAAGTTGTGCTAATTGATAAGTAGAGCAGACTCTCCCACCCTAGGCTCGCGCTGATTAAATCAGTGCTCTCAGTATATAGTCCTTCATCTCCGAAAATCATATGTGTCCTATGAGGAAATGGAAGTAATGGATACAATATAAAACCCCGGGGGTGGTAATGACAGTACAGACCTTTAAAAGGACTGTATTACATCAATTTGAGTACTGTTTATTGAGGACGTCACGGAACTACAAATAAAGACAGTCCATGTCCCCCAGTACCTTAATCAGAGAAATAAGATCCGGTCATAAAATATGCATAAAACTTAATTAATAATCACACAAAAGCTGATTTAAATCTGTTCCGTGCTACATGCTGAGTGACTGGTGTGGCTATTTAAAGGTGAAGTAGCTCATTCTAGGTTGCTATGGTCTGGTCTGGGAAGTTTGATGGGCATTCAGTTTATTCTTTGAAGGTTGTTTTGTGTTAAGAAGTATTAGAACAGAAAAGATTATTATTTTTACATCCATGAGGCAGACAATAAATACCAAAGGCACTCAAAGAAGAAGACATGATTGAGGGCTGGAGTGGTCTGAAAATTCTTTCTAGAGGACATAAGATATGAGTCGAGTATCTTCTTAAACCTATGGCAAGCGTAATACTTACTGATGAAGTGTTAGAAACTTTCCTTTCATATGAGGAATGAGGTAAGTATAGCCATCATCATTGTTTCTATTTAACATTGGGCTAGGGGTCCTTGTAAGATTAAAAGAAATAAAAGAATGAGACTTTAAGAACAACATTCAAAACAACCAGGATGCTGGACGCAAATCTATAATAGACATGTTTCTAAATAGCTTTTATGAGATAGAGTTTATATATCATACAAATCAACTTTATTTAAAGTAGACAATTCAATTAATTTTTATATTAATTTGAGTATACTCACAATTGTATGACTGTCATCGTAATCTAATTTTAGAACCTTTTCATCAATCAAAAAAGAAACCCTGTTATGGACATTGGGGAGGGCATGTGCTCTGGTGAGTGCTGTGAAGTGTGTAAACCTGGCGATTCACAGACCTGTACCCCTGGCGCTAAAAATACATTATATGTTTATTAAAAAAAAAAAAAAGAAAGAAACCCTGTACCATTATAAAAAAGAAATCCTGTACCCTTATCCCACACACCCCAGCTTTGGAAAACAACATATTTCTATCTCTAAAATTTGCCTGTAATAGATGTTTCATATAAATGGAATGGTCTAATTGTGACTGACTTCTTTCACTGAAGATTATGTTTTGAGTTTCATCCATGTTGTAGTACGTAATAGATCAGCACTTCATTACTTTTCACTTTTTATCACCAAATAATATTCTATTATATACATAAGCCAAATTTTATTTTCTTTTAATAAGGAGGAGGGTTGTTTCCACATTTTGGTTATTATGATGAATGCTGCTATAAGTATTCATGTACAAGTTCTTGTGTAGAGGTTATGTTTTTATTTCTCTTAGTTAGATGGAGGTGCTTGGCCATATGGTAACACCATGCTTAGCCATTTGAGGAACTGCCAGACTGTTTTACATACCCACCAGCAGTATGTGCAATTTCTAATTTCTCTATGTCTTCACCAAAAACTTTTATCTTTTTGATCATAGCCAATCTCATAGGTATGAAGTGATGCCTCCTGGTTTTGATTTGCCTGTCTCTGATAGCTAATAATGATGGCACATATTTTTATGTAGTTATTAGCTGTTGGTATATGATCTGTGGAGAAATGTCTATTCTAATCCTTTGCCTATTTTTTAATTGGTTTATTTATCTTTTTGTTGTTGGCTTGTAAGGGCTCTTCATGTATTGTGGATGCAAGTCCCTTATCAGATATATGACTTGCAAATATTATTTCCCATCTTGTGTGGATTGCTTTTCACTTTCTTGATGTGTTCCTTGAACAGAAGTTTTCAATTTTAAGAAATCCAATCTATGTACCTTTTTCTTTGTTGTGTTTTTGAGTCATCACCCAGAATCCATCACCGAGTCTGAAGTTACAAAGATTTATTTCTATATTTTCTTCTAAAACTTTAAGTGTTTTAGCTCTCACATTTATTTTATTTTATTCTTAAATTTATTTTATTTTGAGTTAATTTTGTATATGATCTGAGTAAGGTGTCCAAATTCTTTCTCTCTCTCCCTCCATCTCTCTCTCTTTTTCATGTGGTTCTCTTTTTGTTTCAGCACCATTTGATCGTTTGTTTAAAAGATGATTCTTTCCCCATTGGATTGTCTTGGTACCCTTGTCAAAAATTAGTTGATCCTGGGGCACCTGGGTGGCTCAGTGGGTTGAAGCCTCTGCCTTCAGCTCGGGTCGTGATCCCAGGGTCCTGGGATCGAGCCCCGCATCGGGCTCTCTGCTCAGCAGGGACCCTGCTTCCTCCTCTCCCTCTGCCTGCCTCTCTGCCAACCTGTGATCTCTCTCTGTCAAATAAACAAATAAAATCTTTAAAAAAAATTTAGTTGATCCTAAGTGTGATACTTTATTTGTGGACTTAAAATCTTTTCCTTTTTTTTTTTTTTTTAAGTTATTTGACAGAGAGAGAGAGAGTACACACACAAGCAGGGAAAGCAACAGAGGAAGAGAGAGATACAGGCTTTCTGCTGAGCAGGAAGCCAGTAGGGCTCGATCCCAGAACCCTGGGATCATGACCTGAGCTGAACTGACTGAGTCACCCAGGGACCCCCCCACCCCCCAAAAATCTTTTGAATTGATCTATAGTTCTACCTTATGGCTATAGCACAGTGTCTTGATAACTACAGCTTTATAGTAAATTGAGAAATCTGGAAGTGTGAATCCTCCAACTGCATTTTTTTTTCTAGGTTATTTTAGATCTTCTGGGTCCCTTGAATTCCCATGTGAACTTTAAGACCAATTTGTTAATTTCTGCAAAAATGTCACTAACTGGCATTTTGTTAGCAATTGCGTTGAATCTGCAGATCAAATTTGGGAGCATTGCCATTTATTCTTAAACATGAATGTTTGGGGAGGATGGCTAGAACTTGGATGTGAAGACTGGGGAGTCCATACTCGTGTGTGTGAAAACTACAAAGGGCATGATGGATCTGGAGTGGCGAGGAGAGCTGGTTAGGGGTCTGCACTGGTACTCCAACCTGGACTTTGCAAATATTAAGGCAGTTCTGGTCTTCGTATTATCTCTCTTGTCCTCTATTTATTCCTGAAAAGAGAAAGTTATTTTAAACTAAGATCCTTTTCACATGTTCTCTTTGTCTTGCATGGCTTCATTTTACCCTCAGATTCTTAATTCTCTGGTCACTACCCTTTCAGGCAAACTCCTTATCTTTCATTTCTTAACTTAATGTTCCTTCCTCAGGGACACTTTTCTTGAGAGCATGTGCTATGGTAGCCTCAATAACAGGCCTCAGGAAAACCCCAGTATGTTTTCCTTCGTAGCACATACTCACAGTACTTAATCTTACATAGTGTATAATGTATGTAGCAACTTCTAGACATAAGTTCTGTGGCAGTTGGCACATTGTCTGTTTTATTTGTAGCTGTTTCCTTATCACCTGGTATAGTGCCTGGCACATAATGAACATTTAATAGATGGGTCAATGAATGAACAAATAAACAGACAACTGAGTAAGTGGCAATATCTCCATGAGATCAGAATTTTTCCTTCCTAATTTTTTCTTTCTAATCTTTGGAAGCCCAATATTATGGGAAGCTATTTTAAGGTCTGTATGCAATGCAGGGTGTTATTCCTGAGTCTGGAATATGAGGAGCAGACCAATTGCTGCTCCTTTTGAAAATGCAATTCTGTGGTAGGTAGAATCATGTCCCCTGCCCCAAAGATGTCCATGCCCTAATCCTCAGAACCTGTGAATGTGTTATCTCAGATTGCAGATGTGATTCAGGTCATTGACCTTGAGGTAGGGAGATGATCCTAGATTATTCAAGTGTGCCCAATCTTATCACACATGCCTTTAGAGTCAGAGAATTTTTCCTGGCTATGCCAAGAGAGAGTTGACCATGTGTGAAGGATTTGATGCCCCATTACCTCAGAGATGTAGTGGTTTATGTGCAAGGACTAAGGAGACGTTTCTAGGACCCGAGTGTGGCCCCAGTTGTTGATAGCCGGGACAAGTCTTCAGTCCTACAATCATATGGAATTGAATTCTGCCAACACTAGAATGAGCCGGAAACGGAATATCCCCTACAACCTACAGAAAGGAAAGCAGTCATGTGAACACTTTGATTTTAGCCCTGTGAGATCTGTGTCAGTCTTCCTACCTACAGAACTATAAAATAATAAATTCATGTCCTTTTAAGCCACTAAGTCTGTGGATACTGGAACATAGATAATGAATACAAATTCCTATCCAGTTCTAAGCTGTAATGGGGTTCTTCAAAATTGAAGACTTATCTTTTTTTTTTTAATATTTTATTTATTTGTCAGAGAGAGAGAGAGGGAGAGAGAGCGAGCGAGCACAGGCAGACAGAGTGGCAGGCAGAGGCAGAGGGAGAAGCAGGCTCCCCGCTGAGCAAGGAGCCCGATGTGGGACTCGATCCCAGGACGCTGGGATCATGACCTGAGCCGAAGGCAGCCGCTTAACCAACTGAGCCACCCAGGCGTCCCTGAAGACTTATCTTTTAATCTGGGGATAATGTTCTTTACTGTCCTTAGATTGGGAAACACTCACTCAATGATTTCTTTTATCTTATTCATTTGTATATATTTTTTGCAGTCTCATACCACTGACAAAAGAGTTCACAGAAAGTTCTACTACATTCTTGAAGAATTCTCATGACATACTGAAATAATTTTCAAAATGTATTTAATTTGGGGAGCCTGGATGGCTCAGTCGGTTAAGCATCTGCCTTTGGCTCAGGTCATGATCTCAGGGTCCTGGGATCAAGCCCCACATTGGACTCCCTGCTGAGTGGGGAGCCTGCTTCTCCTTCTCCCTCTGACCCTCCTCCCACTTGTGCACTCACACACTCTCTCTTTCTCTCTCAAATAAATAAATAAAATCTTTTAAAAAATGTTTAAGATGTGGTGTACAATATATTTCCTGGTTGTCAGTTGTTTTTCCTTTAGCTTTACATATATTCTGTACATTTGAACAATTAATTTGCATCTTCTAACAAAAAATACAAATTTTGTGATAGTGACATAAATTAGAGCAGTATCTTAAATAATAATGATAGACTTGATATGCATACAACCATGATGTATTCTTTTTTTTTTTTTCATGATGTATTCTTTTGAGTAAACATCTTAGAGCTGAAGATGATTGTAACCTCTTAACCTTTGAAAGGAAGAAATGAGATATAAAATACAAGTGACTTGCATGGGTTTATCTGGTTTGCTGTGGTAGACCCAGAGCTAGAATTCCAGTATTACATTTTCCAGTTGAAGTCAGAACCCACTAAACATCTCATTCTTTAAAAAAGAGGGTAGAGGGAGTGCCTGGGTGGCTCAGTTGGTTAAGCGTCAGACTCTTGATCTCAGCTCAGCTGTTGCTCTCAGGGTCGTGGTTTTAAGTCCCACATTGAGCTCCATGCTGGGTATGGAGCCTACTTAAAAATATTTTTTTTTTAATAAAAAAAAAGAGGGCAGAGATTTGCAATGACATAAATGGAGCTAGAATGCATTATGCTAAGTAAGTCCATTAAAGAAAATACCATATGGTATTTCACAAATAACCATACGAATTTCTTAAATTCATGTGGAATTTAAGAAACAAAACAGATGAGCCTAGGGGAATTTGGAAAAAAAAGGAGGCAAATCACAAGAGACTCTTAACTATAGAAAACAAACTGAGGGATGCTGGAGGGGAGGTGGGCAAGGGGAGGGGATAAATGGTAGATGGGTATTAAGGAGGGCACTTGCGGTGAGCACTGGGTGTTACGTGTAAGTGATGAATCACTAAATTCTGCTCCTGAAACTAATATTATACCCTATGTTAACTAACTGGAATTTAAATAGAAACTTGAGATATTAAAAAAAAGAGAGAGAAGGCAGAAGATATATACATATCCTCATTTATAAATATTATATAATATATAATTATATATGTATCTACATACATAAAATTTAGATTTAACTAGATCCCATAAACTCAGTAGTTTAATGAAAGGGAAATGTATTAAACTCTTAGGTTTATGGGGTCCAGTTTAAATCTAAATTGTAAGGTACAAGGTAATATATAGTAGTATGTTTATTTGTGGTTTAGAGTTTACTTTCTTTAATAAGGGCATATAATTTTGACATGCTGAGATTGATAAATTTAATAATTGTTAGGGCAAGTAGTAGGTAAAATGTGTATTCATTATACTATTTTCTCACATTTGTGTATGTTTGAAAATTTCCATAATTAAAAAAAGAACATGCTGTAGTTCACAAGGTTAAACTGTCAGAGGCAAAGCAAATTCTGTGGAGTTTGAAATTTTGAAATTATCAAAAAGATATTAAACTTTGTTTGATGTTATCATGTCATGTTCTTTAACATTTTTAAAAAATTTTTTGTGGGTGTATGCTCTGCATGTCATTCAGTCAAAGGCATAATGTCGAGATCTTTTCTATAAAAACAGTAAAACTCTGAGCATTTAAATCAAGTGATGGAGAAGGAACGTGGAATGCATTAAAACAAGGAAAAGCTAGGCTGAAAATCAATTCATTATATAAAATATATGCAGGCCTAGATATTTGCAGATATAGATAGGTATGGTTATTTAAATTCTGTTCTCTGTTTTAAATAACTTTCCCCTTTGCATTTCTTTTTTTAAAAAGACTATGACTATCTTGAGGAAATTCACAAATTTTATTTTTGCATTTATAAATGTTTTTCTACTTATTAAGATGATAAATTTAAGGATAGTTAAATAACATACTTGCAAATTTAAGGGAAATTAATGGAATAATAGAAAAGTACATTGCAATTTTATGGTATTTCCCTTAATGGTGTTTTTTTCTTCAAGTAGATGTATCGGAGTAGCAGATGTAGTACAGGGATGATTTTTATATATTGCTAACAATTGAATGGAGAGAACCAAATCAAACTCATCCTGTCTTTTGGTGCTTCTTTAATATTGTGTTCTAGTGCTCATTGCACTGTTAGCGTCAAGAAAAATTTCTCATCTCATCCTCTGATCTGTCAACTTCTAGTCCTTTAAAATGAAACCCCAGTGGCAATCCTATTTTAACTAGAATGAGAGATAAGGCATTTTATTTTCACCCAGAATGAAAGAATAATAACTCAATATTTTCCCATATATCACTTTTTTTTAAAGTAATCTCCACACTCAGCATGGGCCCTGATGCAGGGCTTGAACTCACGACCCTGGGATCGAGACCTGAGCTGAAAGCAAGAATCAGACTCTTAACCAACTGAGCCACCCAGGTGCCCCCCAACCCACCATATATCCTTTCAATAATATACCCCGAGAAAAATTCCGGACTTTATTTCTGCCACCAATGGGAAATAGTGATTATCTCTCTTCCTAGCCCTGATGTTCAATAACATTTTTTTATATACATCTGTCATCGGAGAGGTTTTGGCCTCTAATTTTATTTCATGAGATATATATAAAAAAAATCTTATTTCATGAGATATATTTTTCCCCCATGGGACATATTTTTAAAATCCAGTTACAGTACTTAGAGTCATGTCTTCTCTTAAAAGTATCTTTCACAATATAATGGATCTCAGGGTAAAATTCTTCTTGACCTATAGAACAGAAGTTAGCTCTTATTTATTTATTTGACAGACAGAGATCACAAGTAGGCAGGGAGGCAGGCAGAGAGAGAGGAGGAAGCAGGCTATCCGCGGAGCAGAGAACTCCATGTGGGGCTTGATCCCAGGACCTGAGATCATGACCCGAGCCGAAGGCAGACGCTTTAACCCATTGAGCCACCCAGGCACCCCCAGAAGTTAGCTCTTGATGGCCTGATTTGGCCTTCCTTAGAATCCTGGAATTACACCTATGTGGTTTATTTCTACATCTATGTAAGACAAGACCTGGACTTTAGCTGTATTTTTTCTTATTTTAGGCCAAGTTCTCTAAACACTTATGCTTTAAATGCAACTAAAAATCACCATATTTGCATATTTCAAACTATTACCAGATCATTGAAAATATATATGGTAGATTTTGTAGAAAGGTCCAGTATTTTATAACATTAACAATACTCTTATAGAAAGAGGCTAGCTAGCAGTGCGTCTTCCAGGTGCTATCCTTCTGTAGACCCTTGTTTGTCAATAAAGATGACCTTCTATGTCTCAGGTTATATGAGCACATTTGCACTTCTGTTCAAAACAGTAGCACCTCATTTTTCACTACTGAAAATTCCTCATTGGTTCTTAATTTGGATATCCATTGACTGTTTCACTGACTAGGTCCTTTTTTGTTTTCCTTTATTTAGTAAGCCATCAATTCTGACATCTTTGTTGCATTTTGTTTTAAATCAGTCTTTCCTTTTTAATTCCAAAATATTTTTTCTCTCTTGTTGGTTTCCCTAGAGCAGGATTTAAAGCTACCTTAGGTCTAGGTCCAGGATCTCTCCCTCCTCATGAAGCTACAGAACACAGCAGCAGAGTCAGAGGAAAGCATGAGGATTTGGTGGCCAAATAGACCCATCTTTGTATCCTGTTTTTACTTGATAAGGTTGTTGAAAGGAACAAAGATTCTGGTACGATGTTGGTGTTCAAGATAATATGTTCTGTCTCTTTATTTCTGGCCACCATTCTTTCTGAACCATTTTATTGTTTGTAATTTTGGTTTTAATTAACAAGTAAAGTATTTGGCAGAGTGTCCATCATATAACATCACTCAACAAATATTAATCATTATTGATATTATTACCCTTATATTTCCTCCTCAATTTGTCCTTACTCCATTTCCTGTGAAGTACTTTATGCTTTCAATAGCAAATATATTAGGATGCCTGAGTGGCTTAGTTGGTTAAGTGTTTGCCTTCAGCTCAGATCATGATCTCAGGGTCATGGGATCAAGTCCCACATTGGGCTCCTTGTTCAGCAAGGAACCTTCTCCCTCTGCCCTCTGCTTGTGCTCACTCGCTCACTCTCTGACAAATGAATAAATAAATCTTTTTAAAAATAACTAATATATTTATTGCTTTTCTTTAAATATATGCTGAGAAAGTTCTTGTCTAGGAACTGGATTGTTTATCGTAATTCTCCAGAGGCTAATTTCCTAAAGGTGGAAAGAGGAGTGAAAAAAGGTAAGTGGGCCAGAGCATTAAGAAACAAGGGAAAGTTGGAAAGGAAAATAAAAATGAAGCTATATTTGCCTTATTTGGATAGTATTTAAGAAATACAATTTTTGGGGACGCCTGGGTGGCTCAGTTGGTTAAGCGGCTGCCTTCGGCTCAGGTCATGATCCCGGCATCCTGGGATCGAGTCCCACATCGGGCTCCTTGCCTGACAGGGAGCCTGCTTCTCCCTCTGCCTCTGCCTGTGCTCTCTCTCTCTCCCTCTCTCTCTCTGACAAATAAATAAATAAAATCTTAAAAAAAAAAAAAGAAATACAATTTTTGGAGAGCAATGTGCACTCAATACTGAATTGTTGTGATACTGATTTTTTTTTTAAAGATTTTATTTATTTATTTGACAGACAGAGATCACCAGTAGGCAGAGAGGCAGACAGAGAGAGGAGGAAGCAGGCCCCCCGCTGAGCAGAGAGCCAGATGCGGGGCTCGATTCCAGGACCCTGGGACCATGACCTGAGCTGAAGGCAGAGGCTTTAACCCACTGAGCCACCCAGGTGCCCCTGATACTGATATTTTAAACTCACTATTTGGCCTTTTGACTGATCCATTGTATTATTAGTGCATACTGGTGTTTGACCAATTTAACAGTAATTAAATGTAACATGATGCATGAAATCTGCTGTGTGATTACCATCAAGATACAATTTTATTTCATGAATGATGAAGTTTTTTGAAATGAGAACTTCACATTTCACCTTGAGATAAAGTGTGTAGTCATGTTCACTACAGGTAGCTAGATATATTGTTCAAATACATTTCCAAGAAAAGGAATAAATCATGGCCACTTGTGTGTTCATTAAATTACATGAAGTTAACAGAAAATACATCTTATTTGATATCAGTATATTCTTGAATACCTGCTCTAGGTAATATTATGTATAATAATTTTTTATATCTTCTTATCAATGCTGGCTGTTCCCTTCTCTGTTTTTTTCTATATGAGTTGTCACAGAATGACTTTCAGATTTGATTCCAGTCTATATGAAATCCTCTCTCTTTTTTTTGAAAATTTTATTTTATTTTTTCAGTGTTCCAAGATTCATTGTTTATGCACCTCTCTTTAACCAGCAGTATTGTATTACAAATAGGAAGTATTTTTATGAGGTGACTTATTGACCCTTATACATATTTTTAATATTCATTCAGCTTATTATATATGGATGCCATGTGAATACTCTCACCTGGAAGGATCTCATTCTCTCCAAGAGCTGTAATTACACATTTGCAAATTGTTCCAAAGACTTGTGGGTCTGTGCTACCAACTTAGGTCTTGTTCCTGAATTTCATGTCTACATTCTAAACTGCCTACTGTTCCTTGCTACAGACATTTAAACAATCATTATGAAGAGCTGAACTCATTAATTTTCTTCCACACAAATCTTAATGAAAGACATCACCACCCCATATAGTTGCTTACTTTCTGAAAAAAACAAAACCAAAAACTGGGTATCATCCAAATGGTTCCTTCTCCATAAACAGACCTGCATCCAGTCAATTACTGTTATCTTCTCAATTCTACCTCCTTAACTGAATCCAGTTCCTTCTCTCCGACTCTGCAGCCCTTCTAAGCCATCAGCATCATCTACCCAGTTGACAGCAACAGCATCCCATTTTGTTAGCCTGCTTCTTGCATTAATACAAACACAGACACAAAGTTACTTAGTTCATGTTACTTCTGTGCCTACACATGTGAATGGCTCCCTTCTGCCCTAAAATTAAAGTTTAAACTCCTTAACTTGGGTCACAGTTTCCTTTATGATCTGGTTCCATCTACTCTAGCCTTATGTCTTGGTTCTTCCTCCCTGACATTCCCTGCTACACACCGAAACACTCCCAGTTCCTGGAATAGCTCATTCACTGTCCCGCTTTGGAGGTTTTACCCTGCCATGTTCTTTGCCTAACACACGTCTTTCTCTGCTCCATTTTTATTATTCTCCCTTTGTATTATTTGGGTTCTCTAGAGAGACAGAATCAATAGAATATATATGGTATAAATTCCAGTCTGAGTCCAAGTCCAAAAGAGAAAACCAATGTCCCAGCTCAAAGACAGGCAGAAAGAATGAATGAATTTTCCTTTACTTTGCCTGTTTGTCCTATCCAGGCCTTCAATGGATTGGATGAGGCACTTCAGATTAGGAAGAGCAATAGGCTTTGCTCAGTCTGCCAATTCCAATGTTAATCTCATCCAGAGATAGCCTCACAGACACATCCGGAATAATGTTTTTTTTTAAAATTTATTTTTCTTTTTAATTTTTAAAAAATTATTATGTTCAATTAGCCAGTATATAGTACCTCATTAGTTTTTGATGTAGTGTTCAATGATTCATTAGTTGCATATAACACCCAGTGTAATATTTGAGCACTTTGTGGACCAGTCAAGTTGACAAAATTAATCATCATACCTTTCTGGTCTCATTCTAGATACCTTTTTTCAAGAAAAATTCCATCTCCTCTCCCCCAAATCCCACAAGTCCTGATGAGATTGTGTTTTTTTTTCTCTTATCTGCCTCCATAACACATTGTCTTTCTCTGTCATAGCACCTACCACACCATATCACCATTGCCTGCTTACTTATGTCCATACAAGACATAAGATCTTGCTCGTTCTTACCTTTGTAATTCCTACTTTAGGAATTAGGAGATACTTCGGAGGTGCTTAATGAGTATCTGTGGAATGTATGAGCTACTCTATTAACCTTTAACTTGAATTCTTACTAACATTAAAACAATATAATTATTTTAGCCTGATCACTTATATAAAACTAACATTTACTTCTGGCCAATTATGGCTGAATATATATGTAACAGTATTCAACATTCTGGTTTCATTAACTTTCCTCTGGGGATTTATACACTAAACCCACTCAATCTGTGGTTTAGATATTTTATGCTGATTAAAACTGTGGCTACCTTGTTAGAATTCTCTTTGTTGCTCACCACCAGGGAAAAGGTCATTCAGTTTAGCTGTTTGAAATTAAAAAGTAGTGTAGGAAAGGAGCAGAGGCTTTGGAATAAAACACAGTCCAGGTTAGATGTTGGTTGCCTTCATTTTGACTTAGTTATTGGTTTTTGTATACTGAGTATCTAGAAAAGTAATGGGCACAAAATAGGTTCTAAAAATTGCTAGATGAGTCAAACTCTGAAAAGTTACAAAAAGTTTTAGCCACAGTCTTGTCAGGTGAGCTAGGGAGGCCCCAGGCTCTGGGGCCTCAACCCAGCCCCTCCCAAAGGTGTTGCCTAAGGTTCTTGGTCCTGTCATAAGAAAGACTTCAAGGACAGACATACAACAAAGTGGATGAGTGACACAAGCAGGAGAATTTATTAAAGGGAAAGTACACTCTCAAGATAGGCGAGCAGGAGAGCTCAAGAGAAAGCTATGTACCCTGGAGGTTGGGTTTTTAGGTCTTATTGACAGTTGTTAACTAGGGGGCAGAATATTACTTGGGGCAAGGATGCAGAATTTCGTACTTTTTCTTTTTTATTCATCAGGGCTTCCTGTCATGACACCTGCCATCTTGGGCCCATCCAATTTGATTCGGCTTCTTGTGGAGTGCTCCCCAGGACAAGCTTCTAACTTACCCAGTAGCTGAACATGACCTCCTCTTTGCTGGCCTCCAGGTATCCTGTTAGAACCTAACTGCCTGCTCTAACAGTGGGCTTCTCATTTAGTAAGTGACAGTAACTGTATTTGCTTCAAAAATATTTTAAAGACTGTGCCAAGCATAATCCTTGTTTACATATATTTTTTACATATATTGTTTTACATACATTGTTTACATATATTGTTTAATTTCATTTTAATAAAGTATTGGTCTTTTCAATTGACAAAGAGAATCTCATTTCATAAAGATTCAATAACTTGCCCAAGTTTACACAGCTATGGGGTTGCAAAGACTACACTGGCATCTGGGTTTATCCAATACCAAAATTCAGTGGTCATAACTGATTTTAAGACAAAATAAAGTCTGGGTCCATTAAAATTTCATTTCTTTCTCCTTCTTGTCCTGAAGATCAGCGGTCTACTGCTCTATGTCCTTCACGTTTGCACAGGCACGGAGGGTATAATGTTTAGGGGAACATGGTAGGGACAATTTAAAGGCCTTCCTACCAGACATGCAAAGATACTTGCTTCAACTGCTTTGGCTCCTTCTTATTTATATTGACCTCCTCACCCTTCCGCAGGTGGGCATTCATACCCTGGGCAGAGGTGGAACAAAGCCATGGCTGCTCCAAAGTCCTTCCTGAACAGACTTCGGTCAGATTGTCCTGGAGAATTTCTAATGGGAAAGTTGTTCATCTTTCATTCATCTTTAAGGTCTGAGAAGACTCAGCTGGCTACATCTAGGTAAAGGGAGAAAGCAAAGATGAAACTTACCTTACATCTCTATACTTCTCCCTCTCCACTGTTGAGCTGAATATATAATTGTCTCCCTCCCCACTGCTCAGCTCAATATATAAATTGTGTACCTAAATTAACTTTCACTCCTTAATCCTAATACCAGATGATGTTCTTTCCCCCTGTATTTGGGAAACTTTCCCTTCCTTTCTCTTCTCACATTTACTTCCACAGTAATCATCGACCCATTCCGTCACTCATGTCTTTTTCCTCATTGTTATTATTGCCCTGTTCTTCTCTCTATCTTTGAGAATATTCTTTTTTCTTTCTATAATAAAAGTAACAACTAACATCTTGTCTTGATTCTGATTTTTCTTTTAATTGTCATCTTTTATTTTTCAATTTGATGCAAGTCTCTTAGAAGATCAGGTTATCTTAATTTTTCTCTTATCACCTTCCAAATTATACAATTTAAATTTTGGGAAATTTACATATATTTACATATTTATTTATACATTTTTATATATATTTCATATATTTAAATAAGCCTTTACAGTGAACTGTATTATATTTTATCTTGGGAGAATCAAAGTTTTTCTCTGCAGTTAGCAGAGGTCATGTGTCAATATTGCAATATGAGCCCATTTACAAATGGGTCTACTCTTTCACTCAGGGTTTTATAAAATTATTTTTATAATAAATGTATTTAATTATAATAGAAAGATATTCTTAATGATAAATGTTAATAATTTAAAATTTTAAATATATGAGTACTCAGTTTTATTCTTAATTATTGTACTTTCACAGACATGCAGACACAATTTATTTTGCTGACTCCAACTCATATAAAATTTAATAATAGTTTGACCAATGTGATAAAAGTTATTCTATTTATAATTACTTTGAATTTTTCAGAAGAACTTTGAACACTTGGTTCCTAGTGAAAATTAACATTTTAAAGATTACAGTGTCAGAGAGTTCAGCAAGCATTTATTTTTTTAGCCCCAAGATGTGGCAAAATTGTATTTATTTAAATGTCACTGTTTTGCAAAAACTTTCAGTCTCTTCTTTGTCTTTTTATCTTTCATGAATGCCTACATTATATATCCAGTAAGTGTATTTTTGGAAGTATAACTATATTTAACAAATGTAGTCATTAATTTTATTGTTCCATATTTACATTAGAGAGTAATATGTTTACCTGATTGCTTGGCAGATTAACATCTCTTTGTTTAACTTTATGATTTTTGTTTTAAGCACTGGAAAAGCCTGTCATTGACAAAACTGAGCTAATATTAGTGATTTTATTTTTCAGAGTTTTTTTGTGACATTGAAATGCTGAAAGAACAAGCATGTATATAAATTGGATGATAATGGTAGAAACTGAGGCTTCAATTATAAGACTTACACAGTGCACATTTTATTCTTAAGTCTAATAAGATGAGAGGATTCAAGCCATTATTCTGGTTTTTTTTCATAATTTATTGCTATTTTAAAAACTCTTTACCATGTTTATTTCAATTCTTTAATTCCTTTAATAAGAAAATCACCTAATTAAATTGTTAACAGTTAAAATTAAATTTCACTTCAGTGTTTTTTTACCTGGGAACCCTATAAGTTTCTAAGTGTTTAATTAACTCAGCTGTGTAAGGGTTAACAATCAGAAATATATCCAGGTCATCTAAGTCATACAATTGTCAGATGGTTGCTAGGCAACAGATATCAGGTTTGGCTGATGCATGTTTCTAGGCAAAGCTTATAGTGTGAAAAGAAGAACAAATTAGATGACACCTGCATTTTTGTTGTTATGCTTTTTGAAAGTAAAGTTGCATTTGGAGGAGGAAGAAAAAGCCTTGACATTTATTATGCGCGTCATCTTTCTTCTAAATGTCAGAACTATATCTTTTGATAGTTAAGTGATAAGGGACAATAAATTAAAATGACAGCTGACATTTTATTTCGTATGTGTTTTTAGATATGGGTCTTTTACCTAATCCCATTCTTGAATATTGTCATCTTGTTAATTAATTTTCTAAATTCATTATGATTGAAAAGAAGCTGCAAATCAAAATTAATTGAAATATAATTAACTTAAAACATACACATTTCAAGCCACTGAGGACAAGAAATGCAAATGACTTATACTACATGATTCTAGCACAACCCAAAATATGTCACCAGTGATGGAAATGATGTTAAGAAAGAGAGTACATTTTAGAAATCTGGTGTAAAATCTAATTCATGGCAAATGATTTTTTAAAACTACTTATATTACATATTATTTGATTAATTTTTATTTCCTGATATCATAATGCTAAAACATTAAATATAATAAATATAAAGTGTCCAGCATAATGCCTCCTTCCCAGTTATAAATTCCCATGATGTTAGTCTCTGTCTCTTTTTACTCTCCTTCTTAATAATCAACAATATAAGGAGGAAGTGAATATTTTGGTTTTGGTTAAAGACAGTTCATTGCAAACATACCGAAGAAGGAACAACAAAAATTGTCTTTTAGATGGCCAGGAAACAAAAATACATTGTTTAATCATTTGTTTTCAAACAAAATTTTTAAAGCATATATTTCAGAGATCTGATTTTTATTCCTCAAATGAGGAGTTGTGGCAAAAATAATTTTAAAAAATTATCTTTGATTAGTTTAGTTTTTCATTGGAAAAATTTATTTTTTTGAAAGATTTTATTTATTCATTTGACAGAGTGATAGAGCCAGAGAGCACAAGTGGGGCTGGGGGGTTTGGCAGAGGGAGAAGCAGACTCCCTGCTGAGCAGGGAGCCAGATGAGCACTTGATCCCAGGACCCTGGGCTCATGACCTGAGCTAAAGAGATGCTTAACTGACTGAGCCACCCAGGTGCCCCTCAGTGGGAAAATGCAAATCAAAATTTAACAAAACCAAT
Source organism: Martes martes (assembly GCF_963455335.1). Lineage (NCBI taxonomy): Eukaryota > Metazoa > Chordata > Mammalia > Carnivora > Mustelidae > Martes > Martes martes. The sequence goes on along the minus strand of NC_137891.1, from coordinate 52,030,067 downwards.
ATTTGTGTGTGTGTGTGTGTGTGTGTGTGTAATTGGATGTACTCTTTCACAAATTAAGAGATTTTCCAGTGAATTTTCATTTGTTGGGGTGAGATAAAAACATAGAAGATATATATTGAAATTCAACATTTTTACAAAAGAGAATTTTGTCAAATTCCCATCTAGAATTATGATTCTGGTATTTCTGTTTGATTTCTACTATAAGATAACAGAACTTGGAGAACTTAACTGTAATAAAGTACATAAGGTTGATAAGCCAGGTAGAGTTGTATAGTGACAGTGATTTAACAAATCAACTAAAAAATACCATAATTTTTTCTCTAATTCAAACCAAACATTCTTTTTATATAAACTTGAATTTTGTATTCAGTTCACAGAGCAGACACCTGCTTAGTTATTATAGACTTAAAAAACTGAGCACGGGATTTAATTTGTCTCTTGGGAAAATCATCCAAGGAATATATCTTTATATTTTTCATGTATAAAGGATTTCAGACCCCACATGAATTTGCTGGTGATAAATAACAAAAATAATAATAAAATAAAAATAGTTTAAATTATGAAACATCAAGTTATTTATGTCTAGCATAAAATCATGATGCTGATTATTATGTATTCTCTGTGCAGCAGCTTTTTAAAATATGTAACCTTGTTCAAGAGCAAACTGTCTGCCTAATACTTTCTAAAATAAAGAATCTGCTCAGATAAATATTGTTACCAGGTTTTAGAAATGCTTCAACATGTTATGAAATAAGCACATTTAGAAATCAGGGTTGTTATAAATTGAGGACTAGATTGCTCAAAAGGTGATGCTGCTTTCAAAGTTACGTCTCTTAAAACCATTACACTCAATTTTCTTTTTCTTTTTGACATCCAGAAACACAGACATGTCTAGATGAAAAGAGTTTCACTTAAAAGGCAAGAAAAAAATCTTTAAAGAATTGGTATAGATACTTGATGCTTTAATATGAATTTTTGGGGATATTTTGGTAGTTAGTGGGGCTAACTCACCTTTGGCCATTTCTTCCAGCTCTCTTCCACATTGAAGGACTGTGAAATCAGTGGTTTCAGATGTACGGAAGAGAATCAAACTGTAACATCCCACCTCCCGTAAGTTGCTAACCACATCTATCTGCATTTTAATAATAGGACTTTTATTAGTATTAGAGATGCTTCTTGACTTACAACTTCCATTGAGTTGTTAAATCCCTAACTGCTTCTTCCCATCCCATTTCTTTAATAGATCACCTATATAGAATTTCATGGACATTCTACAAAATCTTACAGACTCTTTAGTCTTGGATTGAAGTGGAGTAAAAGAGTAAATTGTTGTTAGGTCAACCAAATCATGATATCCATTTCAATTATTTCATAAAACATATTTTGGTGCAGCTATAATAGAATCTTCCTTTTGAGACCTACTTTATTTTACCTCAACCTATGGACATAATCCTCTAAAAACTGACAGCATACCTGTATCAGATAGCAAACCCCATTTATATAGAAGATTTCCAGACTTGACTTGGAATGTTTGTTTATTTATTTGACAGAGAGAGATCACAAGTAGACTTGGAATGTTTGAATGTGTCTTGGAACATTTGAATGTGAGTTTCTGAGAGAGACCGGTCTAAACAGGTGGCCTGCTCAGCTATGAATAGGACAATAGAAGAATAGATGAATAAGATGAAAAAAAAATTAAGAAACATTTCATGAAAGCATTAGTTTGGCTTGAAGTGTACTTGAAAATAACTCAATTTTAATTACATTAGAAAACAAATATGAAATATGATCATGTATGTTAGGAAAGCCTTTCTTAGGAGACTGAGCCAGGAGTCTCAGAATGCATATTATACTTAGAAAAGGAAGTGCATCTGTGGATTGGAGAAGGAAAAGGAATAGAAAAGAAGAATGGCACAACATTTTTCAAAAGCCTACCACTTGACAGAAACTATTCTAGATGTACATTATACCATTTAACATTTATAACCCAGGAAGGCAGGGAGTGTCATCTCCAACAGCTAAATGAGGAAAAACAAGAAACTTCAAGGAGCTGTGTAAAGATATCTTTTCTTGCAAAACTTTGTAAACTGGTACCCAGGAGAGAAGGCATTAGAATACAGCTATGTCTGCCTTATAATGGTTGCTGAACCTGAAATTACAAGCGGTTTCAGGACCTGTAGCAAAAGATTCATCATTATGTTTCTCGTTTTATAGCTTTCTGATAGATGCTGAGAAAAGAAACTCTCATTAATGTAGGCTCAATTTTAGAAGACAATCAATTATTTAATGGAGGTTTTGACACATTATGTTTATTTATGTAATATCTTTGTATACATTATTTAACAGAGGTTAAGTCTTAGCTTACTTTATTGCCTACATTTTACATAAGACAAATGCTTACATTGCAGATACACAGATAACAACCTGAGTGTGTTCATTTTACTAATTGACACTAAATTTACTAAAACACAAATGTTGGTGTTAGGAAAACATATTAATGTTAGAATGTGGTTTATAAATTGATTTATAAACCAGATGTGGTTTATAAATTTGTGGTTTCAAACTTATGTTTGAATGTGACTCACTGTAAGAAAAATACACTTACATCACCAGCACACACATACACAAATTTATAAAATAGTACTTTAACTACATGAAATGCCTTATATATCCCATTCCATCCCATCCCATCCCATCCCATCCCATCCCATCCCATCCCAATTCATATCCTGACAAAACATTCCACCACTTTAAAAAAAATACAGTGGTTATGGACACACTGAATTGACTTCATAACATAGTAATGGCCATGATTTATAGTTTGGAATTACTGATTGGAAGATATCAGACAAAGCTTCTGGAGAATATAACTTTAAACTGTAAACTTGGGCCAAAAAAAAAGTAAATGGAAGGTAGCCAACAAAAGGAAGGATATGGGAGGTGGTATACAGTTGTGTTCTGGGCAGTGAAAACAGAAGGTATGGAAACTCACCCAGATTTGGAAAGGAGTTTGGTGATCTTAGGAAATTTGAGAGAAGGGGCAGTGAAGCTGGAATATGTTGGCAAAATAAAAAAGTGATATGAGTGAATCTATATGCATATGACTTGAAGCCATGCAGACCATATTCATAAAGGATATTTTGAAGGATACTACTCAAGGAGTGAGTGATGTTGACTTGATCAGGTTGGCCTCATGAAGACCTCACCCTGAAAGCAAGGTGGAGAAAAATCTGAAGAAGGGCAAGAGTGGATATCCGCAGAACAGTTAGGAAGGAGGTGTTACAACAGACTGGGTGAGAGATAAGTTTGCTTAGAATAGACCAGCGCAGAAGGATTGGAGGGAAGTGGATGAGATAAAGATATATTTGGAGAATAAAAACAAGAGGATTTGGTAATGGACTGGTTATGGAGAGGCAGGTGAAAGAGAATGATGGATTAAAGACAACAGTTGTAATGATTACTAACATTTTAGAGAAGTTACTGTGTGTCTGATACTTTTCCAAGCAATTTATATGTTAAATTTGGCTTTCAAGCATTTTTCTGAATGTAACTCATATTAAAAAACCTATTTTCTGTTATCATATACACACATGTTTTTATGAAACAACACTTCTCATTGTTCGCTTAATAATGAGGTAAAGGCTAGTGCCATAAACTATAATAAAGAATAATGGAGAAGTCTTTTGGAGAAGAAATACGGGGGCAATGAGTTGATGTTGAGTTTGATCATGAACTCGAGATGTTTCTATGTGGATCTGAGCTCAGAAGAATTATTTGGACTATAGATAAAACTGGGAGGGATCAATGCATAGGTAAAAATTAAAGCATGTAGACTGAGTGAGAACATCTGGAAAGAGAAGATAGAATAAAAGAAAATGAGATTTAGTTTGGAACCTTGTGCAAATCAAATATTAAAAATCAATTTGAGGAGGAAGAGCTAAGAAAGGAACCCAAAATGAGTAGCCTAAGACAGAGGAAAAAATCAGGAGAGAGTACGGTCACATGGTCACAGGATTTAGGGGATTTGTTTGCTTGTAAAAGGATGAGTATACAGGAAAGGGTAAACTGATAAACTGTATCAGATACCTCTTAAAGTAAAGTAAGGTAATAATAATAAAAATTCCTTCTGGACTTAGATACATGGTTGCTGTGTTGACCTTATGAAAGTTGATCCCTATGGTGGAATGTTTAAGGGTTATAAATGTGTGACTTAAATTGTATTTAATCTATAATTAGTAAAATTCACACACTAACATGGTTTTAAGGTAATATTCCATTTTTGGATAGTTAAAGGCCTAGCCAAAATTAGAGCTTGGCCCTCTAAATCTGAGGTTGGAACTTTGTCAACTGTGGAGACTACTCTTCCATTGCATAAAGATATGCAAATGAGAAGACCTTGAAGAAAACAGTAAAGTAAGGAGGGTCTTCTAACAACACAAAGAAGTTTTATGGTGTTGGGGAATGAGGAGGAGTTTGGAAGTATGGACAGTGGAGGGATGAGAGAAGAGGCTGTCATTGTATAAGACGTGAATGTTTCTCTTCATCTAAATGTGTCTTGCCTTCATTTCTTCTTTCTCAGGTGGCCCGTTGATAAAGGAGTTTAACACTGGTTGGTTGAGGGAAAAGGACAGTTCAGTCTACTTTTGTCCTTCTTCTTCTCATTTTCTCCCGATCTCCTTGGCTACTTCTCTCAATAGCTAGAAATGCTTACCTCAGTGTCTTATCTTAATAGGAACTACTGCCATGTCACAACATCTTCTCTATGCAGGGAAAATATTATGAAAAGTGGAGCTGCTCTAAGCAGGTCCCACTGTGATAGGAAAACAGATGTTGCAGAAGTAGTTCAGGAAACAAGATGAAAGGATAGGAAGATGTGTTCAGGAAGGATGACGTCTAAACTTAGTATTCCAAAGCTGGGGAAGTCTTGTAGATGGCAATGTCCAGAATATGTCCAAAGGAGTTGTTAGATGAGATAAAATGGTGATCTTGGAGACCACATGGTGGTAATGAAAGACTGATATGTAGTTTGGATCATCAACACTGACTTGGAATCATCTAAGACAAACATAGGAGTTGGAATGGAGATTGCAGCCATGATCCAAAAATCTTCAGTTAATGAGACAAGTATTCCAGATGGCTGTGGTAAATGGATTTTAAATATCATTTTCAGTGGAGACTCTGATCACCCTAGAATGATAAAATTGAAGGGAGAAAATATAGTAAGGATGCTTTTTAGAGATAGCATGAAAAGGGGAATTTATAACTAGAAAGTGATCAAAGAGAACAATGTTAGAACTTTCATGCCAAGACTTGCTAAAGAAGATATGATCTCTGACGTATTCTGGAAGTTTTGTCACTGTTCCCTAAATGTTACTGTGGCTTGGGGTAAAAGTTTTCTTCTAAATATATAATAGATAGGAAAACTCTAGATGAGTCATTGGATGAAAGTTACCAAGATACCTGTGCCTCTTCTGCGACTTTGCCTCTCATCTGGTAGTTACCAGATTTGGAGTCACTGCTGTTATTGCCAACAGCCATGTCTGCTCTTTGTTGGCATTTTACGTAACAGAATAGGGAAGTGAGTTGTGAAAGCAGCCACTGTCATTTTCTTGTGTTTTGATCAGAAAAACAAACTGAAATATCCTTGGACAAAGGACCTTGCTGACAGTTTTTTCTAGATGTCTCACCATACTGATCTAGATGTGAAATGCAGGAAAGCAGTGTGTATTGGGAGGGGACTGAAGAGAGAAAAGTAGATAATTTCTGGTAAATGTCAACTAGGAGAGGCTTTGAAATTCACTGGTTAATTGTGATTAACTAGTTAAACACTTGATTTAATTAGTAGTTGTTTCAATTAGAGGAGAATTTGATTTTTTTTTTAATTTTCAAGGCTTCATTTAGTAGCTAGGTAAATTTTATCTTTTATAAAATGCATTTGCATGTAAGGCTGTTTTCTTCAATTGCTTTTTCATAAAGAATTCTAGAATTGACACTTTGAATAAAGTTCCATATTATGCAAAGCAGTCTTTTTAAAAAATACATAAACCAAACTATTCTGATGAATTCACAGTTATCATGTGGTCTCTTTATTTACAATCTTTAGAATTTATGCTGTTTTCAGAAATTATACCTTATTACATGGCTTATTTTTTTTAATGCTAAAGGTGTTATCTAATTACAGTATAATTAAATGTAATTTATCAAATAGAAATAAAGACAAAATCGGTAATCAGAGACTCTTGCTCCATTCATAGATATTCAGTGAAGGTGTATCGTGTAATTAGTTTACCAATGTTTACTCTAGAACAAGTAGAATAAAATTGTCATCATTTTTCCTTTCATCATCTGACAGCACACTTAGAATTCATTTGCATAGCTTTACAATGGAAGTCATTACCCTCATCACAGATCTACTGTTGTATAACCAGCAGAGAAAAAGTGAAGTTTATGAAGAGTTTAGAGATAAGAAGATGGATCTATTGTTGAAAGAAAGAATTCAGTTTCTTCTCTTTTGAGGAGAGTAACTGATGTTAACATAGAACTCATATGGTCTCAGGTTCGACCAGATGTTCAAGGACAGATTCTACCTGTTCTGCCACATAAAATGAAGTAAGAAAGACTACTGGCATTTGACTTACAAATAAAGAGGGCCAAAAACTGGTGCTGGAAACTTAGTCCCTTGTCCATTGAAAGCTATAAAGGGATTCAAGTTGGAGAGGCTAGGTAGTGGGAGACAGATTCTTCAAAGTTGGTGTGCTTTGTGTCCTTCCCATTCCCCAAGGTAGAGAGAGAGAGTGTGTGTGTCTGTGTGTGTGTTTTGGGTAGAGAATTATTTTCTTATCTCAAATCTATGATGAGGCACTGCACGAAAACCTCATGGAGATCTTCAGATCTGTGGTGTGGAGAACACAAAAGCTAAAGCAGGAACTGCCTACCAAGTAACTAAATGAAAAGAATGCATTTGGGAAATACACTCACACCAATACAGCCTGATGTGTATGTGTCCAGTGCTTTTTTAACAAGAGAGCTACATTCAACTGTACCATACACTCTCATTATAAGAGAATTCCCTTCCTGCTTAGCAACTATATAACTGGCTTGAGTTCAAGACAGAGAAGCAGCACTTTCCCACTTCTCCATTTCCCCACCTCAGTCCCTTTTCTACTCTTGGCTTTCTCAAGTAATGGTCTCTTTTAATCCATTTATAGTGGTTAAATGCATGGATGTTGGGGTCAGCCACACCTGGAATAGAGTTTTGGTTGTCATTTACTGACATATCAGAAGCACTTGCAGTTTACAAAATATCTAGGCTTCTATGTGGTCATCTGTAAAATGGAAAAGAGTGTAATGCCTACCCCACAGAGTTACTGTGAAAAATCAGTGCATGATTAATTAGCTCAGTGCATGGCACATAGAGCTAAATAGATGTTAGCTATTAAAAGTATGTATTAAAAATGGGTGTTCACTCTTGAGTGTCCTAGTGTGCCCAATCCTATCCTAAAATTTAGATTCAGGAGTTTCTCCTCTGAAGTTAGTTGGATGTCTCGTGATCTCTGTTGATATTTTAATTTCTCAAGTGTTGCTGGGAGATGTCTGCATCAGGTAGCTGAATGATACAGGATGGGAAGTCTTATAGTCATCATTACGTTTAATGGGCAGATGACAGAAGAGGCTTCTGCATAAAGTCAGGGAAATATCTCTTCATGAATTGAGTTGGCAGAAATAGTTCTATGTGGTTACCATGTGTTCTCACTTAAATGGTTCAAGAAATGAGTAGCTGCATCAGTTCCCTGGAAACATTAAGGGTCCTCGGTATTTGAATAGTGTCCCTTAAAGAAGTCTTTCTCCCTCCAAAATCTTTCCAATCAGCCATTATACTCTGCAGTTCCTTTTAGGAATGGCATTCATTCCAGGGGTCTGAGTCCTGGTATCCTTTTAACATCCCCCTCTTAACCCCATCCTAGCCAAAGCTCAATCCCCCACTCCCATAGAACTTTGTGAGGCAATGAAAAAGACCAGGTGTTAACAACAGACACGTTTATCTTCCTGGAGAATAAAGGGAGCTGCTTCAGGAGGCCATGGCTTTTAAAACCTCAGCTCTCCTATAGTTGAAGGGAAAAAGAAGATACTTCCTTACAATACCTTTTACTTTATGGATCAGATAGTTTCACCTGTTGCAGAAAAGAAGTAAGTGAGAGAGGGAGTGGATGGAAGAAAGTAGGAGAGGAAGAAAGGTAGGGAGAACCCTCCTATTTCTTATTACATATATGCACACATATAACATTAATAAATAGCTAAGCAGCTGTGCCCCACCCTGCCACTCTGCCCCATGCTAGGCTCTGTGCTAAGTGATTGCTTTCTGAGTTAATCATGGCTGTGATGCTAAAAGAGTGGTATCAGGTTCTAGGTATATACTAGGAAATCATGGTTCAGATGAATTTAATACCTTACTTTAGTTTCCATAGCTAAGGAAGGGGTGCAAACATACATTGCCTTGCTCCAAAGCCCATGCTCTTTGCAGTCTACCATGATACCTTTGATTACTCAAATTCAGTTAATTTTTATTCCTCAACTAGAGATAACAAAAAGTGGGCATTCCTCTGTAAAAATAACATAAGGGTTTCATACAGGTACTCATAGCTTTTCCTAGAATGAATTTTCTAAAAGAATAGGGGAAGATATGTTAAAAAACCTAGAAAGAGAAATATAAATTTGGTTCACTTTGTATTATGGCCTAAAGGTTACATTGGTGTGTATCTGCTTAATATTGAAACATATAGAACATAGTATTATCAGATATAGAACCCCTAGTATTCCAACACCTGGAAAGGAAAAATTAATACTTTATGTGACTTCGGTCATTAAGTTGCTATGTTATATGGTATTACGCAGATATTTCTTGTAATATCAAGTAAAACCAGTTGACTCAGTAGAGCCTTTTAAACTACCAGTCAGTTTTTGTTTTTATTTTTAACTACCAGTCAGTTTTTGTTTTTATTTTTTCCCAAAAAACCCTATACCCAAAGTTTCCACATACTAAACTGTTTCAAAATTTCATTTTAGGGACATTATTTCTTAGATCATGAGATATAAATTATTCCTTATTACTTTATCACTCAACATTATTATATAATTTTCAGCAGAAATTTCAGATGCAAAGACACATTTAAATGATAGGACCTATATCTTTGCACTGGTTTATGCTTAAAGCATGAAAATTAACATTTCTTGTCTGTAGTTATCAGATGTTTTTCCCAGAAGGAACATGAGTTAATGGATTCTTATCCTAGCTTTCAAAACCACAACTAAATAAATAGTTGTTGAGTTTAAGGAATGGTAATCTGTGTAATAGTCCACTTCCCCAAGGGGACTATCAATTGCCTGTGCTTTTTTGGATAGAACTAAGTGGGTTTGTTTTGTTTGTTTGTTTGTTTGTTTGTTTTTGTTTTAGTTTTTATTACTGGAAATACACAGTACAAAAATAAAATGAAATGCACATAGGTTAATTACCTTATGTAAATTGTTATTTCTAATCTATATTTTTCTTGTACCTAAATTGCACAGGCATTCAATCTGGTCTGTTGTGGATGTTCATGGAATAAATCCAGAGCAAAATCTAGATAATCTACCCCTGATGTACATATTACAATATATTACATTAGACAAATATATATTATATCCATCCTTGTGCTATAAAATTTACACTTTCTTAAGATATCACTGTGTTGTATTTTGAAAATATTTTTCTTTATACATCATCATTAAAATTTGCTGTGAGTATCATTTTGCTATTTAACATAAGTAAGAAAAAATGTAGGAGAAAAAATGCATAGTATTTTTATTGGTATTAGTATATGTATATACTATGTCTAATGGAACTCATTTATTTTGATTTGTATTTTTTTCTATTATTAAGTATCTAAACAATTTTCTACACTGTGTGCTTAATTTTTACCATTCTCTTTCCCCAATTTTTTGCTGACCAGAGGAGTATAGGGATGGACGATAATGGGGCATCATGAGAGTAAGGAAATTCTGGGTGACGGCATCCCCTACTTCATCAAAAAGCCATTGAAGAATGACATTTCCATGTGGATGTTTTCTAGGATTTTGAGGAGATACACAGATATAGCTCCAGAGAGAAGTTATTTTCTCTAAAGTTAAAATGGGTGTTTTACCTAGGAGTCTTTTCCTTTACATGTATTTAGGTAATGTGTTTACATTTAAGATCTCTTTTCAATATTCCTGTTTTGGTTTTAGCACCTTTTCCCCAGAGAAAATAGAAAAAATCGCTTCCGTCCATTTTCAGTGTCCCATAGGATTTAGAAATACTGTACACCAGAAACTAAAATCTCAAAGTATTGCAGATCCAACTCAGCACTGTGGGAGGGAGGCTCTGAGGCAGCTGCCTAAGGTAAATGGGTGAATGTTTATTGCCTTCCCTCTTCTAGACCACAAAGTCCAGAAGCAGGGTCTGGGGCTTTTTCTATTGGTGTCCTGGACAATTTGGCGACTCACCCTTCTCAAAGTAAGCACTCCATCAGAGAAGCAAGAGAAACCAGTAAGTGAAAGGAATGTCACATTGCGGGTTAACTCTAGCTTTTGTTTATTGTCCTGCTGACTCTAAGAGCACACACCACTCTTTTTACATAACTCAAAAGTAACATAATTGGTTGGAATGGGCCCTGGAAACTAATCTCACTCTTCATGGATTCCTGTCTCCCAAATTAGAGTCAAGGTTAAAACAACCCACTGCTGATCATCATATGGTCTAAGGCTGTCTAGACGAGGTAAAAATGTTCTCATAAGCAGTTTTGCAGACAGGAAAAATACAGGTTTGTGTAAATTGCTGGCTCAACCCTTTTGTGATACGATTACAAAATGAGAACTGTGATTTTATTTCTTACATATTTTACAGCAAGTAAAATGAGTGCATGAAGCCATTTTATGGACTCTGTTCCATGGAGCGGGAGACTCATCCAGAGTCCTCTCTGTTCAGGATGGAAGTAGAAAAAAAATCTAGATGTGATAAATTCTAACTTTAGTGTACAGGCTCAGTTCTCCCTTTCAGCTCATCTGTTATCTTTTTTGTTATCATTCTTTGGTCTTCTGCTTTGAGCTCTTTTTAAATAAAGATATATATTTTTTTGAGTGGGAAAATCCTTTGTCTCAAATTATTCAGCTTTTCCATAGAAAATTTTCTTCATTTGCTTTTTTATTCCTATTCCTTGCCTTCTACGTACTAGTAGTTTTTGACATAGATCCTGTGTTGGATCCATTTTGATCATGTCTCAGCTTGAAAAGACATGAAACTTTTTCAGATAGAAAATTTGTAGGAGGGTGTGTGTGTGTGTGTGTGTGTGTGTGTGTGTAGGGAGCCATGTATGCGGGGCTACATGTACTCTCTGTTCCTGGTCATATAGGTAAGTGAAGCAATCCTTTCCTATACCTCAGCTGACCAAGATAGGCCTTGTGGGGCTCTCTCTTGCTCTCCTTCACCTGCAGCGTGGTTGGTTGTAAAACCAGACAGCCTGTGCCATATCCCATTCAGGCCATTTTCTGATCCAGGTCCTGTCACATGGCATCCATTGGCTAATGTTGGTTATTATTGTTATAACAAAGTTCTCATGTGTTTTTGTATTATTAGTATCGTGATTTTTAAAATGTACTAGTTATAAGCTGTCACTAGGAATTGCAGAAGTATAGAACGCTGAGATTGTTGTTTTGTTCCGAACCTTTATGCAAAATCTAGGACCCCAAATATTCAGAAATAGTGTTTTCCTGAATAAAAGTATCTAATTATAATAGAAGTCAATACTTTTTAGAAATGAAAAGACCAGTGGCTGTTTTTTGAAAGGTAGCCCATAGGTTTCCATTTGGAAATATGAGGCTTCTGTAGCTAACAAATAGTAGAAAGTGAGTGATTTATGCTGTTATAAATTTAAGTTACTTTCTCTAATCGTATGTATACATTGTAACTAATTGAGCACATCAGAAGTGTTTGTCATGAAAAGTAAAAATCACTAAATTTTTCTGTCCTAACACTGACCCATGGCTCAGAGGAAATCTTTTCATTCTATTAATTAATTAATAATTAATTAATTTGAGAGAGAGAGAGAGAGAGAGAGAGAGCGCATGCAAGCAGGCGCCAGGGTTGGGGAGAGAGACTCTTACTAAATTCCGTATTGTTCCAGTTTTAATATGTGTGCTGCCAAAGTAAGCAGCAGAAGTAATCTTTTTAAATTTTTCTTTTAGTGATCTCCTTAACTACATAATATGATCACATCCTACTATTTTGGTTTACCAACTTAATAAAGGATCTATTGATTGTAATGAAAAGTCATTCTTATTTCACTTTTTTTTTTTTCAGATATTATGCTGAAAGTGCATATGTAGAGTTTGGAGCAAAAATGAGATTGGAATGAGGTGGAGAGGAAATAGACATAAAGGAGTCAGAGAAGCTGCAGTCCTCCACCCCGCGGGATTTGCTCTCTGCAGCTTCAGTAACCGGAATTCAAAGGCGTTGTTGAAAGCCATGCTCCTCCTTCTGAGGAACCGTCAGAAGGTGAGCAGTCGCCTAACTCTACGTCACAGTGCCTACGCCATTTCCCTCACGTCATCTCACCACGTAGGCAATTTATCATCTCACCTCCTCACAAGAAGTGTGAGTGCAGCACCATAAGGTATGTATTTTGAGAGAGACCACATTCAGATAACTTGTGTTACAGCATATTGCTAAATTGTTTTATTTTATTTTTATTTTTTGTTGTTTATCTCTTACTGTGCTTAATCTATAGAATAACTTTATCATAGATAGGTATGCATAGGAAAAAACAGAGTATATGTAGAGTTCGGTATTATCTGAAGCTTCGGGCATCCCCCACGGGTCTTGTAATGTATACCACAGCTGTATTGTCAATTTTGTGGAGTTTTGCTCTAAAGAAGACTGTTAAATGGGCTTGTAGTTAGAGAGGGATATGTGGTAGAGAAAGGTTTTTGTTTTCATTTGTTTCATTAGAACTAGAGAATTTTTAAGCTAGTGTTTGTAAACCAGTGGGAATGATCTAGGAAAGATGGAAAAAGTGTTTCATTTGTGCCAGAAACTGTTCTTACTACTACATCCTCTCTCTGTGCCTTTATCTATATTTTATTTCCATATGTATATATTCATTGAATTCTTGTAGCAGTTCTGAGATATTCTTATTATTCCCATTTTACAGATAAGAAATTTGGGCACTGACAGGTTGAACAATATTCTCAAGATGATAAAGCTAGTTAGTGGCCATGTTAGAATTCAAATTCGAATGTCTGGATTAAAAAACCAGAAACTTAATCACTGGTCTTCTGGATTTGAGGCTTATTTTAGAGTCCTACTTTGGCTATCTCCAAACAGATTATTCAGTTCTGGAGTATGCTATCAAGTGTCATGACTCGGGGAAGGTCTGGCTGTCTGTGTAGAGGTTCTGGAAGAGAAATGAAGAGAAATGACTGGTAAATTTATCTTATGTACTATCTTTAATGAATCTTCCTGTTTTTAGTCCTTTTTCTCACTTTGGTTCTTTGTTGCATCAGTTGACTTTGAGCCCAAATCCTCCGCAGGTTACTTTCAAGTGAGTGTTTTCACACCTACTCAGCAGTATTTTTATGGCATATTCTAACTTGTAGTTTTTCCCCTCTGTTTCATCTGTCAATCTGCTCACATATAAACTTCATCTTTGAAAAGTTTGTTGAAATCTCTTTTATTCTTTAATGCTCCTCTCATTCTTTTCTCTGGTATGAAATTACTTATTTTGTACTTCAAAATCTTTCAAGAATAATTAGAGGGGTGAATAAAAAGCAAGCACATGTTTCCAGCCTTCGTCTTAAATTGGAAGTGGAGGTATTGACTACTTTTAAACAGATAGATGGATTGTTAGTTATCTTTTGAGTGACTGATTTCAACTTAGTGAGTAAGAGCACAAACTTAAAAAGTGTTTGGTAAGAAACCAGCTCTACCACTTAGTAGTTATACTTCTTTTAACTGAACACTTACCTCAGGAATAATTCCTCAAGAGTACAATATTTTGAAACTATAGAGTATATGTCATGTTAAGTACTTAATGTATAATAATTACTATTTTTCTTAGGTAATAGTAAGATCCTGACAGAGAAATAACTGTGTGACCAATGTAATATGGGTTATTTGGTTTATATTGTTGGTATGGCCATTGTCATTATTAAGTATCAGTTGAAGGCTACAGTGTCATAAGTGATGAAAATACAAAGCTATAAAAGTAAAATTGTTTTTCTATAAATACACCTCAAATAGTTGTTGAATGTAATATTATATATTATTTTTATAACAGGGATAAGATTTTCCTTTGAGACTATTTTCAATTTTTATAATATCTGTGCATAGTAAAATATTTTAACAACAAATTATTTCAATGAGGCCCTATGTTTCTTTTCTATGCATAAACAAATCTCTTATTTATATAGTTTTTTAAAGGAAACTACTAAATATAATATATATTTGAAATATAAAAGTATCTTTCAACTTACATAATTATCTTTTGGTATATATATAATATAATTCTAACATATAAAAGTATGCTAATAAATATTTTACATATTATAACATACATACATATATAATATGAATATATACATATATACACACACACACACACACACACACACACATAAACACACACACTAGGTAAAGGACCTTGTTATTCACTACATCTCTGCTCCCTTAGGCAAAAATTCTAGCTAGTGAGCTGCTAGAAGATTATCAGCTTTAAGAGTAGAACCTTGCTTTTCTTTGAAGTTCTAAGTCATTTACCACTACATGCTAATGGAAAATTCTGAGAATTTGTACATTAAATAAAAAGACCAGAAATACAAACTAAATGAACTAAATGTGTTCTGTTTAGGAAAAAAGGGATATAAAAGTATATGAACAGTGGCCAATTCACCCTTCAAATTTCATTTTCTCTATTCAAAACATTACCATCTCAACTTACGGGAGTTGTGACTTTATTATGACATATTACCATGTCTGTGGTAGCATTGAAAGTACTTTGTGTTTAATGTTACTGACTTGAAATTTTTAGTTTTCATCTGGAAAGCATGAATATTTTTACATAACTTATCAATTGCCTCAAAATAATACATGAATTTACAAATCAGAAATCTTATATTTTTCTTTCTTTTTTAAAGATTTTATTTATTTATTTTGACAGACAGCGAGTGAAGGAACACAAGCAGGGAGAGTAGGAGAGGGAGAAGCAGGCTTCCAGTGGAGCGGGGAGCCCAATGTGGGGCTTGATCCCAGAACCCTGGGATCATAACCTGAACGAAAGGCAGACACTTAACTGACTGAGCCACCCAGGCACTCAGAAATCTTACATTTTTCTTACCTTAACTGATCTCTTTAACATTTGTCACATTTGATGGCATTTTCTTTAGAACATCTTTTGAAAGCCCATTTTTGTTTTCTTTCCTAATTTTTTTTATTATCCTATATTGTTAGATATTATTATGCCCTTTGATTCTTGTTCTATATTTGTTTTGGGGAACACGTATCCACAACAGCCATTCATCTACCACTACAAAACACTAATAACTGCTATACCTGGATATTCTGCTGAGATATGTTTCCTAGACTGTATGTCTCTATCATCTGTTTACCTGTCTATGTATGTATCTATCTATCTATCTATCTATCAGCTGTTTTACCAGATATGTCTGCCTGAATATCTTGGAAGGTATCTAAAATTCACAATGTTATAAACTAGCCTTATGTATGTCCTCTCTGTGGAAAAGCACTCCCTATTTATTCCCTACAATATGCACAATACATCCAACAACAATCTCTGAATCTGTTAGTTTTTGTCAGTTAATAGCTGTATGATCAAACCAGTTTCTCAAATAGTAAATTCAGGATCGGGATCTTCTCAATTTCCTTTTTTTTTTTTTTAACTTTTAACTTTTACTTAAAAAATGATCACAACTTACTTTCTTTAAATTTATCACCAAATAATATTAATTTTGTATTGAAAAAATTTTTAAAAGATTTTATTTATTTATTTGACAGAGAGAGAGAGCACAAGCAGGAGGAGAGGCAGAGGGAGAGGGAGAAGCAGGCTCCCACAAAGCAGAGGAAGCCTGATATGGGACTTGATCCCAGAACTCTGGGATCATGACCCGAGCCAAAGGCAGTGGCTTAACCAACTGAGCCACCCAGGCATCCCTGAAAATATTTTTTTGAACGTCTTCTTATTCCATTCCATTCTGACCTCCACTTTTCAAGTCTTTATACATTTTGCACCCCTTTGTTTTTATCTATTTATTTATTTATTCTTAAAATCATATCATGGGACAGTCACTGTGCTAGGGACTTACTTCAGATAGTCAGGGAAGCCCTCTCACACGGTGACATTTATACCCGTGTTAATGGGATGATGAACAGAAGTCTAACTATTCTCATATCTCTTCTCCCCTCTAGTGCTACTTCCCATCATTCATTATCTACAGTGACTTCAGATCCAATGCAGGTCCTAAAATGCCAATATTGCTAAAGTACTCAAATTTAGGATTCCAATTACCGACAGTGTAAAATCCAGATTCCTTTAATGCATATATTTACCTCCTTTGCCAGCCTCGATTCTTTCCTGTTCTTTTCTGTACTGCAGAAGGTCAAAGAATTTGCATTCTCTAACAAAATCTGAACAAAACAACATGAAATAAAATTTTTTTTTATTGCTGTTCTTGCATGTGCTTGAAATGCCCACCTTCTCTTGTTTGTGTAACTCATCCTTCAAGGCTCATATCAGGTATAACCTCAATGAAGTTTTCATGAGAGAATTAGATTCTTCTCTATGCTCCCACTTTTCTCAGCCTCTAGAAAATACCTCTATTATAACACCTGTCACATTAAAATTCAATCATCTTTTACATGTTTGTTTACTCAGGTCGATTGAACTTATTCAAGTCAGGAACTGAGATATTCATTTCTGCTATTTCTGGCATCCAGTTCAGTGCCCAGCATATTAGGTAGTTAATACAAGTTTGATGAATGGGTAGATGGATGAAGAGATGAATGACAAAAATTTGCTTCTTTCTAAAAATAATTGCTTTGAATATACCATCAGTTTTGCTCTCATTTCAATGCCACCAATTTAAAGAGATTTCTATGACATGACTTTTCTGACCCTGGAAATAAGTTCTATATTGTGCAGCTCCAATAGAAAGAGCTAAAAAACAAAACCCTCAACTTCTCAACGTGTGCATTAGATTCTTTTACATTTTAAAGATTTGAGACGTGGAAGGAGAATTTAATGGAAATTCAAAGTGGATTTGAAGGACATCTCAGTAGTTACTTGTAAATAAGAACATTCTGTTTATCTTCTTCTAGTTCACTAAGAAAAGAGAAGAAAAGCAAAAAAAAAAAAAAAAAAAAAGACAGCAACACTGGGGAAAAATAGATCCTGCATTTTGAATCACAACAAACAAAACTAATAAACAGCAAACCACAGGGACCTGTCAGCTGAAAGGAAGATACAGCATTCATTTTATAAACAATTCACTAGTGTTTCAACAGACAGTCTGACAGGGAAAGAAAGTGAACAATATTTTTCAAAAAAGATCTATTTTGCTGAATAAATCTTGAGCGAAATATTGTATGAGCTGTATTGATTGAGAGTAAGGGGCATGCAAACATGAGGAGGCTGCATTTCTTACATTAAATAAATTTTTTTTGTAGAGATACATTTTCTTTAAAATTTGAAAATTACTCCAGTGTCACAAATATTACCCCTTTTCTACAATAGAACATTGAATAGATGTTACAAAAGATCCTTTTCTTTCTAATAATGAAAAGAGTCAGGTGTGGTGATAGAAATACTAAGATACATATAATTATCTTCCTATTAGCAGCACAATTCTTGTGATAACAGAAGGAAGTCATGAAATTAAAAACAGATTAGAATTATTAGCATGTCGACCAACTGATGTGATTATCCACTCAACTTATCAAAAATTTATTACAAAGATGATCAGATTAAAATTTTAGCATAATAGGATTCTTTTCATAGTTTGGGTTCCCCCAAAAGCAAATTCTTAGATTTTGATTTAGGCACAGATAACTTATTTGTGATGTATTCCCAGAATGCTGGAGTAGAGAGAAGGCAGTGGAGAGAATTAAACAAGGAAGAGGGAAAGCCAATTAAAAGTGGGTTCTTGAACTGGTTGCTATTCTAGGCAACTGAACTTATTCTTGCCTAGGGATCCTTTGGGAAACCATGTAGAATAAACCTCAGAATTATCTCTCCAGTGAATGTGAACTGGGACATCTACCCATTGACAGTCATCTGTCACTGACTGAAGGTTACTCCTGGAGATGTCTATCTACGGCATTTATGAACTACCTTTAGAATAAGATGCCCTGGAGCTTGAGAAGGGAAGCCTACAGTATGTGCAAGAACTGTCCACCACAACTATGGATGAAGGTAAAGCTGGCTCTAAGCAGTGTGGTGTGGGGTCCCAACAGCGTCCAAGGTATGTGTGCATTTGCATTTAATTTACAATTTCTTTAGCAACTACTTCAAATAAGAAGATATATATTTTGTTATTTAATTGTTTAAGAGACAGGAAATAACCTGAAAAAAATAACCCAGTATTTAAAAATTTTCAAAATTTAACACAAATTTGGAAATATCATAATGTGCTATTTGTGATACATGCGTGGTAGGTACATTCTATCATTTTGTTGTTGCTATTACTAATGGTCTGGAGAGAATTCTGCTTTTAGTAATTATAAGACATCATTGCAATGAAAATCCCTTCTTGTCATTCTTTAAGATTTTTTTCTTTGAATAGATCATGCTAATAAAAATGGGAAAAAAAATGTTCTGACATCTAAGAGTATTACTACTACTTCATCCTTTTGTTATGATAGAGAAAAACTCTTCTTTGGGCATTGGAACAGTCTTTTTGCTACTAAGCTATGTCTTAAATTTTTTATAAACATAGTGTCATCAAACTTTTAAAATAGTTATAAAAATTTTCAACATATATCTATTTTATTGTGAAAAAATTGTAAGCAGAACATGTGAACAGAAGGTGCTTATCATGTTCTAGGCACTGTTCTAATGATATTGTCTGTATTAACATATTTAAACTTTCTTCTTAAAGATTTTATTTTTAAGTAATTTCTGCATTCAATGCGGTGCTTGAACTCACAATTCCAAGCTCAAGAGTGGCTTGCTCTACCAACTGAGCCAGCCAGGCACACCAACATATTTAACCTTAATTAAAACCCCGTGAAGTAAGGAGTATTATCATTTTTTTAGTTATATGGGTAATGAAACCGAGGCATAATGAAGTTAAGTAGCTTCTAAAGGTAATAGAGATGGTAAGAATTTGAACTAGGTTTTAGAGCCAGGCAATCTGACTCCAGAGTCTGTGCTTGTAACAAAGCTAGTAAGTAGTAATATTAGGATTAAAATCAGAGTATAACTTAAATCTGGATTTGTTTGATTCCAAAACCTATGTTTTAATGGTTACCCAACATCATGTTGCTTCAAAATCACCACTTCAATTTTTCTCTGTTTGTCCAACAGTCTGATATTTCAAAGTACAAATAGGGTCACATCTTACCTCATCATTTGTCTACTTGAAACCCTTCAGTAGTTCCTCATTACCTGAAGAATCAAGCTCAAACTCCATTTTATGTAGTTCGTTTTTACCTGCTGGCTTCACATTCTGCAAATGTTTACATTCTAGTCTTATTTATTTTCTTGCAATTAATTATTTCATATTTTCCTACTTCCAGGATTTACACATTATACATTCTTTATTTGGATTACTTTTCTGATTTCACCACATTATTCTCTGTACCATTAACTAAGATTAACTATTAACTTTATTAATGTCACCTTTTGTCTGCCAGGTCTTAAAATAAAATGAGACATTATTAAAAAGTTACACTACCGGGGAGGAGTCAAGATGGCGGAGAAGTAGCAGGCTGAGACGACATCGGGTAGCAGGAGATCAGCTAGATAGCTTATCTAACCATTGTGAACACCTACAAATCCAACGGGAAATCAAAGAGAAGAAGAGCAACAATCCCAGAAACAGAAAATCGATCACTTTCTGAAAGGTAGGACCTGCGGAGAAGTGAATCCAAAGCGACGGGAAGATAGACCCCGGGGGGAGGGGCCGGCACCCGGCAAGCGGCGGAGCGACGGAGCACAAAATCGGGACTTTTAAAAGTCGGCTCCACTGGGAGACATCGCTCCAGAGGCTAAACTGGGGGGAAACCCAGGCGGGGTCAGCATAACCCCAGGACCCGCAGGGTCACAGAAGGACTGGGGGTGTCTGAGTGCCACAGAGCTCACAGGTATTGGAGCGGGGAAGCCGGCTATAGCGACAAAGCCGAGGAGTGAGCTCTAAGCCCGGGGTTACCTTGTGCCGGTCGCAGGCTGGGTGGGCTCGGAGCGCGGCCGGAGGCCACAGAGACAAAAGCGACCCGGCGCTTTTCTCCAGCTCCAACAATTGACTGCTTTCCTCGAAGCGCGACTGCAAGCCAGGGAGGCGGGACTGTTGGGCGCTTTGCTCTGAGAGCGCACTGAGGAGCGGAACCCCAAGCTCTCGGCTCCTTCGGGCCGAGAGATTGGGAGGCCGCCATCTTCATTCCCGTCCTCCGGAACTCTACGGAAAGCGCTCAGGGAACAAAAGCTCCCGAAAGCGAACCCGAGCGGATTCCTTAGCCCAGCCCCTGGCAAGGGCGGTGCAATTCCGCCTGCGGCAAGGACACTTGAAAATCACTACAACAGGCCCCTCCCCCAGAAGATCAACAAGAAACCGATCCAAAACCAACTTCAGTCACCAAGAACAGCGGAATTCCACAGCAGGAGAAAGCAAATCCTACCTGGACAAAATGACAAGGCGGAAAAACTCACCTCAAAAAAAAGAACAAGAGGCCGTACCGAAGGCTGGAGACCTAATCAATACAGACATAGGTAGCATGACAGATCTAGAGTTCAGAATGACAATTCTCAAGGTTCTAGCCGGGCTCGAAAAAGGCATAGAAGATATTAGAGAAACCCTCTCCGGAGAGATAAAAGCCCTTTCTGGAGAAATAAAAGAACTAAAATCTAACCAAGTTGAAATCAAAAAAGCTATTCATGAGGTGCAATCAAAAATGGAAGCTCTCACTGCCAGGATAAATGAGGCAGAAGAAAGAATTAGTGACATAGAAGACCAAATGACAGAGAATAAAGAAGCTGAGCAAAAGAGAGACAAACAACTACTGGAACACGAGGAGAGGATTCGAGAGATAAGTGACACCATAAGACGACACAACATTAGAATAATTGGGATTCCAGAAGAAGAAGAAAGAGAGAGGGGAGCAGAAGGTATATTGGAGACAATTATTGGAGAGAATTTCCCTAATATGGCAAAGGGAACAAACATCAAAATCCAGGAGATGCTAAGAACGCCCCTCAAAATCAATAAAAATAGGTCCACACCTCGTCACCTGATAGTAAAATTTACAAGTCTTAGCGACAAAGAGAAAATCCTGAAAGCAGCCCGGGAAAAGAAGTCTGTAACATACAAGGGTAAAAACATTAGATTGGCAGCGGACCTATCCACAGAGACCTGGCAGGCCAGAAAGAACTGGCATGACATATTCAGAGCACTAAACGAGAAAAACATGCAGCCAAGAATACTATATCCGGCTAGGCTATCATTGAAAATAGAAGGAGAGATAAAGAGCTTCCAGGACAAACAAAAGCTGAAAGAATTTGCAAACACCAAACCAGCTCTACAGGAAATATTGAAAGGGGTCCTCTAAGCAAAGAGAGACCCTAAAAGTAGTAGATCAGAAAGAAGCAGAAACAATATACAGTAACAATCACCTTACAGGCAATACAATGGCACTAAATTCATATCTCTCAATAGTTACCCTGAATGTTAATGGGCTAAATGCCCCAATCAAAAGACACAGGGTATCAGAATGGATAAAAAAACAAAACCCATCAATATGCTGCCTACAAGAAACTCATTTTAGATCCGAAGACACCTCCAGATTTAAAGTGAGGGGGTGGAAAACAATCTACCATGCTAATGGACATCAGAAGAAAGCTGGGGTGGCAATCCTTATATCAGATCAATTAGATTTTAAGCCAAAGACTATAATAAGAGATGAGGAAGGACACTATATCATACTCAAAGGGTCTGTCCAACAAGAAGATCTAACAATCTTAAATATCTATGCCCCTAACATGGGAGCAGCCAACTATATAAACCAATTAATAACAAAATCAAAGAAATGCATCGACAGTAATACAATAATAGCAGGGGACTTTAACACTCCCCTCACTGAAATGGACAGATCGTCTAAGCAAAAGATCAACAAGGAAATAAAGGCCTTAAATGACACACTGGACCAGATGGACATCACAGATATATTCAGAACATTCCATCCCAAAGCAACAGAATATACATTCTTCTCTAGTGCACATGGAACATTCTCCAGAATAGACCACATCCTGGGTCATAAATCAGGTCTCAATCGGTACCAAAAGATCGAGATCATTCCCTGCATATTTTCAGACCACAATGCTCTGAAGCTCGAACTCAATCACAAGAGGAAATTTGGAAAGAACGCAAATACATGGAGACTAAACAGCATCCTTCTAAAAAATGAATGGGTCAACCAGGAAATTAAAGAAGAATTGAAAAAATTCATGGAAACAAATGATAATGAAAACACAACAGTTCAAAATCTGTGGGATACAACAAAGGCAGTCCTGAGAGGAAAATATATAGCAGTGCAAGCCTTTCTCAAGAAACAAGAAAGGTCTCAAATACACAACCTAACCCTACACCTAAAGGAGCTGGAGAGAGAACAACAAAGAAAGCCTAAACCCAGCAGGAGAAGAGAAATCATAAAGATCAGAGCAGAAATCAATGAAATAGAAACTAAAAAAACAATAGAACAAATCAACAAAACTAGGAGCTGGTTCTTTGAAAGAATTAATAAGATTGATAAGCCCCTGGCCAGACTTATCAAAAAGAAAAGAGAAAGGACGCAAATAAATAAAATCATGAATGAAAGAGGAGAGATCACAACCAACACCAAAGAAATACAAACAATTATAAGAACATACTACGAGCAACTCTATGGCAACAAATTTGACAACTTGGAAGAAATGGATACATTTCTAGAGATCTATAAACTACCACAACTGAACCAGGAAGAAATAGATAACCTGAACAGACCCATAACCAGTAAGGAGATTGAAACAGTCATCAAAAATCTCCAAACAAACAAAAGTCCAGGACCAGACGGCTTCCCAGGGGAATTCTACCAAACATTTAAAGAAGAATTAATTCCTATCCTCCTGAAACTGTTCCAAAAAATAGAAATGGAAGGAAAACTTCCAAACTCATTCTATGAGGCCAGCATCACCTTGATCCCAAAACCAGACAAGGATCCCACCAAAAAAGAGAATTACAGACCAATATCCTTGATGAACACAGATGCGAAAATTCTCACCAAAATACTGGCCAATAGGATCCAACAGTACATTAAAAGGATTATTCACCACGACCAAGTGGGATTTATTCCAGGGCTGCAAGGTTGGTTCAACATCCGCAAATCCATCAATGTGATACAATACATTAATAAAAGAAAGAGTAAGAACCATATGATACTCTCAATAGATGCTGAAAAAGCGTTTGACAAAGTGCAGCATCCCTTCCTGATTAAAACTCTTCAAAGTGTAGGGATAGAAGGCACATACCTCAATATTATCAAAGCCATCTATGAAAAACCCACCGCAAATATCATTCTCAATGGAGAAAAACTGAAAGCTTTTCCGCTAAGGTCAGGAACACGGCAGGGATGTCCGTTATCACCACTGCTGTTCAATATAGTACTAGAAGTCCTAGCCTCAGCAATCAGACAACAAAAAGAAATTAAAGGCATCCAAATCGGCAAAGAAGAAGTCAAACTATCACTCTTTGCAGATGATATGATACTATATGTGGAAAACCCAAAAGGCTCCACTCCAAAACTGCTAGAACTTATACAGGAATTCAGTAAAGTGTCAGGATATAAAGTCAATGCACAGAAATCAGTCGCATTTCTTTACACTAACAACAAGACAGAAGAAAGAGAAATTGAGGAGTCAGTCCCATTTACAATCGTACCCAAAACCATAAGATACCTAGGAATAAATCTAACCAAAGAGGCAAAGAATCTATACTCAGAAAACTATAAAGTACTCATGAAAGAAATTGAGGAAGACACAAAGAAATGGAAAAATATTCCATGCTCATGGATTGGAAGAACAAATATTGTGAAAATGTCTATTCTACCTAAAGCAATCTACACATTTAATGCAATCCCTATCAAAATCCCATCCATTTTTTTTAAAGAAATAGAACAAATAATCCTAAAATTTATATGGAACCAGAAAAGACCTCGAATAGCCAAAGGAATATTGAAAAAGAAAGCCAAAGTCGGTGGCATCACAATTCCAGACTTCAAGCTCTATTACAAAGCTGTCATCATCAAGACAGTATGGTACTGGCACAAAAACAGACATATAGATCAATGGAACAGAATAGAGAGCCCAGAAATAGACCCTCAACTCTATGGTCAACTAATCTTCGACAAAGCAGGAAAGAATATCCAATGGAAAAAAGACAGCCTCTTCAACAAATGGTGCTGGGAAAATTGGACAGCCACATGCAGAAAAATGAAATTGGACTATTTCCTTACACCACACACGAAAATAGACTCAAAGTGGATGAAGGACCTCAATGTGCGAAAGGAATCTATCAAAATCCTTGAGGACAATGCAGGCAGCAACCTCTTTGACCTCAACCGCAGCAACTTCTTCCTAGGAACATCGCCAAAGGCAACAGAAGCAAGGGCAAAAATGAACTATTGGGATTTCATCAAGATTAAAAGCTTTTGCACAGCAAAGGAAACAGTAAACAAAACCAAAAGACAACTGACAGAATGGGAGAAGATATTTGCAAACGACATATCAGATAAAGGGCTCGTATCCAAAATCTATAAAGAGCTTATCAAACTCAATACCCAAAGAACAAATAATCCAGTCAAGAAATGGGCAGAGGACATGAACAGACATTTCTGCAAGGAAGACATCCAGATGGCCAACAGACACATGAAAAAATGCTCCACATCACTCGGCATCAGGGAAATACAAATCAAAACCACAATGAGATACCACCTCACACCAGTCAGAATGGCTAAAATTAACAAGTCAAGAAATGACAGATGCTGGCGAGGATGCGGAGAGAGGGGAACCCTCCTACACTGTTGGTGGGAATGCAAGCTGGTGCAACCACTCTGGAAAACAGTGTGGAGGTTCCTCAAAAAACTGAAAATAGAGCTACCCTACGACCCAGCAATTGCACTACTGGGTATATATCCTAAAGATACAAACGTGGTGCTCCGAAGGGGCACGTGCACCCGACTGTTTATAGCAGCAATGTCCACAATAGCCAAACTGTGGAAAGCGCCTAGATGTCCATCAACAGATGAATGGATAAAGAAGATGTGGTATATATACACAATGGAATACTATGCAGCCATCAAAAGACATGAAATCTTGCCATTTGCGACGATGT
This sequence comes from Martes martes, assembly GCF_963455335.1. NCBI lineage: Eukaryota > Metazoa > Chordata > Mammalia > Carnivora > Mustelidae > Martes > Martes martes. Next base: position 52,004,411 of record NC_137891.1, on the reverse strand, counting down.
GGATGGAACTAGAGGGTATCATGCTTAGCGAAATAAGTCAATCGGAGAAATATAACTATCATATGATCTCTTTGATATGAGGAAGGGGAGATGCAAGGTGGGGGGGTTTGGGGGGAGGTAGGAAAAGAAAAAAATGAAAAGATGGGATTGGGAGGGAGACAAACCATAAAAGACTCAATCTCAAGAAACAGACTGAGGGTTGCGGGGGGGAAGGGGGACGGGAGAGGGTGGTGGGGAAATGGACATTGGGGAGGGTATGGGCTATGATGAGTGCTGTGAAATGTGTAAACCAGATGATTCACAGACCTGTACCCCTGGGGATAAAAATACATTATATGTTTATTAAAATAAAAAATTAAAAAAAAAAAAAAAAAAGTTACACTACCAAGGTACAACATCCATTCATGATAAAAACCTCAAGAAAGTAGAGTTAGAGGAAACATACTTCAACATAATAAAGGCCATATACAAAAGACCCATAGCTAATATCATCCTCAGTGGGGAAAGACTCAGAACTTTTCCTCTACAGTCTGGAACAAGACAGGTATGTCCACTCTCATTGCTGTTATTTAACATAGTACTGGAAGTCCCAGCCTCAGCTTTCAGACAACAACAAAAAAATAAAAGGCGTCCAAATTGGCAAGGAGGAGTCAAACTTTCACCATTAGTGGAGACATGATACTCTATATAGAAAGCACGTAAGACTCCACCAAAAAGTTGCTAGAACTGATATGCAAATTCAGTAATGTCTCAGGATACAAAATCAACATATAGAAGTCTGTTGCATTTTTATATTTTTAATGAAGTAGCAGAAAGAGAAATTAAGGAATCAATCCCACTTACAATTACACTAAAATCTTAAGATGCCTAGGAATAAACCTAACCAAAGAGGTAAAAGATCTGTACTCTGAAAACTATAAAACACTAATTAAAGAAATTGACAATGACACAAAGAAATAGAAAAATGTATCATGCTCACGGATTGGAAGAACAAGTATTTTTAAAATGTCTGTATTACTCAAACCAATGTGCACATTTAATGCAATCCCTATCAAAATACCAACAGCATTTTTTCCAGAGCTAAGAACAAATAATCCTAAAAATTGTATGGAACCACAAAAGACCCCGAATAGCCAAAGCAATCTTGAAAAAGAAAAGCAAAGCTGGAGGCATCACAATTCCAGATTTCAAGTTATATTACAAAGCTATAGTGAGCAAAACAGTATGATACTGGTACAAAGACAAAATCATACATCAATGGAACAGAATAGAGAAGTCAGCAATGGACCCACAACTGTATGGGCAATGAATCTGTGACAAAGGAGGAAAGAATATCCATTGGGAAAAAGTCTCTTTGACAAATGGTGTTGGGAAAACTGCACAGCAACATGAAAAAGAATGAAATCGGACCACATTCTTATACTACACTGAAAAATAAATTTAAAATGGATGAAAGACCTAAATATGACACAGGAAACCATCAAAATCCTAGAGGAGAACACAAGCAGTAACCTATTTGATATCAGCCATAGCAACTTCTTATTAGATATGTCTCCTGAGACTAGGGAAACAAAATAAAAAATAAACTGTTGGGACTTCATCAAGATTAAAAACCTGCACAGCATAGGAAACAATGAACAAAACTGAAAGGCAACCTTTGGAATGGTAGAAATATTTGCAAATGACATATCCGATAAAGGGTTAGTGTCGAAAATATATAAAGAACTTATAAAACTCAATACCTAAAAAACAATCCAATTAAAAATGAGCAGAAGACATTTTTCCAAAGAAGGCATCTAGATGGCTAACAGACACATGAAAAGATGCTGAGTGGTACTCATCATTAGGGCAACAGAAATAAAAACTACAATGAGATTTCACCTCATAGCAGTCAAAATGGCTAAAATCAACAAGACAGACAACAATAGGTATTGGTGAAGATGCGGAGAAAGGGGAACATTCTTACACTGTTGGTGGGAATGTAAACTGATGCTGATACAGCCACTCTTAAAAGCCATATGGATGTTCCTCAAATACTCTTAAATAGCACTAACTGCCCTGTGATCCAGCAATTGCACTACTAGGTACTGATCTAAGGATACAAAAATACACATTCGAAGGAGTACATGCATCTTGATGTTTACAGCAGGATTATCTACAATAGCCAAATTATGGAAATAGCTCAGATGTCCATCAACTGAAGAATGGATAAAGAAGATGTGATATATATTTATAAAATGGAATATTAGCCATAAAAGTGAAATCTTGCCATTTGCAAAAACATGGATGAAGCTAGAGATTATTATGCTAAGTGAAATAAGTCAGAGAAAGACAAATACCCTATGATTTCACTCATATGTTGAATTTAAGAAACAAAACAAATGGTGGGGGATAGGCTAAATGAGAGACGGGTATTAAGGAGGGCACTTGTGTAGAGCACTGAGTGTTTTATGTAAGTGATGAATCAGTAAATTCTACTCCTGAAACCAATTTTACACTGCATGTTAACTAACTAGAATTTAAATAAAAATTTGGGAAGAAAGCCCTAAGTAGTAAAATCTTAAAAAAAAAAAAAAAGGAAAGAAACAAAACAAATGAACATGAGGGAAAAAGAGAGGCAAACCAAGAAACAGACTCTTAACTATAAACTCTTAACTATAGAGAACAAATTGATGGTTACTGGAGGGGAGGTGGACGAGGGGATGGATTAAATAGGGGATGAGTATTAAGGAAGGAACTTTTAGTGATGAGCACTGGGTGTTGTATGTAAGTGATGACTCACTAAATTCTACACCTGAAATTCATATTGCATTGTATGTTAACTAGCTGGAATTGAAATAAAAACTTAGTGGGAAAAAGGTATATCAACATAACAAGTGTAGCCCAGCACTTCTCAGGGCAAACTGGGATTTGTGGTCTCCTCACTGATGAAGGTCTGTCTCTTCATCTCTTATAACTTGATTTAGGTATTCCTTTCTGTCCCTATATTTTATAAATGTGATATATGCTTTTAATGGACTACAAATTAATCCTTTTTGAATGTCTCTTTCCTTGGATATAAAATTATTAAGATTAGGAGTTTTATTTTGTTCACCTTTGTACCACTTCTCAAGCTCAGTTCATAATAGGTGCTTCACAAGTATTTATTTAATGGATCGACTCAACATGCATTTCTAATAAGCTAATTATAGTAGGAGATGACAGGTTTTGGAACCTTGGTTTAGTATATAGGACTAGTAGTGCTGGGTGCTGGTGGGACTTACATAAAGAGATAGCCAAATTCGTGGAGGTTAAACTAGGTTAATTTTTTTTTTTTTTTTTTTTTTTTTTTTTTTTTTTGGTCAGGGCTAAGAATTAGAGTTTGGTCTCAAGTGGGGGATTATCTGATTTGAGGTGGAATCATATGCTTATATCAAAACTGGAATAGAGGGAAGGACTTACCGAGGTTGCAATGAGTGACAAAGGTGAGAATAAGAGAAGCATGCAGCTCAGTTTTGGTAGGGTCTGAGCTAGTATCAGGTCTTTTTCACAATTAATTTAAACATTTCAAAATAATAGTATCTTAAAGAAATAATAATTTCCTTCTCTGTGTCCTGATTGCTTTTTTATATGTGCATGTAATGGAAATATGTGCAAAGGCTTATCTCTATTATTTATATTTGTTATTACATCATATTGTGTGTGTATGTTGATATCTATTTGGTTATATACCTGTTTTCCCTATCAAGTCATATACTTTTTGAAGGACTGGGGACTATGCCTTCTTTTTTCTGATTGTAATTTTTTTTTTTTTTTAAAGATTTTTTATTTGACACAGAGATCGATCACAAGTAGGCAGAGAGGCAGGTAGAGAGGAGGAAGCAGGCTCCCTGCTGAGCAGAGATCCCGATGCGGGGCTCGATTCCAGGACCCTGAGATCATGACCTGAGCCGAAGGCAGAGGCTTAACCCACTGAGCCACCCAGGTGCCCCTGATTGTAATTTTTTTAATTGAGACATCATTGACATATAACATATTAATTTCAGGTGTACAATGTAATGATTACATATTTGTATATTTTGCAAAATGTTCACTACAATAAATCTAGTTAACATCCATCACCACACATAGTTAGTTATAGCTTTTTTTCTTATGATGAGAACTTTTCAGATCTACTTTCTTAGCAACTTTTGAATATACAATAAAATATGAATTGCAGTCACCATGTTGTACATACATCCCCATGATGTTTATTTTATAACTGGAAGTTTGTATCTTTTGACCACCTTCCACCCATTTTTGCCTATCCCCACGCAACCTCTGATCTATTCTATCTATGAGTTTTTTGTTTTTTTAAAAGATTTTATTTATTTATTTGACAGACAGAGATCACAAGCAGGCAGAGAGGCCGGGAGAGAAGGAGGCTCCCTGCTGAGCAGAGAGCCCGATGCGGGGCTCGATCCCAGGACCCTGGGATCATGACCTGAGCCGAAGGCAGAGGCTTTAACCCACTGAGCCACCCAGGCGCCCCATTTTTGTTTTTTTTAATCTTGTATTTTATATTCCACATATAAGTGAGATTAGTAATTGTCTTTATTTGACTTATTTCACTTAACATAATACCCTCAAGGTCCATCCATGCACCTTGACAAGATTTCCTTTGTTTTTATGGCTGAATAAAAACATCCATCCCCATCAATGGGGACCTATGCCTTGTACATACTTTTTTCTCTTTCTTTTGCTCTGTCTGACATATAGTAAACATTTAACTAATTTTATTAAATAAATGAAAAGTTTTCCTTATTTAACTCAGCCCACCTTCTGTACTTTGATCCAGCAAGCTGCTGTTGGACCTTCACTAAGTATGATTATGTATTCAATAGATAACAACAGAATGTAATTTTATACTTGTTTTCGTTAACTGATCAATTCATATTTTTCCATTACTTTACTACAAGCTTTGTGAAGGCAAAAATTATGTCTGCTATGAATATTTGTATCCTCTGTGGTGAATCTAGGGATTATCACATCATAGATTATTTAAAATGTTGAATAAATGAAAAAGTTGGAATGAACAGATTTATCTTTGAAGAAGATAGGGTCTTTAGTGAGTTGGTTTGAGTCTTTGTTGGAGTCCTCTCTAACATTTTTCTCCTAGGATCCTCTCTATTGCTTAGGCAGTTTGAGTAGTTGGAAAGTCAGTTATTGCCTATGACAGTGAAAAATGCCCTACTTTCCTTGGTACCACTCTGATGACTTTGGATGTCTTTTCCCCTAAGTGATATTTGTAGAAGCTTCAATTTCAGAGTTAATTAATTCATACATTTTGCAAGTATTTATGAAATGGGCTAGTTATTTCTAGCATTCTCCCATCTTAACTCCTGGGCTTTTCCTTCTCATTATTCACATTCTTACTCTAAAATCTCAAGTAACTAGCTCCCTTTCTTTGCTCCTGATCTACTCTCTCTAAGGAATACTTCATATTTTGGAATTATGACCCCTTGTTTTTCACTGTGAGAGGGAGGAAGTGGGATAGAAGCCTTAGACTGTCATTAGAGCTTGAACCTAATAAGCTTTTAGCAACTTACCACTTTATGTTTTAATACACGCTTATTGAATAAAGGAATGAACAGATGTAGACTAAAGCAAAGATAATTGATAGGTAAATCCTAGGCAGCATTTATTAAATGGCACTTGGAGGTGAGATTCATGCTTCACTGAAGTTTTATATTTCTAATTCATTGTTGTTGCTTGGTTTCTGATAGGTAATGCTTTTTAGTTTTTAAGAGGCTAATTTCTCCTCTGAGCATTCAATTGATTTAAAAACTACATGTCGATTTCCTTTCAAATGGTCATTAGATCAAAGAAACTGGATAATCGTCTATGCTTAAGTTTTACCCATGGTAGGAGTAATTGTCCTGATTCCTTCTTATTTTCTCTGATTTCTGAGTCATTCTGTGCATAATTTCATTACTCTGTCACATTTTGAAGAGGGAGGAAAAATACACCAACTCATGTAGAAAAAAAATTTAATACTCAAGTACTTAGTCCACATCGCAACAAAATTTTATTCTGTAGTACACAAAATGCAGCATGTTACTCAATTCAGTTATTCATTCAGCCAGCATTCTTTGAGTGCATACCACATGTTGGGTACTATGCCAGGGTCTGGATTGTGGAGGAGGTTGCAAAGTTGACCAGCAGTCTTTGGGGACATCAGTCTGCTAGAGAAGACAGTTAAAAATGTGACTGGTGTTTAAGGAATAAGGAGAGGGGATGATGTTTTTCTTTTGGGGGATAGTCACAGGCAATGAAATTTTCATGATATGGAGAAAAGTAAAATTATTTCAGAAGAAGCAAAACACAAAGCAAAGAAATAAATGATTTGTTTGAGAAATTATAAGAAAGTTTGAATGGCTAAAAAATAAAGGAGTGGGCCCCTGAGGAGGCTTAAAAATGTGATATTGGGGCATTTGGGTGGCTCAAACAGTCAAGCATCTGCCTTTAGCTCAGGTCCTGATCTTGGGATCCTGGGATTGAGCCCCATATTGCATTGGGCTCCCTGCTCAGTGGGGAGTCTGCTCCCTCTCCTGCCCCTCCCCCTGCTTGTGCTCTCTCATGCTTGCTCTCAAATAAATAAACAATATCTTAAAATAAAAATACAAATGTGATGTTGACAGTGACAAAATGATGAAGGACAGCCTACAGTAAGGAGAGACTGAAGTAAATTGACATCTGGTAATACTCTAACCGTGACATGATGAACACCTGAAATAAAGCTCTGGTGATGAGAGACAGGAAGAGGAAGTATGAGGTTTGTTTAAGAGAAAAAAATCCATTTCATGTATGCATTGAAGGTGACTGAGGATTTGGGGGAGGCACCACCATTGTTGGCTTCCACACTGTTTGAGCATCATGATCTTTTTTGACCTAACATTCACAGGTCAATCTTTTTCTATGTTGGCATAGTACTTTTTTTCTTATATATCTTACAAGAATATATGGTACCGTTAAAATGTTATCTAAGAATGGTCACACCTAAGGAAAGGTGTGTGAATTCTACCTATGTTGGTGATGATAGTGAAATATTCACCCTGGATAAGATAAATTTTCTTCCTGACTCTTATGCATTAAGTCAATGTCAATAATAAAGATGTTTAATGTCTTTTCTTTGTCACAATAACTGGAAAACAAAAGCCTAAATGTTTTTTAAGAAATCAATATAAATTCTTTTCACACTGCAGCATAGTGTCATTGGTATGGTGGTTTTGACTGGGCAAGATAATCTCTTTTATATATATACACACACACACACACACACACACACACACACACACACACACACACAGTTACTTAGAGCCTGTAATAGCTACCAAAGAGCAATTAATGAGGAGTCAGGATCTGAATTCTTCTCCTGCTTCTGCTAGAAATAGTTACAAAAAACTTGGGCAATCTATACTGTCTAAATTGTAGACAACCTACCTAAAAATATATATGCACCCTAGAAAAGGAAGAGGTGAGGAGATAGGCTTAGGTTAAGGAACTAAATGAAAATTTAAATTAAAAGACCTTGGGATGAAGAATCCTGAGTTATATTTTTGGAATCTTCAATGCTTCATTGCCTAGAGTACCCATTTTACATGAGCACTATGAAGAAACTGTTGAAATACATGAACTCTAAAATTACATGATTCCAGAAAATTTTATGCATTCAAATAACTAATAATAGTCAAGATATAATAACAGATATTTATTGAATGTTTCTTATGGTCTAGGCATGGGTACATACATTTTCTCACGTGCTCCCTCAAAAATTCATAAGAAGTCATGAGTACTCTGTTTTAAGAGAAGGAAATGAGTTTCAGGGAGAAATAGCAACCTGTCCCACGTCATAAATGGTGGTGATGGGGATCATATGTCTGAGGATCAAATGCCTACACACACACACACACACACACACACACACAAACACCCTGGACAGTTTTGCAGAACTGAAATGAAGCAGAATGTTACAAAATTGCCTGATAAATTTTAGTTGCCTTGATAATTATGTGAATATATATTGGTCCATTGTTGGGAGTGGTCATATTTATTGATTTTTATATCTTGAGCAACAATAAAATTGCCTAGCATATGGATGTTCAAATAATATTTTAAGTGACTTAAATGATCTGAATACCAATATACAGAATTGTTCTTGGCATTGTTGGATATGTGTCTGTGACTCTTGATTGAGTAGCTTATGTTATTATACGGAACAAAACTAGCTTCTCTGTCTCAGAATGATGGTAGAGTCGACAGATCAGAATTGAAAGAAAGAAAAAAAAAATATAGCAATCTGACCACAGAACAAAGCTGAGATGTTAGAGGATTATTTATATAATACCATGGACTTTTGCTATCAACTGTGTGTTGCCAGACCAAATATATTTTCATTCTGAGGCTTTAAGTTTTGTTCTTTTCAAAAAACATCACCAATCATCTTTTATTTTTTTTAGTATATTGAAATTTGAAGTTGAGAGCATAATTAGGGTCTATTTGAATAGCCAACAATTGAGCCAAAAAAAAGCCCCAAGGGGAAAAATTCATAGACTCTCAGTTATAATTTACCTCCCTAATCCCTGCTGCTACATTCCTCCTTTAAATCTTATACTTAAATCTTTTTTTTTAAATCTCACTAAATATGTATCTCCAGGTAATATAAAGAAACATGATTCCTCTTCTTCATACTACTCATTCTCATGGGGAAAAAAATAATTTAGGTGTTTATTTTGTAATAACATCTGTCACAGCTTTCAATCCAGCTTTTCCTTAGAATTCTTGTTATCTAAGGAGTTATATAACTCTTAAATGCTCTTTTGAAGCAAAACTGAAAAGTCACATCTGTCTTTACATTTGCTTTCTACTGTTAGTGACTTTTATTTTCCAGTTTTTCTTTGTAAGGATTTACCCTATTAAAAAAGATTTTTAAAAAGTTATCCTAAAAAGATTTTATTTTTTCATACATTTTTTCAGGAAGCTGCCTGAATGTTTATCCTACTTTTACTAAAGGGCTTCCTGTTGTCTGTTTTGGTACTAGAAATTGTTCCATTGGTACTATCATAAGCTTTTCAAAAATTTATTCCCATATAATTATTGCTCAGATAATTATAATACAGGAAACCTATAATTGGGGGCTGGTCAGTTTTTGTTGAAGTATTTTGTCTTTGTTCTTGGTTTGTCTTGGAAACAAAATGCACATAATAAAGTTACCATGAAAAACTGCATGTAGTTCATAATAGTTCTAAAGAGGAAAACTAGAACCAGTGGGTAAATATTACATATAGAAAGAGTTAAATTTATTATGGGAATTAACACTCTATTATTGCAGCTATCAGAATTTTAAATGTTTATCAACTGTACACTTTGAGGGATATTTAAGAAGAGATTTAATGAGCTCTTGCCTGAGATGTGATAGAAGAAGTTATATACATATAATACAAGCAGAATTGAATAAAATGAGTAGAGTGTTTTTCTGGCTGTAGACATGTACAGACACATATAATTATGTACCTACTTGTATGTATACACATATTTCTCTAAATTATGTGTGTGTGTTTAACAGAAAGGATTGAACATAGGTGTGCCTGCGTGGCTCAGTTGGTTGGGCGTTTGACTCTTGATCTCATCTCAGGTGTCAGTCTCACTGTTGTGAGTTCAAGTCCTGCATTGGACCCTTAAAAAAAAAAAAAAAGAAAGGGTTGAAGGTAAAATGCTGACTAAAGAGAGAAATTATGGCCTTATTCCTTTAAAAAGGAATCCCAATTTTTGAAAGATTGTCAAATCCATTGATACAGATGGAAACACCATACCACCATGACACATGGTTACCATTGCTGAGACCAACTTCGAGACTTGTATGCTGGTAAAGAGTAAGTCAGGCAGGCAATGGATTCATTGTGATATGTGGAATCCTAGAATGTGGAAGTAATGATATGACAACCTAAATACTGAGAGGGCAATGACAGAAAACATGGTTGCTTTCAATTGGGACAGATCGACTGACATTTTCTTAATAAGTGTGAGGTTTAGATTGGGGGGAAAATCATTTGTTTAACTTAGAGATGTTTTTTTCCAGCATAATTTTGGGAAAGAATGGAAGTTAGTACTGTCCTTAGGAAACTGGAAGAACAGACTCAAATCTCATATACTTGCCTTGTGATAATACTGGAAGATGTGTGGAATGAGCTGGGTTTATACTTGAAATCTCTTACAAGAGAGATATGATACTGGACTAGTGGTATAGTTCCACTTGCTCCACAAAAGGATACAATTTTTGGTGTTATTAAAAATATTGCCTCTGTGTGGCTGTGGGTAAAAAGCTGGGAGGTATTTCTACTTCAGAATGTATGGGTTTCCTTTTCAAAAAAGAGTGGGGTTAATTATGAAAAAATTGTTTGCCTTTCTTGCTCACCTTTATTTTCCGTATTTCCCTTGGATCTTCTGGCAAAAAGAGATTGACTAGATCAAGGTTACTTGATCATGATGAAAGTCTGGACTAGGAAAGTGATAGAGTAATTACTAAAACCCTTCTCTGGCTCATCATAGAGTTTCAAGTTTACTGGAGTATCTGAGATTGAACCTTTTAAAGGATGATCATTTCAGCATTATTTGACACATGTTCTGCTCAGACTTGTACATCATGAGAAGCAGCCTAGATTGCCACTCTACTCAAAATGAACAGAATCCTTCTCACCACCACCCCTGTTCTTAGTGGGAAACTAATCTTCTCCCAATATTGCTGTAAAGTAAGAACAACCATTTCCTACAAACAATGCTTCTTAGCTGATAACTTTTTAATGTGTGTGATTATATAACAGCAGTCCTTTCAGAGTGGAGGATGAAGGTTGTCTACAAATGCAAGAGTCTGAGTATCCATATCTATGTTCGTTTTGCTATGGTGAATCTAGCACAGAAGTCAGTAGTGCAGTTCCAACTAAATCCAAAATATTAGCTATTCAGTTGTTTCTGTTTTCAAAATTAGTTATTTAGTCATTTATTCCATCTGTATAGTCTTCATGCTGGAATTGGGTATTTTCACCTCATTCACCTGATTTAGCCACCTTCGTCTCTTCATTCTAGTACAAATTATTAATCCCATCAACTAGTCATCAAATGCAGGAGGAAATGGAAAAGATAAATAAGTATTGGATTAAAGTGATCAGGAAATATAATATTATTAGAGTCCATACCTTAAATTGGTACACTACATCAACATGCTAAATGACAATTGTTGGTGAACACGTTTTGCAGGCTGAGCTCTATTACAGACGATGTGGTTAAACCAGAAGCATCTCTGTACTTTGAGAGTGTTTTTCTTTATATCCTTATTAATTTAAGAGTTCTGTCTTTGATAATGCTGAATTTTTTCATAATAAACCCCACTCTTTTTTTTTTTATAAAGGAAACACCCATATCAACCAAGAACTAAAATTCTAGACCAACCAATCTAGCGGTTTTGTGAGGAGGGGATTGAGAAAGGTCATAGCAGGTGAAAGCAAGCTAAAACACTGCGTTTTCAATTCTGCCCCTAATGGGGTGTGTGTGTGTGTGTGTGTGTGTGTGTGTGTGTGTGTGTATGTGTGTTATTACATTGCTTTTGACTCCTGTATAATTTTCTACTTTGTGTATTTACCGTCTTTGACTTTTCCATTTCCCAAGTGATGTTCACCTTAGTTGCTTAATTTCCTGTTTACCTCAAACAGTTGAGAGATGAACAGCCCCATACCTATACCCTACTGGATCTCTTAATAGTTTCTCTGATTCATATATTTTTGAGTCATTGTGTACATGCCTCCATACTCTCTCCTAAATACTGCATAATGCTCTTCAAAATGCCTTACTGGTTTGGCCTCCTCTCAACAGAGGATGAAGGATCCTTCTTTCTCATGTGTTTGATAATCCTTGGAATTACCTGAATATAATGTTTTGCCAAACTGAAGGGTGACCAATAATGTCTCATTGTGTCAATTATTCTCTGATTATCTGTTGAGGTTGAGTATGGCTGAGTATATCTTTATGTATTTTTAAGTCATTTGGATTTTCTTGTTTTGTATGTTAGCTATTTATACTTTTAATCACTTTTCTATTTCATTTTGTTTGTTGTTTATTATCAACAGTATCTTTTTTCTTCCTGACATTAATAACTTGAGGGGCTGAGATACTGAAAATGCCATTTCCCATCTGACAATGTCTGTTAATTTTGTATATGATGCTCCTTATTGAACTGAAATGTTAACTTCACTTTAGTCCAAATTTCTGTTTACTGTTTTGAGTGCTTGAAAAGGATGCATTGTTTACATGTAGCTTGTATATATCTATTATTAACTCATGGATATTTAAGTATTTTCTGTCTTTGCCTATTTTGCATCCAGCTTTTTTGTTTCTGAAAGTGATGTGTCAATTCTGTAATTATAATTGTGTAATTCAAAGTCTTCTTGTATTTTGCTTGTTTTTATGGGTCTATTGCAACATTTTTCTTTTTGTTTTTTTCATTTGTTTGTTTGTTTGTTTTGGCAATGGTCTAAGGAGGATTTCAGATACACCAAACACAGCATCAGTAGTTTATGCAACTTAATTCCTTTTTAAAATTATTTTTATGTATTTTTTTCTTTTCATTCTCCATTCCCACTCCTATACTCACCCCTACCTCCACCATGGGCCACCATTCTGGTGTATTAAATATGTGGTCAGGGATATGCATATATGCTTTAAAAATATATTTTTTGTTATTATTATGTTTCTTAAATGAATAATTATGTTGCTATGGTAGAGATTACATACTATTTACTTTTGGATTCTTTTGAATTTTTTTCTCAAAAACCATTTTTAAACTGGTCTAATGTGTCTGAGACCCACTTTATCTTGTTTTTGCATTTAAATGAAGTTTAGCTAGACATTAACATTTTAGGTTAAAATATTCTTCCTTCATTACTTTGAGAATATTGCCCCATTGTAATCTTGTATCCAGAGTCAATTTATATTCATTTATAAATAAATTTACTTGTTTGATTTCTTTTGCTGTGTCTTTGTTTCTGATCTCAAAAAAAAAAAAACAACTATCTTTTTTTGTTCTTTTATATCCTATTTGTTTTGTGAAGAAAACTTTCATTCTGTAGGCTTTTTTTTTTCTTTTTTAAATTCTAGGGTGGTTTTAATTGTGATTTCCTCTCCTTTTATTTTTTCTTTCCATATGAGCTTCCAGATATGTTGTAACACTTACTTCTGTCTTCATTATACTTAACTTTAATATTTTCCTTTTCCTTGAGAATTTTCCTGCTGGTGCTCCTCAGATATTGCCTTATTTTTGCCTATGTGCATATTTCCTAGAAGTGTCAGTATATATCTAGAAGAGAAAGAGAAATTTCCAGCCTAGCTTCATTTGTGTTCTTCCTCATGAGTTTTAAGAGATAATGAAAATCTATATTCAAAAAGAAAAAAAAAAACTTCCTCAGACAATCCAATAGAAAGATGGGCAAGATACTAAAGCATTCAATTAATAGAAGAAAAGAATCAGAGGAGACAATGAAAAAAAAGATGTTCAACCACATTGCCAATCAGGGAATGTCAATTAAACCCGCAATGTAATATTACTACCTACTCATGAAACTAGCAACATTAAAAAATGTATGAAATACAAAATTTAGGATTCAAGTGGAAGAGTAAGCCATTAGAATGGAGACATCTGCAGGAACTCAACTTAGTGAAATACATAAAACAAACATACGTATATAAATACAAAAAATAATTCCACCCTGTCAGTTGAATATGCTGTTTATGTCCTTTGATTGTAGGTAGAGGGGAAAAATATTTTCACCTAAATAGATCTAAATGTAAACTATCCCTAATGTGGCTAGAGGTATTTGTAAATCTTTTAAAACTAAGAGGGGAGTACATAAATATTAATTTATTATTATTCTCTCATATGAATAAAATACTTAATAGCCAGAGAAAGAAAAGTGAATGCAGTAAATCTACAAACACTGGTATAAATTTTCCATTTCGAAAGCAAATAAACATTGGGACAGATAACTATTGGGGAATAGAAGTTAAAATTTTGTCTGGAAGGAGAATCAAGAAATATAATTTTTGTCTTGTTTATATCATTTTATAGTCAAGTGCATACATTACCTATGTATTCATTTAAAATAACAATGGTAGTTACCTGGGTGATGAAATTATGAGCCATTTTATTGTGTCTTTAGATGGGGCTGCATTTTTAAAATTCTCCCAAAATTGTTACTAAAAAATAGTTTCTTTTGGATAATTCAACTGTATTGAATAAAAAGACTTAACTGTACATTTTATATCCTTCGGATTTTGTTTGTTTGTTTTAGTTTATTACTTTTTGCTGATATTTCTTTTAATAGAAAATAAATAAGAAACACTGGTGCTGAAAGAGAAACCCTGTCCTGTTGTTAATAAAATCTCTTACAATTGAAAGAAGTAAAATACCTAAACTTTCAAAAACAGAGGAAGATTTTATTCCCCAAAAGTCATTGCTGGAAAGGAAAGAAAAATTGCTATGGAATGAATTTGGTTAGTCAAGGGAAATAATTGATAAAATGATTATTGGTGACCCAGTTGGAACTACTTTCCAGATAAATGTTGGCAAATTATTAGAAGAATTTAGCCTAAGAAAAATTAGGTTTGGGGTGCCTGGGTGGCTCAGTCGTTACGTGTCTGCCTTTGGCTCAAATCATGATCTCAGGGTTCTGGGATCAAGCCCTGCATTGGGCTGTCTGCTCAGCAGGGAGCCTGCTCCCCCTGCTCTCTGCCTGCTTCTCTGCCTACTTGTGATCTCTGTCTGTCAAATAAATAAATAAATAAATAAATAAATAAATAAAAGAAAAATTGTGGTTTTTGGTGAAATGTTTTCAGGAAATTAAAGACAAATAATTCTACTCCCAAAGGAATAGCTCCTTGACCATGGGATCAAAGCTGGCCCATTTCACAGTGAACAACGGGGCACAGAGTCTGGCTAAGATCTGAAGCTCACAATGGTAGCTCCTGGAGAATGTCTATAAACTTGTCCATATGAAGCCCAGAGAGATCGTCCCTTCCCTTCCCAAGCCTTGATTATATGCCCTATTCATATCAGTAAAATGCCCCAAGTTTTTTCAATTAATAGCTTTTGTTTTTGTTTTTGTGTTTTTTGCTTCATTTATACAGAGTTGAGCTCTCTTTTTTTCTTTTAGTTGAAGGACCCTTAACCATTTCTCAAAGCAGCAGCTTAATCTTTTTAAAGATACCTTTACTGAGAAATAATGCAAATGGTATTCAATTCACACATTTATTTACTTATTTATTTTTAATTTTCATTTAATTTTAATTTATTTCTAGAGAGAGAGGTGAGGGGGAGGGCAGAGAAAGAAGGAGAGAGAGAATCTTAAGCAGGCTCCACAGTCAGACACTTAACCAACTGAGGCACCCACGTGCCCCTAATTCACCCATTTAAAGTGTACAACTTAATGCTTTTTAGGCAGGGTTGTGCAACCATACCACAATATAATCTTAAAAGATTTTGTCTGCCCCAAAGTAACTCCATTAGCAGTTAATTTGTTATGCTGCCCTACCTTGAGCCCTAAGTAACTTTTCATCATTTGTCTGTATAGATTGCATATTCTGGACATTTGATGTAAATGGATTTATAGGTTTTGGTCTTTCGTGATAGACTTCTTTCACTTATCCTAATGTTTTCAAGGTTCATCCATGTTGTAGCTTGTTTCAGTCTTCTATTCCTTTTCATTGTTGAATAATGTTCCATTACATGTTTATAACATACCTTTTATTTATGCATTCATCAGAGGTGGATGTTTGGGCTGTTTTTAAACTTTGCCTATTATAAGTAATGCTATTGTGTACAGGTTTTCATTTCTCTTGGGTGTATACCTAGGAGTGAAATAACTGGGTCATATAGTAACTATTAACTTTTTAAGGAACCATTAAACTGTTTTCCACAATGGCTGCACCATTTTAGATTCCCACCCAGCAATGGATAAAGGCTCCAATTTCTCCTATTCTTTATCAACACTTGTTATTGTTTATCTTTATTACAGCCATAATATTGAGTATGAAGTAATATCTCATTGTGGTTTTGGTTTGCAGTTCTATGGTGATTAATGGCAATATCTTTTAATACCTGTATTGGCCATTTGTATGTCTTCTTTGGAGAAATGTATATTGAAATCCTTTACCCATTTTTAATTAGATTACTTGTCTTTTTATTATTAAGTTGTATAAATTATATATCCTGTATGTAAATCTCTTGTCAAATATACCACATTTTCTCCCATTTTGTGGATTGTCGTTTTATTTCTTGATGGTGTCATTTGCAGCACAAACGTTTGGATTTTAATTTTGATGTAGTTCTATTTATCTATTTTTTTCTTTTGTCACTTGTGCTTTATGTGTTATAGCTAAGAAAACTTGTCTAACCCAAGATCATAAAGATTTACTCCAATTTTTTAAAAAAATTTTTAGACTTTTGCTTTCTTTTGTATTTAGGTCCATGATCATATTTTTCCGGTACCATGTGTTGAAAGACTGTTCTCTCACCATTGAATTTTCTTGGTACACTTTTCAAAAATTGGTGATAAAGTCAGGAATTTATTTCTGGGCTCCATTCTGTTCCATCAATCTATACATCTATTTTTATGCCCATACCACATTATATATAAATTTTTCTAATTTTTTCTATATTTTTTTCTATATTGTTTTTTCTATATGGGATCCCTTTTATTTCCACATAAATTTGCAAAATTATCAGCTGGGATTTAAATAGGAGTGGCTTTGAATCTGTAAATTAATTGGGGGAGTATTGCCATCTTAACAGTAACAAGTTTTCTGATCTATAAACATGGAATGTATTTCTATTTATTTAGCTATTCTCTTTTTTTTAGCAGTGTTTTATAGTTTTCTTTATACAAGTTTTATACTTATTTTGTTAAATTTCTACCTAAGTATTTATTTTTTCATTCTATTTTAAATGAGTTTTAAGGATGTTCTTTGCTAGTATAGAGAAATACAATTAAATTTTGTATATTGACTTTGTATCCTGAATCTTGATGAATTTGTTTTAGTTCTAATAGTTTTTTTAATGGACTTACTGTGTGTGTGAAATTTGAAAAAAGAAAAAAAAAAGAAAAGTATAGAAAAACTATTAGAAAATTATCTTTAATTCTTCCAGTGCAATATGGACACTCTGTATTATTATTTTTTTCCTGCTTAATCTCTCTTGTTAGAACATACACTACAATGCTAAATAAAAGTGACAAGAACAGACATCTTTGTTTTGTTCCTGATTTTAGGGGAAAAGTATATAGTCTTTTACCACCAAGAATGATGTTAGCTATGAGTTTAACATAGATGCCCTTTATCAGGTTGAAAAAATTCTCATCTAAGTTTGTTGAGTGTTTTTATCATGAAAGGGAGTTGAATTTAGTCAAATACTTCTTCTGCCTCCATTGAGATAATTGTATTTTTCTCCTTTTTCCTTTTATCTTATTTTTTATTAAATTTTTTTCTTCTCTTAAGAGAGAGAGAGAGAGAGAGCACAAGCAGGGGGCAGGGGCAGAGGGAGAGGGTGAAGCAGACTCCTTGCTGAGCAGGTGGCCCGATGAGGGACTCTATCCCAGGACCCTGGGATCATGACCTGAGCCAAAGGCAGATGCTTAACTGACTGAGCTACCCAGCCATCCTTATTTTTTTTTTTTAAAGACTTATTTATTTTAGGAAGAGAACACAAGTGGGGAGCAGGGGCAGAGAGAGAGAGAAAGAGGGAGAAGCAGACTCCGTACTGAACATAGAGCCCGACATTGGGCTCAATCTCCTGACCCCAAGATCATGACCTGAGATGAAATCAAGAGTCAGACACTCAACCAATTGACCCACCCAGGCACCCTGTCATTTTTTCTTTTAATATGAATGATTTTATATTGAACCACCATTGCATTCCTGGCAAGTCCCACTTGGTCTTATAAGTCTTATATGCTGCTGAATTTAATTTGCTCATATTTCATTGAGGACTTTTCAATCTGTATTCATAAGAGATATTGGTCTGTACTTAGAGTTCTTGTGAAATTTTTGTCTGATTTTGGTATTAAGGTGATACTGGCTTTATGGAATGAATTGAGAAGTGTTCCCTTTACCCAATTTTTTGGAAGAATTTGAGAAGAATTGATATGAATTTTCTTTGGATGTCTGATGGAATTCACCAGTGAAGCAATCTGAATCTATCTGACTCTTTGTGGTGTTTTAAAATTACTCACTAGATTTTAACCATTTGTGATAGTTATCTAGTGCTGCCATAACTTATTACCACAAAGATTGTGGCTTAAAACAAAACAATTTACATCTTAAATGGCTCTATAGATAAGTTTGAGACAGGTCCCACCAAGCTAAAATCAAGACATAGGCAGGGCTGTGTTCTTTTCTGTAGGCTCTAGATGAGAATAAGTTTCTTTGCCTTTTCCAGATTCTAGAGAATGCCCACATTTGCTCATGGTTCCCTTTTTTCACCTTTGAAACCAGCCTTGACATATTAAATTCTTTCACAGTGCAACCCTTTGATCTTCCTCACATTCCCTCTAATCAACCTCAACTGGGAAAGGGTTTCTATTTTTAAGGACTCATATAATTAGGTTGGGCCCATTTGTTTAAATCCAGATAGTCTTCCAGCCTCAAAATCCTTCATCTTAATCACATTTATACCATCTCCCTTTTTCATGTAAGGTAACTATTCACAGTTTCCAGGGATCATGGGATCATGATGTGGACATCTTGGGAGAGAGGACATTATTTTACCAACCACACTTTAAGAAGTGTATTCAATTTTACACACATTAATTTATGTGGCTTCTTCTTAAATTAGTCCAAAGACTCTTTAGTTGAAGAAATAGGCAATTATAGTGTCTTTTTTGATTACCTACATAATCACCTTTATGAATACTTTTTTTTTTTAAATGTGTGTCTATTTCAATTACCGGCTGATGCTAACTACTTCCAGCAGGAGGAACTTCATTTAGTAATTCTTGTAAGGAAGATCTGCTAACAACCTTATTATCAGATATTATCTGAGAATATCTTTATTTCACTTTCTTTTTTTTTCTTTTTTTGAATGATAATTTTACTAGCTGTAAGACACTTAGTTGACTTTTTGCACTTTGAAAATGTGATCCCACTTCTCTCTGTTCTCCATTGTTTCTAATGAGAAGTCAGATATAAATCTTATTGCAATCCTTCGTACATGATGAGTTGTTTTTCTCTTGTTGCTTCCAAGATGTTTTCTTTGTCTTTTAACACTTCAACTATGGATCTCTGTGAGTTTATTATACTTAAAGTTTGTTAGGTAACATTCTCCATCAAATTAAGGAAATTTTCAGACATTATTTCTTCAAATATTTTTTTCTCTTTCCTCCTTTTTAAAAATTGTTTTGGAATTCTCATTACATGTATATTGATATGTGTAATGGTATCCCACATTTCTTTCAAGTCTTGTTCAATTTTCTTCATTGTTTCTGCTTTCTGTTCTTCATATTGCATTATGTCCTTTGATCTCTCCTAATATTTGTTGATTCTTTCTTCTGCCAGTTCCAATCTGCTTTCGAATCTCTATAACAAAGTGTTCATTTCAGTCATTGTACTTTTCAAGTCCAGAGTTGCCTTAAAAAAAAATAATAATTTCTATCTCTTCATTGTTAATCTGTTTGATGGCAAATTATTATTATATATGTTTTTGATTCTTTATGCATGATTTCCTTTAGTTCTGTGAACATTTATAATTAGTAATTGAAATCCTCATCTGCTAAGTTCATCATCTGATCTTTTTCAAAGGCAATTTTTATTTTCTGCTTTTTGCTCCTGAGTATGGTTCACATTTTCCTGGTTCCTTGCATATCTCCTAATATTTTGTTGAAAGCTCGGCATTTTAGATAATATATTGTAGCAACTGATCTACTAGAAGTGTTATTGTTTGGTGTTGGTCATTTGTTTGTTTACTTAGTGACTTGACTTAACAAATTCTGTAAAGTCTTTTCCCCCTGCCATGTGCAGCCTCTGACATCCCTGCTAAGATGATGATGATGATGTTGATGATAATTTCTCTTTATCTTTTATCTGAGTTACTTAGGAAAAGCTTCTGGATTGGCATAAAATTTTATTGATTAAGGTTATTCTTAAGTGCCCTTAGTCAGTTATATATTTAACCTTTACTGTTGGTATGCATGTGTGCTTTTTGGCTCCTATATCAGTGCAGGGACTTTTTCTGCTCTTTGTCCTTTCATTACTCTGGGACTAGTGGCTTGGAGGTTTCTTCTCTGATTTCTCTTGGGAAAGAACAGCCTTGGGCATGCACATAATCTTAATCATGCTTCCAGGATGACTGTGATTTTAAGTTCTGGCTGGGTCAGAGTAGATTATTGTTCACTCAGTATTTGGTGAGAAATTGTATTTAAGCACCCCCCCCCCAAAAAAAAATCAGACATAGGTAAGGAGAGACTTTTCGATGGTATTATTGCAAAGGGGAGGAAAGGGACTATTGCAATAGGGAGAATGCAACAACTAAAACAACAAGGACTGGACAAAAATAATTTTTCTTTTATAGGAAGGAGGAAAACAAGGCTAGAAAGAAGTACATGTGGATAAGTGGGATGAAAGGGTAGAACAATGAGAGAGCAGACCAGAGACTTTTCCTGATATCAGCCCATTTTCAGGAGGGCATGTTTAGGAGACCTTGTATGCTGGCTTAGTCCAAGGGTAGGCCAAAGTTCAAGAATAAGCGGTAAGGAGAGAAACTTAACCAAAGTTGGTTAACAAGTATTTTGTTTTGGATTAATCAGTGGGGACAAGTAGTTTGGAAAATATTTATGAGGCACAGAATGGAAATTTAGAGTGTCTTTGTCTGGCCTTGTCATAAGTAAACAACTGTGTTATATGGGAAGGTGTGTTTCTTTGTAGTAAGCTGTTTCCAGAAAACAAAGGGTGGAGAATTTCTTTAACCATGACTTCAGTAAAACTCAAACTTGTCAGCCCTGTCTCCATTCTGACTTTTGCCCCGTGTTGATGGGTCTGTGTGTCATTTGGGATTGTTTTCGAGCTGCACCACCCCTACATTCTGCTGTGTTTACTCTGCATAGGTGTAGCTTAGTGCATATGCAAAGCCTTCCTGTCCCTTGGCGTTGACTGTGACTATAGAAAGACTATTCTGGGCTCTCTCTTTCCTTGGTTCTTTTAAACATATGGCCTCTCTGTAAATTTACTTGTATTAGAGTTACCAGCCTCCTTATAATTGTTCTCCATAGAGATATCCATTGTTTTTGACATTTTAGGCATGGAGCTCTTGATTTCTTATTACAAATAAAGTCAGTCTCCATAGACAGAACTGAGGAGCTGTTCATCCTAATGACATAGCTTTCCACCTGGGCAGAACTACTGTGCTACTGGAGTACAAATCTGTTATTCCCCAAGTGACATCTGTAATTGACTAGTCAGCACTGGAGTGTGTGCATGGCACACCCTTGTCTTCTTGGCTTGCCTCTCTGGGCTTAGAATCTTCACCCTACCAGTGTGTTGGGGCAGAAATGATGGACCCCAGTATCCACCACCTCCTCCACCTAAGGCAGAGTTGGGGTGAGATGGGAAAAGAGAGACCAGGATCCTCTTCGCAGCACCTGCCCAGAATAAAGCTTCTCCAGAGGCTGGGGAGGGGGACAGCAGGAAGGGATGAGAAATGCCAGCACCTGCCCCTCCTGGGATGATATTATATATTCTGGGAAAGAGGGAATGCTGTCTTCTTGGCTACAAGTGCCTAGGGCAGAGCTTTTATAATGTGGAGCTGGAGAGTAAAAGTGGATAATGAAATGATGAAATCAAATTCTACAGACTCTCTTTGTTCTTATCAAAATTTAGTAATTTTTTGAATGAATCTTTATGCATTTTCTTGATACCCTTATGACAATTTTCAGAGACGTTAGATAATTGTTTTTTATATTTTTCACTACTTTAATTATTTTTCTAGGGAGAAGATCCACCAAGTTCTTTGCTCCATTCTTTTAGAAGTAAGTTACTTTCACTCTGGTTTCTTCTCTTTTTCCCCCCCTCTCTAGCCTCTCTACTTTTATTTAAATGACCTCAAGTTTATACCTCTTTTAGACTCTTCTCAAATTACATAGAGATCTTCCAGCTTCCCTATTTCAGGTCAGAACATAGTTTTCCCACAACTTCTTTGTTGTGTGTTCCCACAACTTCTTTGTTTCTGTGTTGACTGTTGATGGACATTCATAGATAATCAGTCTTCTAACCTCTCAGAATTCCACATGAAAATATTTATTTCTAGCCATAAACAGAACCACTGGGCATCCATATGTCTCAATAATTCATTGTTGTAAATATCCTTTATGTCTCTGTGGGGTTTTTTTTGCACTCATATGCTTGCCTCAGTGTATTCTAGTTAGAATGTAAGTTTCTAGATTACAGAAACCAGATCTACCTCTTTTTCTTGGTGCAGTGGCTCCCACATTGTCATAAAATAAGGTCACTGTTAAATGCCTAAATTAATTTATGACTATGTTTAAACTAACATGGAGCATGAGGGTAATGGAAGGAATCTTTCACACCAAGTTAGAAGAACTGTTCTCAAGAAGAAATAGGTTCTTAGCATAACAGTCAGCTTCTTCATCAAAAATGGACTAAGAGTTCACTCATTAACCATTCATTTAATACAGATTTCCTAAACATTTATCTTGGGAATAATAATTGCTTGACCTTTCTCATGATATTTTGGTGATTTTCCAAATGAAATAATAATGTTATGAATAAAACTTTCATAATAATGAAAATTTTTTTACAACCATTAAAATATATAGGTATAAAATTTTGATTCTCATTACAATGTGTATGGAGGGTAGTTTTTACACTACTAGCAATTGTCTGAAATCAGCTGGGTGTCCTACAGTTCACCTCAGTTCTGACACATCTACCTGGAGATCTCACGGGTTAAGGGCTCACTCTTTTCAGATGCCAATTGCAAGCTTAGGTTATCACATGTGCTTTTATAGATCAGAGGTTTGAACAACTGACTTCTTGGGTTCAATTAATTTGCTAGAGTGTTCACATAACTCAAAGGAAACATTTTACTTTCTAGATTACTGGTTTATAAGCCAGATGGAAGAGATGCATAGAGCAACGTGTGGGGAAAGGATACCCCAAGCTTCCTTGTTCTGAGTGAGACACTCTCTCCAAATTACCATGTGTTCATCAACCAGGAGACACTTGAAATTCCCTCCTTTTGGGTTTTTAAGGAGTCTTTACTACATAGGTAGGATTGATTAAATCACTGGCCATTGGTGACTGAACCCAGTCTTAAGTCCCGCTCCCCTCCCTGGAGGTTTGGGGTGGTCTGACATGACAATGAGCTCCCATCTTTAGGTGCTTTCCAAAAGTCACTTCATTAACATAAATTCAGGTGTAGTGGAAAGGAGCTTGTTGTAAATATCAAGACACTTTTACTGTTCTTATCACTTAGGGAATCTGTGCCAGGAATAGGGAAAAAGATCAACTATATATTTCTTATTATACATCACATATCACAAAGTGTAAGGTTATGGGATTCATCACAATTGTTTTCAATGACATATTGTTGTCTCATGACAACATTCAAAATTAGTATTTGCTGGCTGCAATCTAATTTTTTACTATCTTTACAACTTAAGATTATAAAGAAAGATTATTAAAACTATGTATAAAACAAAACTCACAATATGCCAAATGTTCTAACCATGTTATGAAATATCTCTGTCCATTATTGATCAGTTTCTATTATTGTATTATGAAAATATAAAGTAATATGTAAGAAAAGACACCGTCAGAGGAGACCTGAGTCAGGCATCAGTATACTTTATAGCCTTAGGTAAGTTACTCAAGTTTCAATCACATTCTTTTGAGGTATTATAGTACCTGTCCAGTCTAATTTGCAGGATGGTTCTGAGACTCAAATGAAATTTGTGTGAAAAGATATTGAAAAGTCAAAAGTATACAAGCCATAGGTGTTAGTCACTAACAGAATATATTCAATGGAGTTATAAAATTCTCAGAGCAAAGCTGCAAACTAAATATAAACTGTATTAGAAGCCCAGAAAAGTATTCCCTTGTTCCTGAATGGATAAACTCTTAGCTTCTGGGTGATAATAAATAGAGAATAAAGCTAACATCTACTAGAGGACACCTCTAATAAAACAATTGTAGGCATGAAAAGAGGAGCCAGAGGCAAAGCACTTAGGGCCAGAGGCATTACCGTGTTGCTCTGGAATGCATGCAGTCCATAGTGGAATAGGATTTTGGCAGAGGATGAGATTGCTTTGTGTGTAGATTCCTGCTGGATATGTGACATTTATGTTCATTACTTGCCCACTTGGTAAGTTTGATTACTGCTGTGGCCAGAGAGTCTCTGGAAAAAAAGAAAGAAAGAAAGAAAGAAAGGAAGGAAGGAAGGAAGAACATAGATGAGCCAAAGACCTTTGATATATTAGGGTACAATAAATGACAGCAGGAAGTAAACTATTGTCTGAGAGGTGTGGACAAATAAATGGTTAGCACACGTCCTGATAAGTTCTTCTGCTGTTTGAAGAATTTCACACTGGCTTTTCAGAAAGACAGAGTTAATTTCTAGGAGGAATAAAATATTTTCACACTATTTTCCCTAAAGAACAGTTAATTAGGAAGGGTGATATAAGTCAATAATAAATAAATAATAATGGTAGCTCTTAACTAACATTAGCTTAGAATTCATGTGTATTTTCATTTAATCATTACCATAATCCAGATAGGTATTAGAATGTCCATTTTAGAGCTGAGTGGGGTTTACGTGCCTAGACTAGTGTCTCACAGTTAATAGGTGGTGGATTAGAATTCAGACCTGGGTGGTTCTAAATTTAGGCGTCATGTTCTTTGCCTCCATGCTTAATTCCCAACACATAGTCATTAAACTGTGTTTCTTCATGTCAAAATTTTCATTGGTTTACTGAATATCTTTCAGAGGAAATCATGACTGTATGTTTGATAAATCTTGGACAAAATTAAAAGATGAATATTCTCTATGTTATTATATAGTAAATTTCCTAATCATAAAATTCAGACATCTTTATATCTTTTACATCATACTGACCATGTTATTAAATGAATGATGATATGAAATACGTAAATATAAAATTGCATCTTTGAAAAATATTAGACAGATCTATGAGTCAAATTATTATTTTATACCCAAATGTTTAAGTCACTTGTACTCTTAAATGTACTAAAACAAATACACCAACAGGGTATGAGGAAGTCTTATCATTAAGCTTCATTTTTAACTTGTTGATATTTAAAGCATTTGCTATTGCAGGACAACACTCACTACTAATTGTGAAGACCAGACATCCTTTAAGAAGCACTTTGCCTTCCTTTTTGTCTGAGTGCACATGGCATTTCCTAGGGTTATTTCCATGAATTTTCCTTGTGTACTTTCACTGGGGCTTTCATCCAATTTGTGGTTGAAAATATTAAAGTGGTTGCTTGGAAACACTGAAGTTGGAAATTTATGAGTTTTCAGAAGGTTGCATTGAAGTGTAGGGGTAGCATATGGTGATCCGACATGTTTTGTTCTGTAGCCAAGGAGAGGAGTAGACTTCTGTGATCTCTCTAATTATTTCATGGCACTTAAAGTTGCCAAGCTGAATTGGGAAAACAGCAAGGCATCAGGGCTAAGAAAAAACAGAATGTACTTTTTTGTATTCAATATTTATGACGAATTTTTTTTGTTCTTTTAAAAAATTAATTGGAATAGTTTTGGAAATATTAAAGCAGAGGGTAGGTTTTAACTAAAGGATAAAATTAAAGGTTCATTACTTTGGCTGAAATAGAAAGAAAGAATGTTTGTTAATGTAGAAAGAAAAAAGGCAGCAATGAAATGAAGATATTTCATAAGGAAGAGTTTTGGTCCTGAAAGTAAATTTTAACATATCAAAGTCTATTTAATAATTATATAATGGAGGATAACTCAGTTTTTTCAACAACTCAAGAAGATTGTAGATATTAGGAAACAAGGTTAAGGAAGACAAATACAAATAAGAAACTAATAAATGATTAAGGAATTGAAGCCCTAGTAATGCATAGGTATTAATTTGTGTTTTGAACTCTAGGGAAAATATCATGAAAATCTGGGTGAATGAAGGGAATAATTCATTCATTTTCTCATTTTAGAATGTTCATCAAGGACCAGTTGTTTCAGGGACCATGTTAGGATCTAGGGATAAAAGGAAGAGAAAGCATGGTCTTTGCTATCATAGAACTTAAAATTTTTGAGACATAGATATATAAGCCAATATAGAACCCCATATAGAAAGTATAATGATACAAAAATGTTGTGAGGCTTTGTGAACATAGAAGGACATTTACTATAGTCATGGAAAATTAAGAAAATTTCAGATTAGGGTAATTACTGAACAGTTCCAAAATATCATTGGTTTAATAGAATAGGACTTTTCTTGCTCAATCATTGCTATATGTTTTGTATACGTGGTGGGCCCCTTTCACTTGGTGTTTCAAAGGCTTCTGTCCTATGGTTCTGGCATCTCCTAGGGTCATCTCCACTGTTGGATCCTGTGCATCAGGAAGGCAGCGGGGGACAAGGAAGACTTGAGGTATATGCTTAATGGGTTAGGCCAGGAAGCAGGCATAGTCTATTGACCACAACTTAGTTATATGGCTACATTTAATCTCAAGGGAAGCTGTGAACCAGGAAGAGTGAAAATAAGTTTATTGACTGACTAGGCTGCTTATGGAGATTTCATCTAGCTGGGCTGTAAAGATGTGAACCTAGTATCCAAATGAGATTGGGCAAGGATATTCCAGAAAGAAGGAATATCATGATAAAAGACATAGATGTAAAAACCTTATGGGACATTATAAAGGTCAGTGTTGTTGGAGTGTACATTTCAGATGATGATTAATAAGAGATGAAATTCCACTCCTGATGTTTATTCCACAGTTATACTTTCCAGTATATCCAGTTGTCTACTTGACATTTATCCTCTGCTCACTCAAAGACATATCAAATTCAGCCTGTACAAAACTAGCTCCAGGATCTTCTGTTCTGCTTCCTGGCACTTGCCTCACTTCAAACCTAGTCCTTATTCTATCACACAAATTAAAAAAAAAAAAAAAGGAAATGATCCTTGAACACTTCCTCTAATTCCACAAAACTAATATATTACTAAATTTTATATAAGCTAAAATCGATTTTTTCTTGAATATGTTCATTTTGTTCCATTTCAAACTCTACACTCCACTCCAGACTAACATCATCTATTATCAGATCTATCACAATAGGCACCTAACTCATCTCTCCTTTTGCCATCCATTTTTGCTTCTCTTCCATCTATTACATACAGTTATCCATTAGAGACCAGGTCCATTACCACCATGCTAGTCTGCATTTATTGGGTGCTCACAAAGTCCTAGGCATTATTCTACATACATTGTATTGATTGTCTAATTTAGTTTCCATATAGCCCTATATTGCAGGGCCTATTTCCATTTCATTTTATAAATAAATAAACCAAGATTTAGAAGGTTTAGGTAGCTTGCCAAATCTTACACAGCTATCAGACAGGGTAACTTTTAAAAAATGTAGGCAGTCTGCTTCCTAAGCCTGTGTTCTAAATCACTATGCTATATTTTCTCTCAGTATAGATATTTAAACCACTCATTTATTGAATGAATGAATATAATGAAGAAAAAGTGGTGGACTGGCAAGTGCCACATTATAATAAAGAGTCATATTGACACATATTATCTTGTCCATATGTTGGAAAGGAACAATTAAAAGATTTTAAGAAAGCAATGACAGGCACACCTGGGTGACTTAGTCGGTTGAGCACAGTCACAAAAGTAATAAAAACTGATAAAGTGTTCAAGCTTGGAGAAGTTTACTTTGGTCACTTTAAAAGATAGAGAACAGTCAGAAAATATGTTTTAATTTTGCCTAAGTTCTGCTTATTCTGCTTAGTTTTGGCCAGAGCTAATGCTTTCAAGTGATCCCAAATGGACTTTAAATTTGGCTAAATATAAGCACATACTCAAGTAGAAATAGAATGGTACAGCTTTAACTACTTATGTAAATGCTTAAAATAAATATAGCATACAAAATGTGCGTGTGTGTGTGTCTGTGTGTGTGTGTGTGTTTTTGGTGTGTGTGTGTGTGTGTGTGTCTGTGTGTATATACCAATAATTAAAAGAGGTTTCTTAAACAGAATCTATCTTGAGATATTTATTCTGATATTCACAGTATGACCCAATGTATCAATTAAGTAACATGTGATAAAATATGTTGGGCTAAATTTCTAGTTTCTACTTTAAATGCCATAAATCTATTCATGTGTATAGGGTTCAAGATAAAATAGAAAACCTATGTCTAACAAGAATATTCAATGAATATATCAGAAAATATAATCACAAAAAATACTAAAGGTTCTGCAAAATGCTTTGCAGTTTTGCTGAATGTGTAGGACCTGTATTTTCTGAACATGTAGAGTCCCTCTGTGCATTATTTAACTTTCAAAGCAATGAATTGCAAGGGCTAGAGTTATAGAATGAATTCTTTATAGGAGAGAATTTGAGGAGGGACACAGAAGGAGACAATGGCAAATGAGAAGGGAAATTTCTTCTATGTTCCTCTCTCTGTAAGTGCACATTTCTAGTGCAGGGAGAACATGTAGCTACATAATTAATAATTCATTAGCATGAGGTTTCTCAGAAAAAAAGAAATAAAAGAAAATTTGCATGTACTGTTATGAATCTTTTTCTGTATTGTATATTGAGTTTCATTTATTTTTCCCAACCCTAACTGTATCCAGCTTCATTAAAGATACTTTTCATAAACAATCATGATATTTCAGGGAGGACATGGGCAGACAGTCATTAACAGTATACAACAACTTTCCAACCCCCTTCTTCAGTGGACTAACAAAATCAGAAAGCCGCTACAAAACCCAGGTGAAGTCTTCATGTGATGCTCTGAACAGGGCAAGTTTAGAGTGAGGGTTGACATTTCACATTTAGCATGTTGCTTAAGAGCTTTTCATAAGATGACCCCGACTTTCAGAAAGTGAAATGAAACTGGAAGAAATATCAATCTGAAGATTCACAAGCTAAAAATGGAACTCTTTTGAGGGATGCCATCTCCATGGTGACAAGTCCAAATTGTCTAACACACTGGAAACTATTTTTTGAACTCAGGTTCCAATAGGTCTCTGGGCTTAAGGGAGTCAAGTCTACATCGAAGATGGAGTACATAAAAATGAATTTTAGTTTTTCTGCACCACAAGGCATTTGTGCCAAGGTGGTTAATGTGTAGAGCCTGGTTCCCCTATCCTTGTGCATGCGCACACTCTCTCTCTCTCTAGTAAATAATAAATAAGATCTTAAAAAAATATGACTGTGTGTGTGTGTGTGTGTGTACACACATCTATCTATCTATCTCTCTACCTATATACCACATTAAGAAATTTTAAAAATTGGGGCATCTGCGTGGCTCAGTTGTTGAGTATCTACCTTTGTCTCAGGTCATAAACCCAGGATCCTGGGATTGGGCCCCATGTTGGGCTCCCTGCTCTGTGAGCCTGCTTCTCCCTCTCCCTCTGCCTGCTGCTTCCCCTGCTGTGCGTGCGCGCGCTCTCTCTCTCTGTCAAATAAATAAATAAAATCACTAAAAAAAAAAAAAGATCTTAAAAATGCATATCATATCATCACTTAAGAAGATACCCCCAATTTAATACTCATTTCTGATGGTTTAAAAATTAAAAACTGTTAGAAAACCAGGAATAAGACAATTGAACTAATACATAATGCCTATCTTTATAACGTTTTTTTAAAAGATTTTATTTATTTATTTGATAGAGAGATCACAAGAAGGCAGAGAGAGAGGGGGAAGCAGGATCCCTGCTGAGCAGAGAGCCATATGCGGGGCTTGATCCCAGGACCCTGAGATCATGACCTGAGCCGAAGGCAGAGGCTTAACCCACTGAGCCACCCAGGCGCCCCCCTTAATTCCTATCTTTAACCAAAAAATCTGTATTATACCTAATAGTGACTCACTAAAATCATTTATTTTGAAGTCTGGAAACAAGCTAATGTTAATATTTACTAATCTTTTTATGAAATTTTTTTAATTTTTAATTTTTTATTAATATATAATGTAATATTAGCCCTAGGGGTACAGGTCTGTGAATTGTCAGGCTTACACACTTTACAGCGCTCACCATAGCACATACCCTCCCCAGTGCCATAACTCAACCCCCCTCTCCCTACCCCCTACCCCTGGCAACCCTCAGTTTGTTTTTTGTGATTAAGAGTCTCTTAAGGTTTGTCTCCCTCCTGATCCCTTCTTGTTTCATTTTTTCCTTCCCTACCCCACAAACCCCCCACATTGCTTCTCAAATTCTTTATATCAGGGATATCATATGATAATTGTCTTTCTCTGATTGACTTATATCACTTGGGTACTGCCTCTTGTTCTTTTTTTTGTGGTGAGTTTTTCCGCCTTGTCATTTTATCCAGATAAGAATATATTAACGAGAGAATAAAATACTAAAAGGGTGGAAAAGACTCCAGAAAAATGAATTCTAACCAAAGCAGAAGAGATCTAAAACCGGGGGTGGGGGGTGGGTAAAAGACCGGGGGGGGGGGAAAGAAAGAAAAAATAAAACATAAAAAATTTTATATATATATATATATATATATATATATATATATATATATATATATATTAGACTACTGAATAGAACAGAGCCACCCACTTGATTTTGGGTATATTTTGGTCTCTTAGAAGAAACGACCTCCCAAAATTTTAAAGAAAAAAAAGTATATATATACATATATGTATGTGTGTATATATATATATACACACACATACACACAAAATAAGGGTAAAAACGATGAAGGGATGGAATATGACTGTAAAGATGAAAATTTAAAAAAAAATTAAAAAAAGAATTGATAAGATAAGTTGGCTGGGCAAAGAAAGAAAAATAAGGTGGAGAAAATTTGCTCAGGCTGGACACTAGAACAAAGCCCTGTGCTAGATTTAGGGTATATTTTGATCTTTTAGAAGAAGTTGTATCCCCAATTTTTTAGAAGAAAAAACCCTATATGTATACAAAAAATAAAGTTAGATACAATGAAGGAGAAAATAGGACTATAATAATGAAGGTTTAAAAAGATTTTTTTTTAGAAAGCTATTATTAAGATAAACTAGTTAAAAAACTTTAAAAGAGGAAAGAGGAAAAGTTTAAAAAATAGAATAAGAAAAAAATTAAAAAAATAAAAGTTAAAAATTAAAAATTTAACTTTGCAAGACTAAAGGATCATGGGGGAAAAGCCATGAATTGTATGTGTTGCTTTCCCCTAGCTGGAGTTCTGCTGTTCTCCTTGATTGGTGAGCTTGGTTTTGGCTGGATGTTCTTGCTGATCATCTGTGGGAGGGGTCTGTTGCAGTGATTCTCAAATGTCTTTGCCCAAGGTGGAATTGCATTGCCCTTGCCAGGGATCTAAGTAATCTGCTCAGGTTCACCCTTGGACCTGAGTCCTGAGTTTGTAGGTGTTTGGAATAGTTTGATACCTATCTAGCTGAACTGGAATCTGATGTCATTTCAGTTTCCCACTCCTCCACCATCTTGCCTCTCACTTTCCACTTCCTAAAGTTTTTTCACTTTATTGTTTAGTCTATTATGTGTCACCCAAATGTATCTCTTAATACCTCCATACATTAGCATGATGGGATTCTATCTGACATTGAAGTTGTTGATACATAATTTGTATTCTTCAGTTATGTTATTATCTCTGACTTGAATAAAAACTGTGAAAGTATGGATATCACCTATTTATTTCATAGAATCATAAACATTAATGGAAATTCTTTAATCTCTTTCCACATTGTGTAAGAACATTTATTACTGTCAACGGAGTAGGCATTTTGGGAAATTAAAATTCATCACTATTATCAAGAACAAAGTAAACAGCATTCCAGATTCATAGTTTCTAGTTTAAAAGAGCTCTCCATATGCTGCTGCTTCTTTCTGAAGTGGCCTTCCCACTCATGCAAATGTATGATTTCCTTTGTAAAACCTCTTGTCCAGTTCTGTCCCAGCAGCCAACCTATCTTTTGATTAATGCCTAATGCTCATCAAAGCTTGCCCCCTAATACTATATTTTTCACAATGTAATGTATTTTTCTGGCTACACATCTGCTCTTCTACTGAGACTGTGAACATTAAACATAAGCACTGTGCTGTTATTCATCTTTATATCATCAATGACCAGAAAAGAGTACATATTCAGTAAATATTGAAGAAATCACTGGGACTCATATGAAGCTATTTTGACAAGGTGGCATTTGGTTAGAATAAGTAGTCAAAAGGAAAGCTCTGGAATGAAAATTATTGGAGATTTTGTTTCCACATGTGTGCAGCTTGTTTCCTTCAGTTACTCACATTTATACATATTTCACTGCACTTGTTATTTCACACATTCTTTGCCATTGTCAATATAAATCTGGAAGCACAATGGATAATACTGTGCTCATAACTGGACAACTTCTTTTGGTTTGTATTTTCTTGGTGAGCTAGGCAGTTCTTTCTGGATAGAACATACCTGGTCAGTTTGGAATCCCTGGAAAGATACAGATCAAATTTTAAGTATAATGTAAAAATAGAGGTTCAACATTTTTTTCCTGAACTTTAGTAGGAGACTTACTCCTTAATGCTTATAACAGAGGATAAGCTATGGGTGCCTGAGTGGCTCAGTTGGTTAAGCAACTGCCTTTGGCTCAGATCATTATGCTGGAGTCCTGGATCCAGCCACGCATTGGGCTCCCTGCTCAGCAGGGAGTCTGCTTCTCCCTCTACCTGCTGCTCCTCCTGCCTGTGCTCTCTCTCTCTCTCACTCTCATTCTATCTCAAATAAATAAATAAATAATCTTTAAAAAAGGATAAGCTATAAATATTAGCTGCAATAACTTGGCTTTGTTTAAAATGACAAAGAATTTTTTAATAAAATTAAATATGAAGTAATAGTCATAATAAATAAAGTTTGGATGTAGTCGAGATTTCCACTTACAGCAAAATGGCAAACTAGACTACCTGAAAAACCTTAACTGGAAGAAAGAATGATAAATAAAAACGTAATATGCATGGATGTATTCCTGGAAACCTATAAACTTCTATGACTGAAACAGATAGAAATTGACAACATGAATAGACCAATAACTAGTAACAAGATTGAGGCAGTGATCAAAAACCTCCCAAAAAACAAGAGTCCAGGACCTGATGGATTCCTTGTGGGAATTCTACTAACATTCAAAGAAGAAATAATACCTATTCTCCTGAAGCTGTTTCAAGAAATAGAAACAGAAGGAAAACTTCCAGACTCTTTCTATGAAGCCAGCATTACCTTGATCCCTAAACCAGGCAAAGACCCAACCAAAAAGGAGAATTTCAGACAAATATCCCTGATGAATATGGATGCCAAGATTCTCAACAGGATCCTAGCTAATAGGATCCAACAGTACCTTAACAAGATTATCCACCATGACCAGGCGGGATTTATCCCTGAGATGCAGGGGTGGTTCAACATTTGCAAACCAATCAATGTGATAGAACAAATCAATAAGAGAAGAGAACCACACAGTCCTTTCAATTGATGCAGAAAAAACATTTGACAAAATACAGTCCTTTTCTTATTAAACTCTTTAGAGTATAGGGATAGAGGGGACATTCCTCAACTTCATAAAATCCATCTATGAAAAACCCACAGAGAATATCATTCTCAATGGGGGAAAGCTGAAAGCCTTCCCATTGAGATTAGGAACACGACAGGATGCCCAATCTCCCCACTATTGTTCAACATAGTACTAGAAGTCCTAGCCACATCATTCAGTCAATGAAATAAAAGGTATTCAAATTGGCAAAGAAGAAGTCAAACTCTCTCTCTTTGCAGATGACATGATACTTTATGTGGAAAACCAAGAAGACTCCACCCCCCCCAAAAAATCATACAGTAGTTCAATAAGGTGGCAGGATATAAAATCAATACACAGAAAACAGTTGCTTTCTTATACACTAAGAATGAAACTGTAGATAGGGAAATTAGAGATTTGATTCAACTTACAATAGCACCAGAAACCATAAGATTAGGTTGGAATAAACCTAACCAAAGAGGTAAAGGATCTATTACTCCAGGAACTATAGAACACTCATGAAAGAAATTGAGGAAGACACAAAAAGATGGAAAAACATTCCATCCTCATGGATAAGAAGAATAAACATTGTTAAAATTACCCTTAGTAATGCATAGGTGTTAATTTGTGTTTTGAACTCTGTCTGGGGAAAATGTCATGAAAATCTGGGTGAATGAATGGAATAATTCATTCATTTTCTCATTCTTAAAATGTTCACCAAGAACCAGTTGTCCTCAGTAGGCCCAGAGTAGCATTGTCTCCTGATCCTGTTACATAATAGAAATATTGGAAAGAAATTATAAAGTATTTTTAAAATGTCAAAAATCATAAGTAAATATTTATAAAAATAGGAATTGAGCAAGATGTCATGACCAAAAGACATAAAATTTTGAAATAAAAAATCAAATAGATTTTGAGAAATTAAAATGTATTTTTCTTTAAAATGGTATGTACTAATAAGATGGTTATTTACAGTATTATATATATCCAAATATATTACTCAGAAAGAGAAATATAGAGATAAAGATATTGATAACCTGAGACATTTATCAGATTGAGTGAGAAATTCAACGTTCAATTTGTAGACATTCCTTAGCTGAAGACAGAAAAGAAGACCGCTTGTTCAAAAGATAATGTCTGATAATTTTAGTATTGATGAATGACAGAAATCATCTAATCTAGGAACATTAGAGGCAATATAAGTTGAAAGAAAGGAAGGAAGGAAGAAAGAAAGAAAAAAAAAGAGAAGAAAAGGTCATATATATAAATTCAAGTAAAAGTGAAACAATATAAAATCAAGAAGATCTGAAAGATGAAGAAAAATACATTGTTTACAAAAGAACAGCAATTAGATTGGTAGCATTAAAAGAAGCCAGAATATAATAGTATGTTCAGAAGACTGGGAGAATATAATTGTAAATCTAGGGAGCTAAAGTATTTGTTAAGATAAAGAAAAAAATTATGCTATGTTGTATATTTAAAAGTTGCAAGATCTTAAAATTTCTCATCACTAGAAAAAATCTATAACAATGTGTGGTAATGGATATTAACTAGAATTATTGTGGTGATCATTTCACTATATATATATATAAATATTGAATATTATGTTGTACAATTGAAACTAATATAAAGTTAAATGTCAATTGTATCTCGATAAAAAATTTTCAGACATGAGCAAAGAGTTTTCCACCCATAAAATCTGCTGAAAGAATTCTTTAAAGTAATTTCTATGCCCAACTTGGGACTCAAAGAAAGAACCCCAAGACAAAGTGTTGTATGCCCTACCAACTGAGTCAGCCAGGCATCCCACCTACTGAAAAAATTTTAAAAGGATATTCAAAAAGAAGTAAAGTGAACTCAGAAGTAAGAAATGGGAAGCAAAAGGAAATGGCATAAAATGGACCAATGAGACCAATAAAATAGAGAATCAAGAAACAGGCCGCATTCATATAGTCTATTAATTTATTACAGAAGTAACATTGCAAAGATATAGAGAAGGTACTGAGTCAATTGGATATCTATATGAAAAAATCATCCTGGCACCTACTTCACCCCATACACAAAATGCAATTTCAGAATTAATTTAATATGTAAAAAGTTAAAAAAAATGAGTTTTTTGAAAGAAGATGTGATAGAATATCTTCATGACCTTAGAGCTGGCAAAGATTTATCAAACAGAACATAAAGAGAAAAGTAATACACTGGATTCCATTAAAGTTAAGAATTCTTGTTCAATAAAGGATGCCATTAAGAGAGTAAAAAGACCAAAAAAAAAAAAAAAAAAAAAGAGAGAGAGAGAGAGAGAGTAAAAAGACAAGTTACATAGTAGAAGAATATATACATCTGGAAATACATTTGTAATACATATATCTGGAAAAGGACTTATATTTACAATATAAAAAGATTAAATCAATTAATTTATACATGTCACAAAAACACCAGAAAAGTTAATAGAAAAATTGGCAAAACATACCAAAGAAGATTCCAGATCATTAAAAAAGCATATGAAAGTGCTTTTCACTAGTCATAAGTTCATGAAAAATTAAAACTGCAGTGAGATATCACTGCATGCATACTACCTCGGTTAAAATGAAAAAGATATACCAAGCGTTGGGAACAATGTGGAGCAACTAGAATTCCTACACTATTGATGGGAAAATAAATTAGTACAACCACTTTAGAAAATTGGTTGGTTGTAGCTATAAAGTTGAATATGTACATATCTCAGGTCCCAATGATTTTGAACTGGCCTCAGTTTACTTACTGCTAAAACATAGTATTACCTATTTCATAAGGTTATTATAAGTATGAAATTAAAGTGATTACATTTAAAAAACAGAAAACCCTATGGTATTACTTTATTTTACTATTCATGACAGTGTACAGTATTTTGCATACTCTGGATGCTTAAAAGTTGATTAAATCAAATAATCTGGATATACTCAAAGAAAATTTCTTATTAAACCATTGAGGAGACAAAATAAAGTTTTGCTTTAGTAAAAAACGAAGTGAAAGTCGTATCAATGCAAATCTCTGAAATACTACTTCCCAGTGTCATGTTTAGGTGCCTGGATTTTAAACTGGGTTCAAATTCCAGTTTTGTAACTTATTAGGAGTACAACTTATGTCAAGTCACTCAATCTCTTTGAGTCTCTATTTTCTTTCCTCCTTTCTCAAATAAACATAATATGTCTAACATAGTATAAGCACTCAATGATATTAGTTTTTTATTGTTTTATATTTATATTATATATATTTATATTTATATATATTTATGTTGTTTTATAGTATTTACAGTAGAGGTAGAGAGGAGTATCATAAAATGTTTTAAATCTCTAGGTTCATTAAATGAACAAAAGTAGTGTCAGAATCAATGAATAAGTAAGGAAACAAACAAAAACCAGAAATACCTTGTGGTATTGAGGATGCATTCCCAGGCATCATAAATAAAACACCCATCTGCAAAATACACTTTTTTAGAACTTATAAACATTCAATATATGCATAGAAAAAGGTATCTTTTATTAGGTAATTTTTCTCTAGTTTTGATTTCACTTTTTGATTCTCAAGTACTACAGAGATTTGATGTAATATTGCTATTTCAAGAAAGAGTTACAGGTTGTTTGTTGTGTTGTGTTGTTTTGGGCTATGTTGGTGTGATTGGATGGATCAATAGATCTTGAGCTTTATCCAATTTTTAACCAACTATGTTATTGGATAAATTCTTTACCCAGATGGCATCACTGTCATGTAACAGCAGCTTTCAGATTTATAGATACAATGTCCTGGTGGAAGAGCCTCTTGGGAAGTTATTTTCAAACAGTGTTCTTAGAAGTTCTGTGAAATTCATTTTGACATTGGATGGGGAAGAGTTTGAGATGAGAGGGCAGAGTTCTCAGGGTACTCCCAACTCAACTATAATGATTCCTTTATTTAACTACTGTTTATACATTAAGCTTCTTTATATAATAGGAATTGGGGGGTTGGATATTGCTATTCTTAATCACAGCTACTTTTAAGAATGGAATTAGTAATTGTAGGAACATTTTGTTTATTTGTGTAGGCACATTCAACAGTAAAAGAAGGGGTATGCTTAATTAATTCTGTATAATAAAGAACAAAATACTTTGGTCCTGTAGAGCAATCTGCTAAGAATGGTGAGAAGGAAAGGAAGGAGAGAGTCTGTCTCATTCCTGGACCAATTCCCACTTGGGGCTGGGGATTCCCAGCACACCAACAAATAATTCTTGGAGCACAGCTGGGTGTCCTATAATTCAAATCAATTCTGACACTACCTACCCAAAGGTTAAGGGTTCAATCTACAAGACTGCCTCTCCATTTGGGTCCCATTTTAGACTTCAGTTGCAAGTCTAATTCCTTTGCTTCTGAGGGACAAACTACATATTCGTGGTTCCCATGATCTCCTCCTTGGACTTTAGCAGCCAGTCCAAAGTCCAGGTTGTTACCAACTGGCTAGAAATCAGAGGTTCCAGTGACTTCCTTGGATTTAATTAATTTGCTAGAACAGCTCACAGAACTTAGAGAAATATTTTACTTACTAGATCACAGGTTTATCATAAAAAGATATAATTCAGGAACAACTAGATGAAAGAGATTTATTTGGCAAGGTATGGGGGAAGGGAAGAGAATCTTCCATGTCCTTTCCAGGTGCTCCATTTCCCCCAAATTTCCATGCATTTACCAACACTGAAGATATTTGAACCCTGTCCTGTATAGAGGCTTCACTACAAATTCAAGATTGATTAAATTATTAGCCAGTGGTGACTGATTTAATGCCCAGGACTTCTCCCCTCCCCTGGAGGTAGAGGTTGTTGTGGAGACTGAGATGTCCCACCCTTTAATCCTTGCTTGGTTCTCCTGGAACCGGTTTACTTCCTTAGGTGTGGGTCCAAAAGTTACTTCATTAACATAACAAGAAATACTTTTGTCAATCAATACTTCGCAAATGCCAATGGTTTTGGGAGCTGTGACTGTAGCTTATTGAATTATGAACATTCCTTACAGCTTATATTCGTCAGAGAGCTTAGATGTTTGACAATGTACCTAGAAGCAGTTCTCTTGGAAGAGGGGCAAAAAGATAGAGGAATCCATAAAAATGGTAATGAGATTAGAGACTGGCAATTTTGGGCCTGTGTTGGTTACATTAACCATTAGTTTAAATGGTTTACTTTTTCTCTTCTCTCCCTACCCACCTCCCCCTTTTTTGCAAGAGTACAGAAGAGTAGAAATTAAAATAAAAATATTTGAAATAGTGATTTCATTAAAATGGCATTGGTACCGTAAGTCAGCAATATTCTGGGTTCCATGTAGGAGAAATGTGAAAAAAGGGAGAGTTATCTTCCTTATTTGTGCAGAGAACCCTGACCACAATGAAGCCACCCTTTAGACATTGTAGACCCTAGACTGTTCACTGGTGGCATCAGTGATAGAGGTCCTTTTGGTACAGAAGTACGGCAATCAAAGAGAGGCATTTGTCTTTGTTAAAATGTTCAGACTACCCAAAGAAATCTATAGATTTAAAGCAACTGCATTAAAATACCAACCACATTTCTCACAGAATTAGAACAAATAACCTAAAATTTGTATGGAACCATAAATACCCCAAATAGCTAAAGGAATCACAATTCCAGATTTCAAGATATACTACAAAGCTGCAGTAATCAAAACAGTATGGTACCAGGATGCCTGGGTGGCTCAGTTGGTTGGGCGGCTGACTTCGGCTCAGGTCATGGCCCTAGCATCCTGGGATCGAGTCCCGCATTGGACTCCTTGCTTGGCAGGGAACCTGCTTCTCCCTCAGCCTCTGCCTGTCACTCTGTCTGCCTGTGCTTGCTCTCTGTCTCTCTCTCTGACAAATAAATAAACAAAATCTTAAAAAAAAAAAAAACCAGTATGATACCTGCATAAAGTAGACACAGAGATCAATAGAACAGAATAGAGAGCTCAGAAATAAACCCACAAATATATGGTCAATAAACCTACGATAGAGGAGACAAAATATGCAATGGGGAAAAGACAGTCTCTTTAATAAATGTTTTGGGAAAACTGTACAGCAACACATAAAAGAATGAAACTTGACCACTTTCTTACACCATACACAAAAAGAGACTCAAAATAAATTAATGACCTAAATGTGAGACCTGAAACCATAAAAATCCTAGACGAGAGCACAGGCAGTAATTTCTCTGATATCAGCCATAGCAACATTTTTCTAGAAATGTCTCCTAAGGTAAGGGAAACAAAAGCAGAGGTAAGCTACTAGAACTACATCAAAATAAAAATCTTCTGTACAGAAAAAGAAACAATAAAAGAAAACCTACTGAATGGGAGAAGTTATTTCGCAAATGATATATCAATAAAGAGTTATATCCAAAATATAAGAAGAACTTGTACAACTCAATACCAAAAAATCCCAAATACTCCAATTAAAAAATGAAGAGACATTTTCCCTAGGAGATATACAGATGGCCAACAGACGCATGAAAAGATGCTCAACATCACTCATCATTAGGGAAATGTAAATCAAAATCACAGTGGGATATCACCTCACAACTGTCAGAATAGCTAAAATCAAAAACACAAGAAACAATGAAAATTGGTGAAGATGTGGAGAAAAAGGAACCTTTGAGTACTGCTGGGAATGCAAACTGATGCGGAAAGACAGTATAGAGTTTCCTCAAAAAATTAAAAAAATGGAATTGCCATATGATGCAGTAATTATACTACTGGATATTTACCTGTAGAATATGAAAACACTAATTTGAAAAGGTATATTCACACCAAAGTTTATTGCAGCATTATTTACAATAGCCAAATTGTGGAAGCAGCCCAAGTGTCCATCTATACATGAATGGATAAAAAAGATGTGGTATATATACACAATGGAATGTTAGCCATAAAGAAGAATGAATTATCTTGCCATTTGTACCAACATAGATGAATCTCAAGGGTATTAGGTTAAGTGAAATAAATCCATCAGAGAAACACAAATACCATATGCTTTCACTCATATATGGAATTTAAGAAACAAAACAAATGAACAAAGAAAAATACCAAACAGACTGAACTATACAGAACAAATTGATGGTTACCAGGGGGAGGTGGGTGGGAAGATGGTTGAAACAGGTAAAGGAGACTAAGAATCCACTTATCATAATAAGCACTGAGTAATGTGTAGAGTTGTTGAGTCACTACATGGTATATCTAATACTAATGTAACACTGTATGTTAATTATACTGGAATAAAAAAAAGAGGCATTTCTCTACCCATTCATTTACATACCCCTTCAACAAAGATTTATTGGGGCTGCAGACAATGTACTAAGAATTTAACTGAGTAACACAAATCCCTTTATTCAGGGAAGTGTTGGACCAAACAGATAAGCAGGTCTGTACTTCCAGGGTATTATGAAAGAGGAATATACTGTGTAATATAAGAATATTTGGATGGGCAGTCAAGATTAGTCAGGGATTTCTCAGATCTGGGCCAAAACCTGAGTGGTAAAAGAGTAGATGTTAGAAGAATATTTTCATGTCGAGGGAATAGTGATTGTGAAGCTCACAGACACAAGACAAAACTAATTTGTGGAATATTTTGGAAAACTGCATGCCATTATCTCTTGAATCCTTCTTTAGGTTATTTAAATAAATCATGAGATTCATAAAATATGGATTCTAAAATAATCAGAAGAAAGAGGCACATTTCTGCAATTTGGTTTCTTAACTCCTCTGGGCTTTCCACTTTTTAATATTGACTCTTAATATTTCTATTAGTTGCCACTCTTTTCAGCTGGCATTTTATGGTATCTTAGGTCAAGTTTTGTGTGTGCTAAGCAATTGCTGTGGATTTTTTTTGGGGGGGGGTTGGATCATAAAGAAAGCTCCAAAACGTTTTTGTCCTCACAGTACCTCAGTCATTGCCTGTGCAGAACAAAAACCAATCTCTGTATTTTTATATAAACCTTTTATCTTAAAAATTTACAAATCCAACTAGATATTTTGTTTGTTTAGATGGTCTTGATAGGTATGCTCCTTAGCTGTCCGCCTCACAAGTGGGCAGTTTCTATAATGAAATGATGTTAAAATTTTGTGATGTGCTCTGATATCCATACCAGGTGTCTGTGATTCAGGTAGATAATTTTGGCAGTGTTCTGCAAAGTTAGAAAAACATTGCTCTGTGGGTCTCTGAGAAACATTTGTGATTTTTCTTATGTGCATCATGCTAGTAGCAACTTCTAATCAGCAGGAAAACACAGGGCATGAGCAATTTATCCATTAAGTGAGTCATATAAGGCAAGAGAAAAAAGAGAGACTTGCTGATGCTTAAAAGTGATATTTTTACATTTTGGTCGAAGATTATTTCCCATAAGTGTTATAACATATGCTAAGCTGGAAGTGGTTTTGTTCAGTTGTTAGTGAGGTAACAAAATCTCAACATTTTAAATATGATTTTTAAAAATAACTCAAAAATATCTATTGGTATTTCCCTCAGGACTACTTAAGAATCACTTTTGATTTGAGAGGACTGAGTTTTAAAATAACTTTTGAAAAATAAGAAAAATCATCTAAGTTTACCAATTAATCTAGAAATAACATTTAAAAACCAAAGAACAAAAATGGAAGAACTCAAATGTTAGAAATCTTCTAATTAAAGAATTTTAAAACCAAAATTTTGAAGTACAATTATATTCATATCACTACCTAGTTTTCTACATTACTTTCACAATTTTTTATTTTGAAAAATTCAAATATATGTAAGAGTTGTAAGAATAGCACATTCACCAAAGGATAACAT
This sequence comes from Martes martes, assembly GCF_963455335.1. Taxonomy (NCBI): domain Eukaryota; kingdom Metazoa; phylum Chordata; class Mammalia; order Carnivora; family Mustelidae; genus Martes; species Martes martes. The sequence goes on along the minus strand of NC_137891.1, from coordinate 51,961,809 downwards.
TTAGTAACATTTCCTTTGTCTTCCTCAAATATTTCAGTGTGTACCTTCAAAACACAAGAATACTCTTCCTACTTTACTACACTAAAATTATCACAATCAGGAAATGTAACATTGAAAAATACAATTATTTAATATATAGTTTATGTTCAAATTCCTCCAGTATCTGAATAAAATCCTTGATAGGTTTTTTGATCCTGAGTACATTAAGAATACCACATTGTAGGGGTGCCTGGGTGGCTCAGAGGATTAAGCCTCTGCCTTCGGCTCAGGTCATGATCTCAGGGTCCTGGGATTGAGCCCCGCATTGGGCTCTCTGCTCAGCAGGGAGCCTGCTTCCTCCTCTCTCTTTGCCTGTCTCTGCCTACTTGTGATTTCTGTCTGTCAAATAAATAAATAAAAGTCTGAAAAAAAAAAAAGAACAACACATTCTATTTAGTTATTTTCTTTGGTCTGTTAATAAAGTAAAGCTTTGTTGACTATTAACTTACATGAAAGCTAAATTTATCACACTTAATTTAAGTAGGAGAGACACCATCTTGACAACATCTTACCAGTATCTCAAGACAGAGTGAAGCTCAAATGGTTTTAAAGATTTTATTTATATATTTGAGAGAGAGAGTGAGAGAGAGCATGAGAGGGGAGAAGGTCAGAAGGAGAAAGAGACTTTCCGTGGAACTGGGAGCCTGATGTGGGACTTGATCCTGGTACTCTGGGATCATGACCTGAGCTGAAGGCAGTTGCTCAGCCAACTGAGCCACCCAGGCGCCCTCAAATAGTTTTAAATTGGAAGAATGCACTTCAATATGGATTAATCTAATTTTTTCTCATGATTTGATTGAAGCTAAATATTTTTTCCAGGCATACCACAAAGGTGATTTTTTTGGTCCTCTGTACAGAATATGATGTTATTTGATCCATTATTGGTGACATGTGACTTGACTTGATCATTTCAATAAGGTGTAATCCCTCAGATTTATTCATTGCACAAGTTCTTTTTAATAAGTAATCTGTAGGGAGAAACTTTATGGGGATAGGACCATCATGTCCTGCATATATTCACCAGTATTATCAGCACTCATTATTTCTTTATTATTTTGATAGGTGAAAAATAATACATTTTAAGTTCTATAATTTTTTCAACATTTGTTAACTGATTTGTCCATAAGGAAGAGCTTTTCATTTTCCTCACCTTGTAATTCTTATTATTTAACAACAATATAGACTTTCAGTTCCTTTCTTACTCTTTTTTTAAAAGGTATTTTTTAAAAAAAATTATTTAATTTTATTTTATTTTCAGTGTTCCAAAATTCATTTTTTCAAAGATCTTATTTATTTATTTGAGAGAGAGAGAAAGAGAGCTAGCTAGTGAGAGCAGGAGCGGGGAGGACAGGGAGAAAACAGACTCCCCATGAGCGGGGAGCCCAATGTGGGGCTTAGTGCTCAATCCCAGGAACCTGGATCATGAACTGAGCAGAAGGCAGGCATTTAATTGACTGAGCCACCCAGGGACTCCTCCTTTTTAATTTCAATGAATTATCTCCTTATTTATATTGATACCCAAGTAGTCCTACATTTGGCTAGTGGGAGCCTATTCAGGCTGCCTTTAGGATCTTTTTGATATGCTCCCATCATTTTTTAAAGTCCCCATCACCTTTCTCTGTAACAAAGAGACTTCCTAGCCTTACCTTATACTTTCCCAGGCTTAGCCCTGTATCAGCATTTCTCCAAGCAACCAAAGTTTTTACTCCTATCCATTTCCATGCCATTGTCACCCAGCCCTGCAGGTAGTCAAATTCACTGGTTTTAGGTTTTCATTTCCTGTATTTATTTATTTTTAACTAAGTCATTACTTATTAAATATTTCTACTCTTTTTTCTTATCCAAAAAAGTAGTGTATTATAGATACTTTGTTGAGCTCAATTTTTTTTTTCCATGAAAAATGTCTATCCTGGAAATTACTACATATGAGTTCATAGAAACCTTCTTTATATATATATATATATATATTTTTAAGATTTTATTTATTTATTTGACAGACAGAGACTGCAAGTAGGCAGAGAGGCAGGCAGAGAGAGAGGAGGAAGCAGGCTCCCTGCTGAGCAGAGAGCCCGATGTGGGGCTCCATCCCAGGACCCCGGGATCACGACCTGAGCCGAAGGCAGAGGCTTTAACCTACTGAGCCACCCAGGCGCCCCAGAAACCTTCTTTATATTTTTGTTTAAAGCTGCATAATACTTTATTTTGTGGTTAACAGTCATTTGCCAGTCAATCTTCTATTGTATTTTTGTGTTTTGTTTTGTTTTGTTTTGCATTCTCTCTTCATTTTTAAAAAAAATTTTTAATTAACATATACTATATTATTTGTTGCTGGAGTACAGGTCTGTGATTCATCAGTCTTACACAATTCACAGCGCTCACCATAGCATGTACCCTCCCCAGTATCCATCACCCAGCTGACCCATCACTGCCCCCTCCCCTCCAGCAACCCTCAGTTTGTTTCCTGAGATTAAGAGTTTCTTATGGTTTGTCTCCCTCTCTGATTTCACCTTGTTTCATTTTTCCCTCCCTTCCCCTATGATTCTTTGTCTTGTTTCTCAAATTCCTCATATCAGTGAGATCATATGATAATTGTCTTTCTCTGGTTGACTTATTTCGTTTGGCATAATACCCTCTAGTTCCATCCACTTCATTGAAAATGGCAAGATTTCATTTTTGATGGCTGTATAATATTCCATCGTGTTGACTATACCACACCTTCTTTATCCATTCCTTCACCTTCTTTATCCATTCATCTGTGGATGGACATCTAGGTTCTTTCCATAATTTGGCTGTTGTGGACATTGCTGCTATAAACATTGGAGTGCACGTGCCCCTTTGGATCACTACATTTGTATCTTTAGGGTAAATACCCAGTAGTGCAATTGCTGGGTCATAGGGTAGCTCTATTTTCAACTTTTTGAGGAACCTCCATGCTGTTTTCAAGAGTGGCTGCACCAGCTTGCATTCACACCAACAGTGTAGGAGGGTTCCCTTTCTCCACATCTTTGCCAATATCTGTTGTTTCCTGACTTATTAATTTTAGCCATTCTGACTGGTGTGAGGTGGTATCTCATTGTGGTTTTGATTTGTATTTCCCTGATGCTGAGTGATGTGGAGCACTTTTTCATGTGTTGGCCATCTTGATGTCTTCTTTGCAGAAATGTCTGTTCATGTCCTCTGCCCATTTCTTGATTGGATTATTTGTTTTTTGGGTGTCGAGTTTGATAAATTCTTTATAGATTTTGGATACTAACCCTATATCTGATATGTCATTTGCAAATATCTTCTCCCATTCTGTTGGTTGTCTTCTAGTTTGTTGACTGTTTCCTTTGCAGTGCAAAAGCTTTTTATTTTGATGAAGTCCCAATAGTTCTTTTTTGCTTTAGTTTCCCCTATTTTTGAAGATGTGTCTAGCAAGAGGTTGCTGCCTGTGTTCTCCTCAAAGATTTTGATGGATTCCTGTCTCACACTGAGGTCTTTCATCCACTGTTGAGTCTATTTTTGTGTATGGTGTAAAGAAATGGTCCAGTTTCGTTCTTCTGCATGTGATTGTCCAATTTTCTCAACACCATTTGTTAAAGAGACTGTCTTTTTTCTATTGGTATTCTTTTTCTTTTTTTAAGATTTTATTTATTTATTTGACAGACAGAGATCAAAAATAGGCAGAGAGGCAGGCAGAGGGGTGGGAAGCAGTCTCCCTGCTGAGCAGAGTGCCCAACGTGGGTCTCTATCACAGGACTCTGGTATCATGACTTGAGCCAAAGGCAGAGGCTTTAACCCACTGAGCCACACAGGCGCCCCTATTGGGTATTCTTTCCTGCTTTTTCAAAGATTAGTTGGCCATAGAGTTGAGGGTCTGTTTCTGGGCTCTCTGTTCCACTGATCTATGTGTCTGTTTCTGTGCCAGTACCATACTGTCTTGATGATTACAGCTTTGTAATAGAGTTTGACGTCTGAAATTGTGATGTCACGAGCTTTGTTTTTCCACATTCCTCTGGCTATTTGGGGTCTTTTCTGGTTCCATACAAATTTCAGTATTATTTGTTCCATTTCTTTGAAAGAAAGTTGATGGTCTTTTGATAGGGATTGCATTAAATGTGTAGATTGCTCTAGGTAGCATAGACATTTTCACAATATTTGTTCTTCCAATCCATGAGCATGGAACGTTTTTCCATTTCTTTGTGTCTTCCTCAATTTCTTTCATGAGTATTCTATAGTTTTCTGAGTACAGATTCTTTGCCTCTTTGGTTAGATTTATTCCTAGATTTCTTACGGTTTTGGGTGCATTTTTAAATGGGATTGACTCCTTATTTTTTCTTTCTTCTGTTTTGTTGTTGGTGTATAGAAATACAACTGATTTGTATGCATTGATCTTCGTTGGTGTATAGGAATGCAACTGATTTCTATGCACTGATTTTATATCCTTACACTTTTGTATTGGAATTTTGAGTTATAGTTGACTTTTTTTTTTTAACCTACCTTATAAGGAATACACTGTGTTTTTTTCTCTAGTAATTGTATGGATTTATTTTCTATATTGAGATCACTGATCAATTTAGAGTTTATTTTTTACTCTTTTTCTTTTCTGATTCTTTTTTTTTCTATGACTGTAACTATAAAAATATGTATTTATTTAGACAAATACTGAATTTTTTCAATTCTAAAAGGCATATTTTTAGCATGTCAACAGTGTGAAATGAGGATACACCTTAACAATCAATCCTGTCTTATGTTTTTTTTTAATTTAAAATGTAATTTTATTTATTCTTTTCTGATTCTTATGGGTCTTAATTGTTTCTTCTAATCTAATTTCATGGGCAATACTTACAATATTTTCTGAAGTAACAGTGGAGACAGATACTATACTTTCCTTGTTCCTGAATTTAATGGGCATGCTTCTATTTCTTCCACATTAAGATGCTGCTTTTAGGGCTGAATATATAAAATTATACTATGCGTGTGTATTTCTATATTATTGAATAAATTTTAATCAGGAATGGGTATTGAATTTTATCATGGGCTTTCTCTAGACTTATATTTTTTATTTTCATAGCTATCAATATAGTATCATAAATTAATTTCTATCTTTGCATTTATTAAACTTCAATTAGTCATGATATATTATTTTCGTAATGTAGTATTAGGTTTTATTTCCTAATATCCATTTAGGATTTTTGGAATGCTTTAGTAAGTAAAATTAGTCTGTGCTAATGTTTTCAGTCTAGGAATAAATGTTAATTTTTGCTTCCTAAAAATATTTTAAAATGTTTCTTAATTTTCTTTTTTTTTTTAAAGATTTTATTTATTTATTTGACAGACGGAGATCACAGAGAAGCAGGCAGAGAGAGAAGGAAGCAGGCTCCCTGCTGAGCAGAGAGCCCAATGCGGGGCTCCATCCCAGGACCCTGGGATCATGATCTGAGCCGAAGGCAGAGGCTTTAACCCACTGAGCCACTCAGGCGCCCCAAAATGTTTCTTAACTTTCTATTATCTGTAATAATTTTTGCAACATTAGAATTATCCAGTTACTGAAGTGTTGACAGAATTTCCTGTGGAATCACATGTACATAGTACCTTTCTCTGGGAGCAGTACTTTAATAACTATCTCATTTTATCTGTTTCTTGGCCTCTCTTTCTCCTCTGTCTCCCTCTCTGTGTCTTTTTTTTTTTTTTAAATCTGTGACTGATTTTATGGAAATTATCTGTATAAACTGTCCATCATTATCAAGTGTGATAAATTATATTTTGCTGAGATGTTATCTGTTTCTCTCTTTTTTTTTTTTCAGTAAAAGGAGTCTACTATTTCATTGTGTTATCATTATTCCAATAGTATAATGGAGGTTACATATTTCAAGGAATAAATCTACTTTAGAATAATAGGGATTTTCCCCTATTACCTTTTAAGTAGGTCCTGTTACAATTTTTTGCCACCACAGTGTCTGCCCCCAACAATAAATGAGAATAAAAAAAATTCAGAGAATGATAATTATAATAAAAAACAAATCTCCCTAACAATATCTTATACATTATTTCAAAGATCTTACATTTTTATTTTTTCCTATGCAATGATTTCTAAAATAAAACAATTCACAGGGGCGCCTGGGTGGCTCAGCGGGTTAAAGCCTCTGCCTTCGGCTCAGGTCATGGTCCCAGGGTCCTGGGATTGAGCCCCGCATCGGGCTCTCTGCTCAGCAGGGAGCCTGCTTCCTCCTCTCTCTCTGCCTGCCTCTCTGCCTACTTGTGATTTCTGTCTGTCAAATAAATAAAATCTTTAAAAAAAAAAAAAGAAAGAAAACAATTCACATATTTAAATGGTGTTTTAAATCAGCCCTTTTTAAATCTCTAATTTAATTTAAGTTTTTATTTAAATTCCAGTTAGTTAGCATACAGTGTAATATTAGTCTCATGTGCACAATATGGTGATTCAACACTTCCACACATCACCCAGTGCTCATCACAAGTGCCCTCTTTAATCCCCATCACCTATTTCACCCATCCTCCCACCAATCATACCCCTGTGGTAACCATCAATTTGTTTTCTGTAACTAAGAGTCTGTTTCTTGGTTTTCCTTCCTCTCTCTTTTTCTCTTTCCTCTTTGCTCATTTGTTTTGTTTCTTAAATTCCCCAAACAGTGAAATTATGTAGTATTTATTTTTCTCTGACTGACTTATTTTGCTCCAATCATCTCTTGAGTGGACTGAACTGGCAAAGGATTGTGTGGGAATGCTTACAGAGTATTCCTGGAGTTCTTACATAATTACACGGATTTCTATAGACTTTACACTTGAAAAATACTTCTGTGGGTTTAAAGTACTTAGCTCACACTTTTTTTCCTTGAGTTATGAAACCTAAACCGTCCTGTCTTTGTCTTGGTTTAGATGTCCTAATCTAAAATTCTTATGCCATCAGATTTTCTTTCACCTATATCAGACACTCTTTTTGCCTGAATTTTATGAGGATAATTTTCTTTTGCTTTAAGGAAAGAATTGAAATTAAATAATAAAGGGTAATTTTTAGGAATATGGAAATGAATTCAATTTTTGAATTATGGCTTAAGACATTTTCAATTATTTAATTTTATTCTATAACATCTCCACTTATGTGTATCTTTTATCTTTTTTTGCCTCTCTATTTGATCAATTTCTCTCTGAACATTTTTCTTTCATTATTTTGAGTTTTTTTGTTATTATCACAGCTTTCCTGAATGTTCCTTATTTTTTTCCTCAAAGCTTTTTTTAAAAAAATTATTTTCTCACCATATTGCATACCATCCCCAGTGTCTACCACCCAGTCACCCCATCCCTCCCACTCCCCTCCCCTCCAGCAACTCTTAGTTTGTTTCCTGGAGTCTCTTATGGTTTATCTCCCTCTCTGGCTTCATCTTCTTTCATTTTTCTCTCTCCCCCTCCGATCCTCTGTCTTGTTTCTCAAATTCCTCATATTGGTGAGATCATGTGATAATTCTCTTTCTCTGATTGACTTATTTCGCCTAGCATATTAATACCCTCTAGTTCCATCCACATCTTCAAAGTTTAATGTTTCCTCTTTTGGTGAATATGTCATTTAGCTTATATTTTCAAGATGATTTTGTCCTTTTCTTTAATTTACTGCCTGAGCTTGATCAACTCTCATTTCACAGGTGGACATGTTAATATTTATCCTAATAGTAAAAAAAAAAAAAAATTCATAGTGAATTAACCTAAACATTCATTTCTCTTCTAAATTTTGGAATTTGTAATTCAAGGGTTTTTAATGCAAGTGTTTACTTAAGGTTGTTTAATTTACTTTGGAGTGTTGTGTTGAGGTTTTACTTCAATAATTAGTCAATTAATTAAGTTGCTTAGAAGTCTTTTTTAGAATTTTTATCACTTGAGATGTTTGATTCTCCTTGTTTGTTTTCTTTTTATATTAGCTCTGTAGGGAAGTAAATTTATGGTTGAATGTTTTTAAAGAATTACTCTGGATTGGCAATGAGACTCAGAAAGCTAATTAGATTACTCAGTTCAACTATTCTCTTTTCTATTAATATATTGAAGCACAGTTTTTAACAGATAGTACTAATGTCAAGAAAAGAGACTTTGATTTGTCCTGTGATTCCATCATGCCTTTTTTTCTTTCTTTAGGAAAACAATTTTTTTTTTCTTATACATTCTTGCCCTTCCGATGAAGTGTCCAGTATGTGCCTCCCCCTTTCCCTATTCACTTTACTTTCCTAGAAGTGGTGATATAAAATTAATGAAATAAAATAAAATATTGTACAAGAAAGGAAACAAATAAGTGAAAACTACTTAAAGTATTACTTGGAGAAAATTGATAGAATGATGAAGCTCAAGCAACAGATGACACAACTTAAAGAAGCTTAAATATAAGTTGGATTTACTGTCTCTCATGACAAAAAGGCCAAGCTGGGTTTCTCCCATGACTTACTGTTCTCAAAAGTGTAAGTTATTTTAAATATTTTATTTATTTGAAAGAGAGAGAGAGAAAGAGAGAGCATGAGCAGGGGGAAGGGCAGAGGAAGAAGAGGAAGCTGACTCCTGCTAAGCATGGAGCCCAATGTGGGCCTCCATTCCAGGACCCTAGGATCATGACCTGAGCTGAAGGCAGACACTTAACCGACTGAGCCACCCAAGCACCCTTCAAAGGCACAGGCTATTTTAAACTTCACATTCCATACTGAAGTTTGTTTTCAGATTTTTCCCTTTATAGTCTAAACACACTTGGAGAAGAGTGTTTCTATGTAAAAAATGTTCAAGGCCAGAAGAATGCCCTTTTCTTTTATCCCCTTTCTAGAGTGAGGTAAACTTTCTCAGAACATTTACTTTTCCCTCCTTGCTCCAAACCTACTGTTTTTCCTTCATGTCTTTGTCCAGATTTCATAAAATCATATGTAATTTTATCAAGATTTATTTTTAGACAAATTAATATTTTCTCATCTGGAATCATGTATTTAAACTCTGTATTCTTTTTAAAGGAAGAAAGTGTATGAGATGACTGTTGACTAACTCACCAACTGTTTCTGACATGGTTAACAAGCACAATAAATTCTACACCTAAAACTAAAGTGCATTTAATTGCAGATAAAATAGGGGTGCCTGGGTGGCTCACTGGGTTAAGCCTCTGCCTTCGGCTCAGGTCATGATCTCAGGGTCCTGGGATTAAGTCCCACATTGGGCTCTCTGCTCAGTGGGGAGCCTGCTTCCTCCTCTTTCTCTCTCTGCCTGCTTCTCTGCCTACTTGTGATCTCTGTCGGTCAAATAAATAAATTTAAAAAAAAAAAGTAATTGCAGATAAAATAATAAATAGAACAATCTAAGAATCTGCAGGATAATAACCTTGAAAAATCTTAGAATAATGTAAGAATTATAGGATAATCTTACACAAGAATCTGAAAGACAGTATTCTTTAAAAAAATTTTTTTTTTTACTTATGTATTTGAGAGAGAGAGAGCGTGCATGCAAGAGAACATGAGTGGGGGAGAGAGTCAGGGGGAGAGGGAGAAGCAGACTCCCTGCTGAGCAGGGAGTCTGACACGGGGCTTGATCCCTGGAGTCCTGAGCCTAAAGCAGATGCTTAACTGATTGAGCCACCCAGGTGCCACTGAAAGATAAATATTTTTAGAACATTCATCAGAGGTCTTAGACTCTAATGATTTTTCCCTCTAGATTAGAATAACTATAGAAAGTCTTTGGGAAGAAATTCACAGCATAGAAAACTTAGTCCTTATTTCTAGAAGCTCAACTCCTCAAATTTGGAAGCTTACATCTGTGGACAGCTGATATCAATCATCTGTTAATGATGATCATTCTGTCTACAAACTTACAAAGCTTATGCCAGATTTTCACCTTACAAAACATAGTGTCCAAGAGAATATTAAAAACCATTTAATTGTATCCTTATTTATTGGGAGTCACATATGAACAGACAAGGAAATTGAGTATTATTTTCTCCCAAGTTCTTGACCTCTTTTTGAGAGTCTGGCCTTTAGAAATTGTACCTCCATAGACTTGATGACTGAGCCATGGCCCAAGAGATCATAACTGCATTGTAATAGATAGTCAGACAAGGCTTTCTTTCTCCTGACTTGAGATCCCAAAACTCTAGTTGGCTATTCAACCAATGATTAATGTTAGGATGAAGTAGTATGGACCATATTTGGTCAGATGGATGGAAAAGTAGAGAAAGGCAACCTCTGCTAAGATAAAAACGAAGGAGATATGCACAGAAAAGAAAAGATGAAAGTGTATAGTGTAAATGGGGGGGGGGGGTTGGTGAGAAAAAGAGAGAGAGAGTGGGGGGGTGAGGAAGAGGGAGAGAGAGAATCCCAAACATGCTCCATGCTTAGCATGGAACCTGATGCAGGGCTCCATCTCACAACCCTGAGATCATGACCAGAGCTTAAATCAAGAGGCTGATGCTTAATTGACTGAGCCACCCAAGTGCCCCTCTCAACTTTATTTTGACTTGTTAGTTTTGGCAGATTTCTGTTAATAAGAAACCCAATAATCCTGACTTTAATAATATTCTCATGTTAATGTTTCTATAGTATGTGTGAGAATCAATTTTAGTGTTGAAACAATCCTAATATACCATAATTTCATATATTTGGAACCCTAGAGAGGCTAAAATATTATATGGATGGTTGAGGATCCTGACTGAGCCTCGGACTCCAGATTTCACAAATACCAGCATTTTATAAAAAATTAAAACAAAGATTTGGGAATAAACAAACACTTTTTGCTTTTCTTCTAATACCAGCTCATTTTCCAACAATACTCTTTTAAAAAATTACTACTTGAAATTAAATAAAATTAATTTTGAAAGAATCTCAACCTAATGAAAATAGAGATTTCCATCCCCTGCACCCAGATATGCCAGACATTTTGACATATTTATTTCATATATCATTTTTAAAGATATAAGATAGGCAAAATCTAGTCAAAACAGTTTTAAAAGATAATTTTAGAGCAAGTAGTCTAGTATGTGTACTTTTATAAACTCAGACCGTCTACTAAATTCAGATATGATTATATAGGCTAATTGTTTTCTGAGTTTCCTAAATAGAAATGTTTAAAGTACATTACCAACATGGGATTCATTTTACTTTTTTTAATTGAATGTAATTTCACATTCATCCCAAAATTTTAAAATAAATGATGCTACTGAATGCACTTAGATGTACTTTACTAGCAACAGATTGTAGTATATCCTTACATATTTATATCTGTATATATTTTATAGTTTTAGAAAATAGTCTTTAGTTTTTGCTTCCTTATCTTTTCTAATCTTTAGACTTTGCGTGAAGCTAGGTATCATTCAAAACCACTAGCAATCAGTATTCTTTTTATTCTTGTCAAAACACAGCATCAGTCTATAATACATGGAGATTAAGAATATCAAGGGAGAATATTTAAAATACAGTGGCAATGAATTTATATAGTATTTACGTGACTATCAATATTCTTTCCAGGGATTTACATTGTAATTCAAGATTAGTTGAGCATTAGTTAATAAACTCTTAAAGCATTGGCCAAATCTTCTTATGTAAGACTCTGAGAGATTCTCTTCACTTTAAAAATAATAATAATAGTACTAATCAACTATGATGCCCCTGGAGATACACTACAAGGAATCCATAGTATTAATTCCTCAAATAATAAATTAGTTATGATTTTTTTATTTTCTTCCTTATTCACCCTAGTGTATATATTTATCAGAATATAAAAATTAGAAACTTTTATCTACCATTTGATTGTTTTCTTTCTATATGCCTTATTTTACTTGTTTGCTTTATTAGCCACTTTTAATTTTGATATAATTGAGAATAATTTCAAACTTAGAGTTGCAATATAAGCACAAAAACTCCCATATATTACAGAATAATTATAAAAAGCACAAATCTTAACATTGACACAATACTACTGTCTAATCCACAGTCCATATTTAAATTTCTTCCATTGTTCTAACAATGTTCTTAATAGCTACTTTTTCCCCCTCCATCAAGAATCCACTCCAAGGGGAGGAGGGGCAAGATGATGGAGAAGTAGGAGACCCTGTTTCAACCAGTTCCCTAAAGTGAGCTAATGATCTACCAGAACACTCTGAAAACTCATGAAATCAGCCCGAGATGTAGGGTTATACACTTCTGGATCTCTACAGGGGCAGAAGACACCAGTGGAGAGGTAAAGCGATGTGGGAATGATCAGAGTGATATCATAGAATAAACAGAAGGGGGAGGGAGCCACCAGAACTGACCCATTGGAAAGTAATACCCCAATTCGAGAGTGCCCTGTGATTGGGGACCAACATTAACCTGGAGTCTCATTAAAAGCATTCAAAAAGAACAAAAGATCTTAAGGGGCAACTAGTGGAATCGGGCAGTCATGGGCAGAGACCTAAGCCCACGGACCCAGGACGGCCATCGCTGGTGATCACCTGACCACCCGTGCTAGAGAGAGTGGGGTGGAGCCTCCAGTTCCTGGTCCCTGAGCCCTGGGGCTGCATGGCTTGAATCACCACTCAGCTGGGCGCACTCCTGCCCCGGAATGAGGGATTCTGGTGATGGTGTCAGCCTCCGCTCCCTAGAACTTTTGTGCTCTACATGCACTGCGTGACAGGGGTCTGATCCACTACTCGCCAGTGCCTGAGAATGCTCCATGCAGGCGCTAGCTAGCGGTCTTTAGGACTGGCAAAGGGTCAGGACTCTCCCAGCCCAGGCCTGAAGGAACTCAGTGTGATCTCTGGTCAGGATCCCTTGGTGGCAACCTGCCCAACCTTGAGGTCTGGATCCCAGACAGCAGTCCTGGCAAAGGCAGCCACCAGAAGCAGGCTCTCTGGACCAATATCACTCACAGTTTTAGTGGCATGGGGGTGCAGAGACAAGCAGGTGCTTTGGGTGACCCCTGAGATAGTGGCTGGGGATGTGTACTGCCTGTGGGAGTTTGCACAGTTCAGTGGAGTTTGCAGAGTGGGAGTCTGTGTGTTCTGGACCACCCAGAGGGGAGCAGACTGAAGTGTCTCTCTGAGACGGAGGTCTGGGTACAGTTTGCTTTCCACTAAACCTCCAAAAAGCCGCAAAAAGCCGTCAAAGAACAAAAGCCTCCAGAGAACAAAAGCCTGAAAAACCGGTTTCCACAGAGCCCAGCCTCTTGATAGGGGGCAAGAGGACTCAATCCAAGCAAGACTGATTGAAAAAAATGTAGCAGGCCCCTCCCCCAAAAAGCCAGCCAAAAGAACGAGAGGACAATCACCACAGGGTCCCCATAAAACTGTGAAACCCCAATATCAGGGGAAAACAAGATATTAAGCTCCCAGTATTGCCCCAAAACCTGTATATTTCATAGATATAACTTTTATTTTTGATTTGTTCTCACTATTCTCATTTTTTAAAAAATTTTTGACCTACTTACCATTACAACTAGAGGTTTAATACAACATATTCCATAATAGCCTTTTAACTTGAACTTTTTCCATACATATTCATGTGTTTTTCTTTTCTATTTTTTTAATATACATATAGATATAAGCTTCAAGGTAATCCTTTTTCCCTAACCAATTATATATATATATATATATATATATATATATATACACACACACACACACACACACACACATATATACCAGTTTTAATCTCCCTTTATCTCTGGAAAGTTGAGTCCTTTAACAAAGATATCAAGATATACCCTGGAACAATTAAAATAACCTTCCTTGCCCACATCAAGGATTTATAACCACCTTCCCATCTTTTTCTTCTGTCTGTGTTTTTGTGTATTTGTTTTTGTCTTGGTATTATATAAATCTTTATCCTTGGGGTTCGTTTTGTCTGGGTTCTTTTTTTTTTTTTTTCTTTTTTCCTTGTCACTTACTTTTTTTGGTCTTTTTGTTTGTCTGTTTTTGTTTGTTGACCTTATAAATCTTACCTTTGGGGCCCATTCCAGCTAGGTCTTCTCTAGAGCTCGCTCTCTCTCTTTTTTCCTTTCTTTTTGGTGGTGACTTCTGGTTGCTATGAAGCGGCCAGGGTGCACCTTGTCTGAATCGTGGTTGATATATTCAGCTATACATCCCATCAACCACCTCTCACCAAAATGACTAGGAGGAGAAACACCCAAAAGAGGAAAAATTCAGAGACTCCGTTCTCTCCATCAGAACTATTGGATATGGACATAAATAGTATGTCAGAAAAGGAATTCAGGGTAACAATTATCTATGTGATGGCTAGGTTGGAGAAAACCATTAGTGACAACATAGAATCTCTAAGGGCAAAAGAAAAAGCTGCCCAGGAAGAAGTTAAAAATACTATCAATGAGACCCAATCCAACCTAAATACTCTTAACAGCTAGGATAGCCAAGGCAGAATATAGAATTAGTGATCTAGAGGATAAACTGATAGAGAAAAAGGATCAGGAGGAGGCCTGGAACAGATAGCTTAGAAGCCATGAAAACAAAATTAGGGAAATAAATGACACCATGAAATGTCCCAACATCAGAATTATTGGGATCCCTGAGGGGGTGGAGAAAGAAGACTAGAAGATATAGTTGAACAAATTCTGGATGGAAATTTTCTCAATCTGGGGAATGGAACCAGTGTTTGTGTCCTAGAGGCAGAAAGAGCATTCCCCCCCTCCCCCAGATCAATGAATCTAGAAAGACCCCAAGGCACTTGATTGTGAGACTGATGAATCATAATTTTAGACAAGAACTTGTGAGGGCAGCTAGGGGGAAGAGATTCCTTACATACAGAGGAAGGTCCATCAGAATAACATCAGACCTGTCCACAGAAACCTGGCAAGCCAGGAAGGGCTGGCAAGACATATTCAGGGCACTAAATGAAAAGAACATGTAGCCAAGAATACTTTATCCAGCAAGGCTGACATTCAAAAAGGATGCAGAGATAAAGAGCTTCCAAGACTGGTAAGTTTTTTTTTTTTTTTTTAAAGATTTTATTTATTTACTTGTCAGAGAGAGAGAGAGGGAGAGAGAGCGAGTGAGCACAAGCAGACAGAGTGGCAGGCAGAGGCAGAGGGAGAAGCAGGCTCCCTGCCGAGCAAGGAGACCGATGTGGGACTTGATCCCAGGACGCCGGGATCATGACCTGAGCCGAAGGCAGCCGCTTAACCAACTGAGCCACCCAGGTGTCCCAAGACCAGTAAGGTTTAAAAGAGTATGTGACCACCAAGCTGGCACTACAAGAAATATTAAGGGGGGCGGGGCTTATAAAAGAAGAAAAAACCCAAGAGTGACATAGAACAGAAATATACAGAGACAATATATAGAACCTGGGACTTTAGGGCAACATGATGTCAATAAAAACGTGTCTTTCAATAATCACTCTCAACACGAATGGCCTAAACACTCCCATAAAATGGCACAGGGTTGCAGATTGGATAAAACGACAGGACCTGTCCATATGCTGTCTACAAGAGACCCATTTGGAACCTAAAGATACAACCAGACTGAAAGTGAAGGGATGGAGAAGCATCTTTCATGCTAATGGGTCTCAAATCAAAGCTAGGGTAGTGATTCTCATATCAGATAAATTAGATTTTAAACTAAATACTATAGTCAGATATACAGAAGGACACTACCTCATTCTTAAAGAGTCTATCCACCAAGAAGATCTAACAATTGTAAATATTTATTTACCCAATATGAGAGCAGCCAACTACATAAGACAACTATTAATCAAGATAAGGAGTTATATTGATATGAATACATTAATAGTAGGGGATCTTAACATGTCACTCTCAGTAATAGACAGATCATCCAAGCAGAAAATCAATAAAGAAACAAGAGCATTGAATGACACATTGGACCAGATGGACCTCACAGATACAGAACATTCCACCCTAAAACAACAGAATACTCGTTCTTCTTGAGCACACATGGAACTTTCTACAGAATAGACCACATACTGGGTCACAGATCAGGGCTCAACTGATACCAAAAGATTGAGATTATTCCCTGCATATTCTCAGACCACAATGCTTTGAAACTGGAACTCAACCACAAGAAAAAGTTTGGAAGGAATTCAGACACTTGGAAGCTAAAGACCACCCTGCTTAAAAATGTTTAGATCAACCAGGAAATCAAAGAAGAACTTAAACAATTCATGGAAACCTATGAGAATGAAGACACATTGGTCCAAAACCTATGGGATATGGCAAAGGCAGTCTTAAGGGAGAAATACATAGCTATCCAAGCCTCCCTCAAAAAAAAAAAAAAAAAAAAAAAGAAAAGAAAAATCCAGAATACATAAGCTCTCTTTACACCTTAAAGAACTGGAAAATCAACAACAAATTAAGCCAACCGCAGCCCCAAGAAGGGAAATAATCAAGAGTAGATCAGAGATCAATGAGATAGAAACCAGGGATACAGTAGAACACATCAATGAAACTAGAAGCTGGTTTTTTGAAAGAATAAGACCAATAAACCACTGGCCAAACTAATTCAAAAGAAAAGAGAGAGGATCCAAATTAATAAAATTATGAATGAAAAAGGAGAGATCACGACTAACACCAAGGAAATAGAAACAATCATTAGAAATTATTATCAACAGTTATATGCCAATAGTTAAGCAACATAGAAGAAATGGATGCATTCCTGGAAACCTATAAACTTCCAAAACTGAGTCAGGAAGAAACTGACAACCTGAATAGACCAATGTCTAGTAAAGAGATTGAAGCAGTGATCAAAAACCTCCCGAAAAACAAGAGTCCAGGACCTGATGGATTCCCTGGGGGAATTCTACCAAACATTCAAAGAAGAAATAATACCTATTCTCCTGAAGATGTTTCAAAAAATAGAAACAGAAGGAAAACTTCCAGACTCTTTATATGATCCCCAAACCAGGCAAAGACCCCATCAAAAAGGAGAATTTCAGATCAATATCCCTGATGAATATGGATGCCAAGATTCTCAACAAGATCCTAGCTAATAAGGACCCAACAGTACATTAAAAAGATTATCCACCACGACCAAGTGGGATTTATCCATGGGATGCAAGGGTGGTTCAACGTTCACAAATCAATCAATGTGATAGAACAAATCAATAAGAGAAGAGAAAAGAACCACATGGTCCTCTCAATTGATGCAGAAAAAGCATTTGACAAAATACAACATCCGTTCCTCACTAAAACGATTCAAAGTATAGGGATAGAGGGAACATTCCTCAACTTCATAAAATCTATCCATGAAAAACCCACAGCAAATATCATCCTCAATGGGGAAAAACTGACAGCCTTCCCTTTGAGATCAGGAACACGACAAAGATGTCCACACTTGACACTGTTGTTCAACATAGAACTAGAAATCCTAGCCACAGCAATCAGACAACAAAAAGAAATAAAAGGTATTCAAATTGGCAAAGAAGAAGTGAAACTCTCTTTTTGCTGATGACATGATACTTTATATAGAAAGCCTAAAAGACTCCACTCCCAAACTAGTAGAACTCATACAGGAATTCAGTAAAGTGTCAGGATACAAAACCAATGTACAGAAATCAGTTGCTTTCTTATACATTAACAATGAAAATATAGTAGGGAAGTTAGAGAATCGATTCCATTTACTATAGCACCAAGAACCATGAGATACCTGGGAATAAACCTAACCAAAGAGGTAAATGATCTGTACTCGAGAAGCGACAGAATACTCACGAAAGAAATTGAAGAAGACACAAAAAGATGGAAAAAAATTCCATCCTCATGGATAGGAAGAATCAACATTGTTAAAATGTCTATACTGCCCAGAGCAATCTATACTTTGAATGCCATTCCAATCAAAATTCCACCGGCATTTTTCAAAAAAGCTGGAAAGAACAATCCTAAAATTTATATGGAACCCCGAATTGCTAAGGAAATGTTGAAAAAGAAAAACAAAACTGGGGACATCACGTTGCCAGATTTTAAACTTTACTACAAAGCTGTGATCACCAAGCAGGCACAAAAACACACACATAGACCAGTGGAACAGAGTAGAGAGCCCAGATATGAACCCACAGCTCTATGGTCAGCTAATCTTCGACAAAGCATGAAAAAATATACAGTGGAAAAAAAGACAGTCTCTTCAATAAATGGTGCTGGGAAAATTGGACAGCTATGTATAGAAGAATGAAACTCGACCATTCTCTTACACTATACACAAAGATAAACTTGAAATGGATAAAAGACTTAAATGTGAGGCAGGAATCTGTCAAAATCGTAAAGGAGAACATAGACAGTAAACTCTTTGACATTGGCCACAGCAACTTCTTTCAAGACATGTCTCTGAAGACAAAGGAAACAAAAGCAAAAATGAACTTTTGGGACTTCATCAAGATCAAAAGTTTCTGCACAGCAAAGGAAACAGTCAACAAAACAAAGAGGCAACCCATGGAATGGGAGAAGATATTCGCAAATGACAGTACAAAGGGCTGATACCCAAGATCTATAAAGAACTCCTCAAACTCAACACCCAAAAAGCATATAATTATGTCAAAAATTGGGCAGAAGACATGAACAGATACTTCTCCAAAGAAGACATACAAATGGCTAACAGACACATGAAAACATGTTCATCATCATTAGCTATCAGGGAGATTCAAATAAAAAACCACATTGAGATACTACCTTACACCAGTGAGAATGGCTAAAATCAACAAGACAGTAAACAACAAGTGTTGGAGAGGATGTGGAGAAAGGGGAACCTTCTTACACTGTTGGTGGGAGTGCAAGTTGGTTCAGCCACTTTGGAAAACATTGTGGAGATTCCTTAAGAAATTAAAAATAGAGCTACCCTCTGACCCTGCAATTGCACTACTGGGTACTTACCCCAAAGATACAGATGTAATGAAAAGAAGGGCGATCTGTACCCCAATGTTCATAGCAGCAATGGCCACGGTTGCCAAACTGTGGAAAGAACCAAGATGCCCTTCAACGGATGAATGGATAAAGAAGATATGGTCCATATATACAATTTAATATTACACAGCCATCAGAAAGGATGAATACCCAACTTTTTTTTAAAAAAAGATTTTATTTATTTATTTGACAGAGAGAGAGAGAGAGAGATATCACAAGTAGGCAGAGAGGCAGGCAGAGAGAGAGGGGGAAGCAGGCTCCCTGCCGAGCAGAGAGCCCTATGCAGGGCTGATCTCAGGGCCCTGAGATCATGACCTGATCCGAAGGCAGAGGCTTAACTTACTGAGGCACCCAGGTGCCCCAAATATCCAACTTTTTTTTATCAACTGGGACAGGACTGGAGGAGATTGTGCTGAGTGAAATAAGTCAAGCAGAGAGAGTCAATTATCATATGGTTTCACTTACTTGTGGAGCATAAGAAATAACATGGAGGGCGTTGGGAGATGGAGAGAAATGAGTTGGAGGAAATCAGAGGGGGAGACAAACCATGAGAGGCTGTGGACTCTGAGAAACAAACTGAGGGCTTTGGAGGGGAGGGAGGTGGGAGGTTGGGTGAGCCTAGTGGTGGGTATTAAGGAGGGCACATATTGCATGGAGCACTGGGTGTGGTGCATAAATAATGAATTTTGGAACACTGAAAAAAATTAAAAAAAAAAAAAGAATCCACTTCAGGATAACTCCTTATATTTAGTTGTCATATTTCTTTAGTTTTATTTAAGGTGGAGTTCTTCCTCAGAATTTCTTTGTGTTTTACAATTTTGACATTTTTGAAGAGAATTGGCTAATGACTTTGTAAAATGTTGCTCAATTTGGGCTTATTAAAGCTTTCAGATTATTAGAAATTCCTGTATTTAATTATATTGCAATGTACTTTCAAAAGCTGAATTATTTTTTCTTGAGAGCTAAGCTGATCTAGCTTAGTCATTCATGAAGGACATTTACTGTACAGGTTCAGAATTCAGGCTTTGGAGTCAGACAGATTTAGATTTGCTTTCTACCTTTTCTGACAATTAGTTTTACTCATTTTCTCCAAGCTTCAATTTCCTAATCTGTAAAATAGGGAAAATGATGAATTCTCAAAGGGGTTCCTGGAAGGATTAATTGAGATAACATATGCAAAGCATTTGGTAAAATGCCTGGCAAATAAACAAAGCTCCATAAAGGATTAGGCACATTATTATGTTTGCCAATGGAAAGTAACGTGAAAAAACTGAGAAGCTAGTTTAGTGGCATTAAATAAATGATAGCACTGATATTCAGGAGAGGAGGAAAGTGAGTGAAATTTGCCCCTTTTTCATCTGAAGGCCTTTGAAGTGTTTATGTTTCCAAGTTTCAGTGTTAGGTCTTTTTTAACGTCTCATTTTTCAGTGTATAGGACTTTATATTTAATTTTTCAAAAGCAAAAAATCTCAGTTTATGTGTTTAATATATTTTCTTTTGAAGTAAAAATTATAGCTAAGGGAATTTCTCTCTGATAGTGTAGAATTTAAAACAAAGATTTACTAGTAATTTACTCATTTGAAACTAACTGTGTATTTGCTTATATACTATATATTACTTATATGCTTATTTACTTACATAATAATATTTTCTCAAGGTGATCAAGAAAGCTTATTTAGCCATCAGTGTAGCTGAATAGCTAATAAGAGTAACAGCTTCGATTTGGGCTCTGGGAATAGTGGTTTGTTCAAAGCAGGAGACAGGAGAAAGAGAAGAAAATACAATTTTTAGCTTATTGCTTGATGCAGGATTGATGTCATGAATTATCTTGACCTAAGCTGTGACTGTATTTGGCAAGCTCCCATGAGCCCTTCTGGCCATAAATTCTACTTCCTGGTGATCCTCTGTCCCAGTGGTCTTAAGCTTGTAACATGTGACAAATTTGTTACAGCTTCTTTTGCCCTGCCTATTCACATACAACTCTCCTTTCCTCTTGGGTAAAGAACTCAGATATTTTTCAGAAAATTACTCCATCTGTAAGGAATTTGGGATTCTTTACATTTATTTAAATTTTCCATATTTACATTTAAAAATTATATATGATAATTAAATTCCTAATTGGCTATTTTCCAGACTTTGTGTTCAATAGATAGTTTATGGACAAGTTGGGGCCACCTTGTGTCCTGAAGCTGTGTTCCATGGAGTCTATAGTCTAATCTAATACTGCTCTTGATGTCTGAACTTTCTCTAGTTTTGAAGATCTAAGCATTAGTAGAGTATTTAGCCCCAGTACTCCTGTGTAGGCCAGACACATGAATCAACTCAACACAGGATGGGCTGCCTGCCTGGCAAAAGTATTGGAGAGCTTTCTGGGAGTTTTATACTGGCAAATATCTCTCACACGGAGATATATCAGGCTAGAATATGCCAGTGGCAACTTTGCCCTGGGTAATTTCAACAGAACAGAATTATTATTATTTTTTTTAAGCAAGGAGGCTCAAATTAAACATATCTACATTTGTTATGATCTCCATCAACAGGAATGAAGAAAAAAATACAAAAAACAAAATAAATTAATAATAAATTAATAAATTAAAAAGAAAAATACTTCAGACCTCTCAAATGCACTCACATAGCGTGATTTGCCTGCTTCTTTTCCCTGAATAAGCTTCTGGTCATTTAATTTTTTCTTAAGTTGCATTTTTTCTTTTTATACAGTATTATTAATTTCTCATGGCTATTTGCAACAGTTAGAAAGTCACTATTAGAAAACTAATTTAAATGATTTATAAGTTTGATGCCATCTCCTTCTAGAATTTACAAATCATTTTTGGATAGGACAGTATTATAATTTTCTAATAACAGTATACACTATTTCTTACATTTTAGTAGGTGTCTTTTCTTAGAAATTGAGATTTCACATTCAGATACATTGATATTTAAGTGGCCCGGACATTTGAAAGAAATTGGAGGTTACCACAGAAGTGCCCTTCTGTCGGTGGTGCATTCATATATCAGAGACATTCTTTTGCATTTATTTAAAAGTTAGAAATATGTATTGCTTTTTAAATAATTTTCCTACATAATAATTCCTTAAAAAGTTGTAATTGCTTTAAGTTTTACTACTGATTGTAGTCATTTGTGTGATTGTATCTATGATTGATGCATTTTAATGTTGCAATTGTCTGGCAATTTTCTATGATTATATCCATGACTGGTATTCTTTATGGTGCAATTGTGTAGTAATAGTCTGATTATATTGCTATTAAGATTCTTACGTAACTTTCTCTCAGGACACATTTGAAGAATATAGTTTTTTTTTCTGAGATTATAAGCTCTTGGTAAAGCAAATCAGTTCACTTGGCTTGGAGAATTTTCTTCATTGAGTCAACAGCTGAATGATATTCAGAAGAAAACCACCATGTTCTCTTTTTATATTATATTACTGAAATTTTTTTTCCAAGTAACATCTTTTTTTAATTTAAATTCAATTAACCAACTTACAGTACATCATTAGTTTCAGATGTAGTGTTCAATGATTTATCAGTTTTGTGTTACACCTGTGCTCATCACATCCCGTGCCCTCCTTAATTTAAAAATTAATATTATTAAAATTCTTAACGTCTTTTAAAAAAATATTTATTTATTTGACAGACAGAGAGTGAGAGAGCACAAGCAGGGGGAGAGCAGAGGGAGAGGAAGAAACAGACCCCCTGCTAAGCAGGGAGCCTGCCCTGGGACACAATTCCAGGATCCTGGGATCATGACCTGAGCCTAAGGCAGACACTTAACCAACTGAGCCAACTAGGCCACCCACAATTACTATTACTACTACTATTACTTCTTCTTCTTCTTCAAAATTATGTCTTTGCTTTAGAGAGAAAGAGACAGAGAAGGAAGAGCATAAGCAGGAGGGGTAGAGGGAGATGAAGAGAGGATTTCAAGCAGACTCAGTGCTGAGCACAGAGCCTGATCAGGGGCTCAATCTAAGGACCCTGAGATCATGACCTGAGCCAAAACCGAAAGTCAGACACTTAACCAATTGTGCCACCCAGTCACCCCTAAAATTCTTAACTTCAAAATGTGAAATCAGAAAAAGGTCTAATAGCAAAGACTGAAAAGAAGTCACCAGAATATTTGGAAAAAATCTAGCAAAGAGCAGTTATCAGAAGGCCAAAGGAAGAGAGAGGAGTTAATCAGATGGCAGAGACAGGTCCGGTGAATTCAGTACTTAGAAGTGTCAGCTGCGGGGCGCCTGGGTGGCTTAGTGGGTGAAAGACTCTGCCTTCGGCTCAGGTCATGATCCCAGGGTCCTGAGGCATCGGGCTCTCTGCTCAGCAGGGAGCCTGCTTCCTCCCCTCCCTCTGCCTGCTTCTCTGCCTGCTTGTGATCTCTGTCTGTCAAATAAATGAATAAAATCTTAAAATAAAAAAAAAAAAAGAAGTGTCTGCTGCATCAGGCACAAGGGGCAATAACCTTGACTTCACTGAGAGCAGATTCAGTGGAGTTGGGGGGATATAACCCAGATGGAAAGGTAACTAGGAATCAAGAGGAGATAAGGAAAGTCATACAATATAGGGAGAATATTTTTTTTTTTTCCTAGGGGAACAATTGTGAAGGAAAGTTTACAGATAGGATAATATACCTACAAAAAAAAAAAAAAAAGGAATTTGTTTGTTTTAACACAGCAGAGATAATTTGAAGGTAAGAAAACCAAAGGGATAAGGTACTAAAGAAAAAGGTCTCTGAAGGGGTTCAGAGTTTTATTGAAGTTCAAGGTAAACTTTGAGCAGATACCTTGGCACTTTTTTCAGTGAGAGCTAAAAGAAGGAGGTAGGGAGGTATATGAAGATAAATTCATTTCTTGGTAAAGGTCGGACATTGGAATTTCTCTGCTACTTGGATTCTATATCTGGTGTAATTTAAGAAGATATATTTGCGGGGCGCCTGGGTGGCTCAGTGGTTTAAGCCTTTGCCTTCGGTTCAGGTCATGATCTCAGGGTCCTGGGATTGAGCCCCACATCGGGTTCTCTGCTCAGCAGGGAGCCTGCTTCCTCCTCCTCTCTCTCTGCCTGCCTCTCTGCCTACTTGTGATCTCTCTCTGTCAAATAAATAAATAAAATCTTAAAAAAAAAAACCTTTAAGAAGATATATTTGCTCAAGCAAGGAAGGATATGGAGGTGTGCATGAGCATGGGGATGGAATAGAGAAAGAGAGGAAAATGTTAAAGAGTTGGAGACCCTGGTAAGTAGAAGCGCTGGTAGAATTTATAAATGAGAACAAATAGAGGGATTGTTGACTGAACATGAAGAGAAGAGACTTGTCTTGGCACAGAGATATTTTTCCAAGCAGTGCTTAATGGTCTGCGTACAAAAGCAAGAAAACAAATGCACGGAGTGAATTTCTGATGGTGATACACAGATCCAGTGTGATAGAAGGACAAGATGGGCACCTGGGTGGCTCAGTCAGTTAAGCGTCTGCCTTTGGCTCAGGTCATGATCCTGGGGTTCCTGGATCAAGTCCTGGGTCGGGCTCCCTGCTCAGTGGGGAGCCTGCTTCTCCCTCTGCCCTTCACCCTGCTTGTGCTTGCTCTCGCTTGTTCTCTCTCTCTCTCAAATAAATAAATAAAATATTAAAAAAGAAAATAAGAAGGACAGGATAACAAAGTGGTTTTAGGTTGTGGGAAGAGAATACTTGAAAGTGATGGATTATAGAGTCTGATTTAGACAGGGATTAAAAATGCAGTCACTAGGAGGCTGATAACCCAGAATAGATGAAATGGCCAATGTTCTGGGGTCTTGATGAAATTCAATAATTGGTATAGTGAGGATATGAAAGTAAAAGTGCATGAAGGGTACATTTTTTTTTTTGAAGGGTACGTTTTTAAAACAGGATTTTATACTCAAAGGTTTTGAAAGTACTGTTACTTGACAGGATGACAGGAGAATTGATTTTAAGATCAGCAGCATTATTCATAATTATTTTAATTATATATTATTTTGAAAATTAATTTAAAATTTTTGATTAATTCATTTTGACTAGTGGTTCTCAACAGTGTGTCTCTGCTGCGGGAGACATTTCTTTGACGGACACATCTCCAGTAGTGACATGTTGACTCCATTGAACATCACTAATTTCCATCATCCAGGGAATTTAGAATTGTGCTACCCAGGATGGTAGCTCCAACCACATGAAGCTGTTGAGCATTTAAAATGTGGGTAATGGGGGCACCTGGGTGGCTCTGTCGGTTGAGTGTCTGCCTTCAGCTGAGGTCATGACCCCAGGGTCCTGTGATGGAGCCCCACATTCAAGCTCCCTGCTTTGTGAGAAGCCTGCTTCTCCCTCTCCCTCTGCTGCTCCCTCTGCTTGTGCAGTCTGTCAAATAAATAAATAAAATCTTTTTAAAAAAAATGTGGGTAGTGCACTGGAGGAACTGAACTTAAAATTTTATTTAATTCTGACTTCAACTGAAAAACTGAAGCACACTAAAACATTCTTCCCTTAATAAATCTTTGCTTTAATGGGACTACATTTCACTTTAAGCATTGTATCAACATTATTGTTGTGTTGTGGAGAACATGACAGATAAATCATTAATATGTCATAAGTAATTTTATTTATGTAAACGATATTATTTTGGATATTGGGTTAAAATATATTATTATTAATTTTTAAAGATGTTATGTATTTAGAGAGCGAGGGAGCGAGCATGAGCAGGGGAGAGGGTAGGGGGAGAGGAAGAAGCGGACTTCCAGCTGAGCAGGGAGTCGGATATGTGGCTGATCCCGGGACCCTGGAATCATGACCCGAGAAAAAGGCGGAGGCTTAACTGACTGAGCCACGCAGGTGCCGTAAATAAAAGATATTATTACAACGAATTTCACTTCTTTTCTATAAAATATGGCTACTAAAAACTCGAAAATTAATGTGTCTTGTGTGATATTTCTATTGGATAGAGCTAGACTAGAGTTTCATAGATGTCATAGCTGGCTTTTGGATTATAAAAATAAATTATTGGTTAAGATGAAAAGTATATATAGAGAGAATACGTTCATACACCTTCCTCCTTTATGTATAGGTAAACTAACATTTTTAAAACATAAGCTGGACAAAATGGCAGAAGCAAAGTAGAAGAACACCTGCTGCAAGCTCACCCAACGTGGGTAGACCTCCATAGGTCGCCGAACCAGTGGAAGAGCCCCTGTTGCGGCTGTATCGCCCCCAGGCGGCGGCGACCAAACCACGCCAGGCTGCAGTCGCCACACTCCCCGCCAAAGCGCCTGCGCAAAGCCACAAAGGCTGTGCAAGCCGGGGAGATGGGCCACGTGGTGAAGAGGCAGCTGAGGGACGGGGTCTTTGTGCTGGAGTTGGTGGATAGCGTGGTGGACGTCTAAAACAGACCTTCAGCCAGGTGGAAATCAAGTTTGGGTTGATCCCGCTGATACCTGGGTGGGTTCTCCATGACCTACAAATTCCTGAAGCAAGGCGCATCCGGCCTCCCACTCCCGCGCGTCATACCGCTCCAGCAGCTGAAAGGTACAGGTTTCTATCTATCTATCTATTTATTTATTTATTTATCTATCTATCTATTTATTTATTTATTATTTATTCATTCTTTACTTATTTACTTACTTACTTACTTACAGATATTTTGTTTAATGAAACTGGCACAGTGACCGTTTAAAACTCATATCTCACACCAAAAAGTGAAGATAAAGTGCAGTGCTCTGTTGTATACCCTTCTGCGTGAATAACATTATTAACTGCTATTGAAAATTAGGACTTCTCTGGGGTCTGTTGACAGATTTTTCTTTAATCTTAAAATGCTTTCTCTTCAGTGAAGAGACTTAGGATTTAGTCATTACTCTCACTGTAGGGGTATTCTCGACGCCAACTTGATACTCTTCTTCTTTTGGTCCAGCCCCTCAAATTTTTAACATTTGACCACCTCGAGGATTTTCCTTGTCACATGTTACTAATATAGTTAGGAAACAGACTTAATTGTATAAAATTATTATCTATTACTAGGAAAATGAAAATTAAGGCAGCAATGGGAGGGCAAGTTTCCAAAGAGTGGGGAAACCAATTCAATTGGGCCTCAACATTCTGCAGGTTGCTTTCTCTTTTTTACCCTGTTTGCACTGGGGGACATTTGCTTATTCCTGGTGGGAGAGGAGAGACAAAGTTGGCACAGAGAAGCTCCTAAAAGGCAAAGAAGTCAGCAGAGCTTTAAATAACTTTTCAGATCCGAAAGAGCCAAAGATGAGAGTTTGGTTCTGCCAGAGTAGCTGGATTTGAGTAACATGAAGATCCCCGACAGAAGGATGGCACAGAGAAGTGAATCAAATAGTCCAGTTTTTTCCTCCAGATGTTAACTATTTCTAAACTTCTCAGGACAGGTGGCTAAAATTCAGAGCCTGCCTCTCTGAACTCTTATCTTTGTATCCATAGTCTAGCAAAATTGCTATATTTGGCTTAGGTCATGCTCTCTGCTCTGAGTCTGGTAAATGTCTGCCCATGAAAAGTGGGAAATTTTAGTGTTTTCCTCCTCCTTTTCTTAAGGCTCACAGCCATGCATTGTGTGTTTTCCCGATATTTGAAAATAGCTTTCCCAGTGTTCTTGCTTTTATGGTGAGACAGCAAGTCCAATATCAAGGCAGGTTCTATCATGGTTAGAAATAGAAGTAGTTTTTTTTTTTTTTTTTAAGATTTTATTTGTTTATTTGACAGAGAGAGATCACAAGTAGGCAGAGAGGCAGGCAGAGAGAGAGAGGAGGAAGCAGGCTCCCTGCTGAGCAGAGAACCCGATGTGGGGCTCAATCCCAGGACCCTGAGATCATGACCTGACCGAAGGCAGAGGCTTTAACCCACTGAGCCACCCAGGCACCCCAGAAGTAGTTTTTTTTAAGTTTTCATATTTAAAAAGTTTCCCCTTGCATGAGAGTCGTAAAGGATCTTTGACATGATTCTCATGATTTTTTTAGATTAGTTTGTTTAGAAATTATCATGACTTGGATTATGGGTAGTTTTTGAAATTTGAGTTCCCAAAGTTGAGATGATTTGTAAATCAACGTAATATGGATTGATGAATTCAGGTTAATTTAAGTATCAAAGGCAGCTTATCAATGAATATCAACCAATGCTATGAAAGAAACATTTTAAAAATTCTTTTTTCTGGTATGTGGATCAGTTGTCCTCTTTTTTTTTGACATTTTAATTTAAATATTTATTAGTTAGTGATTTAATTTATTGCCATATTTTAATATAAGTATGTACATACACATTTTTATATGCGCTCAACTCAACACAAAGCACATGGATTACCTCGTAGTGTTTGTACCACTATTTTAATACCTAGCATTAAGGTACCCAAAGAGCAAGAATATTATGTGTCAGGGATGGGAATACAGATTTAGAATTACTGAAACTGTAAAATGAAAGTTTTTCATCTTTTTAAATAAAAGTGGAGGATTGGCCAAGTGCGTGAGAGTATGATGGAAATGGGGGAAACAAGAAGTGGCAGATACATTATTTCTACAGTGAAGCTCTTAACCTCAGAGCTCTTCCATACACTTGTTATCTTGTTGGTTCTATACCAGTTCTTAGTAGAGCACATGTTTCAGATGAATAAAAGGCTCCAGAAAGACACTAGGGATTGTCCCAAGTTATGTCAAATATGTTGTTCTGCAACTGAACTAAAAAATACATCTGAAAATGACACAGGTGTCAATAAATGTCCTATTCATATCCAAATCCAAAGCATGTTTTCATCTATATTTAGAATGTAAATGATGGGTTACCTGAATAGTTATACGAATTCTTCCTCCCCAGTGCCAATATTCTGTTTAGTCCCACAGAGTATAAATTTGATGATGGGAACTGTCAATTCAGTCAAATGGAGGTTGCAATTTTTTAAGAATGAAGAAAAATGATGACTAAATTTAAGGGATAATTATGACTTATTAACTACTAATTTTTAATCTACTTTCCAATGAAGCAAATTTCAGAAAGCACTATGTATATTAAAGGGGGTGATTTATTTTTTAAAGTCTTCTTAAGAGTTAAATAAGATAAAATATTCTGAGATTTAATAAGAATTCTGTGAAAATTGTTGTGAAGTCTGCTACCATGTTATTTTACAAAGACAGTAGTGTCTAATTTAGGTCTCTGATTTATTTCCATAATTGTAAGGTAACAAAGATGCTTAAATTAACAGCTTTGCACTTTTGGTGGTTAAAACTAAAGGATACATTAAAGACTTAACTGGCCTTCTAATTTAAGATTTATAAAAATAGCATCAGCGAAAGTGCAATATATAATTATACTTTTCCCAACATATTTACTTCTTTTTCTCATTGTCTTGCTTTTGAAAACATCTGGGCACCAAATATTAAAGTATTCAA
The DNA here is from genome assembly GCF_963455335.1 of Martes martes. Lineage (NCBI taxonomy): Eukaryota > Metazoa > Chordata > Mammalia > Carnivora > Mustelidae > Martes > Martes martes. Next base: position 51,932,530 of record NC_137891.1, on the reverse strand, counting down.
TTGTTATGCTAGCATTTTTAAAACATCCAACATAACAAAAATAATTGTTTTAACATCTGTTTTCTTTTTCAGTGAAATCCCAAGTTTCCTAGATCATATGTAAAATATTATAAGCATGGAGGTAATTCAATTTCACTACTGGTTATTTTGAATTTGTGTTCTCTTTTAAATACCCTACTTTTTAATAACCATACTTTAAAAATCACATCTTAATTTGAATATTAGGAAGTGATACATGCTTCTCCTCTTGAAATTTTACCCATCCATTAAAGCACATTTCAAGGGGCACTTGGGTGACTCAGTCAGTTTAGTGTCTGACTCTTGATTTCGGCCTCAGGTCATGATTTCAGGCTTGTGAGATGGAACCCTGAATCTGGCTTGCACAAGGCATGGAGACTGCTTAAGATTCTCTCCATCTGCCCCTCCTCACCCGCTCTCTCTCTCTCTCTCCCCCTCTCTAAAAAACAAAGCAAAACACATTTCAAGTCCCACTTCCTTATTCAAGTGTTCTGTTTTTTTCTGTCCTACACTGATATTTCCTATCCTGAATTCCTGTATCATGCTTCCTCTGTCCTACTTGCATAGTCTCATGTAGTCTCCACTTTTGTATGGCAGTAAGCCAACTATGCTTTAAGATCTTTGATGAGAACCTTACTCTTCTACATCCCTTCAACACTGTCAGAAATAGAGCAGCTTTTCCAAAGATATTTGATTATCTCAGTTGGCTTTGAGGAGCGAAACTATCTCTTGGAACCTGAGTGATTGGTAGGAACTATATGATCTTCAAAGTACATACCAGGAAATCATGCAGTAATCAGAGCCACTTCGCTGTGTTTCACAACCAAACCTGTATGAACAATTTCTAAGAGTATTTACTGGGGAAAGTCATAACTTGATAAGCCTTGGGGTAGTTGGTGCCTGGTATTATTATAACTGAGGCATCGTGGTTGTCTGGAGGCCCTCATGGATCTCTTTATTTCTACTCTTAGCTGTTGCACAATTGTCAGATACGTATCTCAAACCTTTAATCTGAGATATTTCTCAGTGTGGGAACTGAGAGGTAATTTTAATATAGTACTTTCTGTATCAAAGATGATTATAACAGCCAAAATATGTCAATGGGGAAATATTTATATATAGACCAAATATGCCCAAAAGAATCAAAAGGAAATGGAAATTTAGAGCAAAAAATTTGAGGGGAAAGAGATATTTAGCACCTTCTTCCTTAGATTAAAAAAAAAAAAGAATTAAAAAGAAGATTTAGATATAGAAATTTGTGGAAATCTACAAATTACCAATAATATTCCATAATAACTACCCTTCTTAGCTTTGACTGTTATAACACTATTAAGAAAATCATTTGGAGAAATATCTTTGTTTCACCAAATATTTTGTTATATTCAGCTGAATTTGTTTTAATTTTGCAGATACCATTTTGATACATTTATATGCAAAGAACAAGGCAAAGTTTTATTTCTAAATTTCACACCACAAAATTTCCTCTGTGGGTTTTGTTTAGTCACTAGTTACTTTTGAAAAGGAGCAGCAAAGTATATTAGTGGAGCAATCTGATAATAGAGTATAAAGTTTCCTTCATTCTAGAATAGTGTTCCTTTTCTCAGGTTTATCATATCTAGCTCTATAGCACGTAGAGAGTCTTTTCTTTGCTCCTTGCCAAGTATTTTCATCTGGGATAGCTTGCCCTATATATTTGTTGTAAAATCTTAGAAATATTTATCTTACGGAATTCCATCATTTTCCCTGATAGCACACCTCCTGTACTTGACAAATAAACTATTGACTTAAGAAACATTTTGTTTTTCCAGAGAATATAAACTCATAAAACAATCAGAAAATTTCACTTTAAAGAAATTCTACACAACTGTAACCTCTTCCATTCTGTGCAAACACATATGGAGTTTGGTTTCTATGGTTACTTGTTGTTAGTCCTATGCTCTTTGGTTCTGTGCAGAGCTGGACAAGAGATCAACAAGCCTATGGTGTCATTATAATGAGGCAGAAACTGAAATAGTTCCTTTCGTTGATGGCCATATAGCAGTTTAGAAGACATACTATTTTAAGGTAATGATTATTAAAAAATATCAGAGGGTCTTTTTCCTGCTTAACACTAACTGCTTATTTGGTAATGTCATAGGAACAAGAATGAAAAGAAAGACCGAAAAGCATGACTATATTGATTTTCTGTCTGTTTATTCAAGATGTATGACTAAAAGTATGACTATTCATTCATAAAGTTGAGGTTTTCAAAAAGCATGGAATACTTTAATTTTAGAGCTTATGTGTATGCATGCATGTGCATGTGTATTAAAAGATAATTTAGGTTTACAAATATGTATTTTGACCTAAGGTATTTTCAACAAATAAAAAAAAAATTGAACCTCTTTGGAAGAAAAAGCTGTTCTCAGGATTCTATAGTTAAGAATAGCTCTGATCCATTTTTTTTTCTCTGATCCATTTTATTCATGGAAATTACTTAATTTTTTTTGTGAAACAGTACTATAATACAGATTTGGAATAGTGTTCCAAAAAACCAAGCTATCCCTTGAAAGTTACGTTTTAGTTGTATGTATGCTTTGTGTGTAAAATTAAAATAGTTTGATATATTTTTAGTTTAATTTGACATCTGAATAGTAATCATGATGTAGTTATCACCTTCAAATTACCTATGAAAATGTTGAAGTTATACAGAAAAAGAGCTGAGGGAACTGATGGTAGAAGTCTTTGATAATGAACCATTGATAGGTAAGCTATATATGATACACTTCAAGAAATCCAGCAGCAGCACTTACCACCCAATGGAGAGTAGAAACATATTCTGTTCTTTCATTATTATCTTCTGACTTTGGAGACAGGATCTGTGCCAAGCAAAACAAAACAAAACAAAACAAAACCTGAGTACTTTCTCTCTGCTTCACAAATGTGGCTTTTGGAAAAGGGCGGAGTGCAGTCTTTTCCCTCTCACATCTTCTAGGGCCCCAAATCCCCACAAGTAAGCTATGATGGATAAGGGCAAAACTGGAAACTAGGGCAAAACTGCCCTAAAGCAGGTGCCCTGACGTGGGACCCAAATTCAGGAGATCTAAGAAATTGGATAGGAAAAAGTAAATCTTTATTTTCATTAATCTATAATAGAAATTCAGCATTCCTCTTATGTTTGCATGTAGGCAATAAACCACAGTTATATTAGCAGGACTTGTGACTTTCTCCCCCATAGAGGTTATTAATATCTTGATATGTTTCAGTGGCTTTAGGTATCTTAAAATATTTTTTATTCTTATTAATACTTTGAATTTATGGTAGTTATAAAACCTAATAGATTGGCTCTTAATGACTAATGAAGCACATGTATTGAAGTATAATGTATATTTTATTTTTAAAGTAGATTGCTCTCTGTATTTCAATAGAATTTATTTCCTTGGGAGTCTGTTTATTTTTTAAGGGTTTCTTCATGTTTTACTATGCTGCTAAATTTTTACATGGCACAAAAAATAAAGAAGGTCTGCTCTATGCAGAATATTTGTTGAAAATTGCTAATAGGTTGAGACTTCTGTATATAAACCTGCTCTTCAACCCTCAGTCCTAATGAGCATTTAGCCAGCATGCAAGCCTTAAGCATTGCCATATCAAACCAACACTAAATCTCTTGGTAAGCACTAACTCTAGGTAACTCTTATCAGGCTTAATAATGAGAAGAGTAAAAACAATGTAGAACAAAGGAAAGAAAATACCAAAATGAAGATTCAGAAAAAGACAATGTTTTTGATAGGGAAAACCATCAGGATTGAACAGGGTCAGATAAAAAGGGAGAAGATAAAGAAGTAACTGAAGAAACAAAATATCTAATATCTGAATTAACTTTCATCCAAAAAATTAAAGAACAGGATTTCCAAAGAATAGATCTATTTAATGATCTAAAAGATGGACTGTAGATACTTTCCTACATAGCAGGGGTGAGGAAAATAAAAAGGAATGACAGAAATAGAATCACAGCTATTTCAGCAGGAGAAGAAAACAATAATAATTAGACTATTGTTGAAGACATTAAATTATTGTTGGAGAAGTATTTCTTCAGAAAAAAAAATTATACTCAGAATGAAGTAGCCTTCTGGAAAAACTTTACTACCTACTTCAGATAAAACTTAAAAAAAACAAAAACAAACAAACAAAAAAACAAACCTCGGGGCACCTAGGTGGCTCAGTCAGTTAAGTGTCGGTTAAGTGTCTGCCTTCAGCTTAGGTCATGATCTCAGGGTCCTGGAATGGAGCCAGGCATTGAGCTCCATGCTCAATGGGGAGCCTCCTTCTCCCTCTCCTGCCCGCTGCTCTCAGTCTCTCAAATAAATAAATAAAATATTAAAAAAGAAAAAAAAAACACAAAACTGCTGCAGCTGCTCTATTTAAAAAAAAAACAAAACAACTAACCTCTACTTCAGAAAAAAAAAGTCAAGTATACACAAGGGGAAAAAATCTAAAAGAACACATATTAAAAAGAAGAAAAAAGAAACTGACTATAGCTGTAGTCTTATCCCCAAGTTGTAACACTAAATAATCAGAAGTCAGGGAAGTTTATGGAAACTTGAGATAATTTTTATCCAGATAAATTTCCTTAGAAATAGAATAAGTACTCAAATATACAAGAGATTCATTTACAGGTTACTTTGAAAGGTGTTTAAAAGATTTCGGTATGCATTTCAGTAATATTCCAACTAATTATAAAATAATTCCAATTCAGACTTCCGTAATTAGAGAATTCAGGTATAGAGATGTGATAACTATTAGAAATTAAGTCTGTATCATTGTTCAAGAGAATATATGAAGTATAAAACTAATTGCAGTGACCTTGGTGTAAATCATATTACATTAGAAAATGTTGTAATGTAGGAATGAGCAGGGAAAAATTAGAGTGTTAAATTCCTTAACATAAAAAAGAGTTGGCACTTTATTTTGATTCTAATACTATTTAGTGTTTTAGATTTTTAATCTTTAGATTTGTTAATAAAGTTAAATTTATTAGAACTTTCTACAGTAAGGGATAATATCGCAAAGACTTACTACTATTTCAATGTGGAAATCTAAGGTGGGGGATTATTATAGACTTTGAATGTAGGATCAAATGACTTAATGCAGAGTTTTCACAGTGGGAATCTGATGGAGATAGGGCTAAATTCACGATATCAGAGTTTAGGAGTGGACACAACAAAGCAGGGGTCTTGAACTGAGTCTTGACAGAGAAGCAATTTGTTTGTCCAGATGACCAGATTATGTCTCTGATAAATTGATCATGGGCATTTCCTAAAGTTATATAGTGGTTTATAGCCTTATCTTTCAAGGACCAAGTTTTTTTGGAACAAATGACTAAATCATGTGACATAGTTTGTCTTCAGGCTTATGGTTAAAAAAGTAACCAGTCATAAAATTAATACCACTGTGATGTGGAATATATAATTAAAATAGAATAATATGTATGTATATCAAAACATATATATGTTAAAGTATTAAAATACTCTTAGAAATTTAAATGCTTAAACTGTTGACAAGACTCTCAGCTTTAGTAAAGGTAATAAAATAAAATTCCAGTATATACTGTTTACAGTATACATAAGATCTAATAAGCAAAAAAAAAAAAAAAAAAAAAGGCAAGTACTTAAATGGAAATGCAAATAAAAAAAATCAGCATTCATTTAAGGCTAAATTTTCATCAAATTTAAAATCCTGGAAGGGAAAAGAAAGAAATTTTAAATAGAAAATAAACATAGGCCTTAATGATAAGATGGCATGCTTTAATAGTAAATAGCAGAGAAAAACAATATATACAGAAATAACTTCTAGGAATCTGAAGAAAATTAATCAAGGAGACAATTTTAACATTACAAATTTGAGCCTTTATCAGAAAAAGCAGACATAAATTTATAAGTAGGTTTGCAGATAATTATGAATTACCTATTAAAAAGTTTAATTAAGGGGCGCCTGGGTGGCTCAGTGGGTCAAAGCCTCTGCCTTGGGCTCAGGTCATGATCCCAGCGTCCTGGGATTGAGCCCTGCATTGGGCTCTCTGCTCAGCAGGGAGCCTGTTCCTCCCTTCTCTCTCTGCCTGCCTCTCTGCCTACTTGTGATCTGTCTGTCAAATAAATAAAATCTTTAAAAAAAAAAGTTTAATTAAATCTATTAAAAGTTTAGTTATTGTGGAAACAGAGAAGGTTGAGTATCCATTTAATAAGATCTCAAGTAAACCCTATAAATACAAAAAGTCAAATTATACAGAAAATGTTACCTGATTTGTGTGTCATACAGATAGAAATTATTGTTGGAGATTTAAGCATTATGGATAACAAGGGCAACAAATTACAACCATTCTTAAGTTAAAACCAATACAAAACTCTCCCAAATAATTTTGGAGTGGAAGTAGAAATTAAAACAACTTAAAAACAATTAAATACAATGAGAACACTATGTACCAAAACTTACATGATATAGCCAAGGCTATACTTAGAAGAAAGGCAGTAACTTTAAAAGCTTTCATTAGAAAGTAAGAAAGAAGGTAAAGTAGCTAAGCAATAGTTCAAGGAGTTAGCCAAAAGTAAATAGAAAATAAAACTAGGAAAACCTAGAGAATGATACAAAAGGAAATTATGAAAATAAAGTAGAGGAATGGAAAGATAATTTTTGTAAATTTTTTACCAGGGGCATTATATGTTAACTATTTTCCAAGTACATACCATGGATAATGTAAATTAATCTTCACAGCTGTCCTGTGGGGCAGTATTACACAATTTTATAGATTATTATTATATTATTATTATATCATTTTATAGATGAGAAACCAAAACGTTAAGAGAAATTAAATTTTTTGTGGTGTAATAGTACATAGTTTACAGGTGGTGAAGTTGTAATTTGATCACTTTTATCTCTAATTCCACAAACTTGGCATTATCAACAATATGAATTTATGATCTTATTGTTCAGAAGGTCAGAAATTTAAGCTGGGTCCCATTGGGCTAGCATCAAGATGTTAGTAGAGCTGTGTTTCTTCTGGAGGATTTCAGGGACAATTCATTTTCCTGTCTTACCAGCTTCTAGAGGCTGCTGCATACCTTGGCACTTGGCCTTCTTCCATCTCCAGAGCCAGCAGTACCTGGCTGAGTCTCAAACAGCATTACTCTGATAGGGTTCTGCCTCCCCTCCTTATAATGACCCTTCTGATTACATTTAGCCCACCCAAATAATCTAGTATGATATTCCTATTCTGAAGTCAATGAGAAAAAAATAAAGTCAATGAGTTTTATCTGCAACCTTAATTTCCTCTTGGTCATATTACATAATATATTCACAGGTTCTATAGATTAGTGTGTGAACATCTTTGAGAGGTATACCACAATAAGTATACTTAAAATGTTGCTCTTCCAAGTACACTTGACTCTTATACATAGGGGTTTGGATCATATGGGTCCACTTACATGTTGATTTTTTATTTTTTTTAAAGATTTTATTTATTTGACAGCGAAAGAACACAGCAGGGGGAGCAACAGAGGGAGAGGGAGTAGGAGGCTCCCTGCTGAGTAGGGATATGATGTGGGGCTTGATCCCACTGAAGGTAGATGCTTAACTGACTGAGCCACTTAGGTGCCCCTACATGTTGATTTTTTTTTAATAGTATAACACTGTAAATGTATTTTCTCTTTCTTAGGAGTTTTAAAATATTTTTTCTGTATCTTTATTGTGAGAATATAGTATATGATATATACAGCCTACAAAATATATGTTACTTGGCTGTATGCTATTGGTAGGGCTTCTGGTCAACAGTAGGCTATTAGCAGTTAAGTTTTGAGGGAATAAAAAGTTATATGTGGATTTCTAACTACACAGGGAGGTTGGTGCCCCAACCCTCATGTTTTTCAAGAGCCAACTGTACTGCCTCTTTGAGTATTAAATACACAGTTCTGATGAGAAGAACATAGAAATTAGGAATGACTATATCTTAATATATAAAATTAGTTTGTGTTATATAAGTAAGTTGCTCAGCAGAAGGCACTCTAACTTGTTTAAGTAGAGAGGCATTTAGTAGGGGATGTATCTTGCTCACAACAATACAACCAAACACAATGGGCCCAAAGGAATACTTTATCTCTTTGGTGTAGAAGCTGCCTGACGCCACTGCTGCCTCCAGATCATGCTACTCTGCTTTTTACTCTAGTATATTAGCCTGTTTGGGCTTCTATTACATAATAACACTGACTCAGTGGATTAAATAACATAAATTGATTTCTCACAGTTCTGGAGGCTGGAGAATTCTAACAGTGTGTCAGTGTGGTCATGTTCTGGTGTCAGCATGGTTGAGTTTTGGTGAGGATCTCTTCCTTGCTTGCCAATAGAAACCTCCTTCTTGTGTGTTCAGGGTGTTCAAATGACCTGCTTTCCTTTGTGCTGGGGTGTGCATTAGCAAACTTTCTGATAAAAATTCTTGTAAAAATATGAATCCTGTTAGATTAGGGTCTTAGAATTATGACCTCATTTAACCTTAATTATTTTCATTAGGGGTCCTGTCTCTAAATACAGCCATACTGGGGGTGTGTGTCATGGCTTCAACATACGAATTTTGGGGGAAGGAGTCAGTCCATAATGTCTAGTAAAATGGGATTTCCATGTCTGACCTGGATTATCATGCAACTAAATTCTAAACACAAGAATCCTGTGAAGTTTTCAGTGGCAGAGCTGAAATCTAGTTTAACACCATAGTGACACACATGTGAAGAAATATAGAGGTTCTGCTCATTTGTTTTTTGGAAGGTGTGATTAATTTGTGGGGAGCTATCAACTGTGGGTGGGAAAGATGTTCAAACTATTTTAGGCAGTCACAGAAGAGAAAAAGTCCTTAGTAGTAAATACAGAAGAACTATGAAAATAAATGTATTCTGTAAAAATCTTATTAATTTCAGGGTTTTTTTTGGTGTGTGAAATAGATGAATCATCAGGAAATTAACAAAGCTAACAAAGTCAATATGGAAACCCAAGAAAGCTGAAGTAGATGAGAATGTTGCTTTATCACCTAAAAGAGTGATTTGGATTATTTTATGAGTTACTTTTTCCAAATCCTCAAGGAACGGTTAATTTTCAGCCTATTAAAGTGTTCCTGGAACATAGAGAAAGAAGAAAAGCTACCCTGTAATGCTGATAATAGAACCTAACAAAGAGAATATAGAGAAAAAATATCGATCTCAATTATGGATATAGATACAAAAATAGCATGTAAATTATCAGTAAATGACATCCAGCTGTATTTAAACGATCTGTCTAGTGGGGTTCATATTATGAATGCAAGAATGAATCAATACTAGGAAATCTATTGATCAGATTCTTTGTATTAACAGATCTAAATGGAAATATATTTAACTATCTCCATGTAAAATTTGATTGAATGTAATTATCATTTCTGGCTCAAAGTAAAATACTAGAATTTCTCCTTGACTCAATAAAACTGTATACAATATATATATATCTTAGACTTAAAACCCTGCATCATGCTTCATGTATAATGTTAATCTGTTTAAATGGCTTGTTCATTTATCACAAATTAAAAGTTATAAGTGTTTTAAAACAAAGGCAGTCTTTTCATTACTTACAGGCTAATTATCTGTGTATCTTTGGGAAACAGAATTTAGAAAACTGAAAGAAGACAGGTGTCTATACAGTGATGAGTATGTCTTTGAGGTCTGATATTCAGCTCAGCTATTTGCCACCTTGGACACTTGTTTAATGTTGTATAATAGATCAACCTCACTAAATCTTGTTTTGTGTAGGTTAAAATGGACATGCCATTTGTGCTGATTCTTTGTTTTGAAAGGGTTGAATGAAATTGCACACCTCAAACACTACACATGAGGTTGGTACAGTGTGTATGTGGTATTGTTTATTGCTATTATTGTTGTTGTTTGGATGCATAGAATAACAAATATAAAGCAGATATTAAAAAATCAGTAGATTTTTTGTATGCTGGTAATATCCAGTCTGAATTTAAAAAAAGCAAATTCAACTTCTTTTGTTTTGTTTATGAAAACATAAAAATATAGTAATCATATCATCAGAAAGTAATCCCATAAATTCTGTATTAACAAATGTAGGCAAATAAACTGAAAGAACAGAATAATAACAAAAGACACCTTAACTGACTTGAAAGATTTAATTGACTAAAATGATGACCTTTTTTTTGCCTATAAGCTTTTAGTTGATGTCCACCAATTTGTGGAGAATTGGGGGGACTAATTGACTTTGGTTGGTTGGTGCTAAGTACATTTGTACTGGCATCACCCCTAACAATTGTTGAAAAATTAAGAAACACAACTCTAGGACCTCCTCATAGTTCATTCCATTGATCCTCTAAGGCTAGGAGAATGTGAATACCTCCTCAAATACAAATCAGTTTCCTGTTGTTCAAGTAAACAATAGACAAGTGTATCAGAAGGAAGTCCAATACGAATCTCCATACCATTTACTCTGTCATTTTCCTTTAATTTTATATATGTTACTTCATAGATATTTTGTGTATATATATATATTTAAAGATTTTATTTATTTATTTGACAGACAGAGATCACAAGTAGGCAGAGAGGCAGGAAGCAGGCTCTCCACGGAGCAGAGAGCCCCATGTGGGGCTCGATCCCAGGACCTTGGGATCACAACCTGAGCCGAAGGCAGAGGCTTTAACCCACTGAGCCACCCAGGCGCCCCGAGATATTTTGTATATTTGAAATTGGTTTTGTTCTTCCTGATTCAGTAGTCTGAAGTGAACAAAAATGATGTTTAATTCATTCATCCATTCATTTATACAGTCACATAGCAAATATTTACTTAGTACCTATTCTTTGTCAGGCACTGTACTAGATGATTGGAATACATTAGTGAAAAAACTGGCTTTCTGTGTCCTATATTCTAGTGGTAATTTCCTTATATTGTAGGTGTATGATTCCTGGGAATTAGGTGGATTAGAGTAATTAATTATAGTGTATCTGGAAATCTCTCATCCAAAGAAATCAATATTACCTTTCCGGTATTATTTGTGTTTGGATATTTTAAATGGCTTCCTCATATGTCTTATCACATAGAGGTATCCCTGTACAACAGAGAATAATTTAAAAACAGTGCATGACCTGTGTCAGATTCGGCCTAGCAAATTCAACCATAAGTCTGTATCTCTAAGACCATTTTTTTATTATACTAATTATAGGATCTATACATTCTTTTTTATAGTATCCTTTGTTTTTTGACAAGCTGTAAATTTTCTCTCTGTATAACAAATTGAATATTCAGTTCAATTTAACAAAAATTTTGAATAGGTATGATTGTGTAATAGCTTATTTAGTGAAGAGATTTATTTAAAAACACTTTTCTCAGGGACCTTACAGTTGACTGGGTCAGATTGTACAGAAATAATGAAATTTAACATAAATGAGGGAAGAAAACAAAACAAATAAGGGCATCATCATTAAGTTCAGTCTTGAAAAAAATGGGCAAATGTTCATAGGCAGATAGATTGAAGGAAGAAAGGAAAGTCCAGTGTGAAAGGACAGGATAAATTCCTACAGATAAAAAAATAAAAATATATTTGAGCTTTGAAAGTTTTTGAGAGGTTCAAAGTGGCTGGACAATAGGGTATGTGGAAACTGTGGCAAGAGAGGAGTCTGGAGATGTGTAATTGTAAAGAGCCTTAAACACTAGGATAAGGAGTTTAAACTTTACCTTATAAATAGTAGGATAAGATAAAAAAAAATTTGAGGCCCAAATTATAACTTGTGCTTTATTTTAATAATGGGGGTTGATATTGCAGAATTAACTTGGAAAAAGGTAGAGATTAAAGATCTAAAGCTCTAGTTAGTAAGCAATTACCATAGTCCATTTGATATGTGATATAGATCTGAACTAGGGTATTGGAAAAGGTAATGGAAAGGAAGTAGAATTTATGGATTAGATATGAATGATAGAACTGGATGTGATTTTACTATTCAGAATGACTGGTAAGGGTTGTGATGCCATTAATCGAAAAAGTGAACATAGTTAAAAAGGGAATTTTTGGTATAAAAACTTCTTGCTTTTAAGGTTTGGTTATCTTTGATATGTGCTGTCGGAGGAGTTTAATGTGGAAATGCAAGCTGGCTACAATATATTCTACTTAAGACAAATTTCAAACCCGGGGTGCCTGGGTGGCTCAGTGGGTTAAGCCTCTGCCTTTGGCTCAGGTCATGATCTCAGGGTCCTGGGATCGAGCCCCACATGGGGCTCTCTGCTCAGTGGGGAGCCTGCTTCTCCCTCTCTCTGCCTGCCTCTCTGCCTACTTGTGATCTCTCTCTCTGTCAAATAAATAAATAAAATCTGTAAAAAAAAAAAAAAAATTCAAACCCCAAATTCTACCTTATTCATACCTTACTACTTTGAATATTGATGATACTGGGTATACCTTTTAGAATGATATTTATAATTACAAAATATTTCATATATTGGTAAGGAATTTAATATATAAATAATTGCCTTATCATCGGCTGGATTGTGTTTGAGTGTTAAAACTTTGGTAATCATTAAAAGGTATTTCAGGGGGGGGTGCCTGGGTGGCTCAGTTGGTTAAGCATTTGCCTTGGGCTCAGGTCATGATCCTGGGACCATGGGTCCTGGGATAGAGCCCCACATTGATTCCTGCATCAGGTTCCCTGCTCAGTAGGGAGTTGTCTTCTCTCCCACTCCTCCTCTTGCTCATGCTTGTGCATGCACCCTCTCTCTCTCCTCTCTCTGAAATAAATAAATTAAATCTTTTTAAAAAAAGAAACTAGTTCAGGAAAGAAAAGATGGGAAAAGATTATTAACATTCAGTACCAAAGAGAATGTTGGATTTCTTTTGCTCCTTTCACTCAAATTCTGAATCAATAGAAAGACATATTGTGAGGGATCACTAAACATGTCACTAAGATCATGTCCAATTATGCTAGTGTACCGTGCATAAGTAATCAGTGGTCTGTGTTCTCCAAGGGAAGTACCCAAAGACTTAATTAACCTCTCAAAAAAGCAGATTTTAAGTTTATGTGTTTCAAACTTTAATTCATGCATATCTAATGCACTTTAGTCTTAAAATGTACATTCTGATATAGTAGATATGGAGAGGGACTCAGTGTTCTGTATTTCTAGCAAGTTCCAGGTGATAATGAAGCCATTAGTCTATGAAGCATACTGAGTTAGCAAGGCTCTAGGTTTACAGTGTGAACTTTGGAAGAGAGGAGATGACTTTGGTGATTTAAATTTCCCAATGAATGTTTTAGAATCCATAGGGAAAAAAGCTTTTGGGGCTTTTTGTATTAAATTACCGGACAGTTTTCATACCTAGTTTGATTTGATTCAGATTCTGAACACTGGCCATGTTGCTGGAAATGGCTGATCATGTTGCAGAATATGAAGTCACAGGTCTTTTTCAGTCTCAGTTACCTGAAAATTGAATCTTGAGTTGTGACGAATTCTTAATCTTGGCTCAGCACAGGATGGCCTTAGGTGCCACACATCCCTGGAAGCAGTAAGTACCTCCAGTTCTAATGTTGCTATGAGATTTTTCAACAGCCCCTTCATTTTTTCTTTTTTGCTTTGAAGTTTCTTTGATCTCTCGGCTACCAGAAGAGAATGGGCAGACTTTCTAGCCTATCAGGAAAATACTTCTCAACCACTCCCACTGCAAATAAAAACAAAAAATAAACTTCAAATACAGAATCTTTTTTTTTTCCTTTCTGGTTTTCTTTGCTGAATATTTGATAGTGGGTTCAGTCACAGACTTATGAAGTAGATAAAGGTTAACTTCTATAATGTCCCAGTCTTCAAACACACCTTCTTTATCCATTTCTAGGAATCCATAATTTTAATTTTTTTCCTCTACTTGTTGACAGGCCATTTATTTGATCTTCTATTCACATGAGGTATACATGATTACCAGTTGAAGTATTACTTCTCTCTTGAAAAATTTATATAGTAGTTAATATAAACTAAGTTTTAATTGCTAAATTTCAGACATAAAATCAGGAACACTTAATTAATTTGGGGGGTGCCTGGTTGGCTCAGTCAGTTAAGTGTCTGCCTTTGGCTCAGGTCATGATCTCAGGGTCATGGGATGGAGGCCTGCATTGGGCTCCCTGCTTAGCGGGGAGCCTGCTTCCCCCTCTGCCTCTCCCCACTGCTTGTGCTTGCTCGTGCTCTCTCTCAAATAGATAGATAGATAAATAAATAAATAAATAAATAAATATATATATATCTTTTTAAAAAAAAAAGAGTTAATTTGGTATATACAAGTCCCTCTCTGTGGTTCTTAAATCATACCCATTTCTTTTCAAATAGGTCAGTAAAAGACCTAAGTCAACCAAGACAGTAGCCTGAGAGACTTCTATACACTTGTATGATTTGATTGATGAAGAAAGACATGGTGAGCACCTGAGTAATAATCAGAGGGTGGAAGTTGTTTCTATTAATCCAAGAAAAAGAAATTTGGAGTCCTTAATATGCAGTGTCATTAAGATTATGGGTAACTGTGGAAAATGCAGCAAGAACCAAAAAATTTTAAGGATTTTCAGTATGCATGCAAGTCAGTTTTATATTACCTTCTTCCACTAATTGGTAATATTTCCATTGTTTTTAAATCTCTGAAATTTTATTTAAGTAAAATTAAATCATTTGCACCTAAGTAAAATTAAATCATTTGCACCGTAAGAACTGCCACCTAGCCCACAAATATCCTCAATTGGTAATTACCATTTGCATATCAGTGATATTTCTCTCTTCTGTATCTATCCTGTGCAGAATTCTTATGAAGTTACACAATACTGCATTCCCTAACAATATTTTGTTATGATCCCAGAAATTATTTTTGTATATATGTTAAGAATCCATTGGCCTTAGATTCCAAATGGGCACTTTTTTCATTGAGTGTTTCTGTTTTTGTTTCTGCCTCTTATCCTGATTTTAATGTGTTTCTGAAAATCAGAATTCTAAAATTACTGAAAAAATTGGTCCAAGAAAATTTACATATGTAGGAAATTCCATACGTAAATCTTAGGGGAATAGAAAAGATTTCTCTAAAACATATCTTTCTTAGCACAATTTCTTAGCTGTTTAAAAGACAATAAACTTGTTTAGCATCCAGTAATTTTGAAACACTGGCTATTTTTTCCTTAACATTTATGCATATTAAAACATCTTGACTCATTGAATGTTTTATGGTTATTCTCTCTCATGTCTCATTGTTCAGCAGCAGCAAATTTTGCTCCCAAAACAGCTTTGAAATACACTCTCAAGAATTTTCTATCTATAATGTTCATTTATTCAAAATTAGTGATTGAGTTTTTCCTGTGATGAGGCTCTATACCTTACCTACAGATACAAAGGTGATTAAAAAAAAATGCAGACCTTGCACTTGTGGAACTGGTTGATTAATGTGGAAGCCAATGCTGCTGAGCCAGGAGCCAGATGTGGGACTCAATCCTAGGACCTTGGAATCATGACCTGAGCCCAAGGCAGACGCTTAGCCATTTGAGCCACCCAGGCGCCTTAGTGGAAGCCAATTATCAATCAGTTCACAAAATACAATTTTTTAAAAAAAGATTTTATTTATTTATTTGACACAGAGAGAGATGGAGACCGAACACAGGCAGAGGGAGTGACAGGCAGAGGGAAAGGGAGAAGCAGGCTCCCCACTGAGCAGAGAGCCTTACCATGGGGCTAATCCCAGGACTCTGGGATTATTACCTGAGCCAAGGGCAGATGCTTAACTGACTGAGCCATCCAGGCGCCCTTTTTCAAAATAAAATTTTTTAATCATAAATATTGATAGGTAATATGGAGGAAATGCTTATTGTGCTATGTGAATATGAAATGGAGAAAGGTATTCATTCATCTTTTTAATTAGTGTATAAAAAATTAACATGTATAGTGTTTGAGAATCTAATTTCAATGTTTTTTGAATTAATATAAGCAGTATTGATGAGGGAGCAGGAGGCTGACTGAGGACAAAGCAAAAGCTGGCACCTTGCACCCCCTCTCCATCTGCTCCCCTCGGTAATATGTGTAGCATTCCTCAGGCACCCCTGACTGCCATAATTGAGAGGCAAATAGTTAACTTGCAGAGATCACAATCCTTCAAGACAGGAGTCTCCCAACTATCTTGATGTTAATGGCTTGCCAAAAGACAACATTGATCAAGCCTCCAGTATCCCGGCACTTTGTAGGCCCTCTTTAGCATATGAAAGCTCCGTGGAAACCTCCCTTTCCCTCACCTTCCCCCAACCGCAGGGTACATAACCTGCCATCCCCCACAACCTTGGGCAGCAGCTCTTCCTGCCCATGGGTCCTGTCCCCGTGCTTTAATAAACCACCATTTTGCACCAAAGATGTCTCAAGAATTCTTTCTTGGTCATCAGCTCCGGACCTCAGCCCACCGGACCTCAGCCCACCGAACCTCACCTAGGTTCTAGAACTTCATCAGTATCACACTAAGAATTTAAACTAAATACTGATCGAGATCAGTGAAGTTTGTGATTAAATCTTGTTCTAATATAATTTACTGAAATCTGAATATATGGGTCATAATTTTCCTGGTCTTTAATTCATTTGGATTTTCATTTATTCATTTGAATTTTTATGTGAAGTGAAAAATCTTAGCCAATTTAATTAATTCTAAATGATACTTGAAAAATACTGCTTTCTAAACTTTACTAGAATCATCTGGTCTATGTAATTGCTACTTTATTTTTTGTAGAATTTTATTATCATAGAAATTATTCCTCTTAGTCTAACAGGGAATTTAAAAAAACATATAATTTCTCTTAACCTTGAAACAAAATATTTTGTATTATATGCAAGATACTTGGATCCTTGGAAGATGCATGTTTTGGTCTCCTCTTACATTTGGGTTCATGGACCTCCTTTGATGGCTTCTTTTTCTTGAACTGCTACCTAAATCTGTTGTTTTCCAAGTCTTGACCTCAGCTCCTTCTCGTGCAAATGCCTCATTCATTCCTGCTGGGTAATTAACATTAGTAATACAACTCAGTGTCCTTATTTTCAGAACATGGTGATTTGGTGATTAGACATCTCTAATTTCCCGCCAGACATCTCAGGATGAAGAATTTGGTTCTAAAGTTAGATAATCTAGGTTTGAATCCTTCCTTCACAATTTACCAATTGTGTATCATTTGAAGATATTACTTAAAATTAACTTGTTTTTTGGTTTCCTTATCTCTAAAATGATACAGTAATGACATAATCATCATAGAGGTTGTTTTGAGGTTTGAATACAGTACTATATTAAAGTGCCTGAGAAGAAATGAACAGACAGTTCTCCAAAGAAGACATAAAGATGGCCAACAGACACATGAAAAGATGCACAACATCACTCATCATTAGGGAAGTGCAAATCAAAACTACAATGAGATATCATCTCCTACCTGTCAGAGTAACTGAAATTAAAAACAAAAGAAACAAGTGTTGGCTAGCATGTGGAGAGAAAGGATCCCTCTTGCATTGTTGGTAGGAATGCAGCCACTGTGGAAAACACTTGGAGGTTCCTGAAAACGTTAAAAATAGAACTACCTTATAATTCGATAATCCCACTACTAGGTATTCACCCCCAAAATACAAAACCACTATTTCAAAGGGATATATGCACCCGTTTATTTCAGCATTCTTTATAGTAACCAAGTTATGGAAGCAGCCCAAGTGTCTATCAATAAATAAATGGATAAAAAGATGTAATATATATGTAGAAGGAAATATTATTCAGCCATGAAAAGAATGAAATCATGCCATTTATAATGACATTGATAGAGCTAGAGAGTATTATGCTAAGTGATATAAGTTAGAGAAGGACAAATACTGTATGATTTCACTCATATGTAGCATTTAAGAAAAAAAACAAATTGGCAAAGGGAAAAAAAAAGACTGACAAACCAAGAAACTGACTCTAGCTATAGAGAACAAACTGATGGTTACCGAAAGGGAGGTGGGTGGGGGGATGGGTGAAAGAGGTGATGGGAATTAAGGAGTGCACTTGTCATTATTAATACTGGGTGATGTATGGAATTGTTGAATCCCTGTATTATATACCTTAAACTAGTATAATACTATATATTAATTATACTGGAATTAAAATAAAATGTAAAAAAATGCACCTTTTCAAAAAAAAAGTGTCTGAGACACTAATGTAAATGTTCTATATATTATGAAAGGAGTTGTTTTTCCAAACTAGAGATGATGAATTAATTATTACATAACCTTTTTATTTGATTTATTAGATTCTTACATATTCTTCCTTTCTCTGTATAAATAACTTTATATCTGGTTATGGATGCTATTAATTATTCCACTGAAGGTCAAGGCACTACTACATTATTTAAAATTTAATGCGCTTCTCAGATGCTTTAAGATAAGATGGTAAATTTAGTACTTAAATTTAAATCTATATGCTAATGTTGGATAGCATTAAAAAAAAAACAAAACAGAGATGTATATAGCTAGCTTCACATATGAGGCAGATCTCCACAAAGCAGAACGTGAATAGTTGTGAGCAGAGCTGATTTTGTGGGCCTGCTGGCCTCTGGGTTTATAAATGAGAGGTGGAAGCCAGAAATTACCTCCTATCAGTAAAAGAGCATTAGAAATGGTTTTCAAATGATGTATTTAATTGTTTGAAAACAGAGATTAAGGTCTGGTATCCTATTCATAAGATATGGCTGAAAAAGAACTCTAAGTTCGTCTTGGGTTTTGCTGATCTCCAAGAGCCCAAAGTACCTTACACACTGGAGTAAACCCATATTCTTTTTTTAAATTGAAGTATAATTAACACACAGTATTATATTAGTTGGAAGTGTACAATACATTGATGTAACAATTATTTACTTAGTGCTCACCAGGATAAGTGTAGTCACCATCTGATAGGATCAGCTACAGGCATCGTTAAAGAGCTAGACAAAGGAAGTTCACACACAGAGAGAAAGAAAGTGAGGAAGAGAGAGGGAATGCACAAAAAAGTATCTTTTTGATACTTGCTATTCTGACTGGTGTGAGGTGCTATATCATTATCATATGTTAATAACAACATATGCATATTAATGATGATAAATCTTCCATCTAATCTGAGCCTAGAATAAAATTTTAAACCACATTTAATACCTTGGTAAAGAAGACAAAATAATTTATCCTGAATGAAAACAATTTTCTACAATATTCTGGTAAACATTTTGAAATAAGTGTGTTGTGGATGTTCAACAAGTGAAATTAATACTTAACTTCTTTGGAAACAAAATAAGAATTATATTCTTGAAAAGTATATCCTAAACACCTCCAATAATATATGCTACATAGAAGGCACTCAATAAATATTTCATGAGTAAATGAATAAAAATATAGAACATTGTCAGTTATGAAGACAAGTTTAAAGAGTGGAAAGAAAATATTAGCAAGTAAAACAGCAGTGTTTATAAAGTAGTATAAAGTATTAGCAAACTGAATTTATTTTTATATATATATATACACACATATATATGTATATATAATGTTTTATCAAATATAATTTATTCTGATAGTTAGGTTGAACACCCCAAAATCTATTATTGCAGTGTATATTTAGTTGACAACAGTTTAGTTGACATTGCTCTAATTTCTGTCTCATTAAGAATTGTCGATTCTGGAAATTTCATATAAATGGAATTTTAAAATACCTGATCTTTTCTGTCTGGGTTCTTTCACTTATTGTAATGTTTTTAAGGTTCATCAACACTGTAGTGTATGTATATATATCATCACTTCATTCCCTTTCAGTACAAGTAGTATTCCATTCAATGAACATGTTTTCGTTATCCATTTATAAGTTGATAAACTTTTTTGTTGTTTTCACTTGTTTTTGTTGCTATTTTGAAGGCTGAATAGAATGTTCATGTACAAGTTTTTGTAGGTTGTGTGTTTTCATTTCTTTTGGTTGTACACTTAGGACTGGAATCACTGGGTCATATGGTAACAATTTGTTAAACATATAATGCTCAACATTTTGAGCAACTTCCAAACTGTTTTACAAAGCAGCTGCACCAGTTTATATTCCCATCAGCAACGTATCAGAATTCCTGTTTCTCCACGTTTTTGTTAATATTTGTCACCTGTCTTTTTAGTTATAGGCATTAAGTGACTGCGAAGAAGTATTTCGTTTGGGCTTGATTTGCCTTTTCTAAGTGATTAATCATGTTAAACATCGTTTCATGTGGTTAGTGATCACTTGTGTCCCTTCTTTGAAGAAATTGTTTATTCAGATACTCTGTCCCATTTTTAAATTGGATTTTTTTAATTGTTGAGTCATAGGAGTTCTTTATATATTCTGGATACAGGTTCCTTATCATACACATGATTTGTAAATATTTGATCTCATTCTGTGGATTGTCTTTTCATGTTCTTAGTGTTTTTAAAGAACAGAAGTTTTTATTTTGATGAGGCCTAGTTTATCCATTTTTTTTTTCCTCTTGTAACCCGAGCTTTTAGTGTCAACTGTAAGAATGCTTTACCTAGGGACACCTATGTCGGTTAAGCATCTGCCTTTGGCTCAAGTCATGATCCTAGGATCTTGGGATTGAGTCCCACGTCAGGTTCCCTGCTCAGCAGGGAGTCTGCGTCTCCTTCTGCCTGCTGATCCTCCTGCTTGTGTTCTCTCGCGTGCTCTCTCTCTCTGGCAAATAAATAAATAAAATCATTTTCTTTTTTAAAAAGAATGCTTTGCCTAATCCAAGATCACAAGGATTTAAACCTTCATTTTCTTCTAAGAATATTCTAATATTCTAATTTTGGTTTTTATATTTATGTCTATGATCCATTTTAGACCATATATATGTGTGTATATATATAAAACTGTATAGATAGAACTGAGGTTTTAAGTGAAAAAATGACTCTTTCCCAATGAATTGTCTTGGCATCCTTGTTGGAAATCAGCGTACAAATTTATTTCTGGGCTCTTGTGTCTCTTTCAGTGATCTAAAATGTACCACACTGTCTTGATTACTGGAGCTTTGTAGTAAGCTTTGAAATTGGGAGTTATGAGTCCTACATATTATAGTGTATTGCACATTATATAATACATATTCTCATTACCATCATTCGTTTTGTTTGTTTTTTCATTTTAAGGATTCTTTTACTTTCTCCTATATCATCTATTTACTGTTATTATTGCTGTTATTGTATAGAGATGTATTTTATTCTATTAATCTTTAATCAGTGAAAAAATTTTATTTTTGAATTAAATTAATAGGCTTGAAATATATAAATATATATATATATTTAAAGGTTTTATTTATTTATTTGACAGAGAGAGATCACAAGTAGGCAGAGAGGCAGGCAGTGAGAGAGAGGAGGAAGCAGGTTCCCCACTAAGCAGAGAGCCTGATGCGGGGCTTGATCCCAGGAACCTGGGATCATGACCTGAGCTGAAGGCAGAGGCTTAACCCACTCAGCCACCCAAGTGCCCCGCTTGAAATATATTTTTAAATTGGAGTATCATTACCATACAATGTTAAGTCTCAGGTGTACAGTACACTGATTGGACAATTATATACATTGCTCGGTACTCTCCACAGTAAGGGTATTTGCCATCTGTCACCATACAATCTTATTACAATCCTATTGACTATATTCCCTATGCTATACTTTTTATCTTCGTGAATTATTTACTTTATAACTGGAAGTTTACACCTTATTCCTTTATTTATTTCACCTATCCCTCCACCCACCTTTCTTCTGGCAACCACCAGTTTGTTCTGTGTATTTAGGAGTCTATTTGTTTGTTTGTTCATTTGTTTTGTTTTAGATTCCACATACAAGCCTATGGTATTTGTCTTTCTCTGACTGACTTACTTCACTTACTATGATACCCTCTATCTAGGTCCATCCGTGTTGTTGCAAATAATAAGCTTTCATTCTTTTTTATTGCTAATGTTTTATTGTGTATATATACCATTATATTCCTCACCCATTTATCTATCAGTGGACACTTAGTTTGCTTTTATATCTTGGCTATTGTAAATAAGGCTGCGATAAACTTGGGGTGCATATATCTTTTTGAGTTGGTGTTTTCATTTTCTTTGGGTAAATAACCAGTGGTGGAATTACTTGATCTTGTGGGATTTCTATTTTTAATCGTTTGAGGAACCTCCATATTGTTTTCTGTAGTGACTGCACTGATTCACATTACAATAAGCAGTGCATGAGCATTCTTTTTTCTCCATGTTCTTGCCAATACCCGTTATTTCTTGTCTTTTTGATACTTGGTATTCTGACTGGTGTGAGGTGCTATATCATTATTTTGATTTGCATTTCCCTAATGATGAGTGATGTTAAGCATCTTTTTTATGCATCTGTTGGCCATCTTAATGTCTTTGGAAAAATGTCTTTTCAGGTCCTCTTCCCTTTTTTAAATCGGATAGTTTGTTTGGGGTTGATTTGTATAAGCTCTTCATATTTTAGATATTATGTACTTAGTATATACTTAATGAATATATCATTTACGAATGTCTTCTCCCATTGATTAGGCTGCCTTTTTGTTTTGTTGATGGTTTTCTTTGCTGTACATATTTAAAACTTAGAAATATTTAAAGTTTGAATTTTTCTGTAACAGTCAAGCGATATAGAGAATATTATAAATACTTGTGTAACTACCATTCAGCATAAACATTTGTTACTATTTTGTTATTTTTAGCCTCAAACTTTTGATAAAAGAAATATAAATTTGTCTCAAGGTTATAGTCCTCTTTGGATCTTTCCCATAAGAAATAAAGAGGCAAACCATAACCTGTGGGAATGTATTTGCTTTCTCTGTCTTTCTGTCTTACTCTTTCTGTCTCCATGTCTTTCCCTCCCTTCTCTGTCTCTTTCTCTTCCCCCCATAATTATTTGTCTACCTATGTATTTATCTCTTTGATCTTTCTACAGAACTGCTGTTATGAATTTGATCTTTATTTTTCAAGTACCCATTTAAAAATATTTTAATATTTGTCACTTATTCATTAACTCATTAAATATACATTTACTCATTAAATATACACTGAATGCCCAACATACACCAGGCATTATTGTAACACTGCCAGGGAAAATAGTAAAAAATATATGAGAAATTCCTTCTTCCACTGTTAGAACTTATATTCTAGTAAGAAAGGTGGTAAACATGATTTTAGGAATAACTAATGGTATGTGAAGTAAAGCAATTAAGGGAATAAAAGGTGATGAGATGTGTGTTTGTGAGAGGTATTGTTTTGATAAGTTGGTCAGGGAAGGTAGCTATGAGCAGGTTATGTATGAGCAGATATTTGAATGACATGAATAATGAGAAAAATCAAGAAAATTTAGAGGAAGAGCATCTTAAGCTGACATGTCTCTTGACTTTATAGGATAACCACCAGTATTTTGAACTATTGATTTTATGCTTATTTCTGCTGAACTGACTTTAGTTAATAGACATATGGTGATGGTGGCTTCTCCTCTTTCACTCTTCAAGTTCTTGCTACTACCCTTGGTTGTGGGGAGAGTTACAGAAAATTGAAAAGGACAGCATGTTTGAGTTTTATCACCTTTGCTCCACTTTCTCTGAGGATGAATGCCAGGGAATCTTCCCTGATTTTGCCATTGACCTATGACATTTGCACGTGCTTCAAGAAAGGGGATATTGTTGGAGTTTTTAAGGATTATGTAAATTATTTTTAGGTCATAATGCTTAAGAATAGTGTATCTTTTCTGACATTTTGGCTGGTATATGTAGTAATTGGTATTTTTCTTGATTTGGGCTGTATTCCTTCCACTTGTAGATATTCATACTGTTTAATATTGCAGATATTAAATTATATAATTAAATGTAAAGTTTTTAAAATTTATTTTATTGATTTTTTTTGAGGATGCTAAAAAAGAAATGGGTAAAGATTTTTTTAAATTTTTGTTTGACTTCTCCTTTATTATAATTTTCCAATATAGTGAACATACAATGTTACATTAGTTTCAGGTATACAATATCATGATTTGGCACTTCCATACATCATCCAGTGCTTATCACAGCAAGTGCCCTCCTTAATCTTGAGACATCACCTATTTCATCCATCCCCCCTACTCCATTCCCCTCTGGTAACCATCAGTTTGTTCTCTATAGCTAAGTGTCTGTTTCTTGGTTTGTCTCTCTCTTTTTTCTTTGCTTGTTTTTTTTTTTTTTTGTTTCCTTAATTTCCACATATGAATGAAATCATATGGTGTTTGTCTTTTTCTGACTGACTTATTTCATTTAGAATTATACTCTCTAGTTCTATCCATGTCATTGCAGGGTGAAAAAGATTTTGACAGCTTTTATAGAAAGTCAAAATACAATTTTTAGATTTTCTTACATATAAATTTTACCTCAGCACTAATTTATCTTAGCATGGTCCGTTAAATATAACTGACACTTTCAAATAATTTAAAAAATTTAAGTGGTGGAACCATTTTTACTTTTCGGTTTTTAATCCACAGTATTTATCTTATAGATTAAAATGTAGATGGTTTATTTAGATTTAGCTATGTAGATTAATATCTTTGATACCTTTCATATAAAGCTATTACCATTTATATGTGTATGTATATCATTGTATGTATCATTGTATGTATAATTAAAATTGCTATTAATAGCTTTTTGCCTTCGTTTGGGTTTTATTTTTAAACTAAACTTGTTATTCTTTAAATCTAATATAAATATAGGGGTTTTTTAATCACTTGCTCTTTAACTACTAAGATTTTAATAACGTTTGTGGTCATCAGAATTTTAAACTGGCTCCCATGACTTTCACCTTTTGGTGTTACTTCCATGATTATGTTACCATCCTATATGGCAAAAGGGAAATGCACTCTCTAAAAGCTGAGAGCCACTCCTAATTGACAGCCACCAAGGAAACGGGTACTCCAGCCCTACAACCACATGTAACAGCATTCTGCCAACAACCTGAATGAGCCTGGAAGTGGATTTTTCCCCAGAGTTTCTAGATAAGAGCTAGCCAGCTGACACTTTGATTTTGGCCTCTCATGCCCTGAGGTCAAACTTCTGACCTTTACAACAGTGAAATAATAAATGGTTTTTAAAGTGCCATGTTTGTTATGCAACAATAGAAAATGAATATATTAAAACATTAATAATTATAAAAATACTGTTTTTTTAACTAATGAAAATGCTCTAAATGATTTAGTATCTTTTTAAATATCTATTTTGGTTTTACATTATAGGGAGTGAAAGTACATTTTTTTTTTTTTTTTAACAGCCTCTGTAAAGGGCCTTGGATATATAAGGAGACATATGAGGCAGTTTCTGTAAACTTAAGTTCTTAAACCATATTTTTAGGCTTAGGTCCAATACAAATATATCTGATACTATAGTGAGTAAGTCACTCTCATGTAGGAAATAAATTTTTCCTACTGTGAAAAATTAAATCTTGTGGAGCAACATGAACTATTTAGTACCATTTCCTCTCTTTTAATACAGTTTTAATGTTTTGAAAGACTTTGACTCATTTTACATGTGGGATCAGTTTACCACTGGCTTAATATAAATCAGAGTTGTAAATAACTTGCAGTGTTATACCTAAAGAGTTCTGAAATTCTTTACACTTTTCAACTTTCAACTTTATTTTAAAAAGTCTGAAAGTGCTATGCCAATAAAATTTATTTACTTAAATGGTATCAAGGGAGATGTCTTTTCTTCATGTTAAATATGTATGTGCATATATTATATGTGTATATAATCTCTATATATATCATATATATGTGTATATAATCTATTGTAGACGTCAAAGTACAGTTGATCCTTGAACAACATGGGGGCTAGGGACACTGATGTACCCACATAGTCAAAATCTGCGTATAACTTTTGACTCTCCCTAAACTTAACTACTAATAGCCTGCTGTTGACTGGAAGCCTTATTGATAACATCAACATGCTATATGTATGCTATATGTATTATATACTGTATTCTTACAATAAAGTGAGCTAGAGAAAATAAAATATTAATAAGAAGATTATAAGGGAAATACATTAATAGTACTGTACTGTAAAAAATCCTCATATAAGTAGACTCACACAGTTCAAAACCATGTTGTTCAAGGGTCAACTGTAATCCTAACTTCATAGACGTCTTTGACTATGGCTAACACTTATGTTAATAAGTTATATTATTCATAATTTTTTTCACTGAATGTCAAATAAGTGCCACAACCTGTGCTGTGATTTTATGTATATACTGAATAATTATGGTCTGTACCTGTCAGGAGTTACTTAGAAACAAATGAAAAACATAAATGTGATAAATTTTATAAAAAATATGGCAGAGTAATAAAGAATTTTGATTTGCTGCATAAGGGAATAGATAGTCATAGAGGGGATACTAAAAGGATTTTATTTTTACTGCATTTGTTAAATGCCTCAGGCAGTGCTTTCCTGATTCCATCTTCATTATAAACAGCTATTTAATTTTTAATACTCTCCAGTAAAAACTGAAACAAGTATATTACTCATTTATCTTTCTGCACTTTGTGATTTTTAAAATAGTGAAAATAAAAGCACTTGATTTATAGTATTGTAGAAATATTGGGTGCCTGGGTGGCTCATTCAGTGAAGCATCTGCCTTTGGGTGCCTGAGTGGCTCATTTGGTTAAGCATCTGCCTTTGGTTTAGGTCATGATCCCAGGGTCTTGGGATCTAGTCCCGTGTGAGGCTCCTTGCTCAGTGGGAGCCTGCTTCTCCCTCTACCCCTACCCCCTGCTTGTGCTTTCTCTCTTTCTCACACTCTCAAATAAATAACTAAAATCTTAAAAAAATTAAGGAGTTAATTTTTCCAATATGTCAATTATACTTTTATTATCATGAGCCAGAAAGTTTCAAAGATTTTTAATACATATAATTTATCCCAATAGGAGATTTTTAACAACAAAAGGAGAGTTGTTCAATATTTGTTAGTGTGATCTTTTAACCTTTGACATTTGATTACATAACTTATGCCATAATAAAAAATTTTATAATCACTATAGGTCACACAAGAAGAAAAAATTGTGACATATGATGAAAGTTAAATGTACAGAGAAACTTTGATTTTTTCAGTAAATATGGTTAATTAGAAAAGTTTAGTTTGTCTTGAGATATTACCTGGGAATTAAATAATTGTGGGTAAAGAGTGAAGGATAGGGTTACAGTCAAAAGATCAAAGTGAATCCTAAGCCAGACATAAACTAACTTTATCTTTTTTTGTTTACTTATATACTTTTACCTTGGATAAGATATTTGAGTTCCCTTGAAACTCTCTTGAACTCTCACTGTTCAAGCAGCAATGATGACATTTTTCTGTCATGGCTATTGGGAGATTCAATATTAGTAATATATGTGGAGATTTCATTTTATGCTGTAAGATAAGCCAAAGTAGCCGATGTAATACTATGGTTATTTGTAATAATGCTATCAAATAAAAATAGGTAATTGTCACTGCTTAAGAGCAAAGACTCATGATGTATCTCAACTCTCCAAGGATTATCAATAGTCATTCTTCACACATTTACGTGGAGGCTGAGGATGATGTGAAGTCAGTATTATAAAGGACATATGCATGGCAGAGCTTGCGGGTTTGAAGATGCACAGAACAATAAAGTGTGGGATAAAATAAGTGGAGAACAATATGGGCAGATGGCACATAATCAAGAGTCTTATTGATGCAGCATCTCTTTCTCCAATAAAAGATTCTGTAGAAAGGATTTTGTTATACTTTTGTGTTAGACATGTTTTAAGCCTTTTTATACAATAATGTAGCAAGAACTTTTTAATATACATTCTTGATTGGTTGGCTGGTTGAATGATAATACATTCTTAGACAAAGTAATCAGATTACATTGTTAGCAGTTTTCAAGACAGGGAGGCAGGGTTGAATTCGCAAGGGCTAGCTCTGTGTAAATGGTCAATCTGTTTCCATGGTTACCAGGCTGGCTGAGTAAACTGTAAATTTGTAGGTGTTGGTTTGTGCCCTCTTATCTTAAAGAATCTGAAGAAGATTGTTTCTATAAATATGGTTTCCATCTCTGGCTAAATATGGGTCTGAGGATAAAATTAGGAAGGAGACAGCTTTTAAGCTATATAAATAGCAATTCATAAAGATACCTTCCTTGCATCTTCTACCATGTTTTTAGTATTAAACATGATGATATTTGTGGTTTCTACTATTCTAATTATAAGGAAATACACTTTATCACACCTTTTCCGAAGGCATCCATTTTTATGATTATCTTGGCCACAGGTGCTGATGTAGTTCTCAGTAATGTAGAAGGCTGTCTTTTTAAATATAATTTATCACCTTCTTTTCAGGACTATTACAGCAGCCGATTTTAGCAGACACAAAGAAGATTTTAAAATATGATACAGAAGAGATATTTTCAAATCTAAAGTAAGGTTTGGGAACTTATAAGAAACATAAATGAACATATTTGGGTCTTATTTAAAAGAATGGAGAGTTTTCATTACTTACACAAGAAATTGCATAGCTGTTTTTTAAATTTTAATTTTATTGTATTTACACTTTTTCCTATAAAATAATATTTGTAATTTTATTTCTTTTAATTAAAATAGCAGCCTTGTCTCATTTTTTCTTAATTATGAAATCATTGAACTGTGCTTTTTCTTTCTGTTTTCTTTGATTCTATTCAGTATTACACTGCAATTTTTCTTTCTTCCCTCCCTCCCTCACTCCCCTGCTGAGTTGAATTGATTGCAGAGCTCCCGTTGATTTCAAAGGGAATTCCATACCCCCCAAAACCTCTCTGGCTGTATGTATGTGCACATAGTCAAGTGATAAAGTGCCTGAGAATTACTTACAGCATGTGCAAGATGAAGATTAGAATAATAATTTCATCATTATCATGATTATTGCTATTTAATATTTATATAGCACCTTTCTCTGAGAAGCTCAGGAAACTTTATGAATTTTAAATAATCCAATGAGCTCTAATCTTAACTACACCCCTTTGTGCTGGGTAAGGCACAAAATTAATAATGGATTTGAGTGACATATATTGCTAGGGAAATCTATTTCTATTGCTCTTTAGGCTTCTTCTGTTATTGGAAAATGGCATTATATATTTGCCTGGAAATTTGGATTGCTATCTCATTATTTTAATGCTGGGGGTCTATTTGCTATTTATTTTGGAATAACTCCAAGTGACAGCTTATTCAAAAGTAAAGAAATACACTTATATATAAGTGCAAAGACAATTTTAATTTATACTTGGCATTAATCATAAACAACACAACAATCTTTGATGAAAAAAAAATTTACTGGTTTTTATCTTGTACAGACAATGCTAGTTTAACACTCAGTGCCTTGACTTACATATATCTGATAAATTTTCCTGCTCCTTTAAGGTTAATAAAACTGGATTCAGTATTCTGTCTTTGGGTCAGTTTTACATATGAAATTTACATATGAATTTTAAATTATTACAATGAGTTATTTCACACTATTCTAAAATTATAATAAAATGCAAACATCCTAAATTTCATGAATCTAATGGAGTCATTAAAAAGATTAATTTTATCAATAATACTTTACCAAAAAGCTTTCATTTCTTAGGCTTTTGAAGTATAATTTTAGCTCTACTGGATTTAGATGCATATTTTAGATATTTTTTTCTTATATAATATACTACTGATTTTTGCTAAGACTCTTATCTTTGTATACCTCTTTTTCCATTAAGTGGTAATAATCTGAGACCTTGAAAAATTTTGTCCAGAATTGGCTAAATTATATCTAGGAATATTGAAGTAATGCATATAATTAAATAAATAGTAATAATATAGTTGTAGTATGATCAAGAATACGGTTTTGCAAGTGATTCGGGAATATATGGAGAAACATTACTGGTTACTTAATTTAATAATCATAAAATTCTAAATGTATGCTACTTAACTGTTTCGCATATAAGGAAGTTGAAATTGAAGAAAAGTAAGTAATTTGAGCAAGCTCATACAGCTGGTATGTGGTTGAAGAAATCTCTTCTCAAACCCTGTGCCTTAAAGCCTAAGGCCTTCCTTGTCAAGTAGGCCAATAATGAGATAGATTTTGACGCAAAGGAACATATCTTGAAGGCTCCTCAGTAACCCCAGCATGTGAACACTAAGACAATGTGTTCACAGGAACTACTATTTTATGGCTTACAGTCATTGCTCTCTTTGGCCTTATTAAATATTTTCCTCCTGTATCCACTCTCACAGTGGGGTTTATTTCTAAACCATTTTACATTTTATATAAATAAATTAGGTTTTCAGGGATTTCTAATATGAATAAATAAATACAATTCCAAATACTCTGACTACTACTACAGCCTCATCGTGTAGTGGTTTTGGCTTATCTTACTTTCTTATCTGCCATGCATATTTTTTCAAATCATATGCACAGCAGAACTGCAGAAAACTGCATGACATAGACATTCAGAACCACTATAAACTACTAACAGTAAGTCCACTGTTGCTAAGTGGTTCCTGGAGTTATCTGTTTATTATGTTTTTAGGCCTTGCTCTTTACTTAATTCTTTGAAGAATCACCCTATAGTAAATATGGCTGCCACATTAATTTTGTATCACTGGGGAGCTTAGATAGCCATGGGGGGAAATTCTGGAGAAGTCATTTGGGTATTGTATACTGGTAGTTCTAACATATGGATTTCATTTACAGAAGTGAAATACATATATTAAAACATATATTTAATTTAATAATATTTTATTCATAATTATTGTTTTTATATTCTTTAGTAAAATTGGTCTGTACTTTCCTTTTCCATATCTTTCTTAACTATGGTAATTTAATACTGAGAGTATAAAGAATAAGGATCAAATTAGAAGTGCTAAGGGACTATAGGTCTGTCTGAATACTGTTCTTTACTCATCATCCTTACTGGTCTTCCTCAGAAGCACATTGCTGCCTCAACAAGTTCATGCCATTTCCAGAGAAATTCCCAACTGGTTATGAGTGAGTCAGGGGTAGGTAAATACCTGACCATTTCATCTTGATGCAGGACGTAAAACTTGCTCCCAGACTGTCTACTCATTAGGTCAAAAATGTGCTAGGCCTGCATCATATTTTGACTTCTCCTCCTGTTTGAGCCTGCTTTATCCTCCCTCTTCTCAGATATTGGTCTCTAATAAATGCACTGTAGTTCAAACTCTGTCTCAGCATCTGCCTCAGAAAAAACCTTCCTATGAATGCTACCCTGACATTACCTATCCTATTTACTTGTTCATGGCTCACAGTGTTAGTGTATTGAGCAATGTGGAGGAGGAAAATAACAGATTTAGAAATTTTCCTTTCGTCTCTCTCTCCACTCTGGGCTGCCATTTCCCAGCAAAGGGACATTAAAAAAATTTAATAAATAAAAATTGTTTAAAAGTTGACTAACAGTTTCTTAGATCCAACAGTTTCCTTGATTCTGTCACTTCACTAGGATTGGGTTTAAGAGAGAGCCAATGATCGGCATTAGTTCCCATCTTGCGATATTAAAAAATTGATTAAGTGCTGCATATCTTTCATTAGTTATTAGATACCAGTAGGCCTTCATATATTTTGTACTTAAATCATAAATATAGTAAGGGCTTTTCAGATCATGGTGTTGAGATAAATTAAAAAAGCATTTTTTTAGATTGTAAGATTTGAATTGAATGAAATTTCTACAGTATTTATCCCCACCAAAAAAGTAGCCTTAATGCTTATTTGTCTAAAGAAGGTTTAGTAGAGAATCTGTTTTCTAGCAGTTAAAATTTAATTGGATAATTTCAACTAAGCTCATTTGAGGTTGACATTTTATGTTTCCTTGTCATTCTTATCAGTGAAATTTTACTGTAATAGCTGACTGTGACATCAAATATATAAGACTGCAGAATAAATACTTCATAATACCGAAGGTACTGTCTTTAAGAATATACTTTTTTTTTTTAAGATTTTATTTATTTGACAGAGATCACAAGTAGGCAGAGAGGCAGGCAGAGAGAGAGAGGAAGGGAAGCAGGCTCCCCACTGAGCAGAGAGCCTGATGCGGGGCTCAATCCCAGGACCCTGAGATCATGACCTGAGCCGAAGGCAGAGGCTTTAACCCACTGAGCCACCCAGGTGCCCCAAGAATATACTTTTTATTAAAGCTCTAAGTGTGTCATTAACCTCAGTCTACCACTCTGGATTTTCAGTGTCAAATATGCAATTACTCAATAAAGGTCTATGAGGAAACTAAAACTAAAACTAAAACTAAAACTAAAACTAAAACTAAAACTAAAACTTTGTTAGCAATCCCTAAGGTGTAGCAGTAAGGAAACAATAAAAACTTTGCCCCGTAGACATTTATGTGAGTAAATATTATAGACCCAGCTCCTGGGAGCAGGGCTGAGTGATAACACCAGGTGTTCCATTTAAATGAGATGGGCATGCTAGTTAACTATCATTAGAAGTCATTCAAATGCACTGAACTAAGTCTCCATCTTGCTGATTATTCCAATTAAGGAGGCATGCCATTTAGTAGGGTAATGAATAAGTGGAACTCTCTTAATTGGGACACTCAATTTCTTGGTACATTCTGCTCAGCAAATTATAGGGTAGGAGTTTATTTTTTTCTTCCCTCACTATACCAGTTTTCCCAGTATGGATTCTTGGGCCTTAATAATTAATTGTTTGAAAGTGATTTCTTTATTCTCGTGGTGCCAATTTCAGTTTGACCACTGAGAATATGTATTTGAACAGTTCCAAACAGGGACCCATTCTTAAAGTTCCTCAGTACCGGCTGGTAAGCCAATATCTGAGAACTTATTTCACACATATATTCTTGTATAGAAATTGTCAGTTACGGTTTTGTCTAGGTGATAAGATTATAGATCATTTTTATTTTCCTTTTGTGAATTTTTATATTTAAAACAATGAACATTTACCAATTTGTAATAAGGAAAAAGTAAATGTGATTTTTAAAAAATGGATCCTTTTTATTTGGCACATTTAAGTAACAACAATAACAACGAGTGTTTAAGAATCAAGAACTGATAGTATAATTACTTGAAAGAAACAGCACAGAATCAAAAGCAGAATTACTAGATTTCCTTCCTCCATATAATGTTTAGCTATCATTAGTACGGACTTTTTGTTTTCTTTCACATTTCCTTCAGCAGAAGTGCCTGTTACCCATCTGTTTCTCTTACAATAAACATAGATAATAGACACAGAAAATCTTACAGTTAAAAGCAACCTTAAATTCCAGCAGTTCTCACAGCTTTATTTTACAGATGACAGTATTTGAGTTCCAAGAGTTTGTGTTGTAGTGGCAGGGTTATCTCCTGATTTGTAGTCAGGTTCACTTGACTGTAGTCCATTTTATTGCATAATTTAGGGAATCAGGAACTCTGGACACAGCAGTACCATTTTTGTAATATGACATTACTGCTTTGACAGTGTTAATGTGACCTCTCAATTCATTTCTTGGTTATGAAACCTTAGGTGTGTTATTATCTCCCAGAGGTCACATGCTGACCCAGGTAAAACTCTTGAAAATATTTCTTTAACCAGGGCTTAAAATCAGATGACTTTTTTCCTTTCATTCATACCTATGATAAAGAGTCTGTTCCCTTTATTTTATCATCTTTAGTGAAATTATCTTTTTTTCCCCTGGCAGCTCAATAAGAAAAATAATATGACACTGAAGTATGAAATATGAGTCTGAAGATTTAGAAGTAATAGAGGAATGAGTGAGAAGAATTGCTTGTCATTTATCCTGGGTTCTGTGCAGCTGCAAAGACCCAGTCCAACAGATGCAGCTGTTTAGGCCTGCTTTGCTTTGTAATTTTTCCAGCAACATTTCCCTTAAAAAGTGTCATCGACTATTATGATCATCTATCTTATGTAAAAACAGAGTGCTGTTTAATTTGAACAAAGTTACTCTTCACAACTGTCTTCTCACAATAGCAAAATGAAGTAGAGGGAAGTTTTGTGTTCTTGTAACTATAGTCTTGGCTGCAGTTTTACTGGGTGCAGTGTTCTCATTGCAGTTTGGAGGTCCCAGCCATTGTAGACAGATTTTACCAATCTTCATTTGTATTAATCCATTAGAATTCACCTGGTGTTAAAAGACAGGATAGCTCAATGGATTTTTTTGTTTTAGCTTGTTTGTTTGCTTGTTTGCCAGAAGTTAAATCCTCCTTTTATCTATTAGAAAGGAGAAAAGGAAGCAAGTCAGTAACATCTCTAAGCCATTGGTTCCCTCATTTTCTTTTTTCCCAGGCTTACTGGGCTGTGGTGCAAGGTAATTTCTTTAATTCCAAGCCTGTAGAGATTCAAGAGATAGTAGTGCTCAAAAATTGACTTTAAATGTTTATTATTGGTGAAGTTAGTATGTACTTGAAAGTCCTTAATATTTTTCTTCTCAACTGAGATCTTGAGCCAATTGAGAAATAAGGTGAAAAGTTTAATGCATAGAGGCCAGAATATTCACCTTTATTTTTATGAAAGTTATGTACTTATGGGCAATTATGAACCCAAGAAGTAGCAACTTAGCTATATAACAGGGCTGAACCAGAGCAGGCCTCTCTCCAGCCAATCTGGGAGGAGTCTTCTCTAAAATTGACATGGAGAAGCAGATTGAGATATGTGTTTCCTAAAATCCCCTCACCTTGAAGACCAGAAGCAAGCTCTGTTTTAACATGCAGTTCTCCTTTCAAACTCATAATTAGGTGAAAAATGAGAGAGGGAGTAGAAATAGGCCAGGGTTGTTAGAGCTAGTGAAGTTTTCCCCCACGGAGCGAAATATTAAGAATAGGGCATTTCCCGGGGCACCTGGGTGGCTCAGTGGGTTAGGGCCTCTGCCTTCAGCTCAGGTCATGGCCCCAGGGGTCCTGGGATCGGCCCCGCATCGGGCTCCCTGCTCTGCGGGAGGTCTGCTTCCCTTCCTCTCTCTCTGCCTGCCTCTCTGCCTACTTGTGATCTCTGTCTGTCAAATAAATAAATAAAAATTTTGAAAAAAAAGGAAAAAGAAAAAGGAAAAAAAAAAGAAAAGAATAGGGCATTTCCCGCATCCCCATGCATGTTGAAATGATCTCCATTAGGATATCCCATCTTAAAAGCAGCACTTCATTATTTAATCTAACAATATTTGTATTATGCCCTGTAATAAGCAGATAATACTTAACTTCCCTTATTTATTTTATTTTGTTTTATTTTCTAAAATGAAAGCATGATTGAAGACTTGTTGCGGGGGAAGGGGGGAACCTCCTCTTTCCTTTGACTGACTGCCAAGTAGAGCAGTTTGTGCCAGTTGGCAACAGTATCTTATATGCCATTGTTCCATGCTATAAAGTATGAAGGGACATTCTGCTCATGTCCATAGTTGCAGCAGACATCTGAATCTGATTTATTTATCTTCTTGGGAACTGCAGATGGTCAAGTCTCCCTTTCATTGCCTTTGGGATCAATCCATTTCCTGAGCTGTTGGAACTAACTAGCCTGCTCTTCTTGGTACACCTGTCCCCATTGGCTGAAAAGACTGCTGATTTTCCATCAACATTTGCTTTAAGGTCTTATGGCAGATGTTTGGTTGAACTACCTGTCCAAGGTTAAATTCTTGGGGAAAGGAAGACCTGGATAGTAGGTTTGATTATAATGGATGTGCTCATTTATATGGCAAGGTAAACTTTTCCTATAACTTTCCCATACACTTTTTTCTTATTCTTGAATCATAATAAATAGCCATTTTTTGTAGGTCATAGTCCAGTATTGGCAATTTCATTGTGGTTCAACCTATTATCTGAAATCTTTCGAACCTCTTAAAATGCTATCACATGCTCTAGAGAACCTGAAGTATTTGTGTGTATATATACACACATGGCTCATGTAATTACATATATATATGTATAACATTTAAGGTATATACATTAAAATGTGTGTATATGTAACAGTTAAAGTTTTTAAGAGCAAGTAGATTAGCATATCCTGAATATATAAAACAAGTGTGACTTATAACATAAAAAGGAGCTTATAAATTAAATGTCAGTTGCACTGTGGTATCTGAAACCAAAGCAGTGAACTTTCATACTTTGTCCAGATGTGATGGAATGAGAGTTTAAATGGCAAAATAATATCTTAATATTGTTATGAAAGTGGACCTGAATATGTAGTCCCCTTGAAAAAATCTAGTAGTTCCTAAATAGTCCTTCCACTATACTTTGAGAACCTTGACTTAATAAAATATACTAATAGAGTAGAGCATAATAGGTGTGTGTGTGTGTGTGTGTGTGTGTGTGTGTGTGTGTGTGTGATGGTACAGTATTCTATATAGGGTGGTACTTCTCTGAAGAAGTAAACTTTGAACCAAAAGATAATGGATAAAGAGGAGCCAGCTATGTGACCACCTTGGCCATCGTTTATAGAACGATACCTTTGCCAATTTCAGTCACTTGAAATGACTTCAGTTTTTATTTCATTAAATGTTTGACAGAACAAGGAATATGATTTTATCACATTGCTAGTTTACTAATTGTCATTCTGTTTCTGCCTGTGGAGTCTAGGGATGTGAATATTCCCTGCTTCTTTTTCTGCTAACTTTGAGGATTTAAATTGCAAGGTATATTCATAGCCATTTTTAACTCAATAAAATGTAATAGTTATTAAGATATATAATTAAGCAACTAAAATATTTGCTATCTTTTACTTGTGAATATGGGAAAGGTATAATTTGTTAGAAGTAGCTATTTATGTTTAAGTTTCTGGTACAATCATGGATAGTTGTTTCTCTTTTTTTTATTTTTTTATTTTTCATTTTTATTTTATTTATTTATTTATTTATTTATTTATTTATTTATAGTTGTTTCTCTTTAAGAAATTCTCAGGTAGGGGCACCTGGGTGGCTCAGTGGGTTAAAGCCTCTGCCTTTGGCTCGGGTCATGATCCCAGGGTCGTGGGATCGGGCCCTGCATCGGGCTCCCTGCTCAAGCGGGGAGGCTGCTTCTCCCTCTCTCTCTGCCTGCCTCTCTGCCTACTTGTGATCTCTGTCTGTCAGATGAATAAAATAAAACATTAAAAAAAAAATTCTCAGGTAGAACTTGCATTTATCATTCACATAAGTAGCACAATTTGCAAGTATATTTTATTCCAGAATATGCCTGAGAAAATATTCCTGGGAGCATAATTTATCTTAAATTCATGATCTACTTAAATTACTTGTTGTTTGGTATCTTTAGACTCTTTTTATAAGAATTTTTATTGGTGATCTCATTTTTAAAAGTCTACAAAAAACGTGTATTTAGATGTACTCTTAGTATCAGAATTTGTAAAATTTTAATTCAAAATAACAAAGATATTCTTCAACCTCTCTTTTCCATCGACCTCAATATGTGGCAACCTGTCCTATTAGGGAAGGGTCCTTAGTTTTCATATACCTTAATATTGTCTTTCATTGCAGCCATCTTATTTAAGTGAGATTTTCTGTCCTCACTAGATATAAATTACAGATAGTCTACACTGCATCTCCCCATGGGGACTTCTCAGGGAATTGTTAGATCTCAGGCTGTAAGAATTTGATTAACTGCTTTCCCTGAAAAGTCACCGGAGTTACCTTCTCTGCCAAGCCATCTGTGAAAATTGGGAATGTTGTATGGAAGGACTGGGCAGGATGTGTGAAACCTATTTAAGTGTTAGAATGGTACCTTCTGTGGCCTTTTGTTTCTAACATGATCCTTTCTGGTTTTGCTACTTATGATTCATTTCTTTTTTTAAAAAGATTTTATTTATTAGAAAGAGATCGAGAACGAGCAGGGGGAGGGGCAGAGGGAGAGGGAGAAACAGACTTCCTGCTGAGCAGGGAGCCAGCCCCTGTTGGGGCTGGATCCTAGGACTCTGGGATCCTGAACTGAGCCAAAGGCAGACACGCCCAACTTATGGCCCACTCAGGTGCCCCACTTACGATTCATTTCTTAGTGTTTTCTAAATCATTTCAAAATCTTGGTATATGACTCAAATACACCTCCTTTAGGAAGGGTTCTTGAATCCTCTTCTTTGTTTCTCTAATATTGCTTTTTTTTCTTTACATTTTTTTTTTTTTTAATTTTCAGCATAACAGTATTCATTGTTTTTTCACCACACCCAGTGCTCCATGCAATCTGTGCCCTCCCTAATACCCACCACCTGGTTCCCCCAACCTCCCACCCCCCGCCCCTTCAAAACCCCCAGGTTGTTTTTCAGAGTCTGTAGTCTCTCATGGTTCACCTCCCCCTCCAATTTCCCTCAACTCCCTTCTCCTCTCCATCTCCCCTTGCCCTCTATATTATTTGTTATGCTCCACAAATAAGTGAAACCATATGATACTTGACTCTCTCTGCTTGACTTATTTCACTCAGCATAATCTCTTCCAGTCCTGTCCATGTTGCTACAAAAGCTGGGTATTCATCCTTTCTGATGGAGGCATAATACTCCATAGTGTATATGGACCACATCTTCCTTATCCATTCATCCGTTGAAGGGCATCTTGGTTCTTTCCACAGTTTGGCGACCGTGGCCATTGCTGCTATAAACATTGGGGTACAGATGGCCCTTCTTTTCACTACATCTGTATCTTTGGGGTAAATACCCAGTAGTCTAATATTGCTTTTTAACAACCAGTTAAAGTTCTCCTGAAGATGGGTCTTTCAGAGCACTGCCATAATGCCTTTTATTGTCATGCCCTGCTTTAACACATCATGCTTGTGTTAGAGTTATTTGTGGTCTCTAAGCCGCTGAGCTGTGGTGCTGGGAATAATGGAAAAAGTACATGTCTTGGATTTAGACATTGCTGGATTCAGATCCATTTTGATGTTAGGAATCTTTTGTAATCTCTTTGATCTTTAGTTTCCTTATTCGTAAAATAGAGTAAATGTATATTTTGTTTGGTAATTACATGAGATTTTGTCTGTAAAGTATATAAAACATATTGAATGTTCTGTAAATGTTTCGTCCGCTTATTTTCCCTCCTTGCCTGGAGGTTGAGATTATGTTTTATTCATCATTAATCTCACAGAGTTCCATACCTAATCTATTATTTTGGGTTTCTAGAAAAAAATAATTGAAATTCTGCTGTCTCTTTTTAAGAATTGGAAGCATTATTTCCATTTTTTAAT
The DNA here is from genome assembly GCF_963455335.1 of Martes martes. Taxonomy (NCBI): domain Eukaryota; kingdom Metazoa; phylum Chordata; class Mammalia; order Carnivora; family Mustelidae; genus Martes; species Martes martes. The sequence goes on along the minus strand of NC_137891.1, from coordinate 51,893,328 downwards.
GTTTTATTTCTTTTCAGCATGAGTATTAATTGTTTTTTCACCACACCCCGTGCTGCATGCAATCTGTGCCCTCCCTAGTACCCACCACTTGATTCCACCAACCTCCCACCCCCCGCCCCTTCGAAACCCTCAGGTTGTTTTTCAGAGTCCATAGTCTCTCATGGTTCACCTCCCCTTCCAATTTCCCTCAACTCCCTTCTCCTCTCCATTATTTCCATTTTTATCAGTGGCTTAATCTAGGAACCATTTGGCTCAAAATATTACAGAGTTGAAGAATGAGTGTTATCTAGGGAAAGGAAAGGAGGGGGTGGGTAAAGTCTTGGAGGATAATTCTCCAGTCCTGAAAGGAAAAAAAAAAATTATGCCATGTCTGAGAGAGTTAACCAAGTAGAGTAAGTATGGCTATAGTTAGAGACAAAGGAAGTAGGAAAAGAGACATAACTTGAGCATAGATGGTCTTTGTAGACTTAATAAGGATGTAAGACTTGATCCTCAGAAGGCACTGAAGTATTTTAAATATTAGGGTAATATAATCAGATTTATATATTTTAATAATCTGTTAGTTATAGAGTGGAGAAAAGGTGTTTGTAAGAGTGACAATAGAGAGGTCAAATGAGGATGTCATGATACTAGTGCAGGAGATATTTTACGTGTGTGTGTGTATATGCATATATATGTGTGTGTGTGTGTGTATACACACACACACACATATAAATACATATATAGATGTATAAGAATACAACCATAAAGTATCTTAACTTCAATATCAGTTTCTTCTGAGTGGTGCTATGATAAGAGGTTATTTACTTTTACTTAATTTTATATTCTGGTTTTCCTGTAATGGTTATTATATGTATAAAAATGAAGTATTATAACTTGATATAACAGATTATGCTGGCTTCCATTTATGGGATGAATGTCATGGGGATGAAGGGTATGGGCCTAGGGAATATAGTCAATGGTACTGTAATAGTGTGTGGTGACAGATGGTAGCTATACTTGTGGTGAGCATTGTATAATGTACAGAATTGTTGAATAACTGAATAAAAGATTCTTTTGTACAATTTTATTTTATATTTTCATTAATACATACACTAAGGGTTGTTGATTTTGATAATTACATAGAATCTTCTTAATTAGTTGTACAATACTTTAACTATTTCCATGTACCTTTTTGAGAATTTCTGCTCATTTCAACAATTTCCTGTTTAGTAGTAGTAGTAGTTTAGTAGTAGTTCTTTATCCCCTCGTTTTCCATGTTGTTTTTCAAGTTACATTTATTTTTCCTGGCTCAATTTGAATAAAGCTACATTTGTTTGTATTGTGAACTTTTATTTTTTAAATTTTTTTAATTTTTTTTTTGTGATGGATTCTGCTTTCTGTCCAGTGATAGAGTATTCAAATAGTCTTCTCACATGCACTTTACCCCAGTTGAATGTCTGTATACTCTATCCAATTTTAAGGAGTAAATAAAAATCTGAAAGTGCAGCAGACACTGCTATAAGTGTTATCTGTTTTACTAAGCACCTGAGTAAGCTACTTGTTTGTAGAATACATAGACAGTTCCAAACAGGACTAGCCACCAGCACGTTGGTTTTATTAATGTATATTCCTAGACCCTACCTAGGTGTTTTTAATTTAGTATCTCTGTATGGGACCTGGACATAGGTATTATTCACAGCCTTTGCAGGTGATACCTATATGAACCAGCAGACTTATTTACCGTGTATGGGCATTGCCCTAGGCACTTTAGACACTTTAATTCACTTAATTCTCACAATCCTACAAGTACTGCTATTACCACAGTTACTTCCTACTTTACATGAGGGCAAACTGAGATACTACTTTTCACACAGCCATAAGTGGTGGAGCTTGGCTCTGCACCTAGGCAGGTTGATTCTGGAATGTAGTCTTTTAACCACTGTGATCTCTGCCTCCCGTCAATATGTATTAGGCCACTGAGAGTTGTATTCTAAGATCTGGAAAGATTTGATGATTTTCGTGGAAAACATTGATGATGAAAATTATTAGTGAGAGCAGAAGGATAGATTGACTTGGTAGAATAAAGGTCAGAGAAATAATATTCTGTCATAACCATAGACAGCTTTTCAGGGATTTAGAAGGTGAGCTTCCCTGTTTTCTTGTATGTACTACATCTGACTTAGGGACTATATGGTGAAGGATGTACATAGCACCTTCCTATCATTTTAAAGCGGTTTCTGTTTCACAGTGTAAAGTGCAGTGCTGTGGACTGAACTGTGTTCCTTCAGAACTTACATGTTGAAGTCCTAACACCAGTGTAGTATTATTGTATATGGAAGTGGGGACTTTGGGAGATGATTAGGTTTAGATGAGATCATAGGATTAGTGCTCTTTTTTTTTTTTTTTTAAAGATTTTGTTTATTTATTTGACAAACAGAGATCACAATTAGAGAAGCAGGCAGAGAGAGAGGAGGAAGCAGGCTCCCCACTGAGCAGAGAGTCTGATGCAGGGCTAGATCCTAGGACCCAGAGATCATGACCTGAGCCGAAGGCAGAGGCTTTAACCCACTGAGCCACCCAGGCACCCCAGATTAGTGCTCTTTTAAGAAGACATACCAGAAAGCTTACTCTCTGTTTCTACCATGTGGGGAAACAGTGGTCATTTATAGAGGTCATTTATAGTGACCAGGAAGAGAGCCCTCATCGGATGTCACACCTTGATCTCAATACTTTCCAGCTTCCAAAACTGTGAAAATAAAAATTGCTGTTAAGCTACCTAATCCTGCTTAAAACTAACTGCTAATATTACTGACATTTTCTTGTATCAGTCTTTATGGTTATTTTTCATAATAGATAAATCTGAACCTCCACTAGCATACACTCTTCATATCATATTATTTCTTTTTTGGAAAAAAAAAAAGAGTACTCTGAAATTACTGTTATTTTCCAAATTTGACTTTTTCATTTTAGGGAGTTTAGGTTATTCATATGATGACAGTCTACTTAACCAAATTGTAGTATGGACTTGAGATCATTTATTTTTAACTCTGGAGAGTAAATGGAAGGGACTGTATGTATCATGTTTGAGTTACTTGTGTAACATCCGTAGAAATTAAGGTAATATAATATTTTTAGAAATATTTTTAGAAAAATGTATAGGAAAACATCTTTTTTTTTTATAAATTCAGATTATTTTGTGGTATTTGCCTGAATACTTAGAATAATTTCAGCAATTATATACTTCATTTTACTTCATTTACTTTTGTAGGTCTAGATTGGAAGATAGGAAAACTGTTGTTTCATCTTCATGAGGTTTTGTGGAATCAGAGCTGTCCACAATCATATGAAGCCAAAATTTGGAGCCTTGATCTCATTACTTTCTTGATACACTAGTGTTCTATAGGTTGGAGATTTGCTACTATATTTTAGATTTTTAAAAAAATAATAGCATATGACATTCCTTATTTATTGGAGTAATTGAGAAAAACAGCAAACATATACCTCGCTAGTGGAGAAAAGCAAGATGGCTCATTAGAAGATAGAATCAGGAGAAGGTGTTCTGAGTACCTGAGAGATTCCATCTATGGTAGGAGAGAAGGCACTTCAGTCTGCAGCAGAGGCTAAGCGCTTATGTCTAATTCTTGTGCTTGAAACATGGGGAGATAGTAGCCTGACCACTGATGTACCCTAGAGACGAATAATGTAATAATATACCCTCTATTTTTAGAGGGTATATATACTACTTTATATTTTATTTGAATATCGTATGGGGCATAATGAATAGGTCTGTATTTTCAAGGAAATGAGTTAGTATGACTTTATCCCTTTTTTTATATATTTCTGTATATTCACACAATTTTTCATTTTCATCTGCTTTCTTTCCTTAGAAATCTGGAGAAATACTCCATAATTTTGCTGACATTGTTGGTTAAATATAATGCAGTATCATTGTTTTATTGCTTCTGATGCATGTTAGATTGTTTTCTCACATAAGTGTTTCCAAAATATTACATGTTATGTATTTATTAAAAATTATTTACTGTTTATCAGAAATTCAGATATAACTGAGTACCCTGTATTTTGATTTGTTAAATCTGGCAACCCAGAGCAATTAGTTAAATCTTTCCAAATATTATAGAATAAAAATGTTTATAATTTTGAGTCAGTATATACATAAGAAAAAATACAGCTGAGAAAATGGAACCAGTAAAAAGAAAAAAAAATGAGTCATTACATATCATTGTAAGTCCATTTATTTTCATATCACACTGATCTATTTTAAGATGTAATATGGAGAAAGCTCTATAACTAAGTGGTTGATTTTAGTGTCTGTGATTGGCACCACTGGCTATATAATTTGCAGGGCCTGCTAAGTGAAAATGCTAGGCTCTTTGTTCAAAGATGGTTAGGAATTTAAAGCCAGAGACAATAGAACTCTCACTCAAGCATTAACCCTTCTGAGTGGAGTCCCCTGTGCACAGGTTGCATGCCTGTGAAGCTGGCCCTGATGGTTAGATCTGGTATATAGGAGGTCAATATTACTGCAGATAATACGATTGCCATTTCACATATGAGGTTAAGTAATTAGCCAAACAGAAGTTGACTCAGATTTGAATCTAGGTCATCTGAGACCAGAGTGCTCCTAACCATGAACAATACTAAATTCTGCAGTATTGAATCCTGGAAAATATAAAACCAAAGGAGAAAGTGGAGCCTAACTTTGGGAGATAAATATTTAGATGGGATTTAAATGCCTGTGAGAATTAAGCAGATCAAATAAATGAATAAAACAGATTAGGTATCATTCTAGCAGGATTGGTGGAAATTGTGGCAAACTGGAGCTCATGTACAATGTGCAAATCCATTTAAAATCCAAAGTGATAAAGCAAGACTGTGAGCTTAAATTTGGCCATGGAATGGAGGGAGGTGGTTTGTGATCCTGAGACCTTGGTTAAGATATTGTGAATAATCATATTCATCATCTTTTCTTTTCTTTTTTTTTTTCAACTCTACTTTTCCTAAATAACAGTCTTTGAAATGAATGTAATTGGGCGGGGTGGGAGGGGCAGTTAGGGAGCCTTCTGAAGTGTGGCAACAGCAGTTACATTTTGAAAAAAAATGCTTTCTTTCTATTTGAGGAAAAGAAATTTATAGCATCTGCTCCAATGACAGAGTAAAAAGCGTCCTGGTTTGGTGTATTCCAATTGTACAAAGAGCCTTTCTACTTTTGATGCTTTTGGCTTTTATCAATTGATTTTCATAACGGTTAACCAACTAGGTGCTCAAAATTGCCACGTACTTTCCTCGTACTTCAAACATAAAACCTTTCTGGCACCCAGAGCTAGGATCTGAAAATGCTAAGCATTAAGCAAAATGGATTAGTCTTCAGAAGGGGAGCTTCAGAGTGTCAGTGCCAGAGGGGTTAATGGAAAACAGTGTGTCATATTTGCCATTTCCCCTATATTATCTTGCCCAGAACACCTGCTTAATGAACTAGACATAAATTATCATAGTATAAGCACATTCTTTAATAAAAAAAAAGCCTGGTGGAAGCATTCCTTCTTGTTGAAATAATAAACTCAGAAAAATGATTTTGATGAAGTTTTCTCAAATGCTACATGCAAAAAATGTAAAAAAAATTGATTGATGACTCCACTGGATTTTTCTATTTTCTGGGAGTAGTAAAAATCATTTTATAATTTTAAGTGGTTTATTTCAACTGGAATTTGAGTTTTGGTTTGTCAGGGTTGTAGGTGCTTTTGATTTGGTAAATTCTTTTTTTTTTTTTAAATATTTTATTTATTTATTTGACAGATGGAGGTCACAGAGAGGCAGGCAGAGAAAGAGGAGGAAGCAGGCTCCCTGCTGAGCAGAGAGCCCGATGTGGGGCTTGATCCCAGGGTGGGATCATGACCTGAGCCAAGACAGAGGCTTTAACCCGCTGAGCCACCCAGGCGCCCCTGATTTGGTAAATTCTTAAGCCTGTAAATGATCCTTTAAGGATTTTTTCCCCCTCATGTTTCTTTCACTCGTAGTAGTAATTCCTTAATTTTCCTTTTTCAGTTTTCCCCTTTGAGATACAAATATATATCAATATAAGGTACATATTAGATAAGTATTACTTTAGTTATTTGTATCCAAAGATAAGAATTCTTTAAATATTCAATACATTTAACTTAATGATGCTTATATGTCATTAAATACAAGTTTTGCTAATTAGGAATATATGGATAAATATTGGTATTAAGCCCACATGTCATGCTGATGCATGATGCTTTTTTCTTTTATGTTTTAATATTCTATTAGAATTCTGGAAGGTAGGTAAAGCTAGATGGAATCACTAAACCAAATGGTATCTCTTCTTAAAAATGCTTTGTATTATGATAATGAAATGAAGTCTGCTATGAAATAAATTTTTCCCTTCTTCAGATCCAAAATATTTCTTCCGAGCGTTGTTTATTTTTATTCCATTCATAATTCTGTAGTCCCTTCTAGTTCTTACTGCTTCTTATTCCCCCCTCCATCTGTGGCTAAAAATTTCTCTGTGATGTACACTGGATCATAAGTGGCATTAAAATCATAGGGGAAGACATTCCCAAACACTTTATCCAAATATTTTCTTTCACTGAGAATTTGCAACTAATAATCTTCACATGAAATATCAAAAATTTATCTAAAATACTTTTTAAAAAACTGAAAAGTGGGGCTCCTGGGTGGCTCAGTCAGTTAAGTGTCAGACTCTTGATTTTGGCTCAGGTCATGATCCCAGGGTCCTGAGATCAAGCCCCATGTCAGGCTGCATGCTCAGTGGGGAGTCTGCCTGAGATTCTCTCTCTCTTTCTCTCCCTCTGCCCCTCCCCCCACACTCTCTGTATCTCTTGCTCAAATAAATAAATAAATCTTTAAAAAAGAAACCACAAAGCAATGAAAGGTGATAACAGTTCTTCCCTTTGTTTTGTTTTGTGTTGCTTCCAGCAATTTCCCTATGTCAGAATGTTTGATCTTAAGTGCTTTAGTGGCAATGGTACCCTAATTCCATAAGCTGGCATCAAAATACAGGATACTTCTACATTGACAGTTTATCATATAATCACCCAATTTACATTTTTAAATAGCTGGAATTATGATTACAATGAATTAGCAACAATTTTTACTTAGAAAAACTCATTTTTTTGTTGCCCTCTAAAATTGAAGTTTATTGGCAGAAGAGATGCTACTAGGTATTTTTAGATTCAGGATGTAGCGGTTCAAGGGAAACTATATCAGAAAACTGGGTATTATTGTTCTCAGAGGCAAAGGGGTTGAGATTATATTATGTCATCAATGTTATAGAGCCAAGCACTTGTGGAGCTACTCTTCAGTGGCTTCAAAATGTCTACAAGAGGCTTAGAGTCCAGATTGGAGCTACTTCTTGGAACTCACTGGGAATAGAAAATACTCTTTAAATTTGATTGAATAACTATTTCTTTGTGATGTAAAGGTGTTTTGTATATAAATTCATTTTTTTGGTAAATAAATCATAGGCTTACTGTGGATTGTTAAGTAAGTAATAGAGACTTGTTATTAGGTTAAAAATCTTTCCCCATAGCCACCTATTTTGTTACTATTGATAATCATAGAGTTGTGTTTCTGAGTCACATCCCTCAAGCCAGGTAGTCTCCTTGTGTATCAGTGCAAACTATATTTTGTACCCAAATGTTAAAGCAAAATTGTGTCTATACTTTGGTTTTGCTTGCACTTAAAAAAATATTTCATGTAACACATTTACAGTCCAATTTTGATAAAATGGATTAGCACATATATAATCCAATTTTAATAAAAGTAGATTCTAGATAACTTAAGATGTCTATAAAGTGAGCTCATTAATTGTGCAGTTTGTTTGTTTTGGGGATATAAGCTAGAAGTTACATAGTTTTATTATCTGTTGGTTTGAAAAGCTATATTCGTACAAAGGATATGGATGGGAGGAAGCATATGTCAAAGGAACTCTCAGTTAAGCAATTCATAAAATGGGCTTTATATTTAGTACGTTGGGTTATGGTGAATAATATTTTGAGAAAATATTTCAAAAAGATATTCTGTGGGGGCTAAAGAAAAAAAATTTAATAAAAAACTTGAAGTATAAATGACTAGTAATTAGTGAATGCTAATATGATCCAATAAGACTTTTCAGGGGCTGAAAAGTTTTGGCAGTTTAAAAGACAAGCTTCTGTTTTTTAGTTTGATCGATCTGCTTATCTTTATAAATACCTCCTGTGGCAGAGAGCAGAATTTTTCACGAGCTCTTCATCCTTCTAACCTATGTACAGAGATTTTTGGAGACCTTCCCATTATGGAACATATTGTAGTATTTTTAATTAGAAGTTCCAGCTTACAGATTTGAAAAGATTTTACATTTTTTATATTTTTCTTGGGAATTAGTGTATGTGTCAAGAAATGTATCCCACAGTGAGAATTATGATTTATTAATTAACACTGGTTATGATACTAGCACTTGCCAAAATACCACAGTAGGAGAGAATATATATAACAAACACAATTCAAACCCTGTCATTTTATGAATGGAGGGGCTTATATCATGCTATGCATTGTAAAATCTAATAAAAATGAAGATTATTATGACCATAATGATTCTTTTTTCTCAATGTATTTTTTGTTATTTTTCAATTACATCTGTTTTAGTTTTTATTTCTTTTTAATTATTATGTACTAGACACTAAATTTTTAAGTTATAAATTTAATTTTGTTAATTTAAGATTACTAAAATTAATTCTTCAACGCCCTTTAACTATGCACAAGCTTTCTGTGGGAAGTTGAATTTTGATGTTTGAATTTACTCATTAGTAAATTTAAATATCTTTAAGTGGCTGACTAAATATGTTACATAATCTATGTTGTTCATTATTTGATTTGTTTTACTTAAAAATCTCCAGAGTTCTTGAAACACTGTATACACTGGAGAGAATGCAAAGGATTCAATTGTCAAGTCAAATATACACACAAAAAAGATCTTACTCAGGGTATACCTCATTATTAACTATTCATTAGTCAAGGGGCACAGGTGAAGCAAGAAGATGTTCAGCTCCCCCAGTATGATTCCTTAGCCCTTTGCTCTCTCACTGGAAGAAATGCTGACTCAGGTTAACAGATGAAGTGTATATTGGTATTTTACTTAGGAAGAGCTTTTTAAGTCAGGAAAGATCTTAATTTTATGATCTGTCATGGCCTGAATGCCTTTTCCAAGTTCTTATGTTGAAGCTAGCCCTCAGTATAGCTATATTTGGAGACGGGACCTCATAAGGAAGTAATTAAGTTTGAATGAGGTCAAAATGGTGAGGTCCTAATTCAGTTGGTTTAGTGTCTTTACAAGAAGACACACCAGAGAGACTGCCTGTTTTCCACTGGATATTTTTTCCTGCTTTGTCAAAGTTTATTTGACCGTAGAGTTGAGAGTCCATATTTGGACTCTCTACTCTGTTCCATTGGCCTATGTGTCTGTTTTTGTGCCAGTACCATGCTGTCTTGGTGATCACAGCATTGTAGTAAAGTTTGAAATCAGGTACTGTGATGCCCCCAGGTTTGTTTTTCTTTTTCAACATTTCCTTAGCAATTTGGAGTCTTCTGTTTCCATACAAATATTAAGATTGTTTGTTCCAGCATTTTGAAAAATGCTGGTGGAATTTTGATCAGGGTGGCATTGAAAGTATAGATTGCTCTGGCATATAGACATTTTAACAATGTTTATTCTTCCAATCCATGAGCATGGAATGCTTTTCCATCTTTTTGTGTCTTCTTCAGTTTCTTTCATGAGTGTTCTGTAGTTCCTCAAGTACAGATCCTTTACCTCTTTGGTTAGGTTTATTCCAAGGTATCTTATGGTATAGAAGAATGAAACTCGACCACTCTCTTACATCATACACAAAGATAAACTCGAAATGGATGAAAGACCTCAACGTGAGGCAGGAATTTATCAAAATCCTAGAGGAGAACATAGGCAGTAACTTCTTCAACATTGGCCACAGCAACTTCTTTCAAGACATGTCTCTACAGGCAAAGGAAAAAAAAAAAAAAGCAAAAATGAACTTGTGGGACTTCATCAAGATAAAAAGTTCTGCACAACAAAGGAAACAGTCAACAAGACAGAGAGGCAACACATGGAATGGGAGAAGATATTCACAAATGACATCATAGAAAAAGGGCTGATATCCAAGATCTATAAAGAACTCCTCAAACTCAACACCCAAAAAGCAGATAATCATGTCAAAAAATGGGCAGAAGGTATGAACAGACACTTCTCCAAAGAAGACTTAGAAGTGGCTAACAGACACATGAAAACATGTTCATCATCATTAGCCATCAGGGAAATTCAAATCCAAATCACATTGAGATACTGGCTTACACCAGTTAGAATGGCAAAGATTAACAAGACAGTAAAAAACAAGTGTTGGAGAGGATGTGGAGAAAGGGGAACCCCCTTACACTGTTGGTGGGAATACAAGTTGGTGCAGCCACTTTGGAAAACAGTGTGGAGATTCCTTAAGAAATTAAAAATAGAGCTACCCTCTGACCGTGCAACTGCACTACTGGGTATTTACCCCAAAGCTACAGATGTAGTGAAATGAAGGGCCATCTGTACCCAGTATTTACCCCAAATGAAGGGCCATCTGTACCCAGTATTTACCCCAGAGCTACAGATGTAGTGAAATGAAGGGCCATTTGTACCCAGTGTTCATAGAAGCAATGTCCACAATTGCAAAACTATGGAAAGAACCAAGATGCCCTTCAACAGATGAATGGATAAAGAAGATGTGGTTATAGATACAATGGAATATTACACAGCCATCAGAAAGGATGAGTACCCAACTTTTGTATCAACATGGATGGAACTGGAGGAGATTATGCTGAGTGAAATTGGTTAAGCAGAGAAAGTCAATTATATGGTTTCACTTATTTGTGGAGCATAAGAAATAACATGGAGGACATTAGGAGAAGGAAAGGAAAAGTAAATTGGGGTAAATCAGAGGGGGAGATGAAGCATGAGAGACTGTGGACTCTGAGAAACAAACTGAAGGTTTTGGAGGGGAGGGGAGTGGGGGTATGGTTGAGCCTGGTTGTGGGTATTAAGGAGGGCACGTTTTGCATGGAGCACTGGGTGTGGTGCATTAACAATGAATCTTAGAACACTGAAAAAAAGAAAAGGAAAAAAAAAACAAACACTGGAGAACTCTCACTGCATACACACACTGAGGAAAGATCTTGTGAGGGGCGCCTGGGTGGCTCAGTGGGTTAAAGCCTCTGCCTTCAGCTCGGGTCATGGTCTCAGGGTCCTGGGATCGGGCCCCGCATCGAGCTCTCTGCTTGGCAGGGGGCCTGCTTCCTCCTCTCTCTCCGCCTACTTGTGATCTCTAGCTGTCAAATAAATAAATACAAATCTTAAAAAAAAAAAAAAAAAAAAAAAAAAAGATCTTGTGAGAATCCAGCAAGAGAGAAGCCAACTACAACTTAGGAAGAGACCTCTCAGCAGGGGCTGAATTTGCTGGTACCAATGATCATGGACTTTTGGCCTCCAGATCTGTGAGGAAATAAATTAATATTATTTTAAGCAACTCAGCCTGTAGTTTGTTATAGCAGTCCTAGAAGTCTAACACATGCTCATATAGTTATACTGCTTTTGGGACACTTTCTAGGAAGTCATGGCTAATACATTTATGGATTATAGTTTTTACCATACCTGTCTTTGAAAATCAGGTATATTCTGATAAAAGGAAGGAAAGGAATCTGCTGCCAGCAAAAATACTTTTAGCATGTTTACAGGGAGATTGTGAGAAGGAACACATGCTTGCTTTCTTTTCTAGGAGTGTCCCCCACTAAAATCTCTTCCCAGATACAGGATAGAATGGATTGAAAATCTTTTGCTTATAATTCTTATTTCACTGTTTACACATTTCTTTTATTCTGTTTAAGATATGTTTGTTATGTATTTGTTATCAGAACCTATAAAATAATACTTTTTAAAATAGTTGTATAGTTTGCTTATTATATGAAAACGTTTAAGTTTATAGAATTTTTAACTTTGATAGACATCTCAAGTATTTGTTAACAAACTGCAATATGTTTTATATTTAACTGTATTTGACTAATTAATTGTTTAAACATATTTACTCTCTTCCTCTCATCTCCATGGCCCTCTTTGATTTTGGGTTCAGCCATATGACTTGCTTTAGTCAATAAAATGGTCAGAAGTAGCTGTTCTGCCAATTCCCAGCCCAGGCCCTGGGAAGTCCTGCATGTTTTTGCTTGCTTTTTGGAGCTTCTGTTATCAACGTGGAAGGAGTATGGCCAGACTAACACTCTGGATTCAGGAAAAGAGGGTAACATATGTGAAGCAAAGCCAGAGTTCTGTTGCTGGATCTAGGCTACATCAGACAAAGACCCTCAGATGTATGAGTAAGCCTTGTCTTAATCAGTAGAGCTGCTCAGATGAATTCAGTCTAGACCAGTTAACAAATGGATGAGAATAAATTATTCTTGTTTCATTAGAAATTTCTTTATTCTTACTTATTTTTATTAAGCACCAGCTTAATACTACATAAAATTCAAATCATCCTTTAATAACCCATTCTTCCCTCCCCCATACAAATTCTTAATAAAGAGCGCTTCAAGTGAAGACATGTTCTCTTCTCTCTTCTGTATAAAATTTTATCAAATAAAGGCAAAGAACTGTGTACATCTTGCTGTAAAATGCTGCCCACACCTGTGGAAAGTATCTGCCCAGGCTCTTTTCACTGTCCAGGTCCTGAAAGTCTCTTTTTCATGAGCTGTCTCTTCACAAAGCAAGTCTACCACTTGCTATGTTTATCGTTCTGAGGGTCAAAAACTTTGTCACAAATTTCTGTCCAGTTTCTTGTCTCAACTGCTGTAAGTAGGCCCCTATCACCTTCTCTTCCTGTTTGTTTGCTGGGGTGGCATAAATTGCATTAAGTGGAAAACCACGCTCTCCAGGAATGGGAAAATTAATGATTCCTAGTCCATACATTTCTTTTTCACCTTGGCTTTTGGAATTATACTTTTGGAGATTCTTTAGACACTCAAGAAAAGTGTAGAGAATTATATATATCAAGGTTCTATTAGCTTCATTCTTAATCTCATAGTTTTTGAAGAAGACATTGGCCTTGAAGTAATAGATGGCTTCATCCACAATGCCTATACCTTTTGTCTCTCTAGGGATGGGTCCTTTGAACTGACTTCTGATAGGCAACAGTGCCGTTTCCAATAATTTTGGTGTCAGGGTCCATGAGAGAAGAGTGGTAAGCTGGGATCTTGGCAGTGCCCGGGTTTCAAGCTAGACAAGGAAATTAGGGTTCGAGCCTGGTGCTTCCAGTCTGGTGGCTGAGGCCTAAATTTTTCATGTTTTAAGTGACTGAATTTTAGAATGGTTTGTTACAGAGTATTTTGTGGTAGTGGCTACAACATGTATGCCTATATGAGGGATATATTTTTAGAACTAGAAATGTTGGGACAATGAATATTTCTCTCATTCAGTACATTATAGATTTCATTCTTTATTGATATTCTTGATATATGTTTCATGATAAAACTAAGTCAGTATGTGTCTCCATTTATAGTTCCCACATTTGGAAATTTATCCAAACATGACACCGTCCTGAAAACACTAATCTTACTAGTCTGTTCTTACTTTATTTGTTAATTGCATCTTTCTATATATATATTATAGACATGGATATCTTATTTTTACAGAAGCGTGGAAGTTCAAGATTATATAGTCTACTGAAGTCAAATACATGAGTTCTGTCTCTACTGAACACTCTCTTTATAGAAAAGTTCAAGGTGTGTATACCTTCCTGAACGAATTTGGGTACATTCTGTGTGCCCCTTTATTGCTATATGGAGCTTTAGGATTCTCTACAGTAGAACACAAAACTTAAATTCTACAAATAGTTAAATTATTGATGATGTTTTTTGGTCAGCGTTAAGTACTCCGGAAGTGAACTAAAAAATTTGTTAAACTTCTTTTTTTACCCAAGAAAATATCTGTCTTCTCAGATTATTGATGCACATGCCAGTGTACATAATCAGAAATATAGTTGTGTTTTAGATACTTGCCAGAGAGTAAACTATGGACCTGAGAGCTCTCAATAGCTATAACCACATTGAAAAGAACTTTATTTGCTTAAGCATAGCTGATCCACCTATATCTCTAGACATTGTAAGTACCTGTCAAGAGCTTCAGAAAGTTGTGTTTATGTGGATCACACTGGTTTCCTACCCAGTTCCTTGTTACTGAATTGTTTGGTGAGTTGTCATCATCCTATACTAAGAGATATTAGAAGAAACTTCTCTGTGAAGGTCACTGTACTTATTTTGAGTTGTTGATATTGTTTAGTATATAATAGGGTCCTCTCTTTGAAATCTCATAGTAAATCTCTCTTTGAAATCTCATACTTGTGCAACCATATTTTTCTTTGTCTCAAATTTTCAAATTTTAAATCCATTTGGGGTTGTATGCTAATTGTATTTTTGAAAGCTACTCTGAGACTTATAAGTACATAGCAAAGTATAAAATGTGGATGTAAATAAAAACCTGGTTGAAGTGTGATTAAAGAGAGACAAACATTAGGATGTCCTTTCCATATGACATTAAATTATGAGACAGAGATGGATTCTTCCACACACTTCATTCCTCTGCATAGCTATTAATTTAACTGCCTATTCCTTTTGGCACTAGATTAATAAAAACAAATGTGTAGAACTGCTCCCTGGTTCTCTTTTCCTCTTTGGAATATAAAGGAGAAAGTATGGCCCAGAGAACAGTTGCAGAATGATATTCACAAAATCTGTCAAGCCTCCCCACTCATTCATGACATGTTGTGGCCCTTAATACACTAAAAATTATATAATGCACCCAGATTTTTATTGGGTAGAAAAAGAGGAAACATCTTGCAAAGAGCCATCACTCTTGTATGGCAATTCAAATGGTTGTCTTATTTTGTTAGACTCAAATTGTCTATGCAGATGCCCCAAGTCAGTATTTCCAAACCATGCAGGTATCAGGAACATATACCTCACAAGGTGAAAATAGCCAATGATTAAAAGTTTAAAAAATAAAAACACATGTAAATGTTTTTAATTATGTCTGTAAATGCAGATTATTTTTGGGTATATTGTAAAACATTCCATTTTTCTCTCTACGGAAATCTTTATGTGATTTGAACTATATAAGCTTTTGAGGTCATTCTTTGGCTCAACATAACCTGCCCAACTTGGCTAAGTAGATTTTTTTTTTTAAGAAACAAAATAAAAAATACAGTAGTTAAAGAATATTTATTTGTTTTGGAACACACACACAAGATTTGTTTTTAAGGCATGCCTAAATATTACTCACATTCTGTGGTATTTATATTTTTGCTTTTATACACTGCATAGTATTTGTCTTTGTTATTGGATTTTTACTTCACTTTGCTTTTTAAACACTAAATAAGTTATTGTATTCACTAAATCATCACAGTGCATTATTTTTATTATGAAATTATCAAATTAGAATAAATAAAACAAGATTAGCCTTACAGAATAGGTCATAATATCAGATGTTAAATTTGAATATTGGGATGCCTGGGTGGCTGATTCAGTTAAGCGTCTGCCTTTAGCTCAGGTCGTGATCCCAGGGTCCTGGGATTGAGTCCCACAGGGCCTTGCTCAGTGGGGAGCCTGCTTCTCCCTCTGTCTGCTGCTCCCGACTTGCTTGTGCTCTCTTTCTCTCTGGCCAATAAATAAATAAAATCTTTAAAAAAAAAAGTTTGGTCCCATTGGTCTGAAGAGGAAATGCTGCTCAGTGCAAGTTGATCTCACTGTGTGTTTGAGAGTGGTCAAGGGAGAATAATCAGAAAGATTACTGAGTATGAAGTGCCCAGGATCAGTGGTATCATAAGACAGTATTCTAAATGATCAAATGTTGACTTTCAAAAAGTGAGGATATGGTAATTGTTGTAATTTCCAGTTTGAAATTTCCATTTAACAATGTTGTGATGTTATATATTTCCCAAAAAATAAGTGAAGACTTAATATTTGCTTGTTACTTAGCCCTAGCTCTCGACAGAAGCATCCCTTTCCCAGAGCTGTCTTCCTTGATAACCTCATCACCCTCCTGGTCTAAGTCGAAAATTTATTTAGATCTCCTGGTCTAAAATTTATTTATTTTTTACTATACTTTCAAAGAACCATGTTCCTTCCCTTTGTTGTAATTAAATGCTCACTTGTACATTTATTTGATTATTTGATGGTAAGTCCTTTTCTAAAGGTTTTATCACTAGAATCTGTACAATGTAAGGACTTTGATGCTTAACTTTGTGAACAATGAAAAGTGATTATTGTTGCATTCAAAGAGGTTGCTTTCTTTTCTATCAGAACATATTTTTTTTCTTCAGAATTCTGGCCTGATGGTGGTTGCATGATTGTTTCTTATTTTAAGACATGTATGTTACTACATATTTTCTTTCATATATATAGCATATATTTAAAAAGAAATTTTCTATTATCATTAATATGGCTGATTAGGTATTGGAACTTACCTTCTGTTGTGAGACATTTCTGTTTTATCTGCACGTCTTCTGAACTGAGGGTACTGGCAGGTTTTGTCAGCTGTGTTTGAAATGCAGACACATCTTTGGAAGTTAGAGGGAGAAATTTTTTTTTTTTTCCTTAACCAGGAATATAAAGACAGTAATTCCTTACAGGTAAAACCGGACAGGTTTTAAAACTTTAAAAGATTAAGAGTTTCTTAATTTTGAGGTTCCTTAGTTATGGCAAAGATTCTTATGTATGTAACAAAGACTCCTACCTTAACCTGCCTCTGCATTATCCCATGGAACTTGGAAGAGCAGGAGTAACCAAAGTGGATGTGAGCTAATGTTGTTTGCTATGGCATAAATAATAAAGTAAGTCCATTTGAACCTCTCTCTTTTCCAGGGTGTTTTGCAGAAGTAAATGCCAATGTCCTTTGGACGAAGGCCCACTAATCATAGACCTGAGAGAAATCCTACAAATAACTGGCTAAGGAAAAGGAATAGCTGACCATGAGAGAATCAAAAACAAAATAAAAACACTAGAAAGAGAAAATAATCTGTAAAAACTTCAACTGTTGGAGCTATCAGGCATATATTATTGAATTATAATACTTAGTATGTTTGAAAGAAGACAAGCTTGAAAAGATATTCAGAATACAGGAAGCTATAAAAAAGGACCAACAGATTTGAAAAATAACCAAAAAGAATATCTGAGAATAAAAGACAGAACAATTGAAAATAAAACTGAATGACTTAATGGATGCATTTAGCAGTTAATTGGATGAACAATAGGAAAATTAGTGGGCTACAAGATTGAAGAGAAGAAATTCTCTAGAACATACAACAGAGGTAATAAGAGAAGGAATCCATAAAAGAGATATAAAAGCCATGGGGTATTAACATAAGAAATTTCAACATACCTCTAATTGGAGTTCCAAAGAGAGGAAAGAGAAATTGGAATATAAACAATATTGTAATACATAATGTTTGGGATATTTTTGGAAATAAAAACACCAATCCTCAAATTTTGGGAGTAACAATTAGTAACTAACAACTTCTCAGTATTAACAGTAGAAACAGCAGAAGCCAAAGAGCATGTATGTTAAATGTGTTAAAAGAAAATAAGGGCTAACCTAGAATTCTATACTAAGTGAAAGCAAATATCTAGAATTAGGGTTAAAAAAAAAAAAGACATCTTAAATCAGCAAAAATATTCCCACCAGTAGATCCTTATAAAGGGAAAATCTGAAAGATATATTTCAGGCAGAAGTGATACCAAGTGATACATGGTGAAAGGGATGAATAATGAAAGAAGTGGTAAATATATAGTAAATCTAAGTGAACTTTAATCTTTCAAAAGCAAATAATATTGTTTTGTGAGGTTTAAAGGCACAAGATAGAATGAAAACAAAAAACAATAATGTATAAATGAGGAAGAATAGTAATTGGCATTCTCATAGGATCAAAGAAGAGAATAAATATACTGGTTAATTTTCAGTGTTGATCAATTATATATGTGTGTTGTAATTTCTAGACTAATCTTAAGGGAATAGAATAGGGAGCATACAGTCCAATGTAGTAAAGGAAAAAAATAATAGATTTTGATAAAAAATACCTACTCAAACAATGACCGAAAGGCAATAATGGAGAGAAGGAAGAACAAAAAAGAAATAAAATTGAAGTGAGAAATTAGATGGCAGATATAGGTCCAAATATATCTATAATTAAATTAAATGTGAATGGAATAAATGTTCCATGTGAAAGCTTAAAAAAATCTGGCTTCATAAAAATATGAATTTTAATTAAATACTATTTAAAAGATCATATCTAAAGTGTCAGAAATGAGAAAATTGAAAGTAAAAAGGTGAAAAATAGGCGTGTCTGAGTGGCTCAGTTGGATAAGCATCTGCCTTTGGCTCAGGTCATGATCCCGGGGTCCTGGGATTGAGCCCCACGTGGGGTTCCTGCTCAGCAAGGATTCTACTTCTCTCTCTCTCTCTCTGTCCCCACCCGCATGCTTGCTGTCTCTTGCTCTCTCTCTCCCTCAAGTAAATAAATAGAATCTTAGAGAAAAAAGGTGAAAATAATACAATGCTATTTGGTGTGACTATATTAATATGACCCAAAATAAAGTTAAAGTAAAAATAATTACTAGACATAAAGAAGGTCATGTTATAAGGAGAAAAAAATAATTAAGAATATATAAAAAATTTTGACTTATGGATCTTACAACAGCCTCAACAATTTTGATTGACAGAACCAATACCTTGTAAAATGTTTTGGGAGTCATGGCATCTAAATGAAAATGCATTTTTTATTTATAATATTATACATTGAAACTTCCAGATATTTTCAGAAGTTTATGATATCCATCATTTATCTTATTGCTAGAAAATATGTTGAAAATGGCTATTTAATTTTTAAATGTCTATTGTTTATTGATGTCAACCACAAAATTATCTGATAAAGTTTGATTAAAATTATAACCATATTTGTCACAGAGATTTAGTTTGTAGTTTTTCTTTGCTATTGCTATTGTAGTTTTGCTTTGCTATTGCAATTGATCATGTCTTACTCTGGTACTCTTAATCTGAACTAATTCTTTTTATACTGTATTCCTTTTCAGTTTGATATAAATATTTGTTTATTCTTATTGTGTTGCATAGAGAAGCATTTGTTTAATAATTAGAGTCTGTGGATTAAGTATTGTGATAATAGACTGAAATTTAGATTTGGCTTTTTTTTTTTTTTTAAGCACTTTAGTTTTGGCAGTCTTTGTGATTTGAGGTGAGACCTCCCAGGACTTTGACAACTGGATCTAGAAAAGGAAGGGACTAGAAGAAAAGATTGGTTAAGTCCTTGTTAAGTAACAATAGTAATAATAATGTTAATGCTAACAATAATCATTATAACTACTGCTACTCTAACTTCTATGCCTCTTCTTAATGCTACTGTATATTGTATTCATTCATGTTTTAAAGATTATTGGTGGGGTACCTGGGTGGCTCAGTGGGCTAAGCCTCTGCCTTTGGCTCAGGTCATGATCCCAGGGTCCTGGGATCGAGCCCCACATCGGGCTCTCTGCTCAGCAGGGAGCCTGCTTCCTCCTCTCTCTCTGCCTGCCTGTCTGCCTACTTGTGATCTCTGTCTGTCAAATAAATACATAAAATTAAAAAAAAAAGAAACTATGTGAGATTTCTTTCTATTTACTTAATACTTATTTTATAAAATTTCTATTCAGTATTTATGTTCTTTAATATAGTTTTGCGCTTTTCTATAGAATGTACCAGATATAGTCCAGAGTTCTTGTAATTTAAGCTTCTTAGTTTATGAATCCTTTAAATTATGTATTCTTTCCTTTTTTCCCCCTTTCAATTTATTGGAACTCCCATTGTTTTAAAATATTGATCCTTGTTATCTGGCAATCTTGTTGAAGTCTTATATTAATTCTAATTCTTGTCTGTATATTATCTTGTGTTTATTATATAGATGATAATATCATCTATACAAAATAGCACTCTTTACAATTTTTTTCAACTTTACATCTCTTGTTGCTGTTTAAAAAAATTTTTTTTTAAATTTGGATAAGACCTCATTATATGATGTGTTGAAACAATGGACCTAATTAATATCTTTGTCTTTTTTAATGGAAATGTTTCTAACAAATCACTGTGAAGGATGAGGTTTTCTGAGGGTTTTGTAAGTCCTAAGATCTTTCTATTATACCATACTGCCTTAAAAGATTGTATCTTTACATTTTTGAGAGAAAATAGACTTAATCATTTATGGGAGGAAAGTCAATGATGCTCTTTGGAAATATGAGAAAATGTGTGGATTTTTCTCTACAGGAATAAAATGGACTTTTGACATCAACAGAAGTACTTTGTGTACAATTTTAGGGCTCATGGGTCTGTTGAATATCCTTTAATGACTCAAAGTTAAGATTCTTTGATATAAAATAAATTTATTCATTATAATATTTAAGAAACTTTTATTGACTACCCTTTATATGGCGATGACTAAAATACACTGGGTGTGTAGAAAAGAGAACACTGAAACCCATGAGCTCTAGATACTCATGATATAAAACATAAATTAATATAGATGTTAAAATACAGTAAATGAGACTTTTGAGGAGAATATATGAATTCTTATCTTAGTGACTTCTTTCTTTGAGTGTTTTAGTGAAAGTGCACAATCAAATTTCAGATACTATTTTGTTATAGTTTAGAAGTTCCTGATATGAATAAACATTAGGCTGGGCAAATGAGAATGAGTTCATGTAATAATAAATGATTATATTCTATTTAGCTTCTCTACTCCCGTTAGTTTTTTCTTTTCTAAATTGCACTATATATCATCATATTACACTGGTACATACTTAAGAGGCTTTATTTTGGTTCAGCCAACATATTGGCACTCAGTTTTTTATTAGCAGTTTTGCAAAAATGTCTGTAGGTCATTTTTCTCAAAAGGAATAAAGAATCCCTTTGGCTTTTTTGGAAGAAGCTTTGTCGGCCTTTGCCTTCTAAAATGTTGTTGACAACTTGAAAATAAATAAATGCATAAAATGCTTTGGTTGAACTGATTGTAGTGATGGACAAGGCGCCTTCTCGAGGGAAGTATGGCCGCAGGCTTGCTGCACTGAGGATGGATTTAAAGTCTGGAACTTTATCTTACCTGCAGTGCTTGTTGCCTCTTGGCATGAAGAGCAGATGATTATTTTCACTGGACCTCTCAGCTGCTTCTCAGGCCTCCTGCACATTTTACCAGTTTATATAAACTCAGAGGAGGCATTCTGCCTGTGGCTGGATTAACCTCAGTTTTTCCTGGATCTTTAAAAGGAAGAAGTCAAATTGGTCCAAGCGTTCTTGGGTGTATTTCTATTCTATCAGTCTTTTGAAATGAAATTGCTTACACCTGTCCTAGAGAGGTTTCAGGAGGGAATTTTCATTTCAAATGATTAATACATGCAGTGGCTTCCTCACTAACAGCTAATGCTAAAAATAATACATAGAAATATTCTTCTAAACTAAGTTTACAGCATGTTTTGGGGCAAAACATAAGTAAATTTGCATATGGATTGTGACTATCAGCTCATACTTAAATTTTTATATGTGTAAGAAGCTAAAAGATTTGGGGAAAGAACAACTATTATACAGTATAATAAAAACACTCAGTACATCTATTACTACAGAAGCTTAGGATAGCTTATCAACTGACTAATCCTCAGTATATGATCTTAGTTATAACTATGTTATATGCCAATCAGTTTCTTACCTAGGATTTGTAAAATTAACTATCAGTTATTTAAATTAAAATGAAATCCATTCCATAGTGTAGTTCTGCATTATTCCTTTAATGTTTAATGTTCACATAAACTGTTGGATCATTAGTTCATGCCCAGTCTTGAACTTGATCTAAGACTTGAAGCCTTGATTTTTTATTTCATGAATATTTGATTGAACTCTTTTCCTCTTACAGTGTGAATGAGTGTGGAACATATTCTTTATTGCTAAAGTTATCGGTTGTGCTTGGTGTTTTAATTTACTTTCTTAAACTTTTTAACCAAGGACTATATCAATTCCATTGAGCATACTTTATCATACTTTTTCAGATGATTACATTTTCTCTTTGAAGTTTTTTTTTAAATTTTTATGAAACTTGAGAATATTTTCCATCTAGTTTTAGCTTACTAAACATGACATTGAGGTCATACAGGAATCATTCTCTGTATGAATGATTTCTGTCTAAATGTATCATGCTTCTAAATGTCAAGTAGAAATGATCCAATATGAGTCCTCTTCATTTATCTAATTGACCATTGGTATATGTGACTTATTTAGAATTAAGCATATTAATATAAATTATTACATCTTAGAGAATATTTATTACAAATTACCTGTCATAACCACTCTTCCCTCCATCCTCCAGATGTTGTCTCTCTTCATTAAGTAGTGAGATGGAGTAAGAAGCATCATGTTGAGCCTGCTGCTTATATAGGAGGGTAGGAAGAAATGAATTTTTGCTGTATACTTCTGCATATGCTATTTTTACTACATGTAAATTGACCTGATTTACAATGAATAGTATTGAAGTTACTGATTTCAAATTAACCATTATTACTAATACAATTTAATTATGACGCTGTGACTTGTAAAAATGTCTTATGACTTCTCAAGTATTTTCTTTTTCTTATTTTATTCTCATCAAGTAGATGATGAATAAATGATGTTCATATGTATTTATTAAGTAATATGGTAAAGATGAAAAAATAGTTTTTCTGAAACCCATCTGGCCATCTTTCAGTTACATTGTTGTTAAATATATTTTAGTGTTTCACTGAAATTAAGTGAAATCATTACCTATATTTGGAGTTTCATTTGTTTAAATCAGACATTTCTATACCATCTTTATTTTTTTAAATTTGATTTTACTTTTTCAGTGTCTATACCATCTTTAACATAGACTTTAGCTGATTAGTACAGAGGACCCATAATTCTTGATAGTGGCATGGATCTAACCAAGAGATGTCTTTTGTTTGACTCATGTACCATTTTATATTTAAAAATGGGAAATTTACATAAAAATCTGGATTCCCAGCTTCTCTTGAAAAGTGAGGATATTGGGTAACAAAGATTTTATGTCTCTTTGTGGAAATCATCAAATAGTGCTAAAGAGTTGCTGTCTCCTTGATAGAAGATACTGTTTTCAGTAATTCAGTCCTTTGTGTCTTCCTGACACTGACGCAGTGTCAGCTGTAGAATTAAGAACAAAATATGATTACACTATATTACCAGAATTCGTACATGAGGCTCACTTTCCTCCTTTGTGTTATAAGCCTGACTACCATAGGCAGCTGATTTGTGACACCTGATTACATCACTTACTCCTACTTTTGGTTTGTTTGTATTGAGTTCTTATTTAAACTTCTCATCATTTGTACATCTCTTCAATAATAGTGTTTCTATCTGGAGAATCAGATAGGATTGCCTTATGAATGTCCTCTTCATCCTGCAAAATATTTCTCGGAGACTTTTAATCTCAGCTTCACAGTGAAAAGTCTTACATTTATATACTTAGATCTTCTTTCTCTTTAGTTTTTTGGTGTTTAGGCTTCTGTATCTCACTTTCTCTTGCACATCTCCATTTGGGTATAGTGTAGATAGCTCTTATTAAACTGATTTTTTCATACAGTTCCCCAGATATGATTTTCCTTCTATTATTTCTGAATGCAGAGTATGGTAACATCATACTATAGTCACTAAAAAAAGAGAAACACTGAAGTTTTCTGTCTCTCATTCTTTTTCTCAGTTCCTAAGAGCTAAAAAATAACCAGTATTATTGACCTCTGGAATTGACCATTGACTTAAAAGATACTTATCACCTGTGTATGTAGTAGAAATATACAATGAATACAATTAAAATGAGAAAATTATCCTGCCTTCCATATGTTCCTAATTAGACCTATGAATAGAAAAGTACAACTTCATGTGATATGAAAAATGGTAGACTTATGCAGAGGATGTTACAGGACTCAGAAGAATGCCATGTAGGACATACTGAGGAAGACTGGTATGGGAAATAGTGATGTTGCTTTAACTCAATGATGCTTCAGTAGAATTAGCCAATGATGACCTTGGGCAGTGGGAATTCCATGTAAAGAGGATAACCTGATGAGATAGAAGGGATGGTAGATGTAGGAAAATTTATAAGCAGCATGGTTTGCTTGAGGATAAAGTGTACGAAGATGTGTAGTAGGTAAGCTGGAGAAATAGGTAGAGATTACATTATGAAAGGCCTTGAATAGGGGCACCAGGTGGCTGAGTTGTTAAGTGTCTGCCTTCGGCCCGGGTCATGATCCCAGGGACTTGGGAGCGAGCCCCACATTGGGCTCCCTCCTCTGATGGAAGTCTGTTTCTCCCTCACCCACTCCCCCTGCATGTGTTCCCTCTCTTGCTGTGTCTTGCTCTGCTCTTGCTCTGTCAAAGTGATAAAATCTTAAAAAAAAAAAAAAGGCCTTGAATAACATATGAAGAACTTAGATGATATTCTCAGAAGATCTGAAAAAAAATTTGGGTAAAGTGTAGTAGAGTCAGAGATGCAGTTTAGTAAGAATATGGTTGAGTGTTTTTATTTGGTACAAATGCTTGAGTGGACAAGTCCAATTAGGGAGATAAAGCATTAGTTATGAAACCAAAGTGATGTGTAATAAAATGGTTATAATAAAGACATAGAAGATTTGATCTGATAAATATTTAGAAGGTAAAATATATATTATATAAACATAATTCAGGATATCTTTGGGAAGTTATGACTATGATTTTTTAAATCTCTTCACATTCAAAAATAATTCTCAGTGTATTTTTCTCTTCATATATCCACTGTTTTGTTAATAAAGAAAATACATGGATATATGCATGCATATATAAGAGTGAAAGGAAGTCAGGCATTTCACCAAGAAGCAGAATCCTGCATTTCACATTTAAGAAACGTGTTTTCTTTTAGTCTGTCATAGGGAAGAATCATTTTACTGTCTCAGTTTACAAATAGCACTTACTTGTAAGAGAGTGATTCATAAGTCAGAAATGTTCCTAGCAATGACTGTTGCAATTCTTCAGCAATCAACCGACAAGCATATAGATTTGTCAAATGGAATGCTAAAGCACAATTTTAAATTGTGAGGTAGTGTTCTTATAAAGCCAGTATGATAAATGGCTTTTTCTCATTAGTTTTCAGAAGTTTTATTTTTGTTTTAAAGATTTTCTTTATTTGAGAGAGAGAGAAAGCAGAGAGAGAGAGGGAGAGAACAAGAGCACAAGCTCGTGGGAGACTGGGGTGGGGTGCTGAAGGAGAAGAAGACTTGCAGCTGAACAGAGAGCTCGATGTGGGGCTTGATCCCAGGACCTTGGGATTATGACCTGAAGGTAGATGAGCTGAAGGTAGATGCTTAACTGACTGAGCCACCAAGGAACCCCTAGTTTTTAAGTTTTAGAGCTTTAATTAGTTTAATTCTCCCTCTCTAACATATGGGAGAAAGCTCTCTGGATTTACTTTTATAACTTGTATTTTACATGTTATACAATAAATCCACATTTACTGCAGAATACTTTTGAAAATATGCATAAGATAAGGAAGCAAAAGTGAAGTCTTCTATAATCCCACTACCCAAAACCAATCCTCTTAAAGTTAGGAATATACAGTTCCATTGTTCATAGATACAGATATATACAAATACACACACACACACACACACATATATACGTATGTATGTATATATGTATAGAGGGAGAGAGAAGGACATAGAGAAAAAGGAGAGAAGGACACATTTGTTATCTATAATTTTCTTATTTATAACCACACTGCTTGGCTATTTTATAGTTTATAAAATCCCACATTTTTTGTTGAATAGCTGTTTTTAATATTTTACTGTTGTCAATAGTATACCAATATATATTCCTGTAGCTAATATTTTTGCTATATTTGTCATTATTCCCCTGGGATTAATTTCTAGTGTAAAGTATAATCATTAAGCAAAACATCTTTTAACCTTTTAAAATATATTTTGTTACATATTGCCAAATACATCAGTTGATTCATATTTCCAAGTTGCTCTCTTGGAAAATTGCACTGTCTCCAACAGTGAGGGAGACTGTTGTTTTCCACAAACACTTCAGATTTTGATACTACCATAGGAAATATTTTCAAAAACATTTAAATTACATTGATTTACATAACCTAAGAAGTTAAACACTTATGTTTATTCAGTGTTTAAAATTTTTCTAGTAATATCCTTTATACATTTTTAAAATCAGGGTTTTTGTCTGTTCCTTACAGATTTATATAAAGCCTTTAATTAAAAAGATACCATTACATTTTATTCAGTTTTCTCTAGTCAGTTATTTGTCTTTTTGTTTTTTTTAAAGATTTTATTTTTTTGTCAGAGAGAGAGAGTACAAGCAGGAGAGTGTCAGGCAGAGGGAGAAGCAGGCTCCTGCTTCTCCCTCTGCCCTTCCCTCCCCCCACCTTGTGCGTGCTTGCTCTCTCTCTCTCTCTCTCTCTGGCAAATAAATAAATAAATAAAATCTTAAAAAAAAACAACAACACTTAAATACTGATAGGAAAGATCAGAAAGATTATATACATTCCCTTGTTTATTTTAGCATTTATTCAGGAGAGCCAAAATTTAGACACGCCATTAATGTTTATCTGTGGACATTAATGGATAAAGAAAATGTGATGTGTACATACAATGGAATGTTATTCAGCCTTAAAAAAAAAAAAGAAGGGAATTCTGCCATTTGCAGCAATGTGGGTAAACCTAGAGGATATTCTACTAAGTGAAATAAGCCATTTCAGAAGGATAGAGAGTGCACGATACCATTTATATGAGGCATCTAAAATAGTTGAACTCAGAACCAGAGACTAGAATGGTGGTTGCCAGGAGATGGGGGACGAGGATACAGGAAGTTAATAATCAAAGAGCACCAAGTTTCAGTTATATAAGGTATGACCTAGACATCTAATTTACAAGATTATATTTATAATTAATAATACTGTATTGTATGCTTAAAATTTTGCTAAGGGGATAGATATTATATTGTGTTCTTAATACAAAAAATAAAATGGAGGGCAGCAGGAAGCTTTTGAAGGTGATGGGTATGTTTATGGCATAGATTGTGGTGATGGTTTTATGGGTGTATGCTTATAACTGATCAAGTCATATACATTAAATATGTACAGCTTTTTGTACATCAGTCATACTTCAGCAATGTGATTGTAAAAAAAGTCTTTCAACCTTATTACTAGATAAGGGCACAGCTGTGTCAATAAGTGACCAAAGAGGGGTAAAGACAATGAAATATTCATAACTGAGATTAATAGACAATAAGCTGGAAAAGTTAGACTTATTGGCCCTGTGTTTCCCTTTGCAGACTGATTATTTACTTTCAAAAAATTCAAATCAATACTGTGATTTCCTCCACTTTTTGTATCACTCTGCTTCTCATTCTTTTATTGCTCTCAAAAGATTTTCTCATTTGAGGGCCCCAGAGATCAGCTCTGATAAGCTATATTGCCTTGGTGTCTTTTCTTGTCACTTTTGACACTGATTGACCCTATCTAGCTCAGGGAAGTGGTAATACACTACTTTAGTCTTACTCTTTTCCTTGCTTCTTTTGTGACAAAAGAAAAGATTATGACCCTCTTGATAAAAGTTGAACAAATGTCTGTGTGGGCAAAATACGAAAACTAGCAGAAAATGTCTCTTTTCACACATTTTCAAGTTCTTCCTCTTCCTCAAGAGTCATGTGATTAAATGCATGAATTTTATTCTCTAGCACATAGCAGCTTCATGGTCGTTAGTCCTCATTGTGTCCTCAGAGATATTTATATATGAATTTCCAGGAAATTTAATCTGGTTTATATGACTAAAGGAATCTGATAGAAATGGACTGTTGCTTCATAATACTAATAACCTTAGAATATCAGAGGAATTTAAGAATATCTAGAGAATAATTCTTATAGGACACTTAATTGGCCTAGTGTATTTTGTAATAAACTATGTTGTTTGGCAAGTTTTTGAATCACATGACTTTAGAATTCTTTTTATTGATCAGTTGCCAAAATTGAGAGAGCTTATCAAAGTAATGTAGTTTTAGGGAGTCCAAGTTGGTCAAGGGGAGAGGCACAATAGACAACCATTATCATGGTAGTTTTAGTACTCGTTGGTCTGCCTTCCTATCTTTTCCAGTCCTTCCTTTTCTCCATCTTTACTCCATTAGGTCTTTGCCTTTGGGTGACTCAACTGCCCTCCAGGACTCTGGGTCATTGGTGACTGTTTCTCTGAAATTCAGTTATTAAAGGGTTTCATGATTCCTGAGTGACCTGCTTATGGTAACAACAAAGTCATGGTTTCTTATTGGGCATTCTTTCCTTCATGGACTGAGTTACTTCACTTTCACTATAAAATACGTTCCCAAAATCTCCAGTTTTTCTCTTCCAAGCATGTGCACACATACACGCACACACACATATGCAATGACTTCTCTTTAACTTAGCCTCTTATTCTGTACTTTCCCTTCAGCAATATCTATGAATTTATATATATTTTTTGTTTTAAAAGAATAAAGCAGAACTCTCCTTTTCAGAATTATTCACAGTATGTAATTTGAATTCTTTTGATATTTTTAAATTAAATTGGTTTGAAAAGTATAAGAAATGGAAGAAATTTTAACTAGCTCCATCTGTGCATAAAGATGAATGAATATATTAAATTTCAGGAAAAAAATTATCATCATACCTAAGACCTCAGAATAATAATCAAAAAGGGAATTATCTTTGGTTCAAAAAAAAAGAGAAAGAATTCACACCAACCCTAAGTTATTTCTGTCATTTAAAGATTGATAAGTTTTAAAACCTGAAAATGTTAATACCATTCAGTTCTTATCAAAATAAGAACATAGAACAGTTCTTAATTTGACATTGTTCTTCTAGAAGTTGGTTGTTCAGTGATTTAGGACTCTGCTATTTGCATATTGATTTAATTTGTTTCTAAGATATCTTTGTTTTGTCAAAAAGAGTATAAAATTAATTATCTTGATTTAATATCATGTCTTATTAGTTACGTATTTTGATTTTTCTCTTAAATACCATATCATCTTGACTAAATATTTCATCTGTTTTGGCGTGTATAATGTGAAGCCTTTTTACCAATAAATAATTAATATTACGGAGCTTTAGCTTATAATGTAATAATTTTCTTCATCTAAAATGTGATGAACTGCTCTGCATTCTTCAGTTGTACACATGAGGGCAAGGATATGTCAGTAGTTGACCCATTGCCAAAAATGTCCTTGATATGGATGAATCAACTTCTTTCTCTTTCTCTCAAAATCCCTCTCTCTCCCTCTCTCAAGTTATCTTATCCTGATTTACTTTGTTGTTGTTTTACATGGTACTTAAAACCTTCTAACATTGTATGTTCTTTACTTATTCATATTTGTTTTTATTTACTGCTTTTCCTGTTTTAATTTTCTGGGAGGCAAAGCACGATTATGGAAATTGTTTAAACTTTGAAACCCAATTTATATTAATTTTGTTATCATTAAAATGATATAAATAGCAACAATTTGGAATGCCTGGGTCAGTTGGTTAAGCCACTGCCTTCGGCTCAGGTTGTGATCCCAGGGTCCTGGGATTGAGTCCCGTGTTGGGCTCTCTGCTCAGCGGGGAGTCTTCTCTCTCTGCCTCTGCCTGCTACTCTGCCTGCTTGTGCTCTCTCTCTGACAAATAAAAAAATTTGAAAAAAAGAAATAGCAACAATTTTATGACATCAGAACAACTAAGAATGAAAGCGCAGATGGGAGAGAAAACCTTGTATAAATTGATACAAAAGTCTACTCAAAATCAGCAAAACAAATTAGAATACAGAATTACTAAGATGAGTCAAGCTAGAAAAAAATGAATGGGAGGCAGAGGAACAGAAATTAGTTTGTCTTAGAAAATATGTATTTAAGAAAAAAGATTATGTTGAGCATAATGTATTAGGTATATTCATCATGACTGCCCACAATATTCATAAATGTACTATATCCCAAATTCCTATAAATTAATTTGGTTAAGTAATGGAGCTCAAAGAAGTTACTTTTTCAAAAACGTACTCTATACAGTCTCTAACTCTAGAAGGAGTCATATGAGGAGAGAAATATTAAACTATTTTACTGGTATGGACCATGTTTGAGATGTCCAAGAATAACTTCACTGGACTAGTTAAATAGGCAGAAAAGACTGTATTCATGAGTTTTGCAATAGGGGAGAGAGATTGAACCGAATTGTTCTGTAAGAAAAAATGAGAGTTTTTAAGCATGCTTGGGTCCACTAGAAAAGTACTATAGGGGGCACCTGGGTGGTTCAATGGGTTGAGCGTTGGCCTTTGGCTCAGCTCGTGATGCCAGGGTTCTGGATCGAGCCCCGAATTGGGCTCCCTGGTCAGTGGGAAGCCTGTTTCTCCCACTCCCCCTGCTTGTGTTCCCTCTATTGCTGTGTCTCTCTCTGTCAAATAAACAAATACAATCTTAAAAAAAAAAAAAAAGTACTATAGGGTTTAGGGAGAAGGCTGGCAGTGTGATTACATGGTGTCTGTTCCTAGTTGCTCATGGAAGTTAGGCTCCTATCCTCCCAGAGACTTGTTGATAGGGGCTCCATCTTTCTTGAGGTTTACATTTTTAGGGATTGGCTCCCAGGGCCTTGAGAAAGATATTCCAGGTTGTAAAACTGACAAGAGTCTAAGAAGATTTATATCTCAAAGAAGCTGAGAAATAATTTACAGTTTTAAGTTTTCTAAAATATTCTAAGGGAAGGGCGGTCAGGGGCCTATAGTCAGAAGGAAAATTGAAAGTTTAATCCAGGGGGGAGGAGTCAAGATGGCGGAGAAGTAGCAGGCTGAGACGACATCGGGTAGCAGGAGATCAGCTAGATAGCTTATTTAACCATTGTGAACACCTACAAATCCAACGGGAAATTGAAGAGAAGAAGAGCAACAATTCTAGAAACAGAAAATTGTCACTTTCTGAAAGGTAGGACCTGCGGAGAAGTGAATCCAAAGCGACGGGAAGATAGACTGCGGGGGGAGGGGCTGGCTCCTGGCAAGTGGCGGAGCAACGGAGCACAAAATCAGGACTTTTAAAAGTCTGCTCCATTGGGAGACACCGCTCCAGAGGCTAAACCGGGGGGAAACCCAGGTGGGGTCAGCATAACCCCAGGTCCTGCGGGGTCACAGAAGGACCGGGGGTGTCTGAGTGCCACAGAGCTCGCAGGTATTAGAGGAGGGAAGTCGGCTAGAGCGACAGAGCCGAGGAGTGAGCTCTGAGCCTGGGGTAACCTTGTGCCGGTCGCAGGCTGGGTGGGCTTGGAGTGCGGCTGGAGGCCACGGAGACAGAAGCGACCGGGCGCTTCTCTCCAGGTTCCAGCAATTGACTGCTTTCATCAAGGCGCGAATGCAGGCCAGGGAGGCGGGGTGGTTGGGCGCTTTTCTCTGAGGGCGCACTGAGGAGCGGAACCCCAAGCTCTCGGGCTCCTCCAGGCGGAGAGATTGGGAGGCCGCCATCTTCATTCCCGTCCTCCGGAACTCTACAAAAAGCGCTCAGGGAACAAAAGCTCCTGAAAGCAAACCCGAGCGGATTACTTAGCCTGGCCCCTGGCAAGGGCGGTGCAATTCCGCCTGTGGCAAAGACACTTGAGAATCACTACAACAGGCCCCTCCCCCAGAAGATCAACAAGAAACCCATCCAAAACCAACTTCAGTCACCAAGAACAGGGGAATTCCACAACAGGAGAAAACGAATCTTATCTGGACAAAATGACAAGGCGGAAAAACTCACCTCAAAAAAAAGAACAAGAGGCCGTACCGAAGGCTGGAGACCTAATCAATACGGACATTGGTAACATGACAGATCTAGGGTTCAGAATGACAATTCTCAAGGTTCTAGCCAGGCTCGAAAAAGGCATAGAAGATATTAGAGAAACCCTCTCCGGAGAGATAAAAGCCCTTTCTGGAGAAATAAAAGAACTAAAATCTAACCAAGTTGAAATCAAAAAAGCTATTAATGAGGTGCAATCAAAAATAGAAGCTCTCACTGCTAGGATAAGTGAGGCAGAAGAAAGAATTAGTGACATAGAAGACCAAATGACAAAGAATAAAGAAGCTGAGCAAAAGAGAGACAAACAAATACTGGACCAAGAGGAGAGAATTCAAGAGATAAGCGAAACCATAAGACGACACAACATTAGAATAATTGGGATTCCAGAAGAAGAAGAAAGAGAGAGGAGAGCAGAAGGTATATTGGAGAGAATTATTGGAGAGAATTTCCCTAATATGGCAAAGGGAACAAACATCAAAATCCAGGAGATGCTAAGAACGCCCCTCAAAATCAATAAAAATAGGTCCACACCTCATCACCTGATAGTAAAATTTACAAGTCTTAGTGACAAAGAGAAAATCCTGAAAGCAGCCCGGGAAAAGAAGTCTGTAACATACAAGGGTAAAAACATTAGATTGGCAGCGGACCTATCCACGGAGACCTGGCAGGCCAGAAAGAACTGGCATGATATATTCAGAGCACTAAACGAGAAAAACATGCAGCCAAGAATACTATATCCGGCTAGGCTATCCTTGAAAATAGAAGGAGAGATAAAGAGCTTCCAGGACAAACAAAAGCTGAAAGAATTTGCAAACACCAAACCAGCTCTACAGGAAATATTGAAAGGGGTCCTCTAAGCAAAGAGAGACCCTAAAAGTAGTAGATCAGAAAGATACAGAGACAATATGCAGTAACAGTCACCTTACAGGCAATACAATGGCACTAAATTCATGTCTCTCAATAGTTACCCTGAATGTTAATGGGCTAAATGCCCCAATCAAAGACACAGGGTATCAGAATGGATAAAAAAACAAAACACATCAATATGCTGCCTACATGAAACTCATTTCAGACCCGAAGACACCTCCAGATTTAAGTGAGGGGGTGGAAAACAATGTACCATGCTAATGGACATCAGAAGAAAGCTGGGGTGGCAATCCTTATATCAGATCAATTAGATTTTAAGCCAAAGACTATAATAAGAGATAAGGAAGGACACTATATCATACTCAAAGGGTCTGTCCAACAAGAAGACCTAACAATCTTAAATATCTATGCCCCTAACATGGGAGCAGCCAACTATATAAACCAATTAATAACAAAATCAAAGAAATACATTGACAGTAATACAACAATAGCAGGGGCCTTTAACACTCCCCTCGCTGAAATGGACAGATCATCTAAGCAAAAGATCAACAAGGAAATAAAGGCCTTAAATGACACACTGGACCAGATGGACATCACAGATCTATTCAGAACATTCCATCCCAAAGCAACAGAATATACATTCTTCTCTAGTGCACATGGAACATTCTCCAGAATAGACCACATCCTGGGTCATAAATCAGGCCTCAATCAGTACCAAAAGATTGAGAGCATTCCCTGCATATTTTCAGACCACAATGCTCTGAAGCTAGAACTCAATCACAAGAGGAAATTTGGAAAGAATGCAAATACATGGAGACTAAACAGCATCCTTCTAAAAAACGAATGGGTCAACCAGGAAATTAAAGAAGAATTGAAAAAATTCATGGAAACAAATGATAATGAAAACACAATGGTTCAAAATATGTGGGACACAACAAAGGCAGTCCTGAGAGGAAAATATATAGCGGTGCAAGCCTTTCTCAAGAAACAAGAAAGGTCTCAAATACACAACCTAACCCTACACCTAAAGGAGCTGGAGAAGGAACAACAAAGAAAGCCTAAACCCAGTAGGAGAAGAGAAATCATAAAGATCAGAGCAGAAATCAATGAAATAGAAACTAAAAAAAACAATAGAACAAATCAACAAAACTAGGAGCTGGTTCTTTGAAAGAATTAATAAGATTGACAAACCCCTGGCCAGACTTATCAAAAAGAAAATAGAAAGGATGCAAATAAATAAAATCATGAATGAAAGAGGAGAGATCACAACCAACACCAAAGAAATAAAAACAATTATAAGAACATACTACGAGCAACTCTACGCCAACAAATTTGACAATCTGAAAGAAATGGATAAATTTCTAGAGACATATAAACTACCACAACTGAACCAGGAAGAAATAGAAAACCTGAACAGACCCATAACCAGTAAGGAGATTGAAGCAGTCATCAAAAATCTCCAAACAAACAAAAGTCCAGGACCACACGGCTTCCCAGGGGAATTCTACCAAACATTTAAAGAAGAATTAAGTCCTATTCTCCTGAAACTGTTCCAAAAAATAGAAATGGAAGGAAAACTTCCAAACTCATTCTATGAGGCCAGCATCACCTTGATCCCAAAACCAGACAAGGATCCCACCAAAAAAGAGAATTACAGACCAATATCCTTGATGAACACAGATGCGAAAATTCTCACCAAAATACTGGCCAAAAGGATCCAACAGCACATTAAAAGGATTATTCACCACGACCAAGTGGGATATATTCCAGGGCTGCAAGGTTGGTTCAACATCCGCAAATCTATCAATGTGATACAATACATTAATAAAAGAAAGAGTAAGAACCATATGATACTCTTAATAGATGTTGAAAAAGCATTTGACAAAGTGCAGCATCCCTTCCTGATTAAGGGATAGAAGGCACATACCTCAATATTATCAAAGCCATCTATGAAAAACCCACCGCAAATATCATTCTCAGTGGAGAAAAACTGAAAGCTTTTCCGCTAAGGTCAGGAACACGGCAGGGATGTCCGTTATCACCACTGCTGTTCAACATAGTACTAGAAGTCCTAGCTTCAGCAGTCAGACAACAAAAAGAAATTAAAGGCATCCAAATTGGCAAAGAAGAAGTCAAACTCTCACTCTTTGCAGATGATATGATACTATATGTGGAAAACCCAAAAGGCTCCACTCCAAAACTGCTAGAACTTATACAGGAATTCAGTAAAGTGTCAGGATATAAAGTCAATGCACAGAAATCAGTCGCATTTCTTTACACTAACAACAAGACAGAAGAAAGATAAATTGAGGAGTCAGTCCCATTTACAATCGCACCCAAAACCATAAGATACCTAGGAATAAATATAACCAAAGAGGCAAAGAATCTATACTCAGAAAATTATAAAGTCCTCATGAAAGAAA
Organism: Martes martes; assembly: GCF_963455335.1. Taxonomy (NCBI): domain Eukaryota; kingdom Metazoa; phylum Chordata; class Mammalia; order Carnivora; family Mustelidae; genus Martes; species Martes martes. Next base: position 51,858,057 of record NC_137891.1, on the reverse strand, counting down.
TTGAGGAAGACACAAAGAAATGGAAAAATATTCCATGCTCATGGACTGGAAAAACAAATATTGTGAAAATGTCTATTCTAGCTAAAGCAATCTGCACATTTAATGGAATCCCTATCAAAATCCCATCCATTTTTTTTAAGAAATAAAACAAATAATCCTAAAATTTAAATGGAACCAGAAAAGACCTCGAATAGCCAAAGGAATATTGAAAAAGAAAGCCAAAGTCGGTGGCATCACAATTCCAGACTTCAAGCTCTATTACAAAGCTGTCATCATCAAGACAGTATGGTACTGGCACAAAAACAGACACATAGATCAATGGAACAGAATAGAGAGTCCAGAAATAAACCCTCAACTCTATGGTCAACTAATCTTCGACAAAGCAGGAAAGAATATCCAATGGAAAGAAGACAGCCTCTTCAACAAATGGTGCTGGGAAAATTGGACAGCCACATGCAGAAAAATGAAATTGGACTATTTCCTTACACCACACATGAAAATAGACTCAAAATGGATGAAGGACCTCAATGTGAGAAAGGAATCTATCAAAATCCTTGAGGAGAATGCAGGCAGCAACCTCTTTGACCTCAACCGCAGCAACTTCTTCCTAGCAACATCACCAGAGGCAACAGAAGCAAGGGCAAAAATGAACTATTGGGATTTCATCAAGATCAAAAGCTTTTGCACAGCAGAGGAAACAGTTAACAAAACCAAAAGACAACTGACAGAATGGGAGAAAATATTTGCAAACGACATATCAGATAAAGGGCTAGTATCCAAAATCTATAAAGAGCTTATCAAACTCAATACCCAAAGAACAAATAATCCAGTCAAGAAATGGGCAGAGGACATGAACAGACATTTCTGCAAAGAAGACACCCAGATGGGAGACAAGATGGCGGGGAAGTAGGACGAGGTGCCTTTTCAACCTGTACCCTAAAGTGAGCTGATTACCTACCAAAGAACTCCGATCACCCATGAAATCAGCCTGAGATCAGAATTATACACGTCTGGATCTCTACGGGGTGCAGAAGACGCCAGTGGGCAGGTAAAGTGGAGTTGGAACGTCGGACTGATATTGGAAGATAAACAAAAGGGGGAGGGAGCCACCAGAGGCGACCGATTGGAAAATAATACCCCAATACGAGAGTGCCCTGCATCTGGGGACCAGCATTAACTTGGAGTCTGGTTGAAAGCACTCAAAAGAGCAAAGGATCACGTGGGGAAATTGTGGGAATCGGGGCGGCTAGGGACAGGGGCTTAAGTCTCCAGACCCAGGACAGTCTCCCCTGGTGCTGAGCCAGAGAGAGTGTGGCGGAGAAACCTGGTCTTTGTCCCTGAGCCGCCAGTGCGCCCGAGAACGAGTGGAGTCCGGCTCCCGTGAGGGGCTGGGAGCCACACCAGACGGCAGAACGCGCACCTTGCTGGAGATGCGCGCGTGCCTCACCCTCCCCTGAGAGAGGTGCACGAACGCCCAGCCTGGTGTTCTCGGACCCACGCGGCGATAGAGCCGATAGAGCCGATAGAGCCGGAGACGCCGCGCTCCAAACCCTCCCCTGGGAGAGGTGCGTGCAAGCCCGGCGCTCTTTGCCCCAGCCAGCGGGAAAATCTCAGTGTGCAATCGCTGCTTGGAACCTCTCTGGCGGTCTGGAGCTGCCCAGACAGCCACAGCTGCCTTGGTTTTGCGTACAAGCGGGAGATCCTGCGTCCCCAGGGACCTCGACTCAGAACCTGCTCTGCCAGCGGCCCAGCGGCTGCACCACCTGCAGGGGAGCAGACTGAGGCTTCTCTCTGAGAGGGAGGTCGGGGTGCAATTTTCTTTCCTCTAAACCTCCAAAAACCATCAAAAGCTGTCAAGGCGAGAGAAAAGAAGTGAACAAACATAAAAACCTCCAGAGAACAAAAACCTGAAAAAACTGTTTTTCTCAGAGCCCACCCCTTTGGGGGGGTGGGAGGACTTAACTCAGGGAACAGCATTGACTGAAAACCCACGTGGCAGCCCCCTCCCCCAGAAAACAAGTCAGGAAAGAAAAAAAAAAAAAAAGACTACAAGGGAACAACCACCACTACTTCATAGATACAACTTTTATTTTTAATTCATTCCCACTATTCTGGTTCATTTTTTTTCCTTTTTTTATATAGATAATTTTTTAACCTATTTACCATCACAGTGAGATGTCCAGTACATCAAATTCCATGATAAACTTCTAACCTGAATTTTTTGATATATACACATGTTTTTCTTTTGCTTTTCTATTTTTTTAATTTTTTAAAAAAAATTTAGTTTGATTTAGTCCAGTTTATTCCTTTTTTATTTTTATTTTCTAATATTCATATAGAGTCAAACTTCAAGGTAACCCCCTTTCTCCAATCAATGCTACCCCTATAGGTGAACCAATTTTTAATCCCCCTTTTTTTTAGGAAAGTTGAGTCCTTTAACAAAGATATCAAGAGACATCCAGGAAGAATCAAAATAACCTTCCTTGCCCACACTGAGAATCTATAACCATGCTCCCATCTTTTTCTTCTGCCAGTGTCTCTGTGTATTTATGTTTGTCCTGATAGTATATAAATCTTACACTTGGGGTTCTTCTTGACGAGGTTCCTCCTTTTTTTGCATATATATATTTTCTTTTTCTCTCATCATATACTTTTATCAGTCTTTTTGTTTGTCTGGTTTGTTTGTATATGTCATAAATCTTACCCTCGGGCCCATTTGGGCTGAACCTTCTCTTTTATCTTCCCTTTTTTTCCTGTCTCTCTCTCTTTTTTCTTTTTCTTTTCTTTTTTCTCTCGTTTGGGTGGGGAATCCTGAGTGATCAGAAGCGTTCCAGGGTGCACCTTGATGGCACCACAGTTGATACATCCAGCTACATCTGTCCAGTCATCTCTCACCAAAATGACTAGGAGGAGGAATCCCCAACAGAAGAAAAATACAGAGGATGGGCCTTCCGCAACAGAGCTAACGGCTATCAACATAGACAATATGTCAGAAAGAGAATTCAGGCTAACAATTATGCAGGCAATAGCTAGGCTGGAGAAAGCCATGGATGACCAAACGGAATTGATTAAGGCAGAATTGAAAGCGACCAGGGATGATGTTCATAATGTTAGGGCAGAGCTGAAGGCCACCAGGGATGAGGTTCACAATGCTCTCAATGAGTTCCAATCTAATCTAAATTCTCTAAAAGCTAGGGTAACTGAGGCAGAAGATAGAATTAGTGATCTGGAGGACAAACAGATAGAGAGAAAGGATCAGGAGGAAGCCTGGAACAAACAGCTTAGAAGCCATGAAAGCAGAATCAGGGAAATAAATGATGCCATGAAACGTTCCAATGTCAGAATTATTGGAATCCCTGAAGGGGAGGAGAAAGAAAGAAGTCTAGAAGATATAGTGGAACAAGTTCTTCATGAAAATTTTCCCAATCTTGTGAATGGAACAAGTGTTCATGTACTAGAAGTAGAAAGGTCTCACCCCAAGATTATAAATTCAAAAAAAAATCCAGGCATCTCATAGTAAAATTGAGGAATCATAATTGTAGATACAATCTCTTGAAAGCCGCTAGGACAAAGAAGCTCCTTACATACAGAGGAAAGCCCATCAGAATAATGTCAGACCTGTCCACAGAGACCTGGCAAGCCAGAAAGGGCTGGCAAGATATATTCAGGGCACTAAATGAGAAGAACATGCAGCCAAGAATACTTTATCCAGCAAGACTGACATTCAAAATGGATGGAGAGATAAAGAGTTTCCAAGACCGGCAAGGCTTAAAAGACTATGCAACCACCAAGCCGACACTGCAGGAAATATTAAGGGGGGTTCTATAAAAGAAGAAAAATCCTAAGAATAGCATTGAACAGAAATATAGAGACAATCAACAGAAAGAAAGACTTCAAAGATAACACAATGTCAATAAAAACATATCTCTCAATAATCACTTTCAATGTGAATGGCCTAAATGCGCCCATAAAATGACACAGGGTTGCAGATTGGATAAAACGACAGGACCCATCCATATGTTGTCTACAAGAGACCCATTTTGAACCTAAAGATACACCCAGACTGAAAGTGAAGGGATGGAGAAGCATCTTTCATGCCAATGGGCCTCAAAAGAAGGCCGGGGTAGCGATTCTCATATCAGATAAATTAGATTTTAAACTAAAGACGGTAGTCAGAGATACAGAAGGACACTACATAATTCTTAAAGGGACTATCCACCAAGATGATCTAACAATTGTAAATATCTATGCCCCCAATATGGGAGCAGCCAATTACATAATAAAACTATTAATCAAGATAAAGAGTCATATTGATATGAATACATTAATAGTAGGAGATCTTAACACGCCTCTCTCAGAAATAGACAGATCATCGAAGCAGAAAATCAATAAAGAAGTAAGAGCATTGAATGACACATTGGACCAGATGGACCTCATAGATATATACAGAACATTCCACCCTAAAACAACAGAATACTCATTCTTCTCAATTGCACATGGAACCTTCTCCAGAATAGACCACATACTGGGTCACAAATCAGGACTCAACCGATACCAAAAGACTGAGATTATTCCCTGCATATTCTCAGATCACAATGCTTTGAAACTGGAGCTCAATCACAAGGAAAAGTTCAGAAGGAACTCAAACACCTGGAAGCTAAAGACCACCTTGCTTAAGAATGCTTGGATCAACCAGGAGATCAAAGAAGAACTCAAACAATTTATGGAAACCAATGAGAATGAAGACACTTCACTCCAAAACCTATGGGATACAGCAAAGGCGGTCCTAAGGGGGAAATTCATAGCCATCCAAGCCTCCCTCAAAAAAATTGAAAAATCCAGAATACACCAGCTGTCTCTACACCTTAAAGAACTGGAGAATCAACAACAAATCAAACCAACTCCACACGTAAGAAGGGAAATAATCAAGATTAGAGCAGAGATCAATGAGGTAGAAACCAGAGATACAGTATATCAAGGAAACTAGAAGCTGGTTTTTTGAAAGAATCAATAAGATCGATAAACCACTGGCCACAATAATCCAAAAGAAAAGAGAGAAAGCCCAAATTAATAAAATTATGACTGAAAAGGGAGAGATCACAACTAACACCAAGGAAGTAGAAACAATCATCAGAAGTTATTATCAACAGTTATATGCCAATAAGCTAAGCAACCTAGATGAAATGGATGCATTCCTGGAAAACTATAAACTCCCAAAATTGAACCAGGAAGAAATTGACAACCTGAATAGACCGATATCTAGTAACGAGATTGAAGCAGTGATCAAAAACCTCCCAAAAAACAAGAGCCCAGGACCTGACGGATTCCCTGGGGAATTCTATCAAACTTTCAAAGAAGAAATAATACCTATTCTCCTGAAGCTGTTTCAAAAAATTGAAGCAGAAGGAAAACTTCCTGACTCTTTTTATGAAGCCAGCATTACCCTGATCCCCAAACCAGGCAAAGACCCTACCAAAAAGGAGAATTTCAGACCAATATCACTGATGAATATGGATGCTAAGATTCTCAAGAAGATCCTAGCAAACAGGATCCAACAGCACATTAAAAAGATTATCCACCATGACCAGGTGGGATTCATCCCTGGGTTACAAGGATGGTTCAACATTCACAAATCAATCAATGTGATAGAACAAATCAATAAGAGAAGAGAGAAGAACCACATGATCCTCTCAATTGATGCAGAAAAAGCATTTGACAAAATCCAGCATCCGTTCCTGATTAAAACGCTTCAAAGTATAGGGATAGAGGGAACATTCCTGAACTTCATCAAATCTATCTATGAAAAACCCACTGCAAATATCATCCTCAATGGGATAAAGCTTGCAGCCTTCCCATTGAGATCAGGAACATGACAAGGATGCCCACTCTCACCACTCTTGTTCAACATAGTATTAGAAGTCCTAGCAACAGCAATCAGACAACAAAGAGAAATAAAAGGTATCCAAATTGGCGAGGAAGAAGTCAAACTCTCTCTCTTCGCAGATGACATGATTCTTTATATGGAAAACCCGAAAGACTCCACCCCCAAACTACTAGAACTCATACAGCAATTCAGTAATGTAGCAGGATACAAAGTCAATGTCCAGAAATCAGTGGCTTTCTTATACACTAACAATGAAAATACAGAAAGGCAAATTAGAGAATCGATTCCATTTACTATAGCACCAAGAACCATAAGATACCTCGGAATAAACCTAACCAAAGAGGTTAAAGATCTGTACTCAAGGAACTACAGAACACTCCTAAAAGAAATTGAAGAAGACACAAAAAGATGGAAGACCATTCCATGCTCTTGGATCGGAAGAATAAACATCGTTAAAATGTGTATACTGCCCAGAGCAATCTATACTTTTAATGCCATTCCGATCAAAATTTCACCAGTATTTTTCAAAGAGCTGGATCAAATAATACTAAAATTTGTATGGAATCAGAAGAGACCCCGAATTGCTAAGAAAATGTTGAAAAACAAAAATAAAACTGGTGGCATCACGTTACCTGATTTCAAGCTTTACTACAAAGCTGTGATCACCAAGACAGCATGGTACTGGCATAAAAACAGACACATGGACCAGTGGAACAGAGTAGAGAGCCCAGATATGGACCCTCAACTCTATGGTCAAATAATCTTTGACAAAACAGGAAAAAATATCCAGTGGAAAAAAGACAGTCTCTTCAATAAATGGTGCTGGGAAAACTGGACAGCTGTATGTAGAAGAATGAAACTTGACCATTCTCTTACACCGTACACAAAGATAAACTCGAAATGGATAAAAGACCTCAACGTGAGACAGGAATCCATCAGAATACTCGAGGAGAACATAGGCAGTAACCTCTTTGATATCAGCCACAGCAACTTCTTTCAAGATATGTCTCCAAAGGCGAAGGAAACAAAGGCAAAGATGAACTTTTGGGACTTCATCAAGATCAAAAGCTTCTGCACAGCAAAAGAAACAGTCAAGAAAACAAAGAGGCAATCCACGGAATGAGAGAAGATATTTGCAAATGACAGTACAGACAAAAGGTTGATATCCAGGATCTATAAAGAACTCCTCAAACTCAACACAAACAAAACAGATGATCATATTAAAAAATGGGCAGAAGATATGAACAGACACTTCTCCAATGAAGACATACAAATGGCTATCAGACACATGAAAAAATGTTCATCATCACTAGCCATCAGGGAGATTCAAATTAAAACCACATTGAGATACCACCTTACACCAGTTAGAATGGCCAAAATTAGCGAAACAGGAAACAACGTGTGTTGGAGAGGATGTGGAGAAAGGGGAACCCTCTTACACTGTTGGTGGGAATGCAAACTGGTGCAGCCACTTTGGAGAACAGTGTGGAGATTCCTCAGGAAATTAAAAATAGAGCTTCCCTATGACCCTGCAATTGCACTGCTGGGTATTTACCCCAAAGATACAGATGTGGTGAAAAGAAGGGCCCTCTGTACCCCAATGTTTATAGCAGCAATGGCCACGGTCGCCAAACTGTGGAAAGAACCAAGATGCCCTTCGACGGATGAATGGATAAGGAAGATGTGGTCCATATACACTATGGAGTATTATGCCTCCATCAGAAAGGACGAATACCCAACTTTTGTAGCAACATGGACAGGACTGGAAGAGATTATGTTGAGTGAAATAAGTCAAACAGAGAGAGTCAATTATCATATGGTTTCACTTATTTGTGGAGCATAACAAATAATATAGAGGACAAGGGTGGATGGAGAGGAGAAGGGAGTTGAGGGAAATTGGAAGGGGAGGTGAACCATGAGAGACTATGGACTCTGAAAAACAACCTGAGGGCTTTGAAGGGGCGGGGGGTGGGAGGTTGGGGGAACCAGGTGGTGGGTATTGGGGAGGGCACAGATTGCATGGAGCACTGGGTGTGATGAAAAAACAATGAATACTGTTACGCTGAAAATAAATAAAAAATTTAATTAAAAAAAAACACATTGCCTGATTGTACCTCCAATAAATATATAATTTGGAAAAAAAAAAAAAGACACCCAGATGGCCAACAGACACATGAAAAAATGCTCCACATCACTTGGCATCAGGGAAATACAAATCAAAACCACAATGAGATACCACCTCACACCAGTCAGGATGACTAAAATTAACAAGTCAAGAAATGACAGATGCTGGCGAGGATGCGGAGAGAGGGGAACCCTCCTACACTGCTGGTGGGAATGCAAGCTGGTGCAACCACTCTGGAAAACGGTGTGGAGGTTCCTCAAAAAACTGAAAATAGAGCTACCCTATGACCCAGCAATTGCACTACTGGGTATATATCCTAAAGATACAAACGTGGTGCTCCGAAGGGCCACGTGCACCCGAATGTTTATAGCAGCAATGTGCACAATAGCCAAACTGTGGAAAGAGCCTAGATGTCCATCAGCAGATGAATGGATAAAGAAGATGTGGTATATATACACAATGGAATACTATGCAGCCATCAAAAGACATGAAATCTTGCCATTTGCGACGACGTGGATGGAACTAGAGGGTATCATGCTTAGCGAAATAAGTCAATCGGAGAAAGACAACTATCATATGATCTCTTTGATATGAGGAAGTGGAGATGCAAGGCGGGGGGGTTGGGGGAGGTAGGAAAAGAAAAAATGAAAAGATGGGATTGGGAGGGAGACAAACCATAAAAGACTCAATCTCAAAAAACAGACTGAGGGTTGCTGGGGAGAGGGGGGACGGGAAAGGGTTGTGGGGAAATGGACATTGGGGAGGGTATGTGCTATGATGAGTCCTGTGAAATGTGTAAACCTGGCGATTCACAGACCTGTACCCCTGGGGATAAAAATACATTATATGTTTATTAAAATTAAAAAAAAAGAAAAAATCTGTTTTTTAAAAACATAAAAAAAAAAGTTTAATCCATCTTAGAGAAATCAGGCCATCTCAGAGAAAAGAAACTGCTCAGATTTTTACAATAATCTATCTTTTTTTTTTTTTTCTTGTAGTGACAATTGTTTGCAATCCAGAGGAAACCATTCTTTTGCTCTGGCTCATTATAGAGATGTACAGGTAAGCCTGATTCCTGTGTAAGAATTGTATTCAAGGGAATTTTACTTTTTCCTGATATTCAGAGTTATAGCAAATGAGCATGCCTGGTCTGAGTGCTCAAAACATTAAAAATCTTGATATAATTCTGTAACACAAAATACTAACAATGAAGAAAACTCTTTATGGTAGAATTTTATGATAGAATCTTATGGTAGAAGAAATACTCATATGAATATTATTTGTTAGATATCAACATTATGTTTGTTATATCTAATTAATGGGGAATTATTAAAAATAGTCAACATAAAAACAATATCTGAGGAACTTGTTTACCTTGTGTTCATAGCTGGATATTAGGAATAACTCTGGATATATCTTCTTCAAGTGAATGATAACAAACAAATACAGAAATCTGTAATCTAGTATATCCTCAAGTAGGTAAATTTTTCTGTTTATATATGTTAGATCTACCTATTTATACAATTAGGCATTGCCTATATAAAGAAGAGTACACATATAGTACTATATGTGATATTTTCTGTTACATTTTTAAGAAGGAAGGATCTATTTGAATTCTTTTTGCTCTCTCCAAATAAGTTGGACACACATTAATATTTAATTTAAAAATCAATATGGATATCTTCTATTAAAATGTTGGGATTGTGGTTACTATATTTAAATTACTATTAAAATTATGATTTTAATTAAGGCTATCTAATTGTAGTAGAAACACATAGAAACATACATTTTATAGTTTTGCTTGTTACTGGGAAGTTCAGAGTTAGATTTAATGTTTAATCATTAGTCTTAGGGATTGATCTATTGCTTATTTTGTGCCATTGATTCTAGATAGCCAAGGAAAGACAAGCCTCCCCTGGGAAGGTGTTTTAGAATCTCTGTGTTCATGACATTTTTCATCATATTATTGCATGAGTTTATAAAAATGTTGAGAAAACTGTGTTTTATTTATTTGAAAATTTTTTGCATGTATTTTATTATCTGAAAGTTTAATAACCTTGTTATATGCATGGCTTTTATTGATTTATCTCAAATTCTTTTAGAAGAACAATTTATATTACATATTCTTTATTCCAGTAAGTGTACATTTTCCCCTTGAAAAGTACTATGTAGTTAAAAAATAACATAATTTTAAAAATAGGGCATGATTTTGTTCAACAAACATATATTGAGCACTGTAACATGAAATATGCTAGAGACAGAAATATGAACGACCAGATTTTTTTTCCTCTGGTCAAACTTGGTTGGAGATGAATGTTTGAGGGGATCATTTAAGTGTAGAGTGTTGTACATGAGAAATAGTATTTGCAGAGATGTTAAGCCTAATGGAGTCTGGAGCCAGACTAATTGAATTTGGATTCTCAGCTTTGTAAGTGACTAGCTGTGTGGTCTTTGGCAAGTTAATTAACCTTTCTGGGTTTCTATTTCATTACACATAAAGGAATGATATTAACTACTTTATACGGTGGTTGTCTGGATTACATAATTAATGTAAGTTACATGTTTTGCCTAGAGTTTGAATTATATTGTTAATCAAATATAATTTATCATTCTGATTAGTGGTGCCAGGATTGGTGAGAAAAGTTAGGGATGACTTTCTGGAAAGGTCTCTTGCAGAGATGATTCTGGTTCTTGAAGACTAAAAACTTCTCTAAGTGAAGAAGAGGATTGTAGAGAAACCCAGGAATGGAGAGGAATGAGAAGTTGACAAGGATGTGATGTTACAATCTTGAAATGTTATCAGTTTTATATGATAGAACTTTAAGGTATAAGGTAGGGAATGGAATAAGGAACACTAAAGAGATAAGCAGGAAGTTGATCCTGAAGGATTTGTATGTCCGTCAAAGGAGATTAAACTTTAACTTGTAAGTGATGGATAAAATTAAAAGTGTTTTTTTAAAAAGGGAGTGAGGGGCACCTGACTGGCTCAGTGGAAAGAGCACATGACTATTGATCTCAGGGTCCTGAGGTAGAGTCCCATGTTGGGTGTAGAGATTACTAAAAAAAAAAAAAAAAAAAAAAAAAGAAGATGATCTTTAAAAAATACAATTAGAGGGGCACCTTGGTGCCTCAGTTGGTTAAGCAGTCAAATACTGATTTCGGCTCAAGTTATGATCTCAGGGTCGTGATAATGAGCCTTGTGGCAGGCTCTGTGTTGGGCATGGAGCCTTCTTAAGATTCTGTCTCTCCCTCTGCTCCACCCCCCGACCATGCATGCACTCTCTCTTTCTCTCTCAAAAAAATGAAAAAAAATTTAGAAATAAAAGGGAGTGAACTGGTAGATTGGATTTTGTGTAAGTCTCTCTGGGTACAATAGGTTGAGAGAAATAAGATGGAAGACAGAAAGCAGGGGATTAAAAATGAGGCTATTAAAAATATTACTCAATAATATAGATTAAGTTACTTGGTTGTCATAAAGATTAATTTACAGGTCTTCTACTTTTGAAATAATATTACTTATTTTATGTTTTAAAATTTAAGTGAGAGGAAGGTGAACAAACTCTCATGGGAATAGCATAAAAGGGAGAAGAAAGTTGACATTCTTACTGCTAATATTTCCCAGAAAAAAAAGTTGACTGTTTATTATATAATCATTACAAAGATTTGTGTGTTTTTGTAAGAAGTTTGTAAACATCCTATGTGATAATTAGACAGATAGATGCAAAATTAATAACATCATTTCTTGCCTTTTCTACATTGTAATGACAGTAGTTGTAACAATGGTGGCAGCAGTAGTGTTCTTATAACTTATTTGGTAAGGAGAATTGGATTATATTTGAATTAAATAATAAAGTTAAAAAGCATTTAGTTTCATATGTATTCATTTGAGTAAGCTCTTGCATCAAGCTTTGTTTTTCATTTTACTGTTCACATTTTTCTTTGTGTATTGATTAATGTAATATTAGTATAACTGATATAATGTTACCATAATGTAGTAATTGTTTGAATTTTAAAATATAAATGTAAGTGTTGTTCTATAGGAAATATTGATGTTCTTTCTCATGTGTAATCTATGGTACTTAATAAAATCACTATGCATAAATGCATTAGGGATCTAGAATGAGGTATTTAAGAAGTCCACATACTTCTGTAGAGTTAAGTTCTCAATGCTATGTGTATGATCCACACACCACCCTGCTGGGATTGAAAGAGCAGTGTTCTCCTTTTTACACTTGAAGAAACTGACTTTAGCAGGTTAGATAACTTGCCCAAAGAGCAGCCCTGAAATTTATACCCAGGCTTTTTAACCTCACATCTAATGTTTATGTTCTGTTGTAGCATTGCTCTATCTCCTGAGAATAGTGGAAAAAGCACAATTTGAACTGCTGCCCAGTTCCACAGATACCTGAATTTTGACCCAATTACTGAGAATGATAAAATGGTATTTTGGGTATTTGAGAATTTACTTGGAGCCAAAGGAATCGGTGAACATGTGTCCTGCATCAGAGCAAAGCAGACAGAAACGGCTGTAAAAAAAGTAAAACCTAGGCATGACATATGCCTAATTTATTAAGTATATCATTTAATCTCTCCAATTCTTCCTTCAAACAATTTATCTAATGAGTTGTAACAATTACCTCACAAAGAAGTCAAGATAATTAAATCATAACTATGTACAAAAGGCCAGGAATAGTTTTCAGTACATATTAGGCATTTTTTCTTTATTAGTCAACTTTGTAGATCTTTGATGGAGTTCTTGAAAGAATAGTTCCTTGAGAAATTCTTGGCTTGTTGACAAGACTGTTTTTCTATGTAAAGTGTGACCTAGGGCCAGTAGGGGGCAGCAGAACACCAGTCCCAAATCCAAAATTCTGGTAGCCTCTTGGTTTCACAGGGCAGGTGAGACAAAATCCTTGACTTTCCCAGAGATCCATACTGGTTGGGAAAGGATAGAAGCGCTACATCTGTACTAAATGTACTTACACAGCTTACAAGCTTATGTTTGCCAGAGCAGACATCCAAACCAAAGACTGGAAAGCCAACTCAAAAAGCAGTGTCAGCTAAGCTACATCCAGTTGAACAGTAAGGTCATAAAAACAGTTAATAAGAGGCAGGAATGAAATTGAAGTTGATGTGATCATATTCTCAGTTCTTGGGAAAAAGATTCTTGTGGTATTGGAAGAGCTTGTACTTGTTTCTAAATAGAGCTTCACTTTGCTTTTTTGAGGACATGGCTATTGCATTGTTCAGTATGTCAGAGTTCCTCAAACCAGCCTACCTTGTACAGGTGCTTTAGGTTTGGAGTGGTCATTGCACTTACAAAAGCATTATCAGTAAAATTAGGTGAGAAGCTGGGAAACCTTGAGGGGAAGCATGGACTCCCAGGTCATTTTATTTTAGATTTAAAAAGGACCAGATTTAATACAGACTAGGGGGTTAACATATACCACTTAATTGTTCAGAAGTTCTTTAGAAATTCTTCAAATTTTGATAAAACCTATATTAACATAGCCATTTCAGTTATTGAAAAACTATTTAAGAAAACCTAATAGAATGAGTTCCGTGAAAGTTGTCACACCTAGAAATCAGCAAAATTTAAGATTGCTTTGGGTAGTATGCACATCTTAATAATATTAATTCTTTCAGTCCATGAGTAATTGAACTCTTACCAATCCATTAAACCCTAGAGATTTTACTGCTGGTCAGGAGAGTCCAATGTTGTAACAATTTTAATTTACTCTGCTTCTTTTGTGAGTTTCCTAGAATTAATGCTTCTTTATTGACATAATGGAGGCCTTTGTGTTTTTTAAAGATTATTTACTTATTTGAGAGAGAGAGGAAGAAGGAGCACGAGCAGGGGGAGGGGCAGAAGACAGAACCAGACTCTCTGCGGAGCAGGGAGCTAAACTTGATGCTCCATCCCAGGCCTCTGGGGTCAAGACTTGAGCTGAAGGCAGATGCTTAACTGACAGAGCTACCCACGTGCCCCAATAGAGGACTTGATAGTAATATATGCAGTAGGTCTGAATAGAGCAAGGCTAAGGTTGTCAATTTAAACTATGGCAAATATGTAAAAAAAACATACTTGGGGGATAATGGGTAGAACAGGGAGCTCTAGTATTTAGGTTTAGGGTTGAATCAGTTGCTCTAACTCTATTGAATCAAAGTGTATTATATCTTTCAGTTCTCCGGATTTAGCAGGACAAAACAGATAATAGAATAAAAATAAGGTAAGAATATAATGGTAGAAATCATGGTATTTACACTTTAGATATAGATCTTCTTCTGGAAATCTGAGGGTCTTAGTTTAATTTCTGTTATTTGATAATCTGCTTTATTAGATCAAGTGGTAGTTAATTACAGTTCTTCTTCTTAGTGTGACCACATTTATCCACTTTCAGAACTACATAAGCAAAAAGGTTAGACAGATCTTTCTCTAGAGGTCATAAGCTGTCAGATAGGGCTGAGAACTGGAGGCATAAAGTTATCCTTAGAAAAATTTTCTATCTCCTTAAACTTTCTATACTATGAAAACATTTTCTTCACTTAGGGAAAAATTTTTGAATCATGGCTTTCATAAATATTCCCTCATGTGGGAGTCAGTGACTTGTTAGTGAATAGCATCTCAAGCACCTTGGCATTAGATCTTTCAGCACTAGGAAGGATGTTTAAATTTTAAGCCATTACACTTCCAGAGTAATGACGACTTGTCCCTTGCTCCCTCCCCTTCAGTCTCAAGTAGCTCTGAGTTTCTTCTGCTGTTAGATTTGAATTTTGTGCCCTCAGAGTTCACATGTTGAAGTCATAACTCCCAGTACCTCAGAATGTGACCTTATTTGGGATAAGGTCGATATAATTAATGAAGATGAGGTCTTTAGGATGGGCCCCAGTCCAGTATGATTAGTTTTCTTATGAAAATGGAGAATTTGGACACAGGCACAGAAGCACACAAGGAAACTTCTATTGGTGTTATGCTGCCACAGCTAAGGAACTACCACAAGCTAGGAGAGACACCTAGAATATTCTTCCCTAGTGTTTTCAGAGGGATGATAACCCTGCTGACACCTTGATCTCAGACTTCTGAGATCTTCATTGGATGACTTCTGGTCTTCAGAACTATGAGAAGGTTTCTGTTCTTTAAGTCCTTAGTTTGTGGTACTCAGCCCTAACAAACTAATATGAAACAAAAGTGCATAGCTTTGCTGAGTGCTCTGTTGGTAAAGTGTCTTATTTCTCAGGGTAACATTCTCACCTGGATGATCTCTTTTAAGAAATTGTTCCTTGTCGCTGAAATAGCACTAGAAATAAAACCTTTCAATAATGTATAATTCAATTTCCAATTTTTTCTTCTTACCACCGAGATAGTATTCAACTTTTCAAGATTCCATTTAAGGTTAAATTCAGAAGCTTAATAAATATCTTTGTTTGTGATAATTATAAAAATGTAGTTGAGGAAATATATTCTAACCAGTCAAAAAAGAATGATGTGAAGAATGTATCATCACTCTGACAAATCTAATTGTGGCAAATTGTTTTATAAGCATCCTTAAAAACTCTGCTCAATCATTCCAGAAAGTGAGGCCCAATGATAGTAGTAAATCTACCAAAAATCCTGCCATTGTATATTGTTTTCTGCACTTCTGTATTGACTCTTTTATAAACCTCTCTTCTGCATTTCATTTGATGACATCAGAGTTTCATGTCACCAAAGTTATGAAACAGATGGAAAATACAGTTGAATGCCATTAACATAATCTTTATTTGTAAATATGAAAAATGAAAATGAGAAAATAAGAAAATCAGAAATTCAGTAGAGACAGTTATTTGTAATATTTAGCAGTACATAGATGTTTATATAGTAAAGTACAATATTGAATTATAAAATTTTAACTCTTAATTCATAAAAGGTAACATCCTATCTGAAAAGCATGGACTTTGAGTCTTTAGTTAACAAAGTGAATATGAAAAATGGCTTAGTTTATCTCTCAGTGTATCCCTCAATGTATGTAAATATATGTACCTTCTCCCTTCTAATATCCTACCACTTTAATGGCTGATAAGTAACCTAGCTTATTGAGATGGCAACCAACCCATCTGAGATTATCAGAATGTTTCCTAATTGGGTATATTTTCAGTATGGAAAGGTTAGAATTGAAAGTAGAAATGACAAAATAAATTAAACCTACGGTATTCACACTTTGGTGTTAGGTTTAAGAGTAAGATCTATAATTGGCATTTTAAATGTTTGTAACATTTAAGATAATTTAACATATTAGAATATCTGAGATTTTATTAGATTAAAATTTACTATTTAAAATGCACAATTGGTTTTAGATTTGTGATATCAGTATAAAAATGTAAAGGAGTTTGGCCAGCATCTTAAACTGTACTGAGGTAATCAAAATAATTTGAATAACTATGTAAGTTTAATTTACTAGATACTAAAAAGTTATTTTTAAGCACTTGGAAAAGTTTCGCTCATTAAGTCATGTATTTGAAGAATATAAAAATAAAGTAGAACTACTAAATTTTAAGTAGACTGAAATGCGAATTATAATTGGGCTGTAAATAAAACTCTGAGGAGGGTTTAGTTTGAGTTAATCAAAGGAAAACTGAAGATTATTATCTTTTTTATTAGATTAATAAATGGAATAACACTATTTGTACATTGAAATTATGAGCAATGTGATGTTTCCATATTTTTAACATCTTAAATATTGATTTTAAACCCAAGAAACTGTAAATAGTACTAAGAATAAAACACTCATGAACATCATGAAATTCATTTTGACACTATGCTATGGCATGAAATTTTATTATGAAAAGAATGTGTGAAACCTGGGTACTCCAGGCTGAGTTCATGCCTTTCTGGCGATACCAAATAGTCAATGACTCTGAGAGATGCTATTGTCAGACTCTTTTCCTGTGAAAAAGTTTTGAATATCAAAGCACACCCAGTTCCAGCACCTCATTTTTAGCAGCTTTACAGATCTTTTTGTTTGTTTGTTTGTTTGTTTTTATTCTAAATGTGGGAACACCTGCTGTTTGAAATTTATACTTTAAGACCTTATTGCCCTGTGGCAAGATCTCTATTCTTTATGCTCCCTAAAGTGTAGTTTTGAAGGAATATACAGTTTTTTTGAAGTGACATTGTCAAATTCACAAGATTATCTTTTTTTTGTGAGACAAGAAAAATTATTTTACTTTTTCGTATATCGTATATGAAATAGGCATTTGACATTTCTACTAAGGGAACAACAGGAAGTCTATGGTATCAACATAAATTAGAATTTACAGAGCAGTGAGTTCAGACACATTTCTGTTACTTGTGATTCATAAGCTGCCAAAGATGCCACTTAAAGAGTTTAGAAAATAATCTGCACTGAAATTCTGTGCTATATTTGTGCTTCTTGAATTAGTTAATTCTGTGACTAATGGTAAGTTACTTTATCTGCAGTTTTTGCTATAGCTGTAAAATGCATTATTTAGACCAAAAGTCAGCATAGTGTCTTTCTGTATAATCCTTTGTAAATGTTGAAACTCAGGTTTATATAACTATTTTAACTTGTTATAGGTGGTTTCAAAATTTAGCAAGACATGCATCATTTACGTAATGATAGCTTTTTTTGTTCTCTGTTTTGTTTTTTGTTTTTCTTCTCCTGCTAACTAATTGTGGTATCTTCTCTTGGCCCATCTTTCTGGTGAAGAGGAAAGCTAAGGAAAGAGCTTTGGTTTGGGTCCTGGAATAGAAGACCCTCTGCCAAGGATTGGACATTTGACTCTGGTCATGAGACATGTTTTTCATCAAATTAATTAGTTAGCTCAGATTCATTTGGAAAGAAAATGAAAGTTATAATAATCACAATGTATTTATAAAGGTTGCTGATGGAAAGTTCTTTCTACTTCGTGTTTGCCCAAATGCTACATAGTCATAGATTAAAGAATTACAACAATGGAACTTCTACAGTCAGAGTCATTATAGCATAGTATGCCAAGAAGAGCATTTTTTATTTTTATTTTTACTTTGTGTATGTGTGTGTGTGTGTGTGAATTCCATATTTCTTTGTTTTTGTACCCAATCTTCCAGTACAGTGTCTAGTATGAGAGAGTCTGTAGACACTAGATGAACCAATGAATGAATGAATGAACCACCATTTTCTATTTGTTAACTATTGTCACAGAACAGGTTGCTCCAAAATTTATTGGCTTAAGCCAACCATAGAGATTTATTATCTTGGACAGTTTCTGTGGGTCATGAATTTGGGATTGGTTTAGCTGGGTGAATTCTAGCTCAGTCTCTTACAAGGTTACAGTTAAGATTTCTGGAGCTCTTCCTAGGAGTACTTATGTGTGCTCGTGTCATAGAAGCTGTCTTCCTATAGAGCAGATGATCTCAAAGAGAACAAGGCATATGCTGTAATATATTTTATCATTTAACCTTGGAAGTCACACACCATCATTTCCATAATATTTGGTAGGTTAAAGAAGCCAGTCCTACTTTTTATGGGAGATCATAACACAAGGACATGAATACCAGGAGAAAGGGATTATGGGGGCCATCTTGGTGGCTGTTTAATACATATTAAAGACAGATGAAAATTTTCACATTTATTAAGTCATTTTATCAGTTCAGATCTTTCATTTTAGATTGAGGCAACAATGGCACAAGGAAAATTAGCCAATTCATTATGGTTCATAAGGATTGAGAAGTATTTTCTCAATGAACTCTGGAAATATGCAGCAAGCTGAAAAATGATGTTAACAAATGTGTATTTATTTAACTTTTCCTGACTGTTTTCCGAAACTCTTGCTGTAGAGTCCTATGTATATCCCAATGTAGTATAAAATGTGAAGCTTTCTTTATCAGTCTGAGATTTGCCTACTTAAAACCTGAGCTTTCATGGGAAGGAAACAACCTCAGTTAACATCAGTAAATCCCTTTAGTTTTAAGTGCAAGAAGTCAATCACAGAAAAATCACAAAGCATAAAGTAACACATAAAATAACACTGCCACTCTGATCTCTTAGGAAAAACAAGCAGTGAAAGGGAAACATACTTTCTGAAAGCATGCACAACCTCTCCTGGCAAAGCAAAAGCCAAAAACAAATTACAGTGTGTGTTTACGCTAGAATGGCTGTTACTTTAAGAAAATTCAAAGCAATTTTCCATAAAAAATAAGGTTGTCATGTCTGAGAGTAAGAACAGTCACTAAATTGAGGCCAGCCTTATTAAAAAATGCAGTGGTGTCGGGTGTGGGGAAGACCAAACTCTGAAATTTAAGAAACCACACCATTAAAAATTACATTTTCTGTGATTTTGGCTTTTGTTTCTCTTGGAATATTTTTCCTCTGGATTTTCCTTTTGACTTTTTTGGGATTTTTTAAATGAGAATATGTATGTCCCTTTCTCTTCTGAAACATTTAGCTAGGTGAAACCAGTGATGTATTCTCAATAATTTATAGTGGTAAATTATTCAAAATGAAGAAAGCTGCCAAAGATGCCACTTAAAGAGTTTGGAAAATAATCTGCCTTGATATTCTGTGTTATATTTGTACTTCTTGAATTAACTAATTCTGTGACTAATAGTAAGTTATTTTATCTGCAGTTTTTGCTATAGCTACAACTGTATAGCAGTTCTGATTTTTGTTTGAAGAAATCTTCCATCACAGATGTGAAGGGAGAAAAGAGCTCCTGGCTATTTTTTTTTTTTTTCCTTTTATGTGCCAGACACTGTGTGAAATAGTCTACTTTTATTGCTCCATTTAATCTCCATAACAAACTGATGAAGGATAGTCTGAGATGCAAAGGGGTTGTATTAGAGGTAGTATTGCTTGTAGGTAGAGCCAGAATTTTGTCTGACTGTGAAGCTATTTCCACTGCTCTGTACTTGTCTCCCACGGGAAGTACAAGGTTCAAGAAATCTTCCTTTCTAACATTAACTAAAGACAGAAGTAAGGCTGTCAGGTTATTTTACCAGAAACTGTAGAACTTAACAGAGTTAGGGAACTAGAAGATGGTGACCAAATAACAACTCCATATTACTTTAAAAATGAATAAAAATATCAGTTTCTGAATAATTACCTACTTCAAAAAATAATAAAGATTTTTCTTAAATAAGTATAATTATATTTTCAATGACATACAGGTATGGCAGATCCTAAGTTAATTGTTTTGCGATTCACTTTCTTTTTCCTAATGCCACACTATTTAGTTTGGCATAATTGCATTAACACTATTTGACCAGAATTACCTTCTGGTATTGCACTAGATTTGTGTTTAATTCTGTACCAGTTTCTATTGACCAGATGACCAGGCATGACTCCTGTCTCTCATCAACTATCCCCTTAAATGTAGCTTGAACAGTTTCTTGAGCCTTGCAGGAAATTAAATAACGCCCATCACACTACAGTGTATCAAGCATTGAAATGACAGCTGCATTAATTTCTTGTGGTAACATGCATAAGGGGAAAAGGTATTTAAAAAATTCTCTAGAATTCTCCTAGTCCAATACCCTACTTTGATCAAATAATGTACATAAACATAAATACCCATTACACCCAGGCCATGCCCTGGGATTTGACAACCTACTTTCAGTTTCTTGCTCCAATGTTTGATAGTCCTGTCATGAAGTTCTTTATTTAGTGGCTTTAAGTTTCAAGGTACTCAAGTCCTCCTAAGCTCTTTTCAATCTTTTGTTTGCTTTCTAGTGATCAATCCACATGTATTTTATCCTTCAGTCTAAGTGATTCATTGTTCAATTAACATTTCTTGCCTTCTATAAATTATTCCTCAATTAAGTTTAGTGTAGGGTAATTGGTTTAACCTGTGGCAGTTTCCTCCCATCTGCATTACTGCAGAGATTCACCATCCGAGAAGCTCTGCTGTTCTTGATACCAAATTCATTTCACATGTGCTGCACTTTTTCTTCCAATGACATGCTATTGATGTCAGAGGAAAAGTTATACACTCATTTAAGGGCAATATGGGGCTATTAGCACAGCATTTTCAGTTCTTCTCAAATTCATTACTATGTAAAACTTCATGAATTTATGTGACTCTGTCATACAAAATTCAGACATCTTTATTACCACCACCACCACCACCATCATCATCATCATTACAGATCATTGTTGTGTCTGTTGATGATGATTCTTGTATTTGATAACTTCAGAATATCAACATGGTCTTTTTATGAAATGGCCAATCTAAGAGTGAAAGAAGGAAGCAAAACTTGGCAGAAGTCTTTGATGTCTCTTCAGAATATGCATATATGTATGTACAGCCATAATCTAGATGAAGGAATATGGAAATTGAAAAAAAAAAAACTTACTATCCCTGTTGTTATGGTTAGAAGTTCATCCTCTTATAAGAGGGTATGGTGTAATGAGATGGAGGAATCGGTCTAACAGTCAGGAGACCTGAGTTTTAAGTCAAATTTGTTACCACTTACTACAGTGCTTCTCAGTTTTTAAGTGCATTAAAAATTATGTGGGAGTATTGTTAAACTACATTCTCTTTCAGTAATTCTGGGGTAGGGACCAAGATTCTGAATTTCTTACACTAAATTCTTAGGTGATATTGATACTGGTCTACATTTTGTGTAGTAAGAACTTGCTTAACTAACGTTGAAGAAGTCCGTCATTTTTTCTGAGTTTTTTTTTTTTTTTTTCCCATTCACAAAATGAAATAGTTGGACTGACAGGTATGCAAGGGAACTTGTAAATCTTACAGTGTTTTGAATTGCATAAGCTTTCTATACCTCTATTATGATATATTAAACTTTATCCTTTGGTGATTTTGTCATAAATTTACTTAAGAGAATTTGTTTCTCTACTTCTTTCCATGTCCCAGATGAAGTTTGAATCACAGTTAATGAAAGATTTGAAATTAATGAAAGCTTTTCTTTCTTTCTTTTTTTTTTTTTAAAGATTTTATTTATTTGTTTGACAGAGATCACAAGTAGGCAGAGAGGCAGGCAGAGAGAGAGAGGGAAGCAGGTTCCCTGTCAAGCAGAGAGCCCAATGTGGGGATCGATGTCAGGACCCTGGGGTCATGACCTGAGCCAAAGGCAGAGGCTTTAACCCACCGAGCCACCCAGGCACCCCAGCTTTTCTTCTTAAAATTAAACTATAAAGCATACTACTTCTAACAGAGACATACTAAGAAAATAATTGCATATCTATACAACATATGCTTTGTTTGTACATATCATCTTTATTTCTAAAAATGTGATACATATCTGTGAATATGTGTATATACACTTACTGAAAACTGTAAGGATATATATACCCATGCACATAAAAGAGTAAATAAATGAGGGTGGGTAGCAGGGTAGCATAGGAAATCCTGAATTCACTTCTCTCCATGGATATACCAAATCTGCAGCTACATATGTATCATTTCCCTCTGAAAAAGATCTTTTTTTGTTGTGTAGATGAACTCCTCTCCACAACAAAGAAAGATAAAAAGACAAAAGAAGGAAAATTAACTAAAACTATGATAATTAGTTTGAGATATATAGAATAAAAAGATATAAAAGTGATACCAAAAACATAAAACATGAAGAGGGAGTAGATACATAAAGCTTTGGAATGTGTTCAGCTTTTAAGTTGCTGTCAATTATTAGACTATCATATACATATAGTGTGATATATGT
This sequence comes from Martes martes, assembly GCF_963455335.1. Taxonomy (NCBI): domain Eukaryota; kingdom Metazoa; phylum Chordata; class Mammalia; order Carnivora; family Mustelidae; genus Martes; species Martes martes. The sequence goes on along the minus strand of NC_137891.1, from coordinate 51,835,392 downwards.
GAACCTCATGGTAACCACGAAGTAAAACCTTAACGAGAAAAGAATTTAAACATTAACACTGAAGAAAGTTATGAAACTATCAGAAAGAGAGAAAGGAAAGAAAAAGAGAAACAAAAATAGCCAGAAAATAGTTTACAAAATGATAGTAAGTATGTACCTATAAATAATTACTTTAAGTGTAAATGTTATATATGTACAACATAGAACCACCAATATATATAAAGCAAATATTAATAGACCTAAAAGGAGAAATTAACAGAAATACAATAATAGCGGGAGATTTTAACATCCCATTTTTATCAATGAATAGATCATTCAGACAGAAAATCAGTATAAAGAACACTGGCCTTAAATGACACATTAGATCAGATGGGTTTAATAGATACATATAGAACATTACATCAAAAAGCATCAGAACATATATTCTTCCCAAGTACCTGTGGGATATTCTCTAGAATAGATCACATGTTAGAACATAGAAAAAAATCTCAGTAAATTCAAGGAGACTGAAATCCTATCATGCATCTTTTCCAGCCATAATGGTATGAAATCAATTTTAAGAAAAAAAGTAGAGTCCATAGTCTCTCATGGTTCACCTCCCCTTCAACCTGAGGGTTTTGAAGGGGTGGGGGGGTGGGAGGTTGGGGGAACCAGGTGGTGGGTATTAGAGAGGGCACAGATTGCATGGAGCACTGGGTGTGGTGAAAAAACAATGAATACTGTTACACTGAAAATAAAAAATTTAAAAAAAAAACTACAAATACATGAGCATTAAACAACATGTTACTGAACAACTACTGGTCATAGAAGAAATAAGAGGTGAAATAAAATTCCTAAGAGAAAATGAAAACAGAAATATGACAAATCCAAATCTATGGGATATAGCAAAAGTGGTTCTAGGAGAGAAATTATAGCAGTGCAGCCGACCTCAAGAAACATGAGAAATCTCAATTTAACTTTACATCTAAAGGAACTAGAAAAAGAAGAACAAGCAAAGCCCAAAGTTAATAGAAGGAAGGATATAATAAAGGTCAGAGTGGAATTAAATGAAATAGAGACTAAAAAGACAGTAGAAAAGATCAATGAAACTAAGATCTGGTTCTTTGAAAAGATAAAATTGACAAGCCTTTACCTGTAAAAAAGAGGATGGACTCAAAATCAGAAATGAAAAAGGAGACGTTCCAATTGATATGAAGAAAATATAAAGGGTCATAAGAGACTACTGTGAACTGTATGTATATGCCAACACATTGGACAATCTGGAAGAAATGGGTGGATTTCTAGAAATTTACAATATTCCAAGAGTGGATTATGAAATAGAAAATCTGAATAGTCTTATGAGCAAGGAGATTGAATCAATAATCAGAAACCTCCCAACAAACAAGTCTGGGACCAGATGGCTTCACTGATGGGTCTACCAAATATTCAAAGATTGAATACTGTTCTCAAACTCTTCCAAAGAATTGAAGAAGAGGGAAAGATTACAAACTCATTTTTTTAAAAAGATTGTTACTTATTTATTAGAGAGAGAGAGAGAGAGAGAGAGAGAGAACAAGTGGGTGGGAGGGGCAGAAGGAGAAGCTGACTCTCCCCTGAGCAGGGAGCCTGCTGCGGGACTTGATCCCAGAACCCTGAGGTCATGACCTGAACTGAAGGCAGGCGCTTAACTAACTGAGCCACCCGGGTGCCCCAATTCCAAACTCATTTTATGAGGCCAGCATTACCCTGGTGCCAAAACCAGACAAGGAGATTACAAGAAAATAAAATTATAGGCCAATATACCTGAAATACAGACACAAAAATCCTCAACAAAATACTAGCAAACCACATCCAACAACATATTAAAAGGATCTTTCACCACGATCCAATGGGATTCATTTCAGGGATACAAGGATGGTTCAACATCAGCAACCTATCAGTGTGATATACCACATTAACAAATGAAAGACAAAAATCATATGATCTTTTCAATAGGTGAAAAAAGTATTTGACAGAATTCAATGTCCATTTATGATAAAAACTCTAACGTGGGTAGAGAGAGAACATATCTCTTCATAATCAAGGTCATACATGACAAACCCACAGCTAATATACTCACTGCTGAAAAGCTAAACTCTTTTTCTCTAAGATCAGGAACAAGAGAAGGATGCCCACTCTCCCTGCTTTTATTCAACATAGTATTTGAAGTCCTAGCCATAGCATTTAGACAAGAAAAAGAAATAAAAGACATACAAATTGCAAGAGATATAAAATTTTACTGTTTGCAGATGACATGATTCGATGTATAGAAAACTCTAAAGACTCCAACCAAAAACTGTTAGGACAGCTAAATGAACTCAGTGTACTTACAGGATATAAAATTAATATACAAAAATCGGTTGTTTCTATACACTAATAGCCAACTGTCAGAAGAATCAAGGAATCCTACTTATAATCACATCAAAAAGAATAAAACACTTAAGAATAAATTTAATCAAGAATATCCTTTAATCAAGGATAAGTAAATTTTATCAAGATCTCTACATTGAGAACTGTAAGAGATTGTTAAAGGAAACTGAAGACACAAATAAGTGGAAAAATATTCTGTGCTCATGGAATGAGAGAATTAATATTATTAAAATTCCATATTCTCTAAAGCAATCTATAGATTCAGTGCAATCCCTATCAAAATCCAATGACATTTTTCACAGAACTAGAACAAGTGTTTCTAAAATTTGTATGGAACCACAAAAGACCCTACATAGCCAAGAGAGTCTTGAGAAAGAAGACAAAGCTGAAGCTATCATGCTGCCTTATTTCAAACTATACTGCAAAGCTATAGTAATCAAAACAGTATGGTTTTGACATAAAGACAGATGCATAGGTCAATGAAACAGAATAGAAAGCTCTGAAAAAACCCATGCATATATGGTTAATTATGACAAAGGAAGCAAGAATATACAATGGGGAAAGGATAGTCTCTTCAATAAATGATGCTGAGAAAACTGGAAAACCACAGGCAAAAAAATGAAACTGCACTATTATGTTATAGTTTACACAAAGTGGGTTAAAGACTTGAATAAGACTTTAAAAATAAGACCCGAAACTATAAAACTCCTAGAAAAACACATAGGCTGTAAGCTGGTCTTAGTGATTTTTTTTTTTTTTTTCTCCCCAGGCAAGTGAAACAAAAGCCAAAACAAGCAAATGGGACTGCATCAAACTAAAAAACTTTGGCACAGTGAGGGAAACCCATCAACAAAAAGAAAAGGCAGGGGCACCTGGGTGGCTCAGTGGGTTAAAGCCTCTGCCTTTGGCTCAGGTCATGATGTCAGGGTCCTGGGATGGAGCCCTGCATTGGGCTCTCTGCTCAGCAGGGAGCCTGCTTCCCTTCCTCTCTCTCTGCCTGCCTCTCTGCCTGCTTGTGATCTCTGTCTGTCAAATAAATAAATAAAATCTTCAAAAAAAAAAGGCAACCTACTGAGTTGAAGATATTTGTAAATCATATATCAGATAAGGGGTTAATATCCAAAATATATAAAGTACTCATACAACTCAATAACAACAACAACAACAGCAACAAAAATTTCAATACTTACAGAAGTATTTTTGTCAGTTGCTTCCGTGGGATTGAAAAATGGGCAGGCAGTCTCAATAGACATTTTTTTCATAAAAAAGACATACAGAAAAAAATAAAAGACATACAGATGAAAAGATGCTCAACATCACTAAGTATCAGGGAAATACAAGTAAAACCATAATGAGATATCATAAATTACACCTGTCAGAATGGCTCTTATAAAAAAGATAAGAAATAACAGGTGTTGCAAATGTTGTGGAGAAAAATCCTGTGCACTGTTGGTGGGAATGTAAATTGGTGCAACCCTTATGGAAAACAATATGGAAATTTCTCAAAAAATTAAAAATAGAACCTCTTTATGATCCAATAATTCCACTATTTGGTATCTATCCAAAGAAGACAAAAACACTAATTTGAAAACATGTATGCCACCTTTATGTTCATTGCAACATTATTTATGATACAAGATATAGAAAGTAAGTGTACATTGGTGGGTGAATGGATAAAGAAGATGGGTTATATATATTCAATGGAATACTCGTCAGCCATAAAAAGAATGACATCTTGCTATTTGTGACAACATGGATGGACTTTGAGGGTATTATATGCAGTGAGATAAGATAGAGAAGGACAAATAATGACATGATTTAACTTACATGTAGAATCTAAAAAACAAAATAAAATCAGACCAGTAGATACAGAGACAGATTGGTGGTTTCCAGAGGAGAGGGTATTGGTGGGGGGATGAAATGGGTGAAGAGGATCAATATGTACAAACTTCCAGTTATAAATAAGTATTGGGAATGCACTACACAACATGGGGAATATAGTTGGGAACATTATGTCAACTATGTAAGATAACAGTATCTAGACTTACTGTGGTCACCATTTCACAATGTATACAAATGTCAAATCGTTATGTTGTACACCTGAAATTAATATAATGTTGTATGCCAATTCTAGCCTGACAAAGTTTTAAAAGAATATAAGTAAATGTAAATGCATATGAACATTTGATATTTATTATTTTTGACATCTTTTTATGGAAAGCTTTACAAGTGTAAAAATGCAAATAAACATACATACCAATCACCAAACTTTAAAAATATTAATATTTTTACCAGTTTTAAAAATCTGTACTGTATCCTGCTGCCAACTCATTTTTTAAGAGGGTTCGATTATTTTAAAGTGAATGTCAAATACAATTAGTGAGTTTTTCTAAATATAACACTAATACAACATTTATTACAACATTAGAAATCAAAAAGATTGTTGCTCTTTCAAGACTGCACTTTGTGTGTGTAATTTCTGTAAACAAAATTGCATAAATCCAGTGGTGTGCTGGTAGATGTTTGCCAACTGGCTGTCTGAAAACAACAAAACAAAAGATAGCACAAATCACTGGCTTGCTGCATTTACAATTTCTCTGGTGTAAATACTTGCACCATGACTAGTTTGAAGTCAGCAATCCGACAGTAAGAATGTGGATTTGAAAAGGGGTACTTCTAACAGTTCTCTTAAGCTAGAATAAGCTGACTCCAGTACACTGTATAAATCTGCTTATTTAATTACATGGTTTAGGCACATCAATATATATTTCCCTCTGTAACTCAAATTAATATTTGAGTCCTGGGTCATTTTAAATGGGGAATGGGTAAAGTATTTCTGTAAATATTTCTTTATTTATTTTTTAAAGATTTTATTTATTTATTTGACAGACAGAGATCACAAGCAGGCAGAGAGGTAGGCAGAGAGAGAGGAGAAAGCAGGCTCTCCAAGGAACAGAGAGCCCGATGCAGGGCTCAATCCCAGGACCCTGGGATCATGACCTGAGCTGAAGGCAGAGGCTTTAACCCACTGAGCCAACCAGGCGCCCCTGTAAATATTTAATTTATGCAAACAAGTCATCAAAGTGTTTCTGTCAATTGCCTGCATGGAAGGTATGGAATATGCTAGGAGTAATGATTTCTTAATTTGATTAAACAACTGTCATGGCACCTTGTACCAATGGATACTCAAAATTTTGTTCAATGAGCAAATGAAAAGTTGCATTATGTAATAAAGTTATAAATACACAAAAATACATATCCTTTTTTGCATATCATCGAGGCTAGAGAATTGTTTTTTTTTTTTTTAGTAATATTCTTAAACTATATAGGTGATTTATATTCAAAATTTAAAAGGCCTGGGGCCATTCTGTTCTTAGGCATGTGAGTCATCTAAAATCAAGAGATGGAAATCCAGGGGGTGCAATGTTAAATAATGCGTGAGTGGTGTAATTTTATTGTGGATCTCATTAGTACAATGCTGCAGGAGATGGTAATGTTAAAAAAATAAAACTTTTTTTTCTTAGACACCATTTTTCAGCATCATCACATTTAAAGAGTCAATTTTCAGACAACCTGATGGGAAATCATATGAAGTTATAATGCAGTACAGACAGTTGCTATTCTGTGGGTCAAAAGGAAAATCATGAATCTCATTTCTAATTCAAGCTTTAGTCTCTTTATTTCCCCTCTTTTTAATCTTCTGCAACAAACAATTTCAAATCTCTTCCACCTAATAAAATGTAAATTACCTCTTAGGTTCACAGTTATTAGAGCAGTTTTATTAGCTCTTGCACTGTGTAGCATTCTGGTACGGAACTAGGTTATATAAATAATCATCTTTTTCCTTATCTCCTGGCTTCCATCTATAATTGATGGTTTACATCACCTTATCTTGCAGACAACCATTTCTTCATAAACAAATATGTGAGCTTCTGCAGATGTGCTTGAGTGTCCTAAAAAGCCAATATATCAATTTTGCTGCATTTTAAAGTCTACAATTTCATACCTAACACTTGGCATTGTAACCATGGTATCTGTAGTTAGATGTTAGATCCAGAAACATCAAATAGAAGGATTATTTCTTTAGGCTGTTATATACAGTCAGAACAGTAAAGAGGACAAATTGTGAGAGCATGTAAGAAGACTGTGTGTAATATTTTTTCATATTTTAAAAAATATTCATCTGAGGGAATTTGTTATTTGAAATCCTTACCGGAAAATAGTTAGAATCAAGTTAGTGTACTCTATATATGATCCTTAGTTTTTATAGTTTCTCTTCAAATAAAAATATATTAACTGTGGGGCACCTGGATAGCTCAGTCAGTTAAGAGTCTGCCTTCAGCTCAGGTCATGATCCCAGGGTCCTGGAATTGAGTCCCATGTGGGAGTCTCTGTGCTCAGTGGGGAGCCTGCCTCTCCCTCTCCCTCTGCTTCTCTCTCACTCTATCGTTCACTCTCTCTTTCAAATAAATAAATAAAATCTTAAATATATATATATACACTGGATTTTTCTATGGATGAATAATTGAGCTGAATCTTTCTAATTTGTAAATTTTGAAACATGTAAACGTAAATCTAAAATTTTTGAAATAATAACTTTTTCTAGATGCTAAAGTATTTTTAAAAATCTTAGTAATTTGATTGGATTATGTGGTAGACATCTTTTTTTTTTTTTTTTTTTTTTTTACATTTTTTGTGCTCAGCATCTATTTGCCTTTTCTTGTAACTCTTCATTCTACCTTTAGGAATGTTTTCCACTCATTGTGTACAGTTTTGGTGGAAAGTTAATCAAGGTACTCTGCCCACAATCACCAGAAGCTAGAAGAGTTCTTGCAAACTCCGGGACGCCTGGGTGGCTCAGTTGGTTAAGCGGCTGCCTTCGGCTGAGGTCATGATCCCAGCATCCTGGGATCGAGTCCCACATCGGGCTCCTTGCTCAGCAGGGAGCCTGCTTCTCCCTCTGCCTCTGCCTGCCACTCTGTCTGCCTGTGCTCGCTCGCTCTCTCTCCCTCTCTCTCTCTGACAAATAAATAAAATATTAAAAAAAAAACTTATAAAAAAAAAAGAGTTCTTGCAAACTCCTTCAGCCAAATATTTCATATTAACTGCTCTACCCTCCCTCCCCGCAATTAAACTTGTGGGGTAGGCAGTATTATATTCTAATCTTGAGGAATAAGACTTTCTCTCTCAGGAATTATGAATATTACTTTATATAACAGATTAAAAGAGAGACTGACTTCTTGTTGCTGTTCATTCACTTTTTTACTGTCTTTTCCTAGTTGAGGCTTGAATTTTAATTTTTTAGAATAACTGAAAGATCCATTAATGGATTTAACTAAAACAGATGGAGTTCACTCAAGAGGAGATTAAACTTTTTTAGGGAACAGAAAAGAGCTGCCTTGTGATTTAAAATAATTGCTACAACTTCTTTTTCTCTCTTCATTTTTTTAAATGGATGGATATTATAATAGAAAAGATGGTGTTTTTGCGTCCTGGATAACAGGTGTCTTATACTGCCATGTGGGGACAATATGTGTCTGGAGACCATTATGAAGTAAGATATCTTGGAGCAATTCCAGGATGCTGTGGAAGTGTGTAGGGTCAGAGGCTAGGACTGTGAGAACTGTATTGAACCAGACTTACTGTCAATAGGTGGTTAACTGAGATTTCATGGGCTCTGTTCTCTGAAACCTTATATGAACCATATGATTCTGGGAAAAAAGAACACACATTCCTTAAGAGTGATCATATTATTCACTGGAGAGAAAAACATTTTGCTTTTCCTTGGTTTGGTTTTGTGAAAAATGGCTAGAAGTTCTGCATTCTAAACCTTTCTTCATTCAGACCAAGGACAAGGAATATTCTTGTTTCACCTTGGATAAGTCATTTAACTCGGACCTTAATTTCTTTATGTATAATAAGATCCAGGCTCATTACCCATATAACAATGCGGTTAGTTACCCCATGAGTTAAAGCACTTTGCATTTTCTAGTTAAAATGAAATATGTGATATAATTAAACAATAATACAATGATGATTAATCATTTTTCACAATTTAATTATGCAATGTGTATGATTAATCATTGTAATTTAAAGGGTATAATAAGCAAGCAGAATAATTATGTATAATGGAACATGAGGTATAGGTTAAAAGGTATATATTAAAATTACTCATAAGTATCCTGGAAAAAATTATTAAATGATATCATTGAATATGCCTTTAATGAAATTAGTCTCAGGGCTTTACATGTAAAAGATAGGCATTTCTTTCCCTTTGCACCAGGGAAGGAAGCTTTCCCTTGTTTTCTCTATCTTCTTTTTCCAGCCGAATGTATATTTTTAAGTGCTCTGCATTTTTTATTCAAGTCTGCTAAAAAGGGAACAGAAAGAGATCTGTGATTTTTGGAGGGACAGACAGGGTCAACTCTCCTGGTAGAATCTTTAATGCTTGTTTTCATTTGAACTAACTATTTAAATACATACAGCTTCCATCATACCAACACCTCATCTTTAATTGCCTGAAGTTTGGGTGAGTTCACCCATGCAATGTCAAGGAAAGTTTACTTTTTTTTTTTTTTTTTTTGTAAATTTATTTCAGCGAAGGGAAGATGTTCAATAAGAGGAGGTAAGCCAAAATTCCCTGTGGATCTTGCTGCTTGATACCAAAAGAGGCAATTATTAACTTTTTCCTCTGTAGTGGTAATATAGAAGAAAAGATATCTGCTTATTCATTAATGTATTTATTCATTCAGAAAATATATGGGTTGTGACCGTGCTTCATATAAATATCTGGTAGACGTCCACATAGGTATCCAGTGCCTTCCCTAGTAGGAGGAGAAGTTCCCAGTGTCCCAGAGTGAAATTTGTACCAAAAATGATGACCACATTTTCAGTTGAGTTTACTGGAAACAAAACACAACAAAATATTGATAATATGCTGAGCCTAGTTCAGTAAATTAAGTCTATCTTGAGATTTTTAGCCTATTTCAGGAAATTAACACCTTTTATAAAATCTTTCAATGGGAAAAGGCATTCCAAGTTCTAGACAAATGACTGAATTTAATTTTGGAATACAACTTAGTTGTAAATTAGAATCTGTTTTAAGAGATAGACCACCAGGATCATCATGTTATAGGAGGGATAATAAAAGATGCAAATGATGTTTTTCTGCTTTAATATCCTAGAATCCATGTTAAGTAAATTGAGAGCAGTGTTTGAGTAAATCACTAAAAGAACATGCAAAAAACATTTTGAAAAACAAGCGTCATTTGTTATGCCTTTAGGGAATGATTCCTCAATCCCACACTTATAAATAACTCTCAGCAACATCAGCAGGAATTAAGCGTGTCTCTGGAGAAGCACATAAGCAATCTGAGGTGACAGGACCCTAGCTGGGTCTTGCTGTTAGGAGTCATGCTAAAGCGAAGTGTCAGGCAGTGCAGCAGAGGTAAGAATGCTGGGTAAGAACTGCACACAGTGCGTCTGCTGAGAGCTATTAGTATGGTTTCTTGGAGAAGTGGTCATAGGAGTGAGAAGGGTACGGAAGGAAAAAGGAACTGAGAAAGATGAAAGTAGAGCAGAGGTGGTCAAAACAGGTTCCACTGTACACGAAGAGGCACTTGCATTTGGCTGCAGAGAATTTCTTGATCTCTCCATTTATTTCTGCTCACTTTGCCTTTGGGATAGTCTTTTAATAAAAACAGAGGAGCTGTGAAGCCACTCTCTTTGTTTGGCGAGGACTCTTGGTGGTCCTAATCATTTTTGACCTATTATGTATCAAGGGAAAGATGGGTCCATTATTGTATGCTGAGGGAATACAAGACATAGATGGGAATTGCTAAATTAATACTGTAAACCTTACCTGCTATGGAAGTCCAGAGCAAATTGCCACCTAAGCAAGCTTCACTCTGCAAGTGGAACTTAGCTCAATTTTGAAGAAAGTCTTTTATTTAGACTACAGGGTAAGAGAGTGTACCATGGAGATTAATACTGAGTAACAGTCTCAAGGCACAATATGTAGGCCAATTTTACATAAGCTAGTCATTTTGGTGTAACAAATGAATTCTTCTGGACAAGAAACTGGTATTTCTTGTGTTGGAGTAGAGTTGGCTACTTTTAGCTTCTCCAAATTCCGTTGTCCTCCTAGTCTTAGTGGCTTACCCTCTGCAATTATAAAGGTAGGTTAGCAAGTGAATGGATTTTCATGCATTTATTTATTAATTCATTTAGTTCGGACTATGTGGTGGTCTGTTTTATGTGTATTATTTTGACTAAGCTAATCCCCATTTATTCGATCAAACACTAATCTTGGTGTTGCTCTGAAGGTATTTTGTAAATGGATTTAAGTTTATAATGAGTTAACAGTAACTAAGACCATCCTAGATAATTTGGGCAGGCCTAATTCAATTAGCTGAAAAGGCTTAAGAGCAGAACTATGGCTTCCCAGAGGATGAAGAAATTCTGCCTCCAGATAGCAGCTTACGTCTGTGCCTGAGAATTCCAGCCTACCCTTCGTAATGGCCAATTTCAGAATTCCAACTTACTCAGCCAGCTCTACTATCATGTAAAAACAATTCCTTGCAATAAATCTTTAATATATATCTCATACTGGTTCTATTCTGGTTTTTTTTTTGGCACCCTGACTGACATAAGATGCCATAACAAATAGATTTGAGGGGGAAGGTGTAATGGGAATGTTTTAGTAGGAAATGTTTTAGTTAGGAAGATGTTATATAGAAAGGGGATTAATAAACAATGACTAAATCTAGTGATAGTGCATAGGTGAAGTGTGTATTAGAGGTAACCTGACTGAAATGTTGAACTAATTCAGTGAGAAGTTGGAGACTGTTTTATAGGACTGGACATGGAGTATGGATTCCTGCTGAAATAAGGGACCTGAGGAATCAGAGTAACAATTGAAGGTAAAGTCTATTGAAAAAAATCTGATGATTGAGAATTTAACATGGAGATGCCAAATTCAAATGCACCCAGGGTAGGGCTGTTGGTAGCAGATGTTTTGAAGCCAGGTGGAGATGTGATCAAGGCTAGAGCAGATGAGAGGTAGAAAGAGCTACTGAGGATGGATGTTGTTCCAGGAAGATTCAGATTGGCTTAAAGAGCCCAGGGCTGGATGAGATTCGAAGTACTAAGACAGCTTAGGATGCTATAGCAATATGTCATAATTGAAATAACATATGGCTCAATTAAGGCAGTGTTGAGAATGAAAAAGAATGGGATAGAGGGAAATGACATAAAAAAAATAAAAAAGTCATTTGCAGGAGAATTATAAGAATAGAAGGAAAATGAAGCAATGTGCTTCCCAAATTATGAAGTGCTTAACGTGTGAGACCAAATATGCACAGATACACACCTCTATATGACTCTTAGCAGAGCAGTGATCTTCAGTGACTCAAATATTCTAATATCACTTCCCTGCAACAAAACTGAAAACATTAAGCTTTGAGCAATGAATTTAGACTGATTTATTTCATTTTTCTTTTCTTTTTTCTACCTTTTCTCTTTTTTTATTGAGTTTTTAAATTTAATCCCTACATTTTTTTTCTTTATCAGTGACCTGTTTCCAGTTCTACACTAAGTAATAAGTGCTTTAGTATATGGCCGTAGTTCAAGATATCATGGTCTGTTTTTATTGTAAATAAAAGTAGATCTTCCAAACATTGAGTGCCAAGATTTCTTTTTCTCTCAGCTTTTGACGGTCTGAAGTTTCATTTCCTGTATGTGGCCACAAGGTTTTGCCCCTGAAACTGTAATGAATTTAATGAGAAAATGAGAATATAGTCATGTTATCGCTGGAAAATACCTGTAGTTCTCATTTTAAATCAGTTCTTCCAGCTTTTCAAAGAGATATGTTCAAAGTAGACAAATGATGTTCAGTGTGGCACAGGTATAAGAGTGAATGCTGCCTTATAAATCAAGAATTCTTACAAAATTACCTTTAACCCCAGTGGTCCTAGGAAGCTACCTCCCTGAGTGAATTATTGCACAGTACTTAATTGATCTATGATTTCCAGAAGCCCTCAAGCTTAGCTTAATGGTAAAAGTTTCAGGCCAGCCCAAGTGAGTTAAGAGTTACATTTTAGACCGTTGGCAACCTCAGGCACCTTAGGTTGCTCAGAAGTAGCTGCATCTAAATGAATTCACTTGTTAGGGTCTTGGAACAGCTGTCACAGAGGCCAGGAATTGAAATGAACAAACTTGGTAGATTTAAAATAAGAATATGATTTACCAGCAAGGACTGCATAAAAACTGTACCCAGAAAAGAAGAAAGAAGAAAACATTTCTTGTGGCCTCCATATTAGTTGCAGTGCTTATTAAAATTAAAGATTAATATAAACCAAAGAGAGAGAACATCAGTGATACTCATTATAAAGATGAAACAGCGTATCTAAAATCCTTTCTCAGAAAAATCTTGTTTTAATTTGATGAGCAGAACATATAATCTTATTTGTTATCAGCATTAACAAAGCATTTGCAGTATGCCAAACTATATAATTATGTTGACTTATAATCATTAACAGAAAAACATATCATAAAGAATTACTGATGAATACTATATGGGAATAATGAGGAAATTGATCTATTTCTTCATTTTGGAACATAATTAAAATTTATAACTGAAAGTATTATGCTTTGTACTAGATATTTGGTATATGTTAGATTTGACATTTTAAATTAATGAAAAGTATGATTATTTAGTAGATGGTATTGGAAAGCTAATTTTCTCAAAAGTAAATTCAATAATTTCCTCATGATATATCAAAAAAAATCCCAGATAAGTGATAGTTTATTTTAATGGTGCTATAGTATATGTGCTGCCGAAGCGAGCACTTAATGGCGCTATAAAATAGGAAGAAATAATGTCCATTTGATCTTGGTTGTGGGAAATCCTTTCAAAATGGTCATGATGATGTTTTAGGATATAATCCTTTTTTTTTTTTTTCCCTTTCCTGAATTTCATCCTTCTACTTTTTGGTTTTATGTCTAACTTTGTAAAGCGTCGTTTAGTATTAAATGTTAATGTAGGGGAGACAAGATGGTGGGAAAGTAGGAGGAGGCGCCGTTTCAACCTGTACCCTAAAGTGAGCTGATTACCTACCAAAGAACTCTGATCACCCATGAAAGCCTGAGATCAGAATTATACACGTCTGGATCTCTACGGGGGCAGAAGACGCCAGTGGGCAGGTAAAGTGGAGTGGGAACATCGGACTGATATCGGAAGATATACAAAAGGGAGAGGGAGCCACCAGAGGCAACCCATCGGAAAGTAATACCCCAATATGAGAGTGCCCTGTGTCTGGGGACTAGCATTAACTTGGAGTCTGGTTGAAAGCACTCAAAAAGAGCAAAGGATCGCGGGGTGGGGGGAAATTGTGGGAATCGGGGCTGTTAGAGACAGGGGTTAAGTCCCTGGACCCAGGACAGCCACCCCTGGCACTGAGCCAGAGAGAGTGCGGTGGAGAAACCAGGTCTTGGTCCCTGAGCCGCCAGTGCGCCTGAGAACGTGGGGGTCTGGCTCCCGTGAGGGACTGGACCCTCGCCAGCCGGCAGAACCGCGCTGTACTATCAGAACCTGAGACACGCACGCCCCATACCCTGCCCTGAGAGAGGTGCGTGCTGGTGCCAGCCAGGTGCTCTTGGACCCGGAAAGACCAGGCACTCCCAGCCTGGGCCAGTGGGAAAATCTCAGTGTGTGATCACTGCTTGGAACCTTTCTGGCGGTCTGGAGCTGCCCAGACAGCCACTACTGGTTTTAGGTACAAGCAGGAGTTCCTGTGTCCCCAGGGACCGTGACTCGGAAACTCCTCTGCCAGCGGCTGAGGGGGAACTTAATGTGCTCTGGAGACCCAGAGGGGAACAGACTGAGGCTTCTCTCTGAGAGGGAGGTCGGGGTGCAGTTTGCTTTCCTCTAAATCTCCAAAAACCATCAAAAGCTGTCAAGGCGAGAGAAAAGAAGTGAACAAACATAAAAACCTCCAGAGAACAAAAGCCTGAAAAACCGGTTTCCTCAGAGCCCATCCCCTTGAGTGGGGCAGGAGGACTTAACTCAAGGAACATTGTCTGAAAACCCACGCAGCAGGCCCCTCCCCCAGAAAACCAACCAAGAAGAAAAAAAAAAAGACAAGAGAACAACCACCACTACTTCATAGATACAACTTTTGTTTTGATTCGTTCCCACTATTCTGGTTCATTTTTTTTTTTTTTATATATAGATAATTTTTTAACCTACTTACCATCACAGTGAGATGTCCTGTATATCAAATTCCATAATAACCTTTTAACCTGAACTTTTGGATACATATACCCATGTATTTTTTTGCTTTTCTATTTTTAAATTTTTTTATCAATTTTAGTTTAGTTTAGTTTAGTTTATTCTTTTTCTTTTTTTTAAGATTTATTTATTTAACAGAGAGATCACAAATAGGCAGAGAGGCAGGCAGAGAGAGAGAGGGGGAAGCAGGCTCCCCGCTGAGCAGAGAGCCCAATGCGGGGCTCGATCCCAGGACCCTGAGATCATGACCTGAGCCGAAGGCAGAGGCTTTAACCCACTGAGCCACCCAGGCGCCCCTATTCTTTTTTTTTTTTTATTTTTATTTTTTAATATTCATATAGAGTTAAACTTCAAGGCAATCCCCTTCCCCCAACCAATGCTACCCCTACAGGTAAACCAATTTTTTATCCCCCCTTTGTCTTAGGAAAGTTGAGCCCTTTAACAAAGATCTCAAGATACATCCAGGAAGAATCAAAATAACCTTCCTCGCCCACACTGAGAATTTACAACCACTCTCCCATCTTTTTCTTCTGCAGTGTTTCTGTGTATTTGTGTTTGTCCTGATAGTATATAAATCTTATACTTGGGGTTCTTTTTGATGAGGTGGTTCTTCTTTTTTTTTTTTTCTTTTGTGTATATATATATATTTTTTTCTCTTGTCATATACTTTTATCAGTCTTTTTGTTTGTCTGGTTTTGTTTGTATACTTCATAAATCTTACCTTGGGGCCCATTTGGGCTGAGCCTTCTCTTTTATCTTCCCTTTTTTCCTCTCTCTCTGTCTCTCTCTCTTTTTTTTTTCTTTTTATTTTTTTTCTCTCATTTGGGTGGGGAATCCTGATTGCTCAGAACCGTTCCAGGGGGCACCTTGACTGCACCACGGTAGATATATAGAGCTACATCCGTTCAGCCATCTCTCACCAAAATGACTAGGAGGAGGAATCCCCAACAGAAGAAAAATACAGAGGATGGGCCTTCCGCAACAGAGCTAACGGCTATCGACATAGACAATATGTCGGAAAGAGAATTCAGGCTAACAATTATCCAGGCAATAGCTAGGTTGGAGAAAGCCATGGATGACCAAACGGAATTGATTAGGGCAGAACTGAAAGCCACCAGGGATGGTGTTCACAATGTTAGGGCAGAACTGAAAGCCACCAGGGATGATGTTCACAATGCTCTCAATGAGTTCCAATCTAACCTAAATTCTCTAAAAGCTAGGGTAACTGAGGCAGAAGATAGAATTAGTGATCTGGAGGACAAACAGATAGAAAGGATCAGGAGGAAGCCTGGAACAAACAGCTTAGAAGCCATGAAAACAGAATCAGGGAAATAAATGATGCCATGAAACGTTCCAACGTCAGAATTATTGGAATCCCTGAAGGGGAGGAGAAAGAAAGAAGTCTAGAAGATATAGTGGAACAAGTTCTTCATGAAAATTTTCCCAATCTCGTGAATGGAACCAGCGTTCACGTACTAGAGGCAGAACGGTCTCCCCCCAAGACTATAGATTCCAAAAAAAATCAAGGCACCTTATAGTAAGATTGAGAAATCATAATTGTAGATACAATCTCTTGAAAGCCGCTAGAACAAAGAAGCTCCTTATGTACAGAGGAAAGGCCATCAGAATAACGTCAGACCTGTCCACGGAAACCTGGAAAGCCAGAAAGGGCTGGCAAGAAATATTCAGGGTACTAAATGAGAAGAACATGCAGCCAAGAATACTTTATCCAGCAAGACTGACATTCAAAATAGATAGAGAGATAAAGAGTTTCTAAGACCGGCAAGGCTTAAAAGAGTTTGCGACCACCAAGCCGACACTGCAGGAAATATTAAGGGGGGGTTCTATAAAAGAGGAAAAATCCTAAGAAGAGCATTGAACAGAAATACAGAGACAATTTATAGAAAGAAAGACTTCAAAGGTAACACGATGTCAATAAAAACATATCTATCAATAATCACTCTCAATGTGAATGGCCTAAATGCGCCCATAAAACGACACAGGGTTGCAGATTGGATAAAACGATAGGATCCATCCATATGTTGTCTACAAGAGACCCATTTCGAACCTAAGGATACACCCAGACTGAAAGTGAAGGGATGGAGAAGCATCTTTCATGTCAATGGACCTCAAAAGAAGGCCGGGGTAGGGATTCTCATATCAGATAAATTAGATCTTAAACTAAAGACTGTAATCAGAGATACAGAAGGACACCACATAATTCTTAAAGAGACTATCCACCAAGATGATCTACCAATTGTAAATATCTATGCTTCCCAATATGGGAGGAGCCAATTACATAAGAAAACTATTAATCAAGATAAAGAGTCATATTGATATGAATACATTAATAGTAGGAGATCTTAACACGCCTCTCTCAGTAATAGATCATCGAAGCAGAAAATCAATAAAGAAACAAGAGCATTGAATGACACATTGGACCAGATAGACCTCATAGATATATACAGAACATTCCACCCTAAAACAACAGAATACTCATTCTTCTCAAGTGCACATGGAACCTTCTCCAGAATAGACCACATACTGGGTCACAGATCAGGACTCAACCAATACCAAAAGACTGAGATTATTCCCTGCATATTCTCAGATCACAGTGCTTTGAAACTGGAGATCAATCACAAGGAAAGGTTCAGAAGGAACTCAAACACCTGGAAGCTAAAGACCACATTGCTTAAGAATGCTTGGATCAACCAGGAGATCAAAGAACAACTTAATTCATGGAAACCAATGAGAATGAAGACACTTCAATCCAAAACCTATGGGTTACAGCAAAGGCAGTCCTAAGGGCGAAATACATAGCCATCCAAGCCTCCCTCAAAAAAATTGAAAAATTCAGTATACACCAGCTGTCTCTACACCTTAAAGAACTGGAGAATCAACAACAAATCAAACCAACTCCACACATAAGAAGGGAAATAATCAAGATTAGAGCAGAGATCAATGAGGTAGAAACTAGAGATACAGTATATCAAGGAAACTAGAAGCTGGTTTTTTGAAAGAATCAGTAAGATCGATAAAGCATTGGCCACACTAATCCAAAAGAAAAGAGAGAAAGCCCAAATTAATAAAATTATGACTGAAAAGGGAGAGATCACAACTAACACCAAGGAAGTAGAAACAATCATCAGAAGTTATTATCAACAATTATATGCCAATAAGCTAAGCAACCTAGATGAAATGGATGCATTCCTGGAAAACTATAAACTCCCAAAATTGAACCAGGAAGAAATTGACAACCTGAATTGACCAATATCTAGTAACGAGATTGAAGCAGTGATCAAAAACCTCCCAAAAAACAAGAGCCCAGGACCTGACGGATTCCCTGGGGAAATCTACCAAACTTTCAAAGAAGAAATAACACCTATTCTCCTGAAGCTGTTTCAAAAAATTGAAGCAGAAGGAAAACTTCCAGACTCTTTTTATGAAGCCAGCATTACCCTGATCCCCAAACCAGGACCCCACCATAAAGGAGAATTTCAGACCAATATCCCTGATGAATATGGATGCCAAGATTCTCAACAAGATCCTAGCAAACAGGATCCAACAGCACATTAAAAAGATTATCTACCATGACCAGGTGTGATACATCCTTGGGTTACAAGGATGGTTCAACATTCACAAATCAATCAATGTGATAGAACAAATCAATAAGAGAAGAACCACATGATCCTCTCAATTGATGCAGAAAAAGCATTTGACAAAATCCAGCATCCGTTCCTGATTAAAACGCTTCAAAGTATAGGGATAGAGGGAACATTCCTGAACTTCATAAAATCTATCTATGAAAAACCCACCGCAAATATCATCCTCAATGGGAAAAAGCTTGCAGCCTTCCCGCTGAGATCAGGAACACGACAAGAATGCCCACTCTCACCACTCTTGTTCAACATAGTATTAGAAGTCCTAGCAACAGCAATCAGACAACAAAGAGAAATAAAAGGTATCCAAATTGGCAATGAAGAAGTCAAACTCTCTCTCTTCACAGATGACATGATTCTTTATATGGAAAACCCAAAAGACTCCACCCCCAAACTACTAGAACTCATACAGCAATTCAGTAACGTGACAGGATGCAAAGTCAATATGCAGAAATCAGTGGCTTTCTTATACACTAACAATGAAAATACAGAAAGGGACATTAGAGAATCGATTCCATTTACTATAGCATCAAGAACCATAAGATACCTGGGAATAAACCTAACCAAAGAGGTAAAGGATCTGTACTTGAGGAACTACAGAACACTCATGAAAGAAACTGAAGAAGACACAAAAAGATGGAAGACCATTCCATCCTCTTGTATCAGAAGAATAAACATTGTTAAAATGTCTATACTGCCTAGAGCAATCTATACCTTTAATGCCATTCTCATAAAAATTCCACTGGTATTTTTCAAAGAGCTGGAGCAAATAATTCTAAAATTTGTAAGGAATCAGAAGAGTCCCTGAATCACTAAGGAAATGTTGAAAAATAAAAATAAAACTGGCGGCATCACATTACTTGATTTCAAGCTTTACTACAAAGCTGTGATCACCAAGACAGCGTGGTACTGGCATAAAAACAGAAACATCGACCAGTGGAACAGATTAGAGAGTCCAGATATGGACCCTCAACTCTATGGTCAAATAATCTTTGACAAAGCAGGAAAAAATATACAGTGGATAAAAGATAGTCTCTTCAATAAATGGTGCTGGAAAAATTGGATAGCTTTATGTAGAAGAATGAAACTCGACCATTCTCTTACTCCGTACACAAAGGTAAACTTGAAATGGATAAAAGACCTCAACGTGAGACAGCAATCCATCAGAATCCTAGAGGAGAACATAGGCAGTAACCTCTTCAATATCAGCCACAGCAACTTCTTTCAAGATATATCTCCAAAGTCAAAGGAAACAAAAGTGAAAATGAACTTTTGGGACTTCATCAAGATCAAAAGCTTCTGCACAGCAAAGGAAACAGTCAAGAAAACAAAGAGGCAACCCACAGAATGGGAGAAGATATTTGCAAATGACAGTACAGACAAAAGGTTGATATCCAGGATCTATAAAGAACTTCTCAAACTCAACACACACAAAACTGATAATCATATCAAAAAATGGGCAGAAGATATGAACAGACACTTCTCCAATGAAGACATACAAATGGCTATCAGACACATGAAAAAATGTTCATCATCACTAGCCATCAGGAAGATTCAAATTAAAACCACATTGAGATACCACCTTACACCAGTTAGAATGGCCAAAATTAGCAAGACAGGAAACAACATGTGCTGGAGAAGATGTGGAGAAAGGGGAACCCTCTTACACTGTTGGTGGGAATGCAAGTTGGTGCAGCCACTTTGGAGAACAGTGTGGAGATTCCTCAAGAAATTAAAAATAGAGCTTCACTATGACCCTGCAATTGCACTACTGGGTATTTACCCCAAAGATACAGATGTAGTGAAAAGAAGGGCCATCTGTACCCCAATGTTTATAGCAGCAATGGCCACGGTCGCCAAACTGTGGAAAGAACCAAGATGCCCTTCAACGGACGAATGGATAAGGATCCATTCGTATCCATAGTGTATATGGATCCACAATGGATAAGTGGTCCATATACACTATGGAGTATTATGCCTCCATCAGAAAGGATGAATACCCAACTTTTGTAGCAACATGGATGGGACTGGAAGAGATTATGCTGAGTGAAATAAGTCAAGCAGAGAGAGTCAATTATCATATGGTTTCACTTATTTGTGGAGCATAACAAATAACATGGAGGACATGGGGAGATGAAGAGGAGAAGGGAGTTGAGGGAAATTGGAAGGGGGAGGAGAACCATGAGAGACTGTGGACACTGAAAAACAACCTGAGGGCTTTGAAGGGGCGGGGGGTGGGAGGTTTGGGGAACCAGGTGGTGGGTATTGGGGAGGGCTCATATTGCATGGAGCACTGGGTGTGGTGCAAAAACTATGAATACTGTTACACTGAAAAGAAATTTTAAAAAAAAGTTAATGTAAACCATTCTATTTTTCATTTTCTTTGTGTGTGTGTTTTTTAAAATGGATATGCCTTTTCCATTTTCATTTAGAATTAAGTTGAAAAGTTGTATGTATTTTGTTCTATTTCTTTGGTGTTTTCTGTTTTTATTACAACCCTAATCAGTCTGAGATGTATGTTGCCATGATAAAGTACAAAATAATTTTCCTTATTCATTTATTACCTAGAGATTTAAGCTGATAGCTCTTGTTGGCTAGTCATGTGCTATGTTTTGGGGATAAAGTGAAGTATATAAGACATAGTCCATGCCTTTAAATATTTTATTCCTTTAAGCACATCACCTAGTAGCAAAGAAGAAATCTGCAGAAAGTATGTGAGAGAGCACTGGCCATTAGGAGGTGGAAAAAGGTCAGCGGGGTGTGTGAAAAGAATATGAAGAAAATCACAGTATAGTAGTAAAAAAAGATACTCAAAAGCCAGATCACACAGAGCTTCATGAGAGACACTAAGAGACTGGATTCAATTTAACTAAGTGCAAAAAGTTACTGAAGGATGCTGTAGCAGGGATGGAGCATCCTACAATTTTGCATCATCCCGAGTCTCTGAGTAAGTTTGTAACTAAAATATCAC
This sequence comes from Martes martes, assembly GCF_963455335.1. Classification (NCBI taxonomy): domain Eukaryota; kingdom Metazoa; phylum Chordata; class Mammalia; order Carnivora; family Mustelidae; genus Martes; species Martes martes. The sequence continues at coordinate 51,814,085 of NC_137891.1, read as the reverse complement.
ATCCCAGCTGCAATCAGGAATGCCTATATTGGATTGCTCTGTGTTGGGAAATAATACTTACTCTGTTAAACCACTGAAGCTAGGGGGTGGTTATTAACAGCAGCAAGCAGTTTCCTGTTTATAAATAGTGAAGATAGAAGATTTCCATTGTTGAAGTACTTGTCATTTATTCAGCATTCAAAATATAATTGGTGACTTCTTCTTCTTTTTTTTTTTTTTAAGATTTTCATTTGAGAGAGAAAACACAAGCAGGGGGAGGGTAGAGAGAGACAGACAAGCAGACTTCCCACTAAGCAGGGAACTCAGCACCATCTCCACCCCAGGACCCTGACATCATGGTTTGAGAGCCAAAGGCAGATGTTTAACCAACTGAACCACCTAGGCACCCCAAAATATAACAGGTGATTTCAAAATAAAAATCCATATGTTAAACCCTATGGTGATTATAATAATAAGATATTATCTGCAGTTAAAATATATGAAGAGATTTACAGAGACAGATGGGGGAAATATTAAAAAGAGAAAGGAGGTTGAACTGTAATATACCTTAATAAAAAAATTACTAGTTAAGACACCAGATTGTGAGTTTTCTCTCCTGTTGCATATTCTTCTCTGTTGTCCAGTATCCAGTTTCAGTCATGAATAGGATAACTTTAAAAGATTAAATGATGAAATGGGGGAAATCAACTTTAGAAGTTAAGTTGTTTTATATATATATATGGCATGCATGTGCGCACACACACACACGGTGAATGTTCGGTCTTACTGATTATACCCTAATATATATAACTACAAAAATGTTTAAGTGCAACAAGACTAAACTCTTACCTGTTATCACAGTGAGTTTAAATACATGAAATGGTAATGTTTTTCTCTCCATTAGATTGCTTTATTTTGGGAAGGTGCTTGTACTATAGATTGAAGTGTTGGTTGAATACAGAGTTTCTCTTTTTAGTATCTAATAATAAGTACTGTAAACAGAGAAGTCAATTGAGGTTGGCAGGTTGGGAGAGTAGGGTTGGAGTTTAGGCTATTATCCGCAGAAGCAAATTGTACAGGCAAAAACAATCAGCATAGATCAATTTAGCCTGTGGAGTTCGGTTTCTGGTAAAATACTGCTCTACATCCCACCTCCATTTACACTTGCCCCACAGGTTATTATTTATTATTGAACATTATTAAAAATTCTTAAGAGAAAGTAGTGTAATTCATTTGAAGTGATGCTACACTATTGTGCATGCAATATTCTCAAATTCTTGCAATTATTATTCTGACCTATAGGGTAAGGAGCTGTTATTCAAGTTACTTCTTCTGGTTACAACTTTAACAGATTTGTTTCTATTTATTAAAGTATTATGCTTATTTATAGTCATTAGGAAAAATAATTTTTTTTTTTTTAGTTAGGTGAGCTCTGAATCATTACCTCTTAATACTTTGTATGTCCTTTGTAAAATGAACTAAACATAGTGGTTAGCTTGATAGAATATGTAAAATTCTATGAACTATTTTGGGCTATTGAGGAAATTTTGTTGACTTTTTTCCAGAATTACCTTTCAGTAGTTAGAACACACTGGGAATCAACATTACATAATTATTTCTAGGTTATCTAGTTATTACAAGAGTGATACCATGATACTCACTTTGTATTGCAAGATGAACTGTGTACATACATAATACATTATTATTGTCAGCAACACCTGATATGTCGTTTAAATTTTGCTTAAAAATTAAAGAAATTGAGGAGTAAATAATAACTAGAAATTTATTGAATACTTTATCTGTGGTGTACCTTACATTAAATTAAGGGCAATGTGGTATACCTGTTAAGATGCAGTGTATAGTTGTCTTCCTAATCTTATAGTTGAGAAGACAAAAGTAATGTATGAAAAGTAACTAGAGAAAGAAGACAACACAGTTAATAAATCACATGGTAATTGAATACAGAAGTTCAGAGGAAGGTGAAGTGAGTAGAGGCTTTAATATGCAGAAGATTTTATTCAACAGTTTTAATGAGGTGACTGAGTAAAGCTTGGATAATTAAAATGCTCATTCTGGATTTGGAGAATATCAAGAACACATACATATAAGTTGGATGTAGTTTTGTGTGTTAAGGGAAACAAAGGATGGAGGAAACATTGGTTCTCAGTGAGAAAACAATTCAACTAAGGAGAGTGGGTAAGATTAGAGAAGGCTTTGAAAACTATGGAACAAATACGTAGGGGCCCCTGGGTGGCTCAGTTGTTAGGCGTCTGCCTTCAGCTCAGGTCACGATCCCAGGGTCCTGGGATTGAGCCCCGCATCAGGCTCCCTGCTCTGCAAGGAACCTGCTTCTCCCTCTCCCACTCCCCCTGCTTGTGTTCTTTCTCTTACTCTCTCTCTGTCAAGTAAATAAATAAAATCTTTAAAAAACCCACATATATACAAATCTTCATCATCTCCCTTTGGATCTTGTATCTATCACCTATTGATCTGTCCCAGTTCAGAAGCTCTTGAATCTCTAGGTCAGTAATGAAAATTCTTTTGCCAACTGAGAGTATTTGGGGTAACATTGGCAACCAATGATGGTTAAGTTTTGATTTCGGTATATTTTCCTTCTAAGAACACAGCCTCTCTACCCAAAACCTGGTGTTCTTAATCTTTTAAATAATTTATACAAGAGGGGTGCCTGGTTGGCGCAGTCAGTTAAGCTCTTGACTCCTGGTTTCCATTCAGGTCATGATCTTATGGTCATGGGATCAAGCCCCACCTCATGCTCTGCGATCAGCATGGAATCTGCTTGAGATTCTCTCTCCCTCTCCCTCTGTCCCTTCTGCTTGTGCTCTATCTCTTTCTCTTTAAGATAAATAAATTTTTATATAGAAGAATAGATGATTTTTCTTTGGGCATAAATGAACTGGTTAACTTATATATGGAAAATAGGCTATCATTAATTAACTATTATGTTTTAGACATGGGGCTGGGCACATCATGTGCTTTATTGTATAATTTTTCACAGCAGTGCCTGGAGTTAGATGTTTTTATCATTCAACATTAGTGATCAGGGACATTAGCAATACGTTATTAAGCATTTCCAGACCTCTGTAATTCCAAAGTCTATGCTTTCTTTTATACTCAAGCTGCCACATCAGATCATCCTTGGTTAGATATATTAGATATGCTCCTCTTTGTTTCACCTCTTTCTAAAATAATATGCACCCTCTACTCTCCTTTTTCTCAAAGCTGAGATGGGCATGTTGATACCAGGTGCCACTGTAACTTAGCTGACAGTTGATGGAACCAAAGGCAAGCACCTGATCTAGGTTGAGTCAGTTTCTCTCACTATAGACATTTGAACTAAGCCACACAGTGATAAATTGAGCAGATATTGGTAATTGGATCTATAAATGGTGAGGTTAAAGCCAGAATCACCGCTATGAAGAATCATGGTATGAATCCTAGTTCATTTTTATCTCTTTTTAAGCAGTTTAGTTTTTCTTAGTGGAAACTTACAAGTTTTGTTGTCATTTTTATTTATTGTTGTTGACAGCAAATATCTCAATGTGCCACTTGATTTAGGTATGCAAAAATGATACATTCTTCCATTTTATTTATTAAAACTCTAGTAATTTTCAATGTGAGTAGAAATATAAGGAACTTATGCATAACTAAAAGAAATTGATCCAATCTGTCATAAATAAATGAATCCTTTCTTCTTCATGAAGGAGCACTAATAGTAAAATAATTTAAACCAAAGTTTTTGCTTTCCTTATGTCACTAGAAAAGTGATTATTCCCAAGATTCTTATAGACAACTATCATATGGGAATATTGTATAAGATTCATCACATTTATAAACAGTGAATCTAATACATTTGAGTAATAATTTAACAATAATGGTATGAAACCATTACTAGTTTGGGTGCTTTGCATGTAATAAATTATTTCTTTAGTATTAATATGAAATGTGACAGCAATTACTGAAAATGTTTCTATGCAATAAAAGTCTGATTATAAATAACAGCATATCTAGAAGGGATCAATGGATTTTTCATTCTATGTGGCAATATCTTAAGGCTAGAAATTTTTGGAAAATTGACACAATCTGTTTTTCCAATACTTTATTTATATATTTCCCTTCAAAAATATTTCATGCAAGGGTAGACTAGATATAGAAAAAAATTAATGCTTGGATGATACAAGTATTATTCTATAGATGTTTGTAGATAACTACTGGTCCTATTTGGCCATACAGAAAGGGGGCACTTTTCTGTTCCCCTGTAAGCAGAGTTAGACCATATTTGAAGTGACAAGAAAATGACAGCTGATAAGAGGAGGGGTTGTAAAGAACAACTGTCACAGTTCTTTGATTCTAGTGAACTAAATTCTTTAAACCACTATTTGTTCATTTAACAAATATTTATTGGGTATTCCTTTTGTGTCCCAGGTATTTTTCTAGGTGTTCAGAACACATCAGTGAACCAAACAGACAAATATCCCTGCTCTTGCTGAGCTTAGGCTTTTTCATATGTCCATTTTTCTACACCTAATTAAAATGTATCACAAATGCTTGGCAGCTTTCACCAGTAATGTGCAAAATTTGATGTGTATTTATGCCTCTTCTTTGTATCTACTTACTCATTCAATTTGCTTGTTCTCTCAAACGTTAAGAGCAGAGTGCTTGTAAATCCTTACATTTTTCAGTGCAAGATCACTTACAGACCCATGGCAGTGCCACTCAGAGAACGGATGTAACTGTCATAAAAGTGCTGACCCCTCTAGGGTACCATTTTTTTGCAAGATAATCTAGTTGTAAAGCGGGCAATTCATAGACATTAATTTACATATCTTTTGGGGGAACTGTGAGAAAATCATGGATGTATTCAGAATTTCGTTTGTACATGGTACTTCATCAGGAAGATGAGAAATAGAGAGTTCAGGGATAGATAAATGTGAGGTTATTGCCAAATCCACATAAAATCTCAATCTAGAGATCTCCACAAGATTGTTGACTCTATAAAGAAAGACTTGGGAAGACACACACTTAGAGGGATAGGAAATTATACCATGAGCTAAAATAATGTCATTGAGCCAATGTTTAAATTTAAAGAAGTCAAAAGAATCTGAGAAAGTAAATAAGAATATAGCTTCATATCATTATGCAGAAGGTTTCCTGGGTACGCTCTTAGAGGATTTAAAAGAAATGCATAGCACAGGAACAGTTGTCTAGAGGTGATGCAGTTAGTGGTGGCACTGGGAAGTCAAACAAAGGGAATCAGGTATTGCTTCACCTGGCTAGAGACACCATAGGGAAACAAATGTCTCAACTTTCTGTTGCTGTAATAAACTACAGAGAGTTCCTGAAAGCCATTTTTAGTTCCAAGAGAAGAGCTTCTAGGTTCTGCCACCAGACAACTACATAGCCATTGCCAGCAATCAGCTACAAGAATCCATAGCCATCAAGACGCATTGTTATTAAGGAAAATTTTATGGAAGTTGTAATTAACATCCAAAAAGTACTTGCAGTATAGTATCAAGTGAAAATGAAGGGTGCAAATCCTTCTATATAATACAATATCAAGAAATATGTATTTTATATATGTCCATATATAGAACATAAAAGGAATACATATTTTCTTCAATGAACATGATTTAAATCTATAATCATGAAAGAGTGTTTTCTGTAATTCAGTCTGATTACTATTAACTTTTTTTTTTTTTTTTTTTTAAATATTTTATTTATTTATCTGACAGACAGAGGTCACAAGTAGGCAGAGAGGCAGGCAGAGAGAGAGAAGGAGGAAGCAGGCTCCCCGCGGAGCAGAGAACCCGATGCGGGACTCGATCCCAGGACCCCGGGATCATGACCTGAGCCGAAGGCAGCGGCTTAACCCACTGAGCCACCCAGGCGTCCCTGATTACTATTAACTTTTATGTAGTACACACTCTGTTTTTGATTTAAGTCCATCTCTGTGTCCATCTGAAAGAGTTTTACAGTTTGGAGACTTTTTTTTTCTTTGCACCAAAGTGGATTTACTAAAATATTAACATAGGAGTGAGTGAGGAGTGAATGATAATTTCAAAGTCCTGTATTCTTTACTTTTGTACCCATCAAAGGGTATAATGGGGGAAAGGAAGCATAAGTACTTCAAAGGTATTTTAAGAGTAGCTTAAAATACTCGTTATAGCAAGAAGAGTTACTGTGATTTGGGTCCCATTCTCATGAGAGCCAAAAAGAATCTATGGGGTTCATCACCATGTGCCTCCTTTGGGTGGAGGCTTGTTACAGAGACATCCACTGGAGCTGCTTAGGATTGTGTGAAATGAGAAAATACTGTGAGGGGAATTAGTGATTGTGCATATGGGGTGTCAGATTGACTTTCCTTCTAAGAAGCTTTCCTTCAGAAAGAAGAAGTAAGGGAAGACTGTAGGATCAAAGTCAAGTGATAAATAGGTAGAATGAGAGCTGCTAGAAACCTTTTCTTAAGGATTATGAATTTGATTTTTTCTTTTTTTTTTTTTTTTTTAGATTACTGACTCTTCTGTCCTTTAGAAGGGTTACCAGCCAAAACAGACAAGACACTGCATGGCTTTTTTTTTTTTTTCTTTCTTTTTTTCTGTACAGAACTCACATTCAGTTTCTTGCTAGTACTGATAGATACTGTTTGCTGTTTTAATAAAGAGTTCACCCCTCACAGTTTATATCCTCAAATGAAGTTGATGTGTGTATGCTGACCACCAAAAGGCTGAATCACAAAATGTGAGGGTAGGAAGGGTGAGGTCTAGACAATGTCAGTGATGGTAGCCAGGTGAAAGGGAAGTTGACTGTGTAATCTATCCTTTTAGAAAGCTAAGGAGCACTACCTGTCCAGAAGTGTCAGGTTAACTCTCCACAGGTATGAAACGGGGTGTCTTTTCATAGATTATTAGGACAGATTTGAGTGCCCACAAAAATCTACATTAGGCAATATGATCTGTCAATTGGTCAGTTTTAATCTAATAGTCACCATAAAGAAATACTGAATAAAATGAAAATGAAAAGTCAGCCATCAATACTAGCTTCCACATTTATTAAAACTGTAGTTCTTAGATTGAAATAGTTAACAGCCCGTAAGTCGTGAAATAAATTGAAATATTATGTGATAGATTGTTAATGCAAATCATCTAAGATAATATGTTCACTCAAATTAACATGGCAATCAATAAGATAACAGATATTGCAATCCAGTAAATATTGTATACACTCAGTAATTTATACATTTAAAAACATTTATTGAACTCCTACGTGTTAACTTCTGTGCAACCAGTTTACCTTTCATCTTAACCATAGGCTTTTCGCTGAAGCATTTGGCATATAATCAAGAGGCCTTATTGGTTTAAGTACTCATTAGCAAGACTGAGGCATTTCCTTAATTAAAAAAAAAAAGGAAGTTCATTCTATGAATCTACATGTGAAAACTCTGTGCCCATCATATTTGTGTCTATTATATATGAACACAAAAATCTGAGTGCTTTCATCAACAAACTGACAAATGCTAGAGAAATGAAAACAGCAACTTTGACAGTAACAGGGAGACTGCATTTTCATTATTCAAAGAGTATGCTAGTGTCATGATTTGAGAAGTAAGAGGGAGGTCCAATCACAATAAAAAACATTTAGCTGCTTCCTCATGCTTTGTCTAAGGGAATTGAGATGAATTTGTTTTGAATTTGCTTTGAATTGATTTCTCTCTCAATTCAAGATAGAAACATCATTTGTCATCCTGTTAGAATTACTTACTACTAATTTTAATTTTAAAGTTGCTGACTAGCTGATTTTAACTCTCTGTTCTGAGGTAAACCCTCTAAATTCTACATTTAAATATCATTTCTACCATCAACGTCATTGAGCATTGAAAGCTTGATCCAGCTCTCTAATCCTATCCAGCTCTGTTCTTATGTTAAAGAGCTTTTAAATTCTTTGCATTAATGCCATGTTTTTGACATTTATATCAGGTACAATAGATGAGCTTAAAATAAAACAAGTGATACTTACATGTGGGGTAGACAACCTCTTTCTGGCGAGGTTCTTATCTTTTCCAAAACCACAAAATTTATTGCCTATATTTTTTGTTTAAGAGAAAACTTGACCTTGTTTCATGCCACATATTCTTGACACTTAAGCTTGTAATACATGGGTTTCTTTTCTTTCTAATAACTGCTTTCTTTTGAAAAATTAGAAGAAACTCCCCTATGGCCATCTAATTTTTATCATTTTCTGTTATTTTTTGTTATTGTCAGAAAATATGTTCTCTAGGCCATTTCAAAAATTATATTCCTGTAGAAGGAGTTTTACTTCATATAGCCATGCTATAATTGTGTGTGTTCTCTGTAAAGTTGAAAGGAGAAACAAAATTATAGACTAACAAGACTAAAAATTAAAAAATCAAGCTTTATTTCAAGAGTAAAACAGTTAACACATTGAATTCTTACTTTAAATAGGTCATTACTTAAATTCATACAAGATGAAACTGAAGCTTATAGAAACTAAGTGACTGCTCCAGGTCATCCAGGAATTAGGTGACAGAGTTAGGAGTTGAACATATGTGTACTTACAGACCTTGCTATCATATCACTATACTATATTATTTTCAAGTGTTGCTTTAAATACTGACATTCCTGTCAATATGAAGCACAAGTGCTAGATAAATGAAAAGTTTTAAAAATGAAAGATAGCATTCATATGAATTCAGAAGTTGTTTAATAGCAAGTAAATAACCTTATACCATTCTGCTCTACTCAACCATTTTATCAAAGTTCTGAAAAAAGTTTGTATTATTATGTGTTGATTTTTTTTAAAGTAAATATATGGTTGATGACTTTGTAGTTTTTCTGTGGGAGATGTGTGTAAAGAATAAGTTTCCTGGTTATATAAAAAGATTTTTAGTTTGTAAATATTTCCAAAATTCCCTGAGATAGTAAGCCATTAATTTTTTGTTATTGATGTTATTTACATTTTGAATATTAAACATTTCCTGTTGTTTGAGAGCACATGCCTAATACTGAGGTATATTGGGGAAAAAAAAACCAGTTACAAAACATAAAATATAAGAATTCATTACATATTCTAAATGAGATATAAAAAAGGTGTTCTGTATACTAAAGTAATAGGGCATCAGTAGAACTATATAAATTCTGTTTACTGTTCTGTCATGTTTTTAAGCCAGAATAAGAGTAATGTGGACATAACCAACAATCTCCTTAAAGAAATACCAGCTTTCCAGTTAAGATCTCAAAGCTGTTTATTATGGATTGGATTGTGTCCCCCCAGAATTCAGTGTTGAAGGTCCTAACTCTCAATGCCTCAGAATGTAGTCTTATTTGGAAATAGGGTCTTTCTAGAGGTATTCAAGTTAGAATTAAGTCCTTAGGGTGGGCCTTATTCTGATATGACTAGTGTCTTTATAGAAAGGGGAAATTTGGAGATAGACACACAAACACAGGGCATAGTGTGTGAACCTGAAAATGGCCATCTACAAGCCTATGAGAATGGCCTGGAACAGATCCTTCCCTTGTGGCTCTCAGAAGGGCCAACTCTGTCAAAACTTGTTTCAAACTTTTAACCTCCAGAACTGTGAGACATTAAATTTCTATTGTTTAAGCCACCTAATTTGTGGTATTTTCTTATGTCAGCCCAAATAATTTAAAACACCCATATTATTTATTGGTACAATGGCCTGTCATTATTTATGTTACAAGATAGTTACTATTTCTCTCAAGTATTTTGTGAGATGACATTGTGGTTACTGTTGTAAAATGGAAAAAAGACAAAAAGAGTATCCAAATCAGTGAACACTGTAGAGTTCTTACATTCATTTTTATTCACATTCCTCACTTCTTGTATTACAGAATAGTAGTTGATATGTTTTTGTCACAAATTATGCCTGGTTTAAAAGGAAATAATGTAGGGCATCTGGGTGGCTCGGTTGGTTAAGTTTCTGACTTTGGCTCAGGTTATGGTCTCAGGTTCATGGAATGAGCCCCACTCTGGCTCCATGCCCAGCAGGGCGTCTGTTTGTCTCTCTTCCTTTCCCTCTCTCCCCATGCTCTCTTTCTCACTCTCTCAAATAAATAATTTTTTAAAAAAGAAAATAATTTGTTTGTATATGCATAAATTTGCACAATTTCTTCTTCTTTGGTTTTATGTATTAAGATTAATTCTAATAATTATTTTGTTCATAATACTGCTTAACTGTAAAACATTAAATGGTTTTTCTTTTAACCAATAATAATACTAGAGTCAATATAATTTTGATCCTTTGAATGTTCTCTGAAATGAGTTGCTTTCATTTTCTATTTTAACTCAGTCAAAATAGCCAAAGTGGGATTAAGAGGATACCGATTTTATTTTAATTGTTTGCTTTTCCCCTCTATCTCTTATAATTTAAACATATTAAAATTATAGGAACAATAGGAAAGAATAACTCATCAGGGGAATGAATTTAAAAACTGTTTTTACTATCACTTATAGTCCTGAACATATTATTATTATGGGGAATTACACTTTACTGCACTTTCAAACTGAAAACTAATTGTAACCACAGAGACTTTGGTGGTTATTTAGAAATAATCTTTTACAATGTACCTCTGTAAATATTATAAATAGTAACTTGAAGACTTTCTCATTGAAAAGGCCTAGAGAAAGAAGTTGTTAGATATGCATTAAAATTTCATTATTATCAAATGCTTCAGAATATATACATACACTATTAAATGATATAAAAATATTCAGAAAATATGAACTTGAACATATAAATGCACTTGAACTATCATCTATTCCCATCCTGACAAAAGGCACTCAGCAAATGGCAAAAAGACATTCAGTTTTTATTAGGTAAAACTTGCTCTGCAGCATTATCTTCTGAATTTAATATCTTATTCTGAGTGATAGCTTTCCTTTGTCATTCAAGTACAAAAAGCCTGTGGTAGTTGTCATGATGTCTGATTTACTGTCCATAGTATCTTCATGTATAGTTTTAATTAAACCTGGAAAGGTTCACTTCTACAACTGCCAGTGGCTCAGCATTTTCTGGCTGCAATCTTGGTTTCCAGCCTATAGTAGTGTCTCTTGCTATGTTAAACAGCTATTCAGTATGTGTAGTTGTTGGGCCTGACCTTTTCATCTTCTAGTGTTCAGATTAACAGAACATAGAGTGGCTGAGAGGTCTCACTGATGAAATCTTTGTGCTTAATTCTTAATTCAGAATATAGTGGTAATAATAGTTCTTAGCTTAAGCATAATCTATTTTAAAAGTTCTGTAATTGCTAAATTATAATAATCATAATCATGTGAGATGACTAGAAGGGAAGAGATCTGGAAATATACTTTTCTGTTTTAAAAGGATTATTTCATTCATTTCAGAGTATGCCTGCTGCTTGAAGCAATATACAGCTAGTATTTCAATTACACAATTTTTAAGACACTATCACTGCAATCACTTACTTGGAAATAATTAAGAACTTCCCATTCCATCACATTCTTCAGTATAATGGTGTATATACCAATCTTTTAGATCTACTGACAATTAGTAGCAGGATAGGAGGAAATTATTTGAACTTGGTTAATTGGCTTAACAAAATAGATGGAAAGGAGATATATTTATTTCTATTCATGAAACATATATATGAGTTATTATGTGCATTTAGTATACTTTTCGCTTGGTTTGGGTATCATCTCCCCTTCTACAAAAATGGCACTTTCATGACTTCATCACATTAAATAACCTTGTTTGGGGTCTAACTTGCTAAGTGTGGCTTTTAGCCCTGGAGCAGTTGACCCTCTGTTTCCTTCAGCTGCCCCTAGGAAGAACCAGAGTCTGAATGTTTCATCACTTTAACTCTTTGTATCACTCTGAAGAATGTACTCAAAAGTTTGAAATTATATGTTTATGTTAAGAGCTTTGAAAAGATTTTGAAGGTTAGTCTTTAAAATTTAGTCTTTAAGAAATTCCTAAGTATAATTTCATCCTAAGTACAATTTCTTAGAGCAGCAAATTTTGAGAAGATTGGAGTCTGAATACCATAATAACGTAGTTTGAGGAAGAGTGATGTCAGATATGTGTTAGTGAGTTTCCCTTAATATTATGAGCTGATTAAATTAGTATATGTAAATAAGTATTGATAAGCAATGAGTATAATTAAAAAATGTAAAGCAATAAGTAAACTTCAACTTTTACAATGCTGGTGCTTACAAGAGGTGCTCCTGAAAAATCATAGATTTTTGAAACTGAAAATAGACTTTAGAGATTATTTTAATCCCTGCATTTTCTAGATGATTTAACTGAAGCTGAGTTGTTAGGAGAATTGCTAGTGATCACAAAGATAGATAGTAACAGAACCAAGAATGTCACCCATTGTTTTGTTTCTCAGGGTTTTTTTCTACTCAGAAAGATCTAGTTTAAAATATCATGTCTATCATACAATGTTTTAGAGACCTTGCCTAAACCATACAGAACAGAGGTTTCCTCATCTGTAAAGGATAGAAAAGTGTGAGAAGGGTTGATAACTAGTTTTAAGTGCATGGTCACATGGTGTATATACTGAAGACTGATATCTATTATTACTATTGAAGATTATATAACTTTGGCAAATTTTCTTATCTGTATATAATTAAAGAAAAAAGAATGAACTAAGGACTTCTTGGACTCTCTCTGGATGAAGAGAATACATTTTTATATGGGGTTACTTCTGACTGTAGAGTGTAGGGCTTTCAGGGGCCCTGACTAAGTATTTGATTATTTAAAGGAAAAATTTTAATTCAACTTTCCTGCAGTCATTGGTATTAACTTGATGTAGAAAATCTGCAAAAATATTTCTTTTTTTAATTAGAGGAGCTTTAATGAGTAGGGGAAGTAAAGATTTGAGACTAGAATTTAACTTCTGGTAAAAAGGCAAAGAGGTAAATAGCTCTCTAAGCAAGAGACGACAGGATTTGGAGGCACAAGACATTGTCTCAAGTGAAGGAGAAAGATTCAAGGAGAGGAAGTACAACCAACAAGAAAATTCTGATTGGGTAATGGCTCAATAATTATAAGAACACATCTACCTAATATTAGATTTATCCTACTGAGGGATATCCAATACTGCCCTAGAAGGTAGAATTTGATGTTGCTTTGATCTTTTCTTTAACCAAAAATTATTATCAAAACTTTAGCTGCCCAGGAGTACCTGGATGGCTCTGTTAGTTGGTTGTCTGTCTTCAGCTACAGGTCATGATCCTGGAGTCCAGGATCAAGGCCCAATATGGCCCACATGGGGGGAGAGGGAAAAAAAAAAAAATCCCTGCTCAGTGGGGAGTCTGCTTCTCCCTTTCTCTCTGACCCTCCCTCCGCCTTGTGCCTGCTGTCTCTCTCACTTGCGCACTCTCTCTCTCTCTCTCAAATAAGTGAATAAAATCTTAAAAAAGAAACTTCAGGTGCACAGAGTTATCAAAAATAAAAATGACCCTGCCAATGATATTTTGATGCACTTTGAACATTCTGGGAAAACTGAAAGAATGATCCTAGGAGTAGTCATTCCAAAGATTGCAGTCTCTCCCCTTGGATTTTCTAAAACTTAATCTGGAAAAAGACAATAGTAGCCAACCAGGTGATTGACAAGGGACTGGCATAAGGACTATAGAATGCTCTTCACTGAATGTCATTGTTGCTATAGTTGAATAGTTTAACTGAGAAAGATGTCGCCCAGAACACTGTGTCCCATGTAGGATGGTCCTGCTCTATTCTGTAAAAACCTGTCCAGTGCAGATCTTGTCTAAGTCTGTGAATGGAATAGTTCTGTACTTAAAAAGAAGATCATATGCCCCTCCCCCCACTCTCTAAATAAATAAAATCTTTAAAAAAAAAAGATGATCACAAGCTCAGGGACTCTGACAAAGAAGAGTGAGACACTTACAAAGAGTAACAGGCTCTATTTATGTTGTTTTTGTTCTAGTACATTTTGTTCCATGACATTTGAAAGTGAGCATGTCTATGCATGTGTCTGTGCAAATATAATATATATGTATAGATTGTACATATGTATATATACACACGTTCTTTTTCTATATGTTTATATATACAAATATGAATATAAATGACCCTTAAATCTACAATCCAGGCTTGAAGCACAACTCACTAGTTGAATCTTCAAAGTTGCCCTAACATTTCACTGGCCATGGTAGACCAACCACATGGCTAAACCTGACATTAATAGAGCAGAATTGTATAATTATCTTTCAGTCAAGTCACAGTAAGTAAATTCAAAAAATAACACAGCCTATCTCAAACATTAATTAAACGTATATAATTTAGCAACAGGTATATAGTGTTAGGTTCAAAAATATTGAATCAAGCATTCTATATCCAGATATCCTCAGTGCATACATTTATAAATGTGATTAAATGTGGTTGAAAAACAGAACTAAAAGTGTTTTTCAAAGGAAGATATATTTAATGTAAACAAATAGAAGTTATTATACTAGTTGTAAAATCCCAAATTATACTACCAAATTCTGGGAATTGTAGGAAGTTTAAAGGTCTCTCAGTTTCTCACTGATTGATGTGCTTTCAAACTCCACACACTATTAAATGAAGCATTATACTAATACCAAGTGTAATAAATTAGAAATGTGACATTTATTTTCATCCAGCTAAGTCCAACTAAGGTAAGAAATAACTGTGATACAGTTAGCTTTACCGTATAAGGTAGTGATTACTTGAAAAATGGCAGGAAATGCTTCTGTCCCATCCCTATTATCTCTCCATAATGAGAGGCTCACTCCCTATTAGGGTTAATGTAGAGCATGAACTCAGCCATAATACCTGGCTTGCTAAAATGTAACACAGAGGCCACTGTGGGGGAGGGAAGGTTTCGAAGAGGGTGTGGGTCTTTGAAATGCTGAGGCCTGCATGACCACTCTGCCCTTGAAATGCCATGGGAGTTGCCTTCCCTAAGCTTTCTTAGCCCTAACAGCTGCCCTGTGATCTAAGAGATGTATGCATTGTCCCTTAGGCTATGTTTAGCAGAGTGCGTAGAACACACAGATTAGCATATGGTATCTTTCCACTAAGCAGATCTTCCCAGTTTCAGTAAGATCCATTGTCACACCATGAGGTGCTTGAGAAACAGTGATAAGGATTGTGATTATCCTGAAGGACCAATAAAAGTGGGAGCAAAGAAGAAAAAGGGTCTTCCTCTCTGAGCTTTGACCCCCTTACCTTCTCTTCTCTTTCACAGCAAGTCTGGAGTAACTTTTCATCCTTCCGTACAGGGATTGCTGGCCATTCCCAGCAACTCCTTGTGTCAATTAAATGAGAGCTCTGGACAGGTGAACTCTCTAAGTGTCAGTAAGCAGTTTCCTCTGTCCTCAAACTTCATCTCTCCTTCATATTCATTTTTTATCAGTTTAGGAATTTTATATCCCTGAGTATAAATGGTTTGGAAGGAGGGAGGGAGAGGATTCTGAAAAGGATCACTTACTCTGAGAAGTGTGTATTCCACAGTAAAGCAATATATATGTGGATGGCATGGAAGAAACTCGTCAGTTGTTCAGCATCTTCAGATGTAAAACACTATATTAAGACTTCAGGATAGAGTGAGGAGGAAGAGCATATATAGTTTCTGCATTCTTAGGTACATAGAGAATAAAAGCATGTCCTTAATATTTAGGAATAAGTGAATGTTTATAATTGAAATAGAGGAAGCTCTGGCATGGTGACGCTTTTTAAGCAAAGACATGAAGGCTGAGTGAAGGTTACCTAAATGGCATGACGTGGGAAGAATTGTTACAGGAAAGGACCAAAAGCAGGTGGCAGCATGAACTACAAAATAAAATGGGGGAAGTCCAGCATGGTAGGTGGAGTGAGCTGGGGGTTAAATCTAGTTGAGAAAGCGGAATTAAAATAATTCAATATATGGTGACTTTTATGAGTGGAGAACAATGGTAGAAAGCCGCAACGTAAGGTAATTTTATCCCTATCCTACGACTCAGGGAATGCCTTCTTGGAAAAGTGACACAGTGAGAAGTCATTGAGGAAAAATAAAGTAAAATATGATGTTCTCAATAGGGGTGACACCATATGTCATGGGTTTCATACCTGAAAATGGATTCTGCTTGTAGCAGGTTATTAGGAAGTGCTCTTGGCATTAACACCTGCTGAGAGGGAAGAGACAAAAACTGGAATGAGCAGAAGGAGAAGTCAAGCTATGATGCAGTCTCAACAAAGCCTTGTTCAATCCTACTGAGGGCTCTGAAGTATATTCTTCAGAGTTGTCTGAGTTGGGCCTGAAAAATAAAATTCTATACCTCCTTATAAACGAGTAATTGGATATAGGCTTCTCTCCCCACCCTGCCTCAAAAGGAGGATGGCTTCAGGTGAGACAGTTCTTTTCATTTGATGCAGTCCCTAAAGAGGACTGGCAGTTGAGATACATCTGCTGGTGGCCATTCCAGAAGATGAACTAATAAAACCTTTATTTCTGTAATGGGATCTGGGTAATAACTCGTAGCATCTACCACATGATGTTTGAAAGATTGGGAGTTAGTTTGATAAACTGAAAGAAATCTAAGATGACTGGCAGAGAACGCAAAGAATGGTGGCAAAGCATAAGACTGGACATAACATCAGAAGCTGGATGCGGATGACTTTATAAACCGTTTTGGGATTTTGGACTTTAATTTAGACAGAGAGAAGCCACGGATTTTTAAGAACAGGAAAGACATGGACAGATTTGGATTGAATTGGCCCTTTAGAGGCTTTGTAGAAAATACATTGTAGAGGAAGCCAGTAGCAATTCAGAGTAACCAATATAACAAAAAGTCTAGGTGAAAGACGATGGTAGCCTGGAGGTAACATGTTAGTAGGGAAATAGCACAGTTCCGTGTATTGGTTTAGAATTTTTGAGTACTTTTATGTAGACTGACTTCTTGTTAAGCCTGGGATATGAATGAGATCATAGTGGGAGTGAGTGGATGATTAACAATGTAGAGATCCTAGGAAAGAAACCTTGAGGTATTTCAACATTTATTGGTCAACAAGAGAAAGGAGGACTGGTAAATTAGAATTTCAAGGTGTTAGAGGGAGGAGAACTAAAATGGAGTTTCACTGAAAGCTAGAGCTGGGAGTCTTTTTCAAGAAATAAAAAAGATGGATCTTTGTCAAGTGCTACTTAAAGGTGAAATAAAATTAGGACTGAAAAGTACTATGTTGGCAACAGCATAAGGGTAAGTATTAGGAGGTATAGCTAAGAAAGGTAACTGTAACTGTTTAGTTTTGAGGTGTTGGTATCTTTTCCCTGCTGTTTTCTTTGTGAAAGTAATGTTCTCTCTAGTTATAGTTCTGATTATGCTTTTTGTTTGTTTATTCATTTTTTTAAATTTATTTTTATTTTTATTTTTTTTAGATTCCATTTGTGAGTGGAATCTTAGGGTATTTGTCTTTCTCAGTCTGACAATTCACTTAATATAATACCTTCTAGGTCCATCCATGTTGTCTTAAATGGCACAATCTTATCTTTTTTTTTTTTTTTTTTAATAGTTGTACCACATTTTCCTTATCCATTCTTCTACTTTGGACATTTGAGTTTCTTCCATGTCTTGGCTACTGTAAATGATACAGTAAACATAGTTTTTTTTTTTTAAAAGATTTTATTTATTTATTTGACAGACAGAGATCACAAGTAGGCAGAGAGGCAGGCAGAGAGAGAGGAAGGAAAGCAGGCTCCCTGCTGAGCAGAGAGCCCGATGTGGGGCTCAGTCCCAGGACCCTGAGATCATGACCTGAGCCGAAGGCAGAGGCTTTAACCCACTGAGCCACCCAGGTGCCCCTGCGGTAAACATAGTTTTGTTTTAAAGTAGGCTCCATGCCCAGTGTGGAGCCCACCTTGGGTCTTGAATTCATGACCCTGAGATCAAGATCTGAGCTGAAATCAAGGGTCAGATGCTTAACTAACTGAACCACTCAGGCACCCCAGGTGGGCATTTATCTTTTTAAGTTAGTGCTTTCCTTGGCTAAATAACAATAATGGAATTATTGAATCATATGATATTTCTATTTTTAATTTTTTGAGAAACCTCCATACTGTTTCCCAGTTATTATTATTATTAGTTTACATTCCTACCAACAGTACACTAGGGTTCCTTTTCCTCCACATCCTTGCCAACACTTGTTGTTTCTTTTCTGCTTGATCTTAGCCATTCTAACAGGTGTGAGGTGATATTGTGCTGTTGGTTTGCATTTCCCTGATGGTTAGTGATGTTGAGCTTCTTTTTATGTGTGTGTTGCCCATCTGTATGTCTTCATTAGAAAAATGTCTATTCAGGTTCTTTGCCCATTGTTCATATTGGATTGTTCTTTTTTTTTTTGGTATGCAGTTGCATATGTTATATATTCTGGATATTAACCCCTTATTGGATATCTCCTTTGCAAATGTCTTCTCCCATTCAGTAGGTTGTACTTTTTGTTGTTGCTCTTGTGCAAAGA
This sequence comes from Martes martes, assembly GCF_963455335.1. NCBI lineage: Eukaryota > Metazoa > Chordata > Mammalia > Carnivora > Mustelidae > Martes > Martes martes. Next base: position 51,795,610 of record NC_137891.1, on the reverse strand, counting down.
TTTTTATTTTGATATAGTCTCAATAGTTTATTTTTGCTTTTGTTTCCCTTGCCTTAGGTGATATATCTAGAAAAATGTTATTGTGGTCACTGTCCAAGGAATTATTGCCTGTGCTTTCTTCTAGGACTTTTATGGTTTCAGCTCTCACATTTAGGTCTTTAATCAATTTTAAGTCTATCTTCATGCATGGTATTAGAAAGTAGCCTAGTTTTATTCTTTTACATGCAGCTGTCCAGTTTCCTCAGCATCATTTATTGAAAAGATCATCTTTTCTCCATTTTATATTCTTGCATCCTTTTCATAGAGTAACTGACCATATAATTGTTGGTTTATTTCTCGACTCTCTGTGATGTTCTATTGATCTATATGTGCATTTTTGTGCCAGTACCATACTGTTTTGATTACTATAGCTTTGTAGTATTTTTTTTAAAGTAGACTTCATGCCTAGTGCAGAACCCAAAGCTGGGGTTGAACTCATGACCCTGAGATCAAGACCTGAGCTGATATCAAGAGTCAGATGCTTAATTGACTGAGCCAACCAGAAGTCTCCAGCTTTGTAGTATATTTTGAAGTCTGGGATTGTGATACCTAAAGCTTTGTTCTTTCTCAGAATTGCTTTGGCTACTTGGGGTATTTTCTGGTTCCATATAAATGTTAGTATTATTTGTTCTATGTCTGTGAAAAATGCTGTTGGTATTTTGGTAGGGATTTCATTGGATCTGTAGATTGCTTTAGGTAATGACATTTTGACAATAATAATTCTTCCAATCCCTGGGCATGGAATATCTTTCCATTTGTTTTGTCAACTTCAATTTCTTTCACCACTGTTTTATAGTTTTCATAGTACAGGTTTTTCACCTCTTCAGTTAAATTTATTCTTATGTATTATATTCTTTTTGGTATAATTGTAAATGAAAATTTTTTTTTCAATTTCTCTATCTGTGACTTCCTCTACAGAAATGCTACCAGTTTCTGGGTATTAATTTCATATCCTGTCACTTTACTGGATTTATTACTTCTGGTAGTTTTTTTGTGGAGTCTTTAGGATTTTCTATGTATAGTAACATGTGGTCTACAAATCATAACAGTTTAGCTTCTTCTTTACCAATATGGATGCCTCTTATTTCTTTACCTTATCCCACTGCTGTGAGTAGCACTTTTGAATAAAAATGGCAAAAGAGTGGACATCCTTGTCTCATTCATGACTTAGAGAGAAAGGTCTCAGTTTTTTACCATTGAGGATGATGTTACCTCTAGGGTTTTATATTTAGCCTTTATTATGTTGAGGTATGTTCCCTCTAACCCGATTTTGTTGAGAGTTTTTGTCATGAATGGGTGCTGTATTTTGTCAAATGCCTTTTATGCATCTATTGAGATGGCTATATGATTTTTATCCTTTTTTTGTTGATGTGGTATATAACATTGATTTGTGAATATTGAACCATCCTTGCACCCTGGCAGTGAATGCAGTCTGAGGGTGATGAGTGATCTTTTTAATGCATTGTTGTATGTAGTTTGGTAATATTTTGTTGAGGATTTTTGCCTCTTTGTTCATCAGGGATATTGTCCTGTAGTTTACTTTTTTTGTGGTGTCTTTGTCTGGTTTCAGTATCTGGGTAATGCTGGCCACATAGAATATATTTGGAACCTTTCCTTCTTCTTCTGTTTTTTTTTTTTGTAATAGTTTGAGAATAGGTATTAGCTCTTTAAATGTCTGGTAAAATTCATTTGTGATTGTATTGTACTTTATGCTGCCCTTTTTATATTTGAATTTCATCTTTGTACTTGTATGTTATGACATAAGATGGTGATTCTTATAATACTAAATAAGGAAGAATTATGTACTATATTACTTGTATTACATCTTGTAATACATATTGTATTACTCTTCTAAGTTTGGAGTTGTTAGAGAGAGAGGGAGAGAAGGAAAGAAGGAGAGGGTGGGTAGAGAAGGAGGAGACTTAAATGTCTTCTTTGCTTTACTGCTAATAAAAACTGAAAAATAGGAGACCCAAGCTAATTAACTCAGAACAGACTGAACAGAACAACTACAGACCTTCCCTGAAGAGACAGAGACTACTTATATAAGCAAACCACTTGGGAAGAGAGAGCCAACCAAGATGTACCTTCTCTGAAAGGAAAAGGGAGAAAGAAAGATAGAAAGAAGAAAATGCTGGGGTAAGCATAAGCAACTTACTCTCCTAGGAACATCATCAGCTAAGTTACAGAGTGGTGAGGAAAGAATTTTTCTCTTTTATTTTTCACACCTAAGAAGTCAAATGAAAATTCTTATTCTTCTATGGGCCATATTAGGAATGGGGATATGTACCTCCAAGCAATTATAAAGTTAAAGGTTAATGATGGTTAGAAACCATGACTATGCAAATATTGTTTGATGTAGAGTCAAGCAGTATACTATGAAAGTGCTTTTTTCTTTATGCCTTTTAGAATTTGTGGTTGTTTTTCTTTTTTAATTTAATTTAATTTCTTTTCAGTTAGTTTAAGTTAAATTAAAATTAAATTAAATTAAATTAAATTAAATTTCTTTTCAGTGTTCCAGAATTCATTGTTTATGCATCACACCCATAGAAACTGCTCCATGCTTAATACCCACCACCAGGATCACCCAACCCCTCCACTATCACCCAACCCCCCCACTCTGCTTCCCTCCAAAACCCTATTTGTTTCCCAAAGTCCACAGTCTCTCATGGTTTTTCTCCCCCTCTGATTTCCCCCAACTCACTTCTCCTCTTCATCTCCCAATGTCCTCCGTGTTACTCCTTATGCTCCACAAGTAAGTGAAACCATATAATAGACTCTCTCTGCTTGACTTGTTTCACTCAGCATTATCTCTTCTAGTCCTGTCCATGTTGATACAAAAGTTGGGTATTCATCCTTTCTGATGGAGGCATAATACTCCATTGTGTATATGGACCATATCTTCTTTATCCATTCATCCGTTGAAGGGCATCTTGGTTCTTTCCACAGTTTGGTGACTGTGGCCATTGATGCTCTGAACATTGGGGTACAGATGGCCCTTCTTTTCACTACATCAATATCTTTGGGGTAAATACCCAGTAGTGCAATTGCAGGGTCATAGGGGAGCTCTGTTTTTAATTTCTTAAGGAATCTCCACACTGTTTTCCAATGTGGCTGTACCAACTTGCATTCCCACCAACAGTATAAGAGGGTTCCCCTTTCTCCACATCCTCTCCAACACACGTTATTTACTGACTTGTTAATTTTGGCCATTCTAACAGGTGTAAGGTGCTATCTCAGTGTGGTTTTGATTTGAATCTCCCTGATGGCTAATGATGATGAACATTTTTTCATGTGTCTGTTAGCCATTTGTATGTCTTCTTTGGAGAAGTGTCTGTTCATGTCTTCTGCCCATTTTTTTGACATGTTTTTATTTCTTCTTTTGAGTTTTCCTTTGACTCTCCTGAACTCAGACTGCCTGATTTGAAACCAAAGCTTCATCACATCCTAGTTGTATGAATTTACTTTTCTGATCTGTAAATATTGATATTAACAGTATATCCTTTATAGAATTATTGAGATTATATAATGGGTTAATATATATAAAATGCCTACAACAATGTCTGATATGTAGTAAACACTCTAAAAGTATTTGCTATGGTTTTGCCTTTATTATGGTATATTATGTTCATTCAGTTTCTCAAGTCATATAATATTAATCTAAGTCATGTAGATGTAGATAAAACTTTCCCCTAAAGATTTCTTCTGAAGTCTTCTGTTATTTTACCTGGCACTGAAAAAAATTTTGATATATGCCTGCAGACAAATGGCCATCTGGAATTTCCCTTTTGAGTTTTGTACATCAGATCTTCAGTGGTCCTTTTTTTTTTTTTTTTCAAATTGTCCTTCATTTTACTGAAGTACATATTTAATAATAAAAGAAAGTGTGTGTGTGTGGTAAATTCTTAGGGTCTTTGCAGTTTGAAAAGTCTTTATTCTTTTCTCACTTTTAATTGTTAATCTGGTCACTAAAGTTTTTCTGTTATTTTCTCTCTGATTTTTTAGGGCATTTTTTTCTTCTTCTAACAGCTACTTTTGATGATGAGAGGTCTGTTTGCAGTCTTAGAAAGGTTAGTTTGTGAGCAATTTGTTTTTCTTTTCCTCTTTAGAATCTTTTAGGAGTCTTCTTTTTATCATTGGTAATATGGAATTGCAGAGTGTGGGTCACTTATTTGTATTCACCCTGCTTAATAATTTATAGAATATTTTGATGATGAATGCCTCCCTTCAGCTTTGGTAAATTATCCTCTATTATTCTCTCACTCTCATTTTTTTCTTGAATTCCTATTAGACAGATGATACCTCTCAAAAGCAATTCCTTTGATATATATGTCTTATACACATACAATATAACATATAATACATAAATTATATATATATATAATGTGATAAGCGACAAGATAAAAGATAAGTATGTTTATATTAAGGAGATTTCTTAAGCTTTACCTTCTAACACTTATGCAATTAGTTTCTTTTTATTCAGGTAATTGGTTTTTTTATTTTTCAAGAAATTTTTCTTGTTTCTAAATGTACTTCTTACAGCACTGAGCTTACTAATTAATTTTCCTCAAATTTTTCTTTATTTGTTGAAATATGTGGTCCTCCCCCAGTCAGTGTTTTGGATTTTTTTTTTTTTTTTGCTTGTTTTAATCATTTTCTCCCAAGATGCAGCCTTTCCTTAAATATCCAGTAATTCCTGCTCATCCATTCATATTTAATGTAAGGTGGTATGAAGGATAATTATAGTTCATGTATTTGTGGATAGAATTTTCAACAGACTGTCTCACTCTGGAATAAACAGGCTATTTTAGTAAGACCATTAAATGCAAGAATTCAGAATACTCTGCGGCACTAAAATTGCCTTAGTGCTTTCCTTACAGTTTAGAACAGTTTTTTGTTGTTTTGTTTTTGTTTTGGTTTTGGTTTGTTGTTATTGTTGTTGTTTTAGATAACCATCAATTTTTTTAGCAGGATTTAGTTGCCTTTGGCTTTCATTTTTCTCCAGGGCCTGAGAGACTAGTGGGATCACTGCATTTTTTCTGTTAAGCCTTCAAATAATATCTTTTTTCATTTCCATTCCTTACACTTAATTTCTGCTAGACTTTCAGTCTTTGAATTTGTAGGTTTCTTGGGCATCTGCTAGGTGGGCTGCCTGCCTACCAGAATTCTAGGTGAGGTCTGTTTAACTCTGCTTCATTAGAATTAGTTGAAATCCCTCTTTTATTGGTGACTTTCATTCTGTTTTTATTTTCTTTGTTGTAGGATTATCTTGGTCTTTGCACATTTACTTATAATAATTTTAGTGTCTCAGGATAGTTATATGTATGTATACATGCTTAGTCTGCCTTCTTGACCTGAACCCAGGTTTAGTTTTAAATCTATATGGAATATGGGCTAAAGGATGAATGGGTAAAGTAAGAATAGAGAGTGAGGACTAATTAGAAGCTTAGTCTAGATGAGATGATGGTATGTTAAATTAGACTGACTTCTGTGGAGATGAAGAAATATGTGTGGATTCAGTAAGTGTTTTGGAAGTAAAATAAATATCATATTATTTAGTAATTTTGGTAAATAAAGTCACTTTTATACAGTTCAGGTTTTTCTTCACAGTTTGAGTTTTTTGGTAGCTTTTGTTTTATAGAATGAAAAGATGATTCTAATCTTTTAAATTTTACTTCATAAAGCAGTAGCAATATTTCTTCTATTATTTAGTTAATACATTTATTATTCTTTTCAAACTCTGTTTTATTTCTTAAGGAATGGGAATCATAAATGCATACAGTATTCCAGATGTTGACAGACATTATTTGAAAATTATGAGTTTGTTGCCCATCTATTGCCCATGATACTGTATAACAGGAGGCAGTTTCTGAAACAATCTTGGCCAGGTCAAGGTCATATGAAAAGCCTCAGTTCAGTGGGGCTGGGATACTCTTGGTAGTTATTTCATTAGTAAGATTCAAACTTAGACACCTATGGTTCACATTCTCTAAATCCTGACCTGTTAACTACCATGGTTACAGATATCCCTTGAGGAAAGATAAAGGCTTATAAGATAGACCAAAAGAAGATTATGTAACTAGCTTGGATTTTGCTTTAGAATCTTCCTGGGGGCAATATTAGTCCTGGTGATCTGCATTGTACCATATCTGAGTATACCACATCAAGTATTAATTTTATGTGTGAGGGCTATGTTAAATTAGTCCTGAAAGTCTTCTCAAGTAAAGTGCTCTTCCTGAGTAAGAGGCTTCCACAGACTGTATTGTTACATGAGATTTATAATAATAGGGAATCAATCCAAAAAAGGATAAATTTTGAAAGGTTAGACAAAAAAATAGGCCTGATTATAATTATCAGACAGACTTATATCTTCCTATTACTTTTGCCCATTCAGTGTGATTGTATTTGACCCATCCATACAAGAATCACACTTTTATGAAGATGGAGTAAAGACAAGACTCAAGTTTCTGTTAAAGATGGGTATACTAATAAAATTAATTAGAATTGGCAAGAGAAAATTGAAGCAAGAGATGCAAGAGAAGTGATTTGTAAACCTAGTGGCTCATCAGACACCATTAGGGTTTTCAAATTTGTAGGTGGGTTTTGAGGTTAAAGTGATTCTTGAAAACTCCTAGGTTGAAAGTCCATAGATGCTTTGGGGAAGGTTAAATTTCAAGGCCATGGTAAAACACAGTTTAGGATGTTTCAGAATATGGGACTGGGATTGCTTTTGCTAATGATCTTTTTTGTTTTTTGAGATATAATGAACATATACCATTATATTAATTTCAGGAACATTTACTGAAGAGACTGTCTTTTCCCCATTGTATATTCTTGACTTCTTTGTTATAAATTAATTGATCATATATGCATGTGTTTATTTCTGGAATTTCTGTTTTGTTTCTTTGATCTGTATATCTGTTTTTGTGTCAATACCATGTACTGTTTTGATTACTATAGCTTTATAATATAGTGTGAAATCAGGAAGTATGGTACTGGATTTGTTCCTTTATCTTAAGATTGCTTTGGCTATTTAGGGTCTCTTTTTTTTTTCTTTTTTTTTAATAAAGATTTTATTTATTTATTTGATAGACAGAGATTGCAAGTAGGTAGAGAGGCAGGCAGAGAGAGGGGAGGGGGGAAGCAGGCTCCCTGCTGAGTAGAGAGCCTGATGCGGGGCTCGATCCCAGGACCTTGGGATCATGACCTGAGCTGAAGGCAGAGGCTTAACCCACTGAGCCACCCAGGTGCCCCTATTTAGGGTCTCTTGTGGTTCCATACAAATTTTAGGACTGTTTTTTCTAATTTTGTGAAAAATGCCATTGGGATTTTGATGAGGATTACACTGAATCTGTAGATTGCTTTGGGTCGTATGGATATTTTAATAAGTCAGTAGCAAAAACCTAACCCAATTAAAAAATGGGCAGAGGACCTGTGTAGACATTTTCCTAAAGAAGACATACAAAAGGCCAAAAAGTTACATGGAAAGGTGCTCAGTTTTACCTAGTCTACAGGGAAATGCAAACCAAAGCCACAGTGAGATATCACCTTATACTTGTTAGAATGGCTGTCATCAAAGAGACAAAACATAAGTGTTGGAGAAGATATGAAGAAAAAAGAAAACTCTTGCACTGTTGTGGGGAATAAAAATTGATTCAGCCACTTTGGAAAACAGTATGGTGGTTCCTCAAAAAAATTAAAAGTAAATTACCATGCAATCCAGCAACCCCACTTCTGGGAATTTAAAAAAAGAGCGAAAATAGAATCTCAAAGAGGTATCTGCACCCTATTCTCATTATAGCTTTATTCACAATAGCCAAAATACGGAAACTACTACCTCAGTGTCCATTTATGGATGAGTGGATGAAGGAGATGTGACATCTGTATATAGAATGGAATATTATTCAGTCATAAAAGAGAAGGACATCCTGCCATTTGTGACAACATGGAATACTTTGAGGACATTATGCTAAGTAAAGTAACTAAGATGAGAAAGACAAATACTATATGATCTTCCTTTTCTGTGGAATCTAAAAAAAAAAAAAAAAAAGAAACTCCTAGAAACAATGACAAGACCGGTGATTATGAGTGTTTGGGAGAATTAGGGAGGACAGTTTCTAGTCAAAGAGTAAAAATTTCCAGTTATAAGGTAAATAATTTCTGGGGACTTAACATATAGCATAGTGATAATAGTTAATCATACTATATTATATACCTGAAAGTCGCTAAAAGAGTAGATCTTAAATGTTTTCACCACAGAGAGAAATGGAAATTATATGACATGATAGAGATGTTAGCTAGTAATATGGTGGTAATCATTTTGCAATATATGTTTACTAAGTCCACACACTGTGCACCTTAAACTTACATAATATTGTATGTCAGTTAGAGTTGACCCTCAAACAACATGGGTTTGAACTGCACAGAGTCACTTATACACAGATTATTTTCAAGAAATACAGTATAGTACTGTAAGCGTATTTTCTTTCCTTATGATTTTCTTAACATTTTCTTTTCTCTAGCTTACTTTATAGTAAGAATACAGTATGTATAATTGTTAGGGTCCATAATCAAAGGAATGAGACTGATGCAAAGCGAAAGTCAAGCAAAGCTTTATTTCGCGCCAAGCATTGAAAATCAAACCGACTGGTAGGGGCCGTCTGTTACGAAGAGGCCACAACGACGACCCCCATGAGGCCATTCCCCAGACGAGGCCGCTCCCCAGACGAAGCTGCTCCCAATGAGGAAGAGGCGACAACGAGGATGACAACCCCGACGACGCAGACTCTGCTCCCCATGACGCTGCTCCCAAGGAGGCCGCTCCCAGGACTAGGCCGCTCCCAGGACGAGGCCACTCTCCGGACGCCGCCGCTTGCCGCCCCAATGCCACACACAATCGAGGCCGCTCCAGCAAGGCGGCTCGCGGCCGGGCCTCGGCTTGGGGCTGTGAGGCCGCTCCCAGCTGCGCTGCTCCCAACCACTATTACTCCTATGACTACCCTAACGGCTCCCGATGACTATCACTCCGATGACTACCCTAACGGCTATCCCAATGGCTACTCTAACGGCCACCCCAACGGCTATTCTAACTGCTATCCTAATGGCTATTCTAACTCCTCCTACTACTCCTCCCCCCACCCTCACAGACTAACCTTTATAGAGGTGGTTGAGCCCGGCCCACACACAGGTGGCCAATGAGATTTCAACTCACCACAGTAAATATATGTGCGCCCCACTGATTGGATGTCTCCATCCGGCCTGGCCCGCCCCTATATCCGGGGTTTGCAGGTAAGTTCCTCTGGCTAACCAGGCCCTCATACAGGCTCTCACAATAATAATATACAAAATATGTGTTAACTGTTTATTCTTCTGGTCAATAATGGTAGGTTATGAGTAAAGTTTTTGGGGAGTCAGATTTATATGTGGATTTTTGACTACACAGAATTAGGGGCTGGGTCCCCCAACCTCTGTGTTGTTCAAGGGTCATCTGTATATCTCCACAAAGCTGCAGAAAAAAAGAAAATATAGAGTAAGCTTAAAATAGAGTTGATATCTCTATTTTAGAGATTTAGCTGAAATCTCTAGATTTGGAAGCTCCATTTTTAGATTACATAGCTTAATTAGGAAGTGCAATAGAGGATAAGAATAAACCAGAGGAAAACCAGGAAAGATATTTACTAAAAAACCAAGAGAGTAGTACTTAAGTAATTCTGTGAAAAGGTCAAGAAAGAGATATTGAGGAAAAATCATAACAATAATTTATTTAGAAATTATTTATGAGAAAAAAATCACTTATCACTTAAGGACTTTTTACAGCAATTTTTTTTTGTACTCTGTGTGGCTTTAATAAAACATATTTGTAACCATATTCAACATATAATTTCAATATTGTAATTGAAACTTTAGAACAATACACTTAGTATGTATGCTCTGCATTTTATGTAAATAAACATTAGGTAAATATATATATTGGTATAATATTGCATTGAATGGATAAATCAAATTTAAGTTTCCCTGAAAATGGACAATTAATTTGCTTCTAATTTTGGCTATAATTAATATTTCAAATATTGTTTGGTATATGCTGATTTTCCTTACTTATTTCAGGACTATTTCCTCAAGAAATAACCCCATATTTAATTTTATTATGATAAAAATTTAACTATTTTAGAGGGTCATGATTTACATCACTAAATTGCTTTATATTTATAATGCCTTGAGCAGTGTACATTGGGGGATCTTTAGCAATACTTTCACAACTTTGAGATATCTTCAGTGTTTTTAAATCTTTGCTGTTTAATGAGTATTGGGTCAGAGCAGTTATGCTGCCGCCCTCCCCAGAGAGGTGAGAGGCTGCTGCAGAATGTTAGGACTTTTATAGATGTTAGACTCCAGATAAAATATGGAATGTAAAGACTTCATTTTAATATCTCATAAATTATGTCCCTATTTTTCTTCATTCTGTTTCTGTTGTATATTTAGATCTGTATTTTGGTTTATGCAGCAAGTAATTGCTGTAGAATTTTCATATCATAGGAAATTTAGTGGATAACAAACTCTAGCAAGTGACAATGTTCTAGGAGATGGAGGTGAGAATCTTTTTTTTTTTTTTTTTAAGATTTATTTACTTTTTTATTTATTTGACTGGGGGCAGAGAGGCAGGCAGAGAGGGAGAGGGGGAAGCTGGCTCCCTGCCTAGCAGAGAGCTCAATGCGGGCTCCATCTCAGGACCCTGAGATCATGACCAAGCAGAAGTCAGAGGCTTTACCCACTGAGCCACCCAGGTGCCCCTGGAGGTAAGAATCTTAAAGTTAATAAAGTTGCTTAGGTTACCAACAGACTGAAATATTAACACATAGGGAAAGATTTGTAAATTACTATACAATATGCTTACAGAAAAATGAGTTGGAGTATATATGTTAGCTGCCAGCATGCAAACAAGAAACAGTAGAACTTACACACAGATAGAAATAAAGAAAAAAGGAGATGGCAAAGGAGGGAAATTGATTTTTAAAGTGGTAGGTATTAACAATCCATATAAACTCCTCAATGCTAATCTGAAATGTATATACTTGTTTCTGAGCCAGACACAAAATAACAGATTAAACATGTTATTGATGCTTTGCTATTGGAACAGACTATTGAAAGGAGATTGCTATTTTGGGAACAAAACAGGTCCAATAATCACCTGAAAACAATTCTGACAGTGATAAAATATTGTCCAGCTCTGATTTTTTTCAGTTAGGTAATGATTTTCCCTCATTCAAATTCCTAAAAATATGTGGAGGACTGAACAAAGCAAATGTATTTATGAATGATTTGTCCCAAACACCTGTGGAAACTGTTGACAAGAAAAATAGCCTAACAAAAAGAAAAAGAGGAAGAAAAATATTGAGGGAGAAAGATACTAAGAAAAGGAAATCCTAGAAGATTAATGAACTGTTGAATCCAGAGGTTTAACTCTTGAATCTTTCAGTTTAGACTTTCTTTAAGCTACTGTCAAACAAAAATGACTATAGTCAGCAAATTGCTTTGATATCAGATTGGCATAAGTTATCTTTCGTGTGGTGCTTATGGTATCAGTTCTTATTAATCCTCATTTCATATCTGCATTGTTTTCTTAGAGTAAAATGTCTTCAAAATTCCCCTGTTGAATTTTATTCTTATTCTTTTTACTTTTCTGTATTCTTTCTTAATATCATGAAGATGATTTGTTCTATTGTGTTTTGGTGTGTGTGTATAGGGTTTTTTTGTAAAATTAAATTATCTTACCAGCACATTATGATGACTAAAAAATGAAAAATAAAACACAAATATTTGCATATGAGATATTTTCCTATACAGATAGCTGACATTTATAAACCATGAATTCTTCATCCTCAAATAAAGTTATTGTGGAGAACATTTACTAGGGTAGAATTGCTGCATATATCCCACACTATTTTAAGTTATTATTCATTCTTTTATCCATTTACTTATTACACAGAAATATACCGAGAATGTACTATGTGTGCTAGGAAATCAGAGTTAAATAAAACATAGTTTCCGTTCTCAAAAAATTTAAGGACTGTGTTTTTGTCAACATAGTCAAGTTGTGCAAGACCAGTCTGGAGGCATATGAGAATCCCTGTAAGGCTGGAGCAGTCAAATTGTAATGTAGACAGGTACTGATCAGAATGTCTATTATATTACTTTTATCGGTCTCTTCTTTTCCCTTGGCAGTTCTTCCTATATAAATATCCAGTGTACCGTTCTTACTACATTGTACCATGAAATACCGGATTTTTCAGAAGGACTAGATGCCATTCATAAATTACTTAGAATGACTGATACCAACGTATTCTTTTTTCTAAGAATACTGCTTTTCAAGCCAGATCTCAAATTACAGAAATCTAATCATTAATCACCATTGAAGAAATGTCGATTATCCCAATTAGGTAGGGGAGCTTTAGAGCAGCCTAACATTTCATTAACTGTAACCTTTGTAAAAGGAGCTGGCATGTGACTTATTCCCTGCCTTTTAACTATTTCTTCAAATACTTTCTGTTTTGAGTTCTTCCTTACCCCTACTTTTCCAACTAGTTTCAAATCTAGTAAAAGTTGAAATACACACACACACATACTCTTGTTTTTATAAATTGGAGAAATGAGGCCAATGCCCACGACCTCCATACGTCAGTAATTTGAATTAAGTTTTTAAAAATTATAACAGCTAGAGTTCCTGGGTGGTACAGTCTATTAAGCATCCAGCTCTTGGTTTTGGCTCAGGTCATGATCTCAGAGTTGTGAGACTGAGCCCCGTGTTGACTCTGCACAGAGTCTGTTGGGATTCTTCCTCTCCTTCTCCTTCTCTCTCAAACAAATAAATATTTTAAAAAATTATAATGGCTGTCTAAATTATATCCCATCATGGCTTTCTGAAATTTGAACATGTAGAGGTAATCTAAGATGAATTATGTTTGTATGAAATCATCAGACTTTTATTTCATCCTCTTGCCGATGAGGTTGATTGACTGCATAGTAAATTCAAATGAGGAAAATGCTACTAATTATCAAAATGATCAAAAGACCTAGTTCAAATGAAAGGCTTCCAATGACCAAAGAAAAAGGAAGGATTATTTTATTAGTTTTCTATTGCTGTCATTAAGAGATTACCACAAACCTAGTGACAGCACAAATTTATTATCTTTAAATACTGTAGGTCAAAAGTATGATACAGGTCTGTGCAGGTTACATCAAAATGTCCACCTCACTGCATGACTTTCTAATGGCTCTACAGAAGAATCCATCGCTTTACTCTTTTGTGTTGTTAGCAGAATTCAGTTCCTTGTAATTATAGGGCTGAGGTACCCATTTTCCTGATGGTTGTTAGAGGCTGATCTCAGCTTATAGAGACCACTTCATTCCCTGGGTTTTGGCTTCCTTCTTCATCTTCATCTTCAGAACCATATCTCATGTCGCATTCCTCTGACCCATTCTTCTTCCTTTGTTTTCTACTTTTAAGGACTCCTGTGATTAGATTGTATCCATTGGATAATTGAGGAAAACCTCCCCATCTCAGGGTCTGTCCTTACCTAAATTATATCCACAAAGTATCTTTTTTTAAATGTAAGGGAACATTTTCCTAAGTTCCAGAGGTTCTTTGGGGGATGATGATTTTTTTCTACAATCACAATATTATTGAAAAAAAGAATTATCCATGAGTTCATACTGATACACACAAGTAATTTTTTTTTAATTTTTTAAGATTTTACTTACTTATTTGACAGAACAGAGATCACAAGTAGGCAGAGAGGCAGGCAGAGAAAGAGGGGGAAGCAGGTTCCCTGCTGAGCAGGGACTGATGTGGGGCTTGATCCCAGGACCCTGGGATCATGACCTGAGCCAAAGGCAGAGGCTTTAACCCACTGAGCCACCCAGGTGCCCCACACACAAGTAATTTAATAAATAACTCAGTGGGGAAAAGTGTTGTCTCTTCATTAAAGGAGAATTCTGATTGATAAATATAGAAGTAATGGGGGGAAACAGAAATACCATAGTAATAATCGTTTCAAGTAAGATCCATTATGGATGCTAAAATTAGTGAACCAGATTTTGAGAGAAAGATAATATTTGCATAGTCTCAAAATAATCTTCAACATATGTTTTATGGGAAAATAGTAACTTTACTATGTAGAAACCCAGCAGACACTACCTTAAGCAGTGAATCAAGATTAACTTCCCATTAATAAGATATATAATGTCATATATACCATGAAGTGGTGCAAGAGAAGGGCACAATATTTCTGTTATGTTCCTGCAAAAAATTCATTACCTCATCCTAATCATGAGAAAATATCAGACACACTGAAACTCAGGCACTTGACCAGTACTCTCAAAGAGTCTAGTTCATGAAAGACAAGGAAAGACTGAGGAACTGTCAAAGACAGAGGAGAGTTAGGGAGATGTGAAAAGAATGCAATGTGAGGTTCACGATCAGAATCTGGAACAAAAAGAAATCATTGGTAGAAAAATCAGTAAAATAAAATGTGCAGTTTAGTTAGTAATATTGGGTCAGCGTTCATTTTCTGTTTTTCATAATTATACTGTGATTATATAAGATGTTAACCTTAACATTAGAGGAAAATAGGTGAGGTTATATGGGAGCTTGTCCATACTATTTTTGCTACTTTTTTTAAAGTCTATTTTTTTAAGTTAATAACAACAACAACAAGCACTGGTGTAGAATTATGGATATTATGAATTTCCTTCTTTTTGTTTATCTGAAATTTTTAAGTCATGATTATTTATGTTTTTTTTTAAATTTAAATAAAAAGGTTGGAATAATTTAAACAAAAGGCCTGGCTCAATCATAGATGTACAATATTCCTGCCACAAGGATGTAAGTAGAAAAGAGCCCTAAAGAGTTAGCCCATTAGCAAATGATTCCTGCAATGTGTAGGGCCTCAGAAAAGACATTTCTGTTTTTCAGTTTATAGAAGAATATTTATCCATTAAGATGGATATTCAAGGGCGTCTTTCAAAGCAGTTTCATCTGTTGGGAATAACATGGGTTTGGAATCTGAAAACCAATGTTATCCACTACTTGTTGAACATTACTAGATCTTGTTCTCATCAGTTGAATCTCATCCACTGTTGACTCATCAATTACAATAAAACTAACCTTCTTTGGTAGTGTTTTTTGTAAGGATTAAATGACACAAATGTAGTAACGTGCCTGATAACTGTAAAATGCTCTTCACTTATCCATTACTATTATGGTTTAGTATCTCCCATTGATGAGTGAGCCACTGGCAACTAGAATTCCTTGTGATAACACATCTGAGGAAGTTGACTGAACTCAATGCAGAATCCTGTTTTACCCTCACTTAACTGAAGTGTGGCTTCAGGAAAGGCTTTGGTGAAGAGGAAGATGAGTGAGCACTTTTCTCTTTTGAGCCTACACTTCAGATGAAATATGTATGGAAATTAAGTCATTTTCACTTCATCTTGATTTTTGTTGCTCTCCTCATACCTTTCTGACCTTCTTTTGCCCCTGAGCTTTTTCGGTGCTGAGTGATGATCACGTAGGTAGAAATCATATGGAAAGCATATCATGCGTGCAGTATGCACAGGGATGCAAGAATTTAATTTTCTTTCAGTGCAAAGCAGTCCTGCCTGTTTAAAACTGATTTCCCTTTACAGCAAAATCTACAAAAGTGCATTGGGAGAAAAAGTTTTCCACTTTAAATAAATTCTGCTGCTTGTGCTTTACGTGAGGAGATTTATGAAGTTCATTTAAAAAATTGGCTAAGTAAAGGGAGTTTTCAATCTGAAATGAAGACAAACTAAGGGGAAAAAAGCATAAAAATATATGGAGATCTGACTCATCCTAGCCCATTAGCTCAGCACTGGTGCACGCATACATAATGTTAATGCAGGAGTACAGTTTTAAAACCTGATTAGAGTGTAGACTGGGAGTTTAAAAAATAATCAAAGGAATCAGCTTTAGAGTACACATCAAAGAATACTCTTTGTGCAGATGGGAATGAAGAGAAACAGAGAATAATATCTTGTATTTAATCCTTGATTCTCAGGGCAAGTGTTTTAAGAAAACAGATAAAAGATTAAAGTGCAGCTCACATACAAAATAAGAGAATTAAATAAATTTATGGCTTGAAAAAAACCTAAGTTCTTCATTTCTAATTATATCTAGCAATAATCTCCTAACAGCCTAGTAAAAGCATTAACAATAGAAAGTTAATATACACAGCAAATTCTTCTTATTTATATTCTTGTCATTTGGTTTTGAATTTGTAGTTAGAGAGCTCACACCCAGCCTTCTTCCAGCAAAGTAAAGATAAAATGTTTTTATTAAAAAATTCTTCATTTCTTTCTCTTAGTTGCCGAGTAGCAATAAGAAGGCAGATTCCTAATATAGAGAAAAAGAATGATGTGCTACAAATGGATGCATCAGCCTAATATGATTAGCATATCTTTGCAGGTAAATTTTTTTCCTCGTGAAGGAAAAACATTCTGTACCGTCATCGCATTCCTCAATTTATATAGAGGAAAGTGACTCATTAGGGACGGGTTATTGTCTGTGGATGAGAGAGTCCACTCATCTTGTAGTTGTATGCATTTTCCATTTTAGATTCTATACATTGTTCTAAGTTACTATGCATTGCCTGAGAAATTAAATGCCTTTCTTTGTATTTAGAAACAAATGCAGAGCAGCTCATTTTCTTTTGCTGAGAGGCAGAGCCAGAGCATAGGTGTGAAAATAATTATTCTTAATATAGATGAAAAATGTTTCCCCAAAAGTATTGAAAATTCCCTTTTAGTCTAAGCATAGTGCTTCTTAAAGAGAGTCTTGCACAATCATTAACACCAATTTATGTGGGAGGTAATTTGAAAAGACTTTTAGAAAGCCTGGGAAGCCAGACTATAACATCTGTTCATTAGCTCTCAGTCTATCTACCGTGCAATCATTCACACTCACCTTCCTGAATCAGTGTTCCCATTAAATGGAGGATGTCCTTCTGTGGGCTCTAAGGAACTCAGCCTTGCCAAGACTTAGCGCATAGGTAAGGATCCCTCTCTTGAGGTCATCTATCTGATTCATCACCCAGGAGAACCGTAAATGTAATCAGTATTAATGACTATAAAGACCGAATCAAATAATTAAAAATTTGAGTAGGATTTGAAGTTGTAAATGTCATTACAAACAAGAAAATAATTAATACATTTGTGGTGTATCCTATGACCCTAATTTGGCAAAGTCATCGATAAAACAGATCAGTGTTTATGAAACTTCTCTTTGGAGACTTAAGAATAACTGAATACACTAGCTTCTAATCTAGATGCAATTTAGTGAACCAAGTGACAGTATAAATAGGCCTTTGTTATAGCAAACTAGCAATCTGCAAGCCTTGTTATCTGTTAAAAGAAAAAAAAAAGAGAAGAGTGCATTCAAGTGTTGTGTGCTCACTAAGCTCAGTGTTGTTAAACTGTTAAATCCAAGGCTTAATTCATATTATGCCTAAATTCAAGCTCTAAAATACTTGGCAGATAATATTAACTGCTGGTGTGTTGGAGGGACAGGGATGGATGGATATCACACCTATGCAAGAATGCTTTGGAATTTATTAACTTGAAAGTAAAATTATTTAAATTGATTTTAAATTGACAAGGCATAAGTATGAAGTCAATTAAGATAAAGATAAAGCAAAATTTAAGAACTACCTAGGCTTATCTCAATTTACCTTCAGAACAATCCTATGTAAGTTCCCAATTTCAGAAGCTGTTTTCCCCAAATCATACAGCAAGTAAGTGATAGAATTAAACTGATGATTATTATACTCTATATTTTTGGAAGTCACAAGGAATTTTACCGTGAATATATGTAGGTCCACAGATTGCTGTGGACTTCACAGGTACAGCCTGAATAAAACCGAAGATGTCACTGTAATTCTGGAATCCTGTTTTCCCCTTATGGTTTGCAGAATAAATGTCAATAGATGTTCCTCATATACAAACCAGAACTCAGTAGTTCTATTTTCAGTTATTCTGAATGTATGTAAGAGAGTGTCAAAGGAAGAGGAATTAAAGAAAGAAATTAAAGCATTTAGACCTTCAGAGTCAGTTCAGTGAAGTTTTGTGGGAGAGTAATTGTTTTTGTGTGTTTTTATTCAAATAGGTTGAATTCATTGTTTATTAGTTGAGATGGAGAAAAAGAAAACCACCCATCTCTCGATTGTGTTCATTTTTCTATCAAAAAGAAAATTGTAATTTGTGGCAAGACAGAATGCCAACAGACAAATGTGGAGGATTATCAGATCTCCAAATATACTTGCCACTCTTCTTACAAAGGCATTCAGCGAAATGAATAGATGAGATCCATGTCAGGTGTAAAAAATGTGAAATCTCCTCACCTGCCATGAGAAATCCTGGATTACTTAGGAAAATTCTGTTGACTAAACTAGATGCTGCAAGAAGACAACCAACATGAGGCCTCTTATACCAGAACTGGTTTATTAATATTTATTGTAATGAATTGGCATATGTGATTGTGGGAGTTAACTAGGCAACTCTGAAATTTGCTGGTAGATTGTAGTCCACAGGTGGAATTTCTTCTTCTTCAAGGAACCCTCAGTTCTGTTCTTAAAGCCTTTCAATGGATTGGATCAGACCCGCCCTAATTATCCAGGCTAATCTCCTTTATTTAAAGTCAACTGATTATAGATACTAATCACATCTACAAAATAACGTCTACAGCAACACCTACATTAGTGTTTGATTGATTAGCCTAACCAGGTTGACACATAGAACAGACCATCACATCATATTAATTGAATAGAGGATGAAAGTTGCATGATTTCTTCAGTAGATGCATACATATACACAGATACACACATTCAGTAAACTTGGACTAGATGTCCTGTTCTGGTAAAGTGTATCTACAAAAACAAAAACAGAACCCAGAGATAATGGTGAAAGACTAAAAGCTTTCCCAGTAAGGTCAGGAGTAAGAAAAGAATGTCCACTCTCACCACTTCTTTTCAATACTGTAAGGACGTCCTGTAGAAATTGTCCGCAGATCTCTAGGACTCAGGGTGGAGTGTGGAGAGGAATGAGGTATGACTTCTACTGGGTAAGGGTTTCTTTTGGGCTTATAAAAATGCTCTGAGATTAGGTTGTGGTATTGGTTGCGCAACTCTTTAAATATAGAATAAAGCACTGAATTGTACACGTACACTTCAGTTCTTATTCTTAGTTGGTTGAGC
Source organism: Martes martes (assembly GCF_963455335.1). NCBI lineage: Eukaryota > Metazoa > Chordata > Mammalia > Carnivora > Mustelidae > Martes > Martes martes. Next base: position 51,776,306 of record NC_137891.1, on the reverse strand, counting down.
AGACAACAAGTTGTTCAAAATAATAACAATAATTTATCCAATTATGTACCTATGTTTATGTATGCTTGTATGTGAATGAAATGAATGAGAGTAATGATGAATAGGAGGTGTGATTTAGTTTTTTTTTTATTTTTAAGATTTTATTTATTTATTGGACAGAGGGAGTCACAGCAAGAGGGGGAACACAAAGAGGAGGAGTGGGAGAGGAAGGATCAGGCTTCCTGCTGAGCAGAGAGCCCAATGCAGGTCTCCATCCCAGGACCCTGGGACCATGACCTGAGCCTAAGGCAGCTGCTTAATGACTGAACCCACCCTGGTGTCCCTAGGGTTATTTTTTTATTATAAAGAATTTTGTGTGAGGGGCGCCTGGGTGGCTCAGTGGGTTAAAGCCTCCGCTTTCGGCTCGGGTCATGGTCCCAGGGTCCTGGGATCGAGCCCCACATCAGGCTCTCTGCTCAGCAGGGAGCCTGCTTCCTCCTCTCTCTGCCTATTTCTCTGCCTACTTGTGATCTCTGTCTGTCAAATGAATACATAAAATCTTAAAAAAAAAAAAGAATTGTGTGTGAAGAAGCTTGGATAGTTCTAATTTTAATTTTTTGAGGAACATCTATACTGTTAATCCAGCAATCCCACTTCTGGGTGTATGTCCAGAGGAAATGAAAACAGGATATTAAAGAGATATCTGCACTCTCATATTTATTTCAGTATTGTTCAAAATAGACAGGATATAGAAATAACCTAAGTGTCTGTCAGCAGTTGAATGGATAAACAAGAGGTGGTGCATATATACAATGTAATATTATTTGGCCATGAAAAAGAAGAAAAATCCTGCTGCTTGCAACTACAGGGATGGACCTTGAGGAGATTATGCTAAGTGAAATAAGTCAGAGAAATACTGTATGATCTTATTTATATGTGGAATCTAAAGAAAACCCCAACCTTGTAGATACAGAGAGTTAGAAAGGTGGTTACCAGTGACTGAAGGGTGGGGAAATCTGGAGATTATGGTCAAAGGGTACAAACTTCCAATTAGAAGTTAAATTCTGGGGATATAATGTAGAGCAATGTGATTATAGTTAACATTGAAGTACTATATATTTGAAAGTTGTTAAAAGAATAAATCTAAAATGTTCTCACCACAAAAAAGCAATGGTAATTATATGACATGAGGAAGGTATTAGCTAACCCTACAGAGCATAGAATTGAGTCTCTATTCTGCTTTGTTTATGATAATGATACTTTTATTGATAAAATTTATTGTATCTGGTAATATATCAATTATATAGCCAAAGTATGGAAACTTTTACTATTTTAATGTAAAATGTCCATACCACTATTAAATCAGTCAGTCATAATGCTCCAAAAGAAAGATCACATTATAACTAATGCTAGGTACATTCTTAATTTTTTCCAAAAAGATTTCCATTTCACAATGACCAGTATAAACTGTTACATTAAATATAAATGAGTCAATAAATAAAGTGATATTATGTATATTTCATTTGTCATTTTATGCTATTAGAGGAGAGTTATTTTTGTCTTGAAGCATTATACATTTTAATTCTCTAGTCCCTTTTTAGAGCTCAGTATTTGAAATGTATGTGTTAGCAGCAGAGAAAGATGTCAACTTTCTCTAAATCACTGAATACTACTTTTTTGAAGGTTTATTTATTTTTTTGAGGGGGGCCTCGTTGGGGAGGGGCAGGGACACACAGACAGAGAGAGAGAGAGAAAGAGAAAGAGAAAGAGAATCTCAAGCACACTCTCAGTGCAGAGCCCACTGTGGAGGTATTCTCATGACCCTGAGATCATGACCTGAGCCATGATGACTCAGGGTGCCAGGGAGCCATGACTGGGTGGCTCAGCCAGTTAAGCGGCTGACTCTTGATTTCCGCTTGGTCATGATCTCGGGTTCCTGGGATTGTGTCCCATGTAGGGCTCTGTGCTCAGTGGGGAGTTGACTTATGTGTTTCTTTCCCTCTCCTTCTGCCCTTACTTGTGCATGCACTCTCTCTCTGAAATAAATAAATCTTTAAAAAATAGTTTATATGTAAGTTTATTGTAAATGATATTTGTAATACAATATATTGAGAAACATGGTTGGATAAAGATTCAATCAGAGTGAAAGATAAGCCTTTTAAGAACAGTATTTATTTTGGTGCCACTGAGAGAAAGTCTAAACTTTGATGAAGACAAATTCCCGTAGGCTTTGGTGTAGTGAAGGAAGTGCAATAATGTTTAGACTTGGAGGAATCAACCATGAAGGAGCTGTCTGCTGTGTCCAGCAAGTGAAGATGGTGGAGCTCAGCCCAGGGAGGACAATCCCTGCATCATCTGGACTCCATGCAGATAGAGGCTGAGATGGAGGAACACAGACTGGCAGGTGGAAGGCTTGAATAAAGGGAGGGAACAGTATTGCTTTAGGACCCAGGCTTCTGGGGGAACAGACCAACGGGTTTGGCTCTTGGTCTCCAGGCAGGTTAGGAGAAGCTCCTTGTGGTGTGGTGAATCTTATAATCTGTTCTGGAACACTTTTAGCATCTCCACCATTTGCTCTTCTTGTTTTCACTGTTTAGATCTCTCTTCCTTCAGTTCTTGAACCAGAGGATTTAGTGCCTACATCAGTGTCATGTTGGTCTTCTTCACCTTTCTGGAAGAGTCTGTAAGGCTGGGTATATTAAATGACTCTTTCTCTTGTCTGGCATTCTCTAAAACATGATTCATTTCCTGTATACTCCTCTTTAGCCTCACAAAGCTTGCCAGTGATTTGATATTTTCCTCAATCCCCACAGCCAGTGTTTCTGCCAACTGCTTTTCACGTCGTACATAAAGGCAACTTCTAACTGATGGAAAAAGTCTGAATATAAATAATAGGTCCACTGATAGGCGTATAACGGGCAGACACACAACAGTCTCCCACTGGAGGCTGTGGATTTGAGTCACTGGGAAGCAGCTCTACTACCACCTCACCCAGCTTCCCAAAAATCAGCCCGAAGCCAAACTCCAGAGAGAATGGCAGCACCTCCAAGGCACTGCTCTACCACAGGACTTTGTCTGGTCCACTTTGGTTCATAGCTGTGCCAGACCCCAGAGAACTCAACTAGCAATTGGCAGTCTGGAATGGTAGGTAAATGGTAGGTTTTTTGGGAGGGAAAGGGGAAGTTTATATTTTAAAAAAATGTGCTTGTCTTTATTACTGTCTAATTTTCCTTATTTCTCTCTTTATTTTATCAATGTAAAATTAAAACATAGTGAAATGTGCCAAAATTGCGTTTGTCTTGACAAAATGTTAAAACTTTATAACCAGCTGCAATATCCAAAAACTTTATCAATACACAGATCATACTTGTTAATAGAGAACTCCCTTGTGTAACATTTCAGTTAATACACACTCACCCTCAATACATGCAGCTCTGAGTTCTGGTGCAACTGCTGTTGTGGGTTAAACCTACATTAGTCTCAGTGTGGTGTGACCCTCCTCAAAGACCAGGTCAGGTCCCTGCCATAATAGGTCCCTATAGTTTGGAGTTTTAAAATTCAGCCAGCTAGTTGAGATAGAGCCCAAAGTGCACTGGGCTTCTCCAGGCAGACAAGCAACCGGGACACAGTGTGTAAGCAGTGATCTGAAAAATACCCAGGATACATGAATTTATTTGCTCTTCTTGGAGTGCTTTCCTGACAGCAGAGTACATGAACTCCCCTCTACAGGGACAAAGGAGCTGACTACAGCACTAACACTAGTTGCCTATATTGCTTACACCAAGTATTACCAGCAGAACACTCTTGGGAAAGTGTGCCCGAGAATCAGTGCAGTGGGCTGCTCCTCCAGAAAACCAGCAAAAAGCCCCACACGCACCACATCTACTGGCCATAAAGTTCTGCAAAGCTTTAGCTCTAGTGGAAAGAGCATCAGGTCTATTTTAAGCAGAGCAGAGCACATCATGTTAAAATTCACTGGCCAAGGTCCAAACATTCCTCACTGCAGGCAAGAAGTAACTCTGGAGAGGACTGATCTGAGGGGTTGAGCAGCCATATCACAGCAGCAAATTGCACACAGCATACACTAGAGACAATTCTTGAAGCACCAGGCCCTGGTCATTATATGATCTCTTCATAAAACCATTACTTTCAGGAGCAAGAAACATAACAGGCTTTCCTAACACAGAAGAAGACAGAGACTTAGACAAAATGGCAAGATGGAGTAATTCACCCCAAAAGAAAGAATAAGAAAAGGTCACTGCCAGGAATTTAATTGAAACAGATATACATAATATGCCTGACCCAGAATTTAAAGCAACAATCATAACAATACAAGTTGGGCTTGAGAAAAGCATAGAATACACCAGGGAGTCCCTTACCACAGAAACAAAGGACTAAAAACTAGTTAGACCCTAATGAAAAATGGAATAACCAAGATTCAAAAGTGACTGGATGTAATGACCACAGAATGGAAGAAGCAGAGGAATGAATAAATGATACAGAAGATAGAATTATAAAAAATAAGGAAGCTAATCAAAAGAGGGAAAGAAAAGTCTTGAATGATGAAGGTAGACTGAGGGCACTCAGTGACTCCATCAAATGTATTAACTTCCATATCATAGGAATCCCAGAAGAAGAAGAGAAAGAAAAGGGGGCAGAAGGTTTATCTGAACAAATTATAGCTGAAAACTTCCCAAATATGGGGAAGGAAGCAGACTTCCAAATCCACAGTGTACACCCATCAAAATTAACAAAAGCAGGCCAACACCAGCACATATTGTAGTTTAATTTGCAAAATACAAAGACTAAAAAATCCTAAAAGCAGCAAGACAAAAGAAGTCCCTAACTTACTAGGGAAGACAGAAAAGGTTGGCAGATCTCTCTATAGAAACTTGGCAGGCCAGAAGAAAGGGGTATGATATAGTCATCATGCCAAATGGGAAAAATCTGCAGTCAGGAATACTCTATCCAGCAAGGCTATTGTTCAGAATAGAAGGAGAAATAAAGTTTCCCAGATAAACAAAAACTAAAGGAGTTTATGACTACTAAACCAGAACTGCAAGAAATATTAAAGGAGACTCTGAGTGGGAAAGTAAGACCAAAAGTGACAAAGACTAGAAAGGAACAGAGAAGGTCTTTAGAAACAACAACAAGACATGTAATAAAATGGTACTAAATTCATGTGTATCAATAATTAGTCTGAATGTAAATGGTCTAAATGCTTCAATCAGAAGACATAGGATGTCAGAATGGATATAAAAATCAAGACCCATCTATATACTACCTACAAGAGACTTATAGACCTAAAGACACCTGCAGAGTGATAGGGAGTGGATACAGAAACATTTATCATACAGATGGATGTCACTAGAAAGTCAGAGTAATAATACTTGTGTCAGACAAACTAGATTTAAACAAGACTGTAACAGAGATGAAGAAGGGCACTATATCACAAGAAAGGAAACTATCCAACAAGAAGATTTAACAATTGTATATTTATGACCCCAGCTTGGAAGCACCCAAGTATATAAAATAATTAAATACAAACATAAAGGAACTCATTGGTAATAATACAATAATAGGAGGGGGTCCACTTAGAGAGATTATCTAAGCAGAAAATTAACAAGGAAACAATGGCTTTGAATGACACACTGGACCAGATGGACTTAATAGATATATTCAGAACATTTCATCCAAAAGCAGAAGAATACACATTCTTTTCAGGTGTACATGGGACATTCTCAGGAATAGATAACATACTAGGTCACAAGTCAGACTTCAACAAGTGAAAAAGATCAATGAAACCAGGAGCCGGTTCCTTGGAAAAATTTATAAAATTGATAAACCCCTACCCAGACTTATCAAAAAGAAAGGAGAAAGGACCCAAATAAAGTCACAAGTGAGAGAAGAGACATCACAACAAATACACAGAAATACAACCAATTATAAGAATATATTATGAAAAATTATATGCCAACAAATTGGACAATCTGGAAGAAATGGTTAAATTACTGAAAACATATAACTATCAAAACTGAAAAAGGAAAAATAGAAAACTTGAAGAGACCAATAACCAGCAAGGAAATTGAATCAGTAATCAAAAATCTTCCAATAAACAGAAGTCCCAGCCTAAATTGCTTCCCAGGTGAATTCTACCAAATATTTGAAGATTTAATATCTATTCTTTTCAAACTGTTTCAAAAAAATAGAAATGGAAGGGAAACTTCCAACATCATTTTATGAAGCCAGCATTACCCAGATTGCAAAACTGGACAAAGACCTCACTAGAAATGAAAACTACAGGCCAATATCCCTGATGAACATGAATGCAGAAATTCTCAATAAAATACTAGCAAATTAAATCCAACAGCACATTAAAAGGATCATTCACCACAAGCAAGTGGGATTTTTTATTCCCACCAATAAGTGTGGTTTTCACCAATAAGTGTAGTTCAATATTTGCAAATCAATCAATGTGATATAACACATTAATAAAAGAAAGGATATGACCCCCTATGATCCTCTCAATAGATGCAGAAAAGAGATTGACAAAGTACTCCATGCATTCTTGGTAAAAACCCTCAAAGAAGTAGAGATAGAGGGAAGATGTCTCAGCACCAAAAAGGCCATATACAAAAGACCCACAGCTAATATCCTCAATGGGGAAAAACAGAACTTTTCCTCTATGATCAAGAACAAGAAAAGGATGTAAACTCTCACCACTGTTAACACAGTACTGGAAGTACTAACCTCAGCAATCAGACAACAAAAAGATGTAAAAGGCATCTAAATAAACAAAGAAGAAGTCAAACTTTCACTATTTGTAGGTGCCATGATATTGTATACAGAAAACCCAAAAGACTCCATCAAAAATCTTCTGGAACTGATAAATGAATTCAGTAAAGTCATAGAATACAAAATCAACATATAGATTACATTTCTACACACCAATAATGAAACATTAGAAAGAGAAATTAAGGAATCAATCCCACTTAACATTGCATGAAAACCATCAGATACCTAGGAATACATCTAACCAAAGAGGTGAAAGACTTGAACTCTGAAAAATATAAAACACTGGTGAAAGAAATTAAAGATGACACAGAGAAATGGAGAGACATTCCATGCTCATGGATTGGAAGAAAAAATATTGTTAAAATGTTTCTCCTGCCCAAAGCAATGTACACATTTAAAGCAATCCCTCTCACAATACCACCAGCATTTTTCCCAGAACTAGAACAAACAATCTTTGAAGAGCTGGAGACATCACACTGTGGACTTCCAACTTATATGACAAAGCTGTAATGATCAAAACAGTATGGTACTGGCGGGGCACCTGGGTGGCTCAGTGAGTTAAAGCCTCTGCCTTCGGCTCAGGTCATGATCTCAGGGTCCTGGGATCAAGCCCCGCATTGGGCTCTCTGCTCAGCAGGGAGCCTGCTTCCCCTTCTCTCTCTGCCTGCCTCTCTGCCTACTTGTGATCTTGGTCTGTCAAATAAATAAATGAATAAATCTTAAAAAACAAAAAAACAAAAAACACACACAAAAAAACAGTATGGTACTGGCACAAAACCAGACACACACATTAGTGGTACAGAACAGAAAACTCAGAAATGAACCCACAACTACGTGCAAGTAATCTTCAACAAAGCAGGAAAGAATATCCAATGGGGAAAAGATAGTCTCTTCAACAAATGGTTTTGGGAAAACTGGACAGCCACATGCAAAAGAATGAAACTGGACCACATTCTTATACTATACACAAAAATAAATTCCAAATGGATGAAACACCTAAATGTAAGAAAACGTAAGACAGGAAATCATCGAAATCTTAGAGGATAACACTGGCTGTAATCTCTTTGATATCAACCCTAGCAGCTTCTTACTAGAGAGATCTTCTGAGGCAAGGGAAACAAAAGCAAAAATAAACTGTTGGGACTTCATTAAGATAAAAAGCTTCTGCATATCAGAGGAAACAATGAACAAAATTAAAAGAATTTTCAGAATGGGACAGGATATTTGTGAATGATGTATCTGTTAAAGGATTGGTATCCAAAGTTTATGAAAAGCTTATCAGACTCAACACCCAAAAAACAAATAATCTAGTTACGAAATGCACAGAAAACATGAATAGACATTTTTCCAAAGAGGACAAACAGTTGGCTAATAAACAGATGAAGAGATGCTCAACATTATCCATCATCAGGGAAATACAAATCAAAACTGCAATGAGGTATCACCTCATACCTGTCAAAATGACTAAAATGAACAACACAGGAAGCAACAGATGTTGGTGAGGATGCAAGAAAGGGAACACTCTTTGACTGTTGGTTGGAATTTGAACTGGTTCAGCCACTCTAGAAAACAGTATGGGGGTTCCTTAAAAAGTTAATAATAGAACTACCCTGTTATCCAGCAATTGCACTATAAGGTATTTACCCAAAGGATACCAAAATACTGATTCAAAATGATATATGCATCCCGATGTTTATAGCAGCATTATCAACAATTGCCAAATTATGGAAGGAGCCCAGATGTGAAAGCACTGATGAATGGATAAAGAAGAGGTGGTGTATATATACAATGAAATATACTCAGCCATAAAAAAGATTATCTTTCCATTTGCAATCATGTGGATGGAGCTAGAGAGTATTAAGTGTAATAAGCCAGCTGGAAAAAGACAGGTACCATATGATTTCACTCATATGTGGAATTTAAGAAATGTAACAGATGAACATAGGGAGAAAATAAGATTAAGGCAAACCGTAAAAGAGACTCTTAACTATAGAGAACCAACAGGTTGCTGGAGGGGAGGCCTGTGGAAGGATGGGTTATATGGGTGATAGATTCTTAAGGAGGGCACTTTTGATGAACACTAGGTCATTTATGCAAGCAATGAATGAAACTAATTCAAGCTATGCTTGAAACTAACACTACACTGTATGTTAACTAGCATGAATTTGCATAAAAACTTGGAAGACAAAAAAGATCAGCAGGATTTAGGGGTGCCTGGCTGAGTCAGTGGTGTTTGTGACTCTTGGTCTTGGGGTAGTGAATTGGAGCCCCGCATTGGGTGTAGAGATTACTTAAAAATAAAATCTTAAAACATATTGAAAAAAAGAATCTCAGGGATTAAATGGTCTTTAAACCATCCATTCCAATTCTTCTTCATACTTGAAGATAAACTACAATGCATGCTACAAAGAGTCAATTCAGATTTGTTTAAACTCTTCTAGTGATGGTAATGTAGTACTTCCTGGGGTTGTCCACTCTTTCTCATTTGCTCTGACCTAATACAGATCCTTCCCTTTGAGTTCACTTCACTGTCTCCTGGAAATACATACATCTGAAGCTGTATCACATCAAAGTCAACCAGAAAAAAATCAATTAAGTATTTTTTAATAATGTTTATGGATTATTCCAAGGCTAACCAGAAGTGTAAAATAACCTAGATGAGTGAGATAACATGAAAAATAAGTAAGTTAATTCTACAGACTGTATAAATTATCATAACTTTAGTAAATATTAGGATTAGAAGATAACATCTGTAAGATTGGTAGAAAGGGAAAGCAGAGGTGTCCAGTGTGAGATCATACAGTATGTGTTTTACTCTGTCTTTTTTCACCTTGAGTAATGCCGTCAGGGTCCATCTGTGTAGTAGAAGATACTGGGATTTCTTTCTTTCTCATAAGGAATAATATTCCATTATATATGTGTATTCCAATATGTATGTGTATATATACATATACATATGTATGTGTATATATACATATACATATGTATATGTATGTGTATGTATGTATGTGTGTATATACACATACATATAATGCACTGTATCTTTTTTATCCATTTAATCATAGACAAGGTTATTGCCAAATCTTCGCTGTTGTAAATAATGCTGCAGTGAATATGGTTGTACAGATATCTTTTTAAGATCCTGACTTCGTTTCCTTTAGATATATATCTAGAAGTAGGTTTGCTGCATTATATAGTGGTTTTATTTTTTATTTTTTTAAGGTACTTCCATACTATTTTCCTCAGTGGTTGCACCAATTTATATTCCCACCAGTGGTGCACAAGTTTCCCTTTTTTCCACGTCCTCATGGACATCTCATTTCTCTATCTCTCTGTCTCTTTTCTTTCTTTAGGTAATAGCCATTCTAATAGATGTGAGGTGATATACCATGTGGTTTTGATTTGCATTTCCCTGAAGATTAGCGATATTGAGCATCTTTTCATGTGTCTATCAGCCATTTGTATGTTTTTGGAAAAAATATTTATTCAGGTCCCCTGCCTATATATAAATCAGGTTGTTTGTTACTGAGTTTTGTGATCTCCTTATACATTACTCCCTTTGTTCTCATATCTAAAAAATCAACTTACATCTATAATGAGGCAGCGAGAGAGAACACAAAGATGGTGTCTACCAGTCTATGCTCCCTGACAGCACTTAAATAGACCACTAGATACACATCAAATCAGAAGGCTGCCCCTCAGGCCAAAGATCCTGGACAAACAAATAGGCCTCTTTCATAGGAAGACAGGTGGTAAGTTTTAGTTTGCTGTCTGTGCAGTGCCCTGGGGGTGATAGCCTGCCAAGAATTGTCTCAAATTATTACAGTCCTGTGGGACCCAGGAACAAAAACTCCCCTAGTCTTGAGAGCCAGGTGATCAAGAAATGTCCTCTGGGTAGCAACCACAAAAATCAGGGCATCAGATATGTGTAAAAGTTCCCTTTCAGGAAATGCTGGTGCTTTCAAGCATGGCAGAGGGAAAGCATGTAGATGACATGTACTGGTTATAGCAAGACATAGGGGGGGCTATAATGATGATGCTCTCTGGAAAAAGGAAAAACAAAAAGAGAAAATGAAAAAAGAAGAAAAAGAAATTTAAAAAAGGGATGATGCCCACTGGCTATTGCAAGGCAGAATGAGAGTGTGAAAATGGTGCCTGCTAGTCTCTATCTTGGAATATTCTAGCAGATGTCTATATATATGTGTTAAATTAGATGCCTGTTCCTTAGTCCTGCACTTTAATTTAAGCAAATGAGCCTCTTTCATTTACAGTCTGGGTGCTGTCAGCTGCGCTTGAGCTGGTCAGGTGAGTATAAGCTTCTGAACCCTTTAAGAGCCATTTCTCAGCTTGCTAATCTTGTGGGTTTGCTGGATGTTTTGGGGGTTCTTCTCTCAGGTATAGGTCTTAAAAGTTGGGGTGCTTGAGGTGTGAGGTTCAAGTCCTTCATTCTTCAGACAGATGCTCCAAGTTTTGAGTTTTCTCCTGTTTGGTGGCATGCTGTGTCAAGGATGGGGTTTGTGGTGAGATTGTGTCCCGGTCTCCCCTAACTGCTGCAGTGTGGTTTACTCTCATTTTTTCCCACGTACAGTTGTTGCTTGGCCACACTTGGTCTTTTTAGAGGAGTGTTCCATATATAGCTGTAGACTCAGTGTTTTGATGACAGGAGGTGAGTTCAGGATATTCTTAAATAAGATCTAAGTGAAGGATGTCTTGTTGATGTCACTGTCAGAACTCTTAAACTCTATGTATAGCTTAAGTAAAGGAAATTAATTTATATTATTTAGAGATTAATTTCAAATATATTAAATTTTTATAGAGAGAAATTTGTCTACAACATTATTTTCCATAAATTAATAAGTTCCCAAAAGCAATGATAATTTATACCAACATTTTTATGCAATAATAATATAGAAAAAAAATCACCATTTTAATACCACTTATAGCATATAAATTAGTACCAAAACATAGATAATGTTTTGTATTCAGAATATAAATAATTTTGAGTTCCCCATTGCATAGTAAATAGGAATTTTCACAGAAATATGAAAAACTATTACTGGATCAAGTGTTCTTAGAAAAAGTACTACTCAGATGTGCAAAGTGATTCAAACTGTATTTCTTATAATTTCCTCATAATTTCTTATGAGGAAACAGAGTTTCCTCATAACTATGTATCTCAGAGACCACCAGGGAGAACAAACTTGCTGTTTGTTATCTAAAATTTTTCTTTTTAAAATGACTTCTTTTCCTTTTATAGTTTTCCAGTCTTTTTTATCACTCTCTTCCATTAATTTCTCCATTTTGAGTAGCTATGGGGTTCTTGCAGCACAGTAAGAGGGGTCTCAGATCTGATTGGGTGTCATTGGGAATCTTTCTGGGTCTTCTGTCTGTGGCCTCTGAGGTACCAGTATTACCTGTCAACCTGGCCTCATCCCCCCTTGCTGAAGTCTTATAAACTGTCTCCTTCTTTATCCTTTCTCTCTCCACAATTAGGACCTAATAGTTCTCTCCACTGATTCAGTCCCACCACTCTTTTCCTGGTGCTGCATATTTTAACAAAGCCTGGCTCTCACTGATTTTTTTTTTCCTCTCATTAATTTTTAGCTTTGGTAGTCTACTTTCAGCCTCTGTTCATGCATGTTTGTCTCTCTGGTATGGCAGCGTTGGACAACTCATTTGCCAACGTATAATTACCCCCTTCAGATTCTTGAGAAATGGACCCTTTGCGAAACAGTCTCTTCTCTGGGTGTCAAATGGGAAATGTAGCAAAACCCCTTTTGCTTTTATTTCTCCAAGCTATCCAAAAAATCTCTTCCCATGGGAATCTCGATTGGGTCAGGGAGGTCAAGACATATCAAGGCCAGGTTTTCCACATATCCTCCTATCTGGTTTTCTACTTCTCTTTTCTGAGGTGGCATTTTACATGTCATCTTCTTAAGATATACATGGAACAGAGGGAGAGAAATTGGTTGAGACTTAAGAAACAAAGTGTTACAAAGCATATTATGCCCCCCCCTTTTTTTATCAACCTGCTATAATATGAATTTATAAAATAAGACATGAAATAAGTCTTGCCAAACTCCCAAACATTTTGTGAATGTATCACAATTTCAATAAATTCTTTTAGCTGTATAAATGGATTACAAGTTTGGAGTCTTCATTACCAATCCTTGAGTTTATCTTATTTGTTTATACCTTCTCACTTTCTGCCTCTGGGTCTAAAACATATATCCTCAAGAACAGAGAGAAATAAATCTACAGACCCTCAGCTCCTAAAGCAGTGTTCAATACAGTATACAGTAAGAAGGTTAAATTATAAACATTTATACACCTAATAGCAGACCAGTAAAATATGTAAAGCAAAAATTTAAGGATTGATGGGAGAGATAGATATTTCTATAATGATAATGATTGCAGTATCCCACTTTCAATAATGGATAGAATGACCAGACATATAAATAAGGAAATAGTGGACTTGAACAGCACAATAAACCAAGTAGATCTGGCCAATATGTATAGACAACTGAACCCAACAACAGTAGTACATACATTCTTCTTAGGTGCATAGGAGACATTCTCCAGGATAGACTATCTGTCACGTCACAAATTAGGTCTCAGTATATTTTATAGGACAGATATCATACAGAGTTATCTTCTTTGACCACAGACAGATGAAGATAGAAATCATTAACAGAAGGGAAATTGTAAAAATTAGCACATTTGTGGAAATTAAAGAATACATTCTTAATCAGCAAATTGAAGAAGAGATCATAAGAGAAATTAGAAAATACTTAGAGATGAATGGAAATGAAAGCTTAACATATCAAAATGTATGTGATGCAAAGAGGGTAGTGCTAAAATGGAAATTTAAAACTATAAATGCTTACATTAAAAAAGGTAAAATATCTTAAAACAATGAAATATCCTAAAGAACTAGAAAAAGAATGAAATAAACCCTCAAAGCCAGCAGAAGGAAGGAAATAATAAAGATTAAAGTAGAAAGAAATGATAAAAAGAATGATAAAAAACAAACGAGAAAGTCAACAAAACCAAAAGTTGTTCTTTGAAAAGATCAACAAAAGTGAGAAAATTTCAGCAGAATTATCTAAGAAAAAGAGAAAAGAGGATTATAAGAGAGTATTATGAATAGTTGTGTCACAACCTAACAAGCTAACTTATATAAAAAAGTCAAATTTCCTAGAAGCACAGATGACCTTTCCTCATAATCCTAAGAAATGATAACGTATGTCTAACTTAAGATGCGAATGTAAATTGGTATGAGCATTATGAGAAACAGTATGGTAGTTCCTTTAAAAATTAAAATTAAATTAAATTAAAAATATAACTGGTATATGATCAAGCATTTCCACTTCTGGGTATTTATTATTGAGACTCATTATTTATTTGGATTGTCTTCCCTGTATGTTAAATGAATCTTCAGAGTTGCCATATTCTATGTATGGTACATGAACTTTCCATCCTGTTTTTCATTATTTTGATGGAAATATAGCCTTTGCTCCTTTCATATAATTTCCCAATTAACATCCATTCTTTGTGAGGAAGTGCTCCCTCCCCTCAAATATGTGCTGTGGAAAACTAGGGATTGGTAAGAATGGTGTTGAAAGATAAAGGTGTGGAAGTGTTTTTCAGTTCTAACATGAAATCATTGACTAGCCCTGGGCTTCTCTCGTAGATTGTAACATGCTCTGTCAGCTAAAGACTGATTTGTTGTTAAGTCAGAAATGCATGAATGAATAAGGTATGAACATAAAGATAGAACATTTTGTTATGCAAGTATAAGTGGAAACCTCTGACTGCCAGTGTCGCATTATTCTCTGAGGCCCAATAAATGTAGAGAAGTGGAAAAAGGGAAAAGGACCAGAGGGAATGATTTATGATAAAATATTAGTTAAATTATATATGGATGCCTTGGCCAAACTCGAAGTAGTGTGGGAAGTGAGTAGAAATGGATCATATATTTTATTCCACTCAGTGCCAACTCAAATGTTCACACTGAAATTGCTTGGGGAAATGAAAAATTATGTGCTCCAATGCTACAATAAGGATGGTCACAGTCCTGCCATATTTGAAAATGTGGTGAAAAGTGACATTCTATCACTGATTTTACATGTGCTTTGTCTCCTTGGCTAGGTTGTAAACTGTGAAACAAGTGTGTGTTTTCTCTTACACAAGGTTTAAAACTTCCTTTGATTTGATATCTTCTTTCCCTTTGTCAATCAACCTTATTACTGAATTTTTTTGTACATTTCACAAATTCTCAAATTCTCTTTCAATTTCAGCTGTTATTCTCACCTTACAGAAATTATCATTGAAAGTTCTTTTTCTAATTATCTGATCTTGATTAGGGTTAAAGCTTAAAAAAAGTGCCAATTTGCATATTGAGAATTTTCTCCTAAAGGATAATTATTTTTGTGGCCCCATTTTTTAATAATGGGAACACAGTCTACATGAATTTTTTGTACCAGGAACTACTTCATTTAGTCAAAGTGTTCCATAGATCAGGTATATTTTAATTTGGCATGCATGCTTTGGCCAGACAAAAGGTTTGGCACAGTTTTGCATAAGAGATAAAACTCTAAGATCAGAGTATATGGGTTTCATATCACAGCCACACCATTTCCTACCTCTGTGATTTGAGGCAAGTTAATTAACTTCTAAGAGCCTCCATTTACTCATCTGTAATATAGAGATAATTCTACCTATGTAGTTATGTAATACAGTAATATCTGGCATATGGAAATAATAA
This sequence comes from Martes martes, assembly GCF_963455335.1. Classification (NCBI taxonomy): domain Eukaryota; kingdom Metazoa; phylum Chordata; class Mammalia; order Carnivora; family Mustelidae; genus Martes; species Martes martes. Next base: position 51,760,765 of record NC_137891.1, on the reverse strand, counting down.
AAGTTTAGCTATTATTAAATGGATTTCTGAAAATCAAATAAAGAAGTGGAAATAATGGTGGTAGCCTGTTTTTTAAATTTATCTTAAGAAGAAATAAGTCAATGAGAAATCACCCAGTTCTAAATAGAGACTAAAGTTGGGAGATGGGATTAACTAAAGAAGATTGACTCTCATCCAAGGCTTGGGACTTGCCATACTGTTTATTAGGTTTATCCAAATGGAAATCTTATTCCAAACTTGACACTTGTAACTTTCCTTTATTAATATCATCTCTTTTACCAGTTACATTTGTATAGAGGAAGACGATCTACAGGTTGAAATAAATCTTCTCGAGGGGCAGAGGTCTGGGGACAGATGTGGTTGGCACCATCACTCTGTTTTATTTTATTATGTTATTTTTAGTATTATTATTGGCTACACAAAAAATATGCTACTTTTTTTCTCTTTTTGTTGCTTTTAATTGAGCACCATGTATGCTTTTATTTTTATGCATGAATGCAATAGGTGGGATTGAAATAAGCTGCCTAAAAATTCCCCAGAATAGTCCATAAACCATTTTTAAGCATGCTTCATGCCTGGTTTATTACAACATCATCATAATTGATAATCCTGCATTTTTCTTAGTTCTCCCACATGACTCTGGCTTGATCCCGACCCATCCATTAATCTCAAGGCCAGACATTACAACTGGGCTATCATCCTATCATCTTCAGTTTTACTTTGATAAATGTTCCTATATTCTCATAATACTTTGTTATCTCTTCTTCATCCTCACTGTTGCAACAGACAACTAATGGTTTTCCTGTTGGGAATTTTGTACTCTTTCATTCTGTTCACTGAACTTTTGTCGTAGTGGTTTTGCAAATGCCTTCTTGATCAAGTTACTGTCCTATAAATATTTTTAAAATATTTAATATTTAAAAAAATTATAGAATAAAGTAAAAACTCTTTAGTGTATCAAAATAAATGATTATTGATTTGTTTCCATTTATCAGCCTTATTCTCAGATGTGCTCTTCTTTGGGTGTTAAATTTAGTTTCCCAAATACGTGTATGTGTTTTAATGACTCTGATGAGATTTGGGTCATTTCTCTCTCTGTGCTTGGAATGCTAACAGGGGTGAGCCTGGTTGGGGTGTCTGCCTTGAGGTTAATGAGTGAGTGCATGATGGAGGAGTATTGTATAGGGATATTATGGTGCTAATGTAGTGAACTAGGTTTGAAGTGTTTTTCCAGACTGGCTTATAAGCTAATTTGAGGAAGAAATAATTACCTTTTAAGACTTCACTTAAACCCCTGATATTTAGTATTTTCCCCCCTAACATTCTGTACCCATCCATAGGCTTAGTCACTACTACCTCTGAGCCTCAGTTATACTTTATACAAAATGTCTCTCAAAGCAATTTTTTATGCTTTTTGTTTTTCTCTTTTGATTCCGGTTGTTAATTTGATATGTCGACTTGAATAAAATACAGTAAGATATTTGGTCAAACATTATTGTAGTAATTGGTATGAAAGCATTGTTAGATAAGATTAATATTTAAATCAGGTTTTGAGTAAAGCAGATTTTTCTGCATAATGTGGATGGGGTGGGCCTCATTCAATTAGTTGAAGGCCTTAGTAGAAAAAGACTCATCTTCCTGGAAGAAGGAGCAACTTTTCTAGCCAATAATCTTTGACTCAAACAGCAACTCTTCCATGGGTCTCCATCCTGCTGGCCTATGCTACAGGTTTTGTATTTGTCAAACATCCACAATCATATGAGCCAAATTTAAAAATTCTGTCTCCCTGTTTGCCTCTCTCTATGTATCTATCTCTATCATCTTTCTATTTTATTTGCTCTCTTTCTCTGTAAACCTAATACATTCCCTAAAGGCAGCTTGAGGACAGGGCTATGACCTCTCATCTTTCTATCATCTAGCATTTTGCCTGGTGTTCAAACTGATAAATAAAGAAGCTATTCAGTTGATAAAATATCATTCACATTAACATTTTTAAACTGCCTCTTTCATCAGTTATCTTCATTGTTTAATAATCTGCTCAAATAACTGCTAACATATCTCACTGGTGTCCTATTTCCTCCACATTAGATGATGAGGCCTCTCTCTTCTATTTTATGCTTTTAAACTAACACCAGAAACTTCTATACATTAGTCACCCATTAGCCAGAAGGATATGTTCCAAGACCCTTTGTGAATTCCTGTAAACATGGATAGTACCAAACCCCAGATACATACATACCTATACATACATACATACCTATGATAAAGTTTAATTTATAAGTCAGGCACAGTAAGAGAGAGATTAATAACAATAACTAAAAATAGAACAATTATAACAATATACTGTAATAAAAGTTATGTGAATGTGGTTTCTCTTTCTCCTTCTCAAAATGTCTTATACTGTACTAAGTCTTTTTCTTCTTGTGATGATGTGAAATGATAAAATACCTCTGTGATGAGACGAAGTGAGAGGAATGTAGGCATTGTGAAGGTAACATTAAGCTATTACTGACTTTCTTTTTAGTATTCCAGGACCTTTTCTTAAAAATTTAATTTAATTTAAAAAAAAAAATTTAATTTAATTTAATTTTCTTTTAGTGTTCCAAAATTCATTGTTTATGCACCACACACAGTGCTCCATGCAATACGTGCCCTCCTTAATACCCACCACCAGGATCACCCGATCCCCGACCCCTCTCTACTCCAAACCCCTCAGTTTGTTTCTCAGAGTCCACAGTCTCTTATGGTTCATCTTCCTCTCCAATTTCCCCCAACTCACTTCTCTTCTCCATCTCCCAATGTCCTCTGTGTTATTCCTTATGTTCCATAAGTAAGTGAAACCATATGATAACTGACTCTTTCTGCTTGACTTATTTCACTCAGCATAATCTCTTCCAGTCCTGTCCATGTCAGAAGGAGACTCTTCTCCTTCCAGACCTCAGTTGACCATGGGTAACTAAAACCATAGAAAATGAAACCATGGATAATGGGGGCACTATCATAGTGCCCCCTTCTTCCATTACATAAACACCGTGCTCTGAGCAGCTGCTTTGTTCATTTTACCCTAACATACTTTGTATGTTCTTCTCCTCTGCCTTTGCTCAGGCTCTCATCCTTGCAGGGATATCTTTCACAACATCCATCTAGAGAATCTTGCCTCCACTTAATCCCATCTTCTCTGAGACATCTTCTCTTTCAATTCAGTTCTAAAGATCTATCTTCTTTCTTTAAAAGACTTCTTCCAAAGCCATAAATTTCACATATCATGCAGTGTCTTATATTGCTGGTTATTCATTTTTCTCTGTGTTACTTATGTTAGTGCTAATATTTAAGGGCAAGTATTAAAAGTTAAAAATGTGTGAGTCTGAAACAAGATGAACTTTCCAGAGAATCTGGAGTAATTGAAATAGAGTATCATGGCAGCTTGTATTCTGATTTTACTATCAATATCATCTTAAAGGATGTTTTCGATAGATGCTTACAAGAGGATTGAATTATTATAATTTATTTTTCAATCTTCACTAGAGTATTATTGGAGTTTTCTTTGCTCCTGAAGTTCCTACCTGATCATAATCTCTGGTTCAAGGAGCTAAATTATTTTGTCTTTTAAAATAATACCCTTGTGAAATGTGTAAACCAGATGATTCACAGACCTGTACCCCTGGGGATAAAAATACATTATATGTTTATTAAAATAAAAAATTAAAAAAAAAAAATAAATAAAATAATACCCTTACTTTAAGGAAAAAAATGACAAGCTGAGAAGAAAGGGAGGTAAATCTATTTTATCTATCTATGTCTGTTGAGACTAAGGGATAGAATTTGTTTTTTTGAGGGTGTATGTATGTGTTTATGGCTTAAGAATTGTTTTTTGCTCAAGATATTCCAAATTTAAACCTTGGAAACATATAAAGGTAAAAATCAAAGGTAGGGTAACAAAAGAAACATTTAAATATATTCACAAAATACTATTATAAATGGGATATTTAAGAAAGAAGAATAAAAGAAAAAGAGGCACTGATTTTGTATGAAAGTACTTTTTTGATAAGAATAGTATTTAAATCAGTAGATTTTTAGTTCATAGCAAAATTGAGAAGAAAATTCAAAATTTCCCATATAGCCCTTGCCTCCACATATGTATAGCCTTCTTTATTATCAGTGTCCCCTACCAGAGTGGTATTTGTTACAACAATGAACCCTACATTGACATACCATAATTACCCAAAGTTTATAGTTTATAGTTCATTCTTGGTGTTAATAAGTTCTGTGAGTTTGAACAAACCTAGAATGATATGTATCCATCATTATAGTATCATACAAAGTATTTTTACTTCCCTAAGAATCCTTTGTGTTCTTCTATTCCTGTCGGCTCCAACACACAACATCCCTGACAATCACTAATATTTTTACTGTCTCTATATAGTTTTGCCTTTTCTAGAAGTCAAATAGTTAGGTTTGTATAGTATGTAGCTTTTTCAGATTGGTTTCTTTTACTTAGAAATATCCATTTAAGTTTCTTCCATGTCTTTTCATTGCTAGATAGCTTTTTACATTTTAGCACTGAATAATGTTCCATTGTCTGTATGTATTATGGTTTATTCATTCATTCCCCTATGAAGGACATCTCAGTTGCTTCCAAGTTTTGGCAGTTATGAATAAAGTTGCTTATGAACATCTGTTTGAAGATTTATGTGTGGACATAAGTTTTTAGCTCCTTTTGGTAGATACCAAGAAGCATGATTACTGGATTGCATAGTAAGATTATGTTTATTTTTGTTAAGAAGTCACCTTATTGTCTTCCAAAGTGGCTGTGACATTTTGCATTCTTATCAGCAATGAATGAGAGCTCCTGTTGCTCCACATCTTTGTCCGCATTTGGTGTTGTCAGTATTTTGGATTTTAGCATTCTAATAAATGTATATTTATTAGATATAATGTGTAATGTGTGTCATGTGTAATAATATCTCATTTTTGTTTTAGTTTGCATTTCCCTGATGATAAATGATGTAGAACTTCTTTTCATATGTTTGTTAGCCATTAATACATCTTCATGGTAAGGTTTTTCTTAAGTTCTTTGACCCATTCTTTGACCAGGTTGCTTATTTTCTTATTGTTGCACTTTAAGATTTCTGTGTATATCTTGGGTAGCAGTTTTGGTTTGTCTTTAATCAGATGTGTCTTTTTGCAGATATTTTCCCCGGTGGCATGTCTTCTCATTCTTTTGACATTGTGTTGCATAGAGCAAAAGTTTATAGCTTTAATGAAGTCCATCTCATCAGTTACTTCTTTTGTGGTTTATGGCGGTGTATGTGAACATTCATTGTCATACTCAAGGTTATCTAGGCTGGTCAGTTGTAACAGCAACACTTGTTTAAAAGACTGTCTTTGTTCTATTGTATTGCTTTTCCTCCTCTGTCTAGGATTGATTGACTGTATATTTTGGGGGCTTTTTCAGGGGCTATCTGTTCTCTTTGATCCTATTGATCTTTTTATCTATTCTCTCATCAGCAACACACAATATTGATTACTGTAGCTTTATAGTGAGTATTGAAGTAGGGTAGTGTCAGTCTTCCAGCTTGGTTCTTCTCCTTCAAAATTGTGTTAGATATTTTGGATCTTTTGCCTCTCCATATAAAGTTTAGAATCAATTTGTCAATATCCACAAAATAACTCGTTGAGACTTTTTTAAAAAGAAGATTTTATTTATTTATTTGACAGAAAGAGAGAGAGAGAAAGCAAGCATGAGCAGGGGAGAGGGGCAGAGGAAGAGGGAAAGCAGACTTCCCACTGAGCAGGGAGCCTGATGTGGGGCATAGTTCCAAAAGGCTGAGGTCATGACCTGAGCTGAAGGCAGACGCTTAACTCACTGAGCCACCCCACCCCACTTGTTGAGATTTTTATTGGGATTCTGTTGAAACTATTAATAAAGTTGAGAAGAACTGACATGTTGACAATATTGAGACTTCCATCTATGGACATTTATTTAGTTCTACATTTATTTAGTTCTTTTGTTTTGCTCCTCAGTTTTATAATTTTTCACTTATAGATCTTGTACGTATTTTGTTAGATTTATACCTAACTACTTCATGTTTTGGAAGTGCTAATGCCAATGGTTGTGTGTTTTTAATTTTAAATCCCATTTGTTTGTTGCCATTATATAGGAAAGTGATTTTGTGTATTAACTTTGTATCCTGCCACTTTATGATAGTCACTTATTAATTCTAAGAGGTTTTTTTTGTTGATTTATTGGGGTTTTTACATAGATAATCATATCATCTACAAACAAAGATGGTTTATTTGCCAATCTGTGGACTTTTTACTTTTTGTCATATTGCATTAGCTGAGACTTCTAGTATGGTAAGGAAATATAGTGGTGGGAGGGACATCTTTGCCTTGTTTCTGATCTGTCGGGAAAACTTCAATTTTTTTACCCCTAAGTAAAATGTTACCTGTAGTTTTTTTCTAGATATTCTTGATCAAATTGAGGAAATTCCTTTCTATTCCTAGTTTTTATCATGAATAATTATTGGATTTTGTCACATGCTTTTTCTACTTCTATTGATATGATCATGTGATTTTTCTTCTTCAATCTATTGATTTGATAAGTTATATTAATAGATTTTTGAATGTTGAACCAGCTTTGTATACCTATGTTAAGTTTCACTTAGTTGTGGCATACAATTCTTCTTTATAGATTTTTGGACTCATACCTTTTTCTTTTAAAGATTTATTGATTTATTTTAGAGAGAGAGAGAGAACATGGTGGAAAGAGGCAGATGGAGAGGGAGAGAGAGTCCTAGGCAGACACTGCCTGACACAGAGCTGAAACCAAGAGTAGTATGCTTAACCATCTACACTACCCAGGCACCCCATGGACTCACTCTTAATTTTAAAGAAAGTAAAATCTCAATAGTATAGAGCAAAGTGTTTAGATTTACAGCTTTGAAATATGAATCTGAGAGACTTCTCCCATCATGTCAATCTGATATTCTGAACCATATGGTATGAACAACTTTCAGTATTTAATAAATGAATGATTGCATAAACTGAAGTTTGGGTAGAGTAATGCACTTTATACTCAGTGTGAGTGAATTGGAATAAACATTTTTTTTCTCCTTAAATTTAGGATATTAGAAAGAAAACTCAGGGGAGAATAAAAAAAGATGGACTAATAAATCTCAATCCTGGTTGCCCACCAGAATTACCTAGAGAAGATTTATACAGAGTAGTGTTTGGGATTTACCCATGAGGAAGCATGATCTCTGGGGGTGGGCCCAAGTGTGATGTTGTTTTAAAACTCTGGGTGATTTTAATATGCTGACATTGTTAAGAACTCCTGTTTCAGAAATTCAAAATGTATGAGTATGATAATAATTTAAATATTTGGGTAAAAATTACTCAGCAATAATTGTTTCTTTAAAGATTTTTTTTTTTCAATAAAGATAGATGTCTTAAAAGAAGCACTGTCTCATAGTTATGGATGCTATCATTGCTCTTACACAGCAGTAGCTGAGGACATGGAAATTTCGCTTTCTTGTCATGACTCATATATAAAAAAAGTAGGGTTAGACAATTATATGTTCCAAAAGACAATGTGCTAATATCTCAAGTCATTGTAAAAACATTCCCCTTTATGGTTCTGGGCTGCAGTAGAATTCTTTTCTTTGTCCCACATTAATTCACCTTTCTAATAGATTTCAAAAGTTTTCTAAACATTTTTTTTTCACCTGACATATATTGTAAACCCATTTTCTCTCCATTTCAGTGAGGAAATATATAATCTGACTCTAAATTACTAGGAAATGTAATTTCTGGGAACCATGCCACAGAAAATAACACAGTATAATTTAGCCTGTGTATTTGACTAAAAACTGTGTCTTTTTTTTTTTAAAGCTTTTCTCTATTTACTTGACAGAGATAGAGAGAGAGCATAAGTAGGCAGAGTAGCAAGCAGAGGGAGAAGGAGAAACAATGCTCTCTGCTGAGCAGGGAGCACGACACAGGGCTCAATCCCAGGACTCTGGGATCATGACCTGAGCAGAAGGCAGACACTTAACTGACTGAGACACCCAGATACCCCTAAAAACTGTATCTTTAAATTTATCTTCTTAAAAATAATGTAATACAACAAGATTTTCAGAGATGGCAGTTGAGGAAACTTCTTGTTTGTGCTCCTTTTTTATTTCGGTAATTTAGGGAAGGAAACACAGAAAACACAATTTGGTATTTTAAATCCTCAGCTACTGTTGAATCCTTTCTGAGTTAATTAACATTGTCATAATAATATTATTTCACCTTCTTAGTTGTATAATACAGTATTTGAGGAGCTTGTGTTTTAATTTTAATATTTTCAGGAAGTTACCACTTGTGGAAGGAATGGAAAGTCTGGCAAGGTGATTCTAGGTATCTAGATAACTACATTTCAGGTTTTTAAGATAAAGAAATTAGAGTTTTTAAGATCCTGGGAAGACTTTGGGGTGTCTGGGTCACAACTGGTTAAGGGTCCACCTCTTGGATTCAGCTCAGGTCATGATTTCAGGGTCATGAAATTATGCCCCCTGTCCAACCCCCTGTGGAGTCCTTTGTGGAGACTGGCATGAGGCGCTGCTCTCAGCCCAGAGTCTGCTTCAGATTCTCACCCCCCTCTTTGCTCCTCCCCATTGTGCTTGCTTTCTCTCAAATAAATAAATAAATCTAAAATAAAATAAAATAAAATAAAAAAGAGGTGCCTGGGTGGCTCAGTTTGTTAAGCATTTGCCTTTGGCTCAGGTCATGGTCCCCAGGTCCCGGGATGGAGCCCTGAGTCTGGCTCCCTGTTCAGTGGGGAGTCTGCTTCTCCCCATCCCTCTCCATTCTCTCTCTCTCTCTCTCTCTCTCTTTCTCTCTCAAATGAATAAATAAAAAATCTTTTGAAAAAATACTAAAATAAAATATTGGAAGACTTTAAACTTAATGGTAATGTTAACTAAGGCCGATTATTCTGTGTCAATCTCAAAAAAAGCAAGTCCCTAGAGAATTGATTTAATTACACTTTTGAAGTATGAAAGTTTTCACTTTCTCCTCCTTCTCCTGCTTCTGCTTCTTCTCTTTATCTTCTTCCTCCTCCTCTTAATCATCATCATTGTTATTTTTCCCTAAGAGTCACTATAATTAACAATGAACTTTAGGGGCAGGAATATTTTGTTCAAATAGGTATTTTGGAAGGTGACTTCTAGGAATGCAGAAATAAGGAAACACTGAGCAGAATCTTTACAACTGTGTAGTAGTTATAGATTTCATAGGCAGGGTAATAAAAAATACCAAACAAAAATCACAAGTTGGACTTCATTAAAATGAAAATATTTCTTTTTCAATAGATATCATTAAGAATCTTAATGATTCTTAAATCATTGAGAAAGTAGAAAGCTAAGTCTCAGATGTAGAGAAAATATTTACAGTACCTATCTCTGACAAAAATATTCAGTCCAGAATATATGAAGACTCAAGAAGACAAAGTAGATTTTAAATCAAAAACAGTTACAAGTTGGGGCACCTGGATGGCTTAGTCAGTTGGTTGTCTGCCTGTGGCTCAGGTCATGATCCCGGAGTCCCTGGATCAAGCCAGGCGGTGGGCTTAGCTTCTCCCTCTCACTCTGCCCCTTCCCCAGCGACTTCTCTCTCTAGTTCACTGTCTCTCTCAAACAAACAAACAAACAAACAAACAAACAGAAGCAGTTACAAGAGACAAAGAAGTACATACATATTAATAAAAGTTTCAATACAGCAGAAAGATATAATAAGTATAAACATTTAAGTATTTGGGTCTGTATGATGTAACATCTAATGCCAGACCATCAAGATATATGAACCCAAAACTGACAAAATTGAGGGGAAAAATAGGCAACCCTACGGAAGTAATTGGAAGCATATCAAGATCACATACCCGACATTTTAGAAATCTTCCTGATTTATAATATTTTATTTTGTATTCATTTTATATGCCCATATCCATATTTGTTTCAGGAAGTATGGTGACTTCAGATCATACTAAACATTTAGAAGAAGATAGTCAAACAAGATATGTCTGATTGCTTTGCTCCTTTGTGTTTCTGTTTTTTCAGGAGTCAAATAGTATCATTCCTTGATTCAACAAAAATTCATTGAAAACTTATTTTAGAACCAGTACTAAGGTCTATACATGTAAAGACGCTTTTATTCAAAGTAAATTAACATTTAGAGCAGTAAGTAGGGAGTAAGACCAAAGTGTTTATAAAGTGTTGTGAGAATACAAAGGAGGAAGTCCTTAACTGCAATTGCAAAGGCAAAAAAAAAAAAATAATAATAATAAAAGATCCCACAGAGGTGTCTTAACTGAATTTTGAATAAGTGAACATGAACCCTTCGTGAGATCATAAGGAGTGGGGAGAGCTGTTAGGAGATAAAAGGGTATGTTAGATAAGGGTGAAATCTCAGAGATTATATGCAGCTCTAAGACACTGAGTTATACCTTACAGGCAATTAGGAACAATTATTTGGACTCAAGCAGGGACATGCATAGCCATATTTGCATTTCAAAAAGCATCTGAAAGGTGGATTGAACAATGATGAGATTGGTGTCAGATGGGATCTGTAGTAGCCTTTGTGATATAAAGAGGGTCTGAAATTCTCAGAATTTTGAAAACACTTTGTGACGTTCTAGAACCTAGAACAAGAGACAGATGGGGATATTATAACATAAATTTTGGGTCTTTTAATCATTATCATTATCACTAGTATTCTTAAGAATATTAAATATAACCAATCTGTGTCAGTGACCTTGTCCCATGAAAGGAAGCCTCCATATTCTAAGGAAAGTATATCTCAATATTAAATAGGTTTAAATTTATCTATATCTGTACTTAAATCTATCTGAATCTAGAAGTGTATGGGAACTTTATTTCTTGATCTGACGTTCTACCATGGACCCTCAAAATAGAGATTCTTTCATTTAAGTCAAGATATTATGTCTCTGAGAGTCCTTGTATCATTAGTTTGTAGACCTTGAAAAATAGTCTTTAAACATGCTTGTCCTCCTGAGAGGTGCCCCTTAGGCCCAGCATGTGTGGCCAGTTCTTTGTGGAAGGGTGTGAACAGAGCTTGGAAGCATACAGGAACCTTTGCACACATGACCACAGAATCCTTCATGGGATGGAACGGACCTATAGTGAGAAGAGGATGGAGGTAGTGCCTCTAACATTAGGCATGGAATTTGAAACTTGAAGTCAATTTGAAGTTATTTTAATGATGTGGTGAACAATTTGATAGTTTGATTTATAACTTAAGTATTTAAATATATAGTGCATGGGCTTTTTAAAATCTCTTACCCTGCATCCCAGAATGTTAGAGTCAGACTGATGGGGGATTATTAAGGACACACTTTTCTTACTTTACAATTTGTTCATGTGTACTTTCATGGTAATCACCTCCAAGCCAGAGAGTGAAATTAGATTAATAAATTAGGACAAACTTCTGGAATCAGAAAACTGGCTCTAGAGGATGCTTTAGATTCTTTGCCCTTAATTTTAAACATGAGGTAACTGAGTTTTGTTCCAGATTATCAGAAAGGTAGTGGCAAAGCCAAAATAAAAGCCTAGGTACATAGAATTATCTTTGCTTTTTATCTTTTATTAATTAATGTACTAATTTTATATTTCTCTTAGCAGACTTCTTAGTTCAAATAACTTCTTTTCAGGTCATACCAAAAGTGCAAAAAATCAAAATCATGTCTGTGCATGTTGTAAAGTCAAGACTCAGTGACTTCTATTGAAGTTGCATTTTGATTTTGTAAACAGTGTTATTTCTACTGAATCTGTGACTGATGTTTTTAAGGACTTTAAATGGTATTAGCCAGATGTTCCATTAATATTTATAGAAAGCATCCCATAAAATTGAAATTATGAAATTTTTTTCATTCAGGTGTTTACATAAATATTGGAAATGCCAAGAGAACATGAAAATGTAAAAAACTAAAACTTTATATTTTATTTGGTGAATAATACACATTTTACAAACATTGGAAACTAATACAAATCAACAAAAAATTATTAAATCAATTAAATCTGTGCTAGTGTATTATATTGGTTTCTAAAATGGATTGAATAGTGATGTTATTCCAAAATGAATAATCTTATTCAGGAGGCCTATCTTGCAGTTCTGATATTCAGATGAAATTATTACTGTTAGTGTCTTGACATTATGTAATTCTACTTTGGATATCATATCACATATATTTGAAATTAAGGACTAAAAATGATTGCCCAGAAACTTATAGCTTATTTTCCATGCAAGTATCATCCAACTATTTAGCCATATCTGATTGCCCCATCCAATTAATTTAAACTTAATGTCCACTCATCCTCATCATTTATCAGACACTCATTTGAATTGCAATGAGTAAGAGAGCATTGGTATTCATTCTGGAAAATACATCTGCTCAATGAAGGGCAAGAGGTCATGGCTATAGAAAGGGTGCTTAAAAATGCATCATCATAAAAATGAAGAAGAAAGTATTTTCAGAAATTGTTACTCACATTAGAGTATTAGACTATAATATAAAGCTTTACTATCTGGATGACACCACCTGTTTTCTTTCAGTACATGTTATCCAAATGTTACAAAGGTGATCAACCTATAACCTTGGTATCTTTTTATATGTGATCTCCTTTAATTCTTTGAAGAAGACAAATAGGCAAGAAAAAAATAAAAGAAGAAATGGTAAAGCAAGTATTCTCAGATTCAAATTTAAATATGCTATTAACAGGGGCGCCAGTGTGGCTCAATGGTTTAAACCTCTGCCTTCGGCTCAGGTCATGATCTTGGGGTCCTGGGGTTTAGCCCCGCATTGGGCTCTCTGCTGGCGGGGGGAGCCTGCTTCCTCTTCTCTCTCTGCCTGCCTCTCTGCCTACTTGTGATCTCTCTCTCTGTCAAATAAATAAATAAAATCTTTGGAAAAAAATGCTATTTACAGAATTATATTCTATTTATATCTATTTATTCTTCTGTTGAGTTCATTTATTCTCTCTTAATTGCCACAGATCATCAACATAACAAAAAATTGATTTAATTCAATTTATCTTAGTTAAATGCTAAGATTTTTCCCAGTAATATTGGTATGTTCTTTTATTAAATAGTCTGTACTTGTTTTTATTGGAGGCCAGAAGCAGCAGTTGGAGAAAAAACTTTGAAAATTTGGAATTGGCAAAAATTTTGAAAAGATTTTTGCTATCTTACATTGGATAGATGACTCATGGTCAAGTAAATATAGGTAGAAAAGATAAAAGCCATTCAATCACTACTAACTCCAACTGGTAGTAACTATACTAGCTTAATAAAGGCCTGCAGATCAAATCAGTCTTTAAGCTTGGTTTAAAGACTGGGTGGCTCAGATGGATAAGTGTCTACCTTTGGCTCAGATCATAATCCCAGGGTCCAGGGATGGAGCCCCGCATTGAGCCCCACATCGGACTCCTTGCTCTCTGATCAGTGAGGATCCTGCCTCTTCCTTTCCTTCTACTGCTCCCCCTTCTTGTGCTCTCTCACTCTCTCTGTCAAATAAATAAATAAAATCTTAGAAAAAAATGAAAAAACAATGAACTATTGGTTTGTGAGCTAAATAGGTGAATACAAAGATTCAAGTAACAGGAAGAGTGACTTTGGGACCCAGATTTATCTGATGATGGGAAGAGCTGACTGATTCCATTGATTAGGCACTAGAGACTGTGATTCTCTGTCCTGCTGTGCTTAAAGGCAGGAGGGCAAAGACAGAGGGTCACCCTGCCACTGAACACATCAATAATGGCTCTCAGAAATCATGAAGCAGAGACATGGTTCATTGAATTTGCTTTTAGGCAAAGAATTTTCTAGAGCTTAAGATAAAACTTTATCATGTTATCCGCTCCTTGAATGTGACCCCACAGCCATGGAATCTATCAGGAACCATTCTTGTGACTCAGATATGCTTAGATTCACAACCCCAAAGAAATAACAACTTGGAGGAATTGTCACTCTATAGTGTAAAATGTGCAGAGGTCATCAGAATATTAAAGATAACCACAAGCTGTTTGACATTTCTCCTATCTAGAGGTAGATTCTTTATTTTTTTTTTTTTTCCTCCTTGAATGTGGGCTTCCATATGACTGCATTGAGCAATGCGGTATAGTGGAAGTATAGTTATGACAGGTCCAGACCTTGCTTTTAAGAAGACTGGAGACTTCCTTGGCCTTTTGGAGTCCTGGGCTATCTTGTAAGAAGTTAGAATTTCCTCTGGAGAAAACAAATGGAGAAGTCCCAAGATTTGATGAGAAGAGGGCTCCAGCCAAGCCTAGGCTTCTAGCTATCCATGCCTATGCACCAGGGATATAAATGAAGCTATCTTGGGCAATCAAGACAAGTGGAGCTTCCAGCTGAATATCACAGAGTGACCAGAGTCAATAATACATAGAATAGAAGAATCGTCCATAGATCTCTCTTGCTTAAATCTTGGCCCCCTGAATTGTGAGAAATTAAAATTGTTGCTTTTCATCACTAAAATTTGGAGCAGTTTGCTACACAGCAGTAGATAACCAGAAGAACTGCTCATTTTGAATTTGATTTTTTTAATTTAATGAATTATATTTATTGGAAAGAATATATGTGCAAATTCTAAGACTAAAGACTAAGATGTGTGTGTGTGTGTGTATCTATATCTATCTATCTATCTATCTATCTACCTATATTCCTTTAAATTTTTGAACATAAAAAGAATGACCAGGCAGACTAAGGGTAGGAGCCAAAAGAACAAACATTTAAATGTGAAATTAGGAAAAGACCTCAGTATTAACAATAACAACAACAACAACAATCTTATTGCTAGATTGTATGAATTATATTGATTGCAACTGACTGGCTAAAGAACACTGTCTCTATGATGTAATAATATTTTGTTTCTTCCAAATGATAAATTACCTTTAATTATGTGATAATTGGAACTCATAATGGCATTTGTTTCATCCATCTACTTGCTTTTAAGTACAAAGCATGTAAGACTTCCTAAAGGTCTGTCTCAGTTTAAATACTTTAAGGAAATAAAGCATAAAACATAAAGAGCTGATGTTATATTTTACCCTAATGTAATACTAATTAATGAAATTAATGATTCATCCTTAGGTATCCATGATAGAAGTTACCAAAATTTCCCCAAAGGGAGAAAATGGTCAAAATAGTTTTCATTTTCCACCAAAAACACCAACCTACTGTCAAGAGAGCATTTACAGCTAAATGTAGCCTGTAATTTTTTAAAGTTTAGAAATTTAAAAAGTTCAGATAGCTTCCTCAGAAAATAGGAAGATACTAAAACTCCATTCAGAAATTTATAAAAACCAAAATACTGAATAGGCAGTGAAAGTTTTTATGTACCATCAAAGATTTTAAGTGACTCAGTCTTCATATAAGATATTCACTAGGTGACTATTTTTTATTACTTCAAGTGAACATAGTTACAATTAAAGTGAGATAACCTTTCCATTTCGGGATGGCTTATTCAGACTATTGACGATTATGACTGAAAGGGTCACCTTTATTCATGCACTAAATGAAAGATGCTCATATTTCGTCCCTAACACTATTTCACGGTTTTACCTTGGAAATTAATCTTATCAGGCTGACCCCTAAAGGCACACACCAATAGCAGAAGGAAAGTTTAATATCTCATGATACTGGTATAGTTAGGAGAAAACATAGCCGTAAATTGTACTTGAAGAATTCCGGTAAATTCATTTAGAATCTAGGCACACACCAATAGCAGAAGGAAAGTTTAATATCTCATGATACTGGTATAGTTAGGAGAAAACATAGCCGTAAATTGTACTTGAAGAATTCCGGTAAATTCATTTAGAATCTTTATTCATCAGAATTCAAGAGTTTTGGTCACAAGATGTGCTGATAACAGGGATGGAAATACGCTCCAGAAGGAGCAAGAGGACCTGGTGCTGTGGTAGTATTGGCCAAGTGCTTATGGTGATCTACCTGGGCAGCCATCACAGTCACACGAACTGTGCTCTGCACACAGCTGGTCTGGAAGTTAAGGTGAGGGTTAAAACCTGTCTGCTCTGCTTCTCAGTCTTCACTCACAACAGGTCTCATCAGAACAGAAAAAGAAATGCCTTTTTCTTTATAGGAGTTTCTCACAGTGGTTGTCTTTTTCTAACTCTTACATAGATGACATTTTAATGGCAGGGGCCCTGGGTATATCTTTTGCAGTTATTGTGTCCAAACAGACATCTGCATTTTTTAGTTTGGTCTCGACTGAAGCACAGATGAGCAGTTTGTAAGCCAGAGACACTTGAAGTCAGGTGATTTAGAATTGGCTCCTTGAAGCTTTGTGTAGTTGGAAGAAAGTTATTTCAGTCAGCAGCTGGGTATTCCTGGGGAGAGAAAAGATCAAGCTCTTAGTAGAAAGTGATAAGCAAGAGGTACTTTGAGGTTTGGCAATCAAAATTGGTTAAGTGGGTTAGGGCAAGACAGGGTACCATTCCCAGCAGAAATGATGGCAGAAGCATAGTCTGAGGCTAACTAACATACCATGGTTTTGTTCTTAGTTACTCAGAGACTGGATGAGACTTGAGTGGGTAAGTTGCTCATCTTAAATACAATGTTAAAAAGTGAATAAATATTAAAGCTATAACAAGAGGGATGCCTGAGTGGCTCAGTTGGTTAAGCATCTGCTTTCAACTCAGGTCATGATCCCAGGGTCCTGGAGTTAAGTCCCACAGTGGGCTCCCTGCTCAGTGGGAAGCCTGCTTCTCCTTCTGCCTGCTTCTCCCCTAGTTGTGCTCTTTCTCTCTCTCTCTCTCTGAAAAATAAATGAATAAAATCTTAAAAAAAAAAGCTTGAACAAAAAAAATTTTTTTTGAAGATTTTATTTGTTTGATAGATCACAAGTAGGCAGAGAGGCAGGCAGAGAGAGAGGGGGAAGCAGGCTCCACACTGAGCAGAGAGCCCGATATGGGGCTCGATCTCAGGACCCTGAGATAATGACCTGAGCGGAAGGTAGAGGCTTAACCCACTGAGCCACCCAGGGGCCCTTGAACAAGAATTTTTGTACCATGTTTCTTTAATTTGTGCTCTGACACACCTTAAGGGTATGAATTTACTCTCCTCAAATATTAACCCTACTTGTAATTGATTATTAAAATATTAAAATATTAGCCAACATTGACTTCTAATACTTTCATTTCCCAAGTACTGTGTTCAGTGTATTGTATTTTTAATCTCATTTAATCCTTATAATATCTCTGAAGGTGAATGACATTTTCTTATTTAGTAATTTAGGAATCTGACTGAGGTTTAGAGAGGCTAAGTCATTGCAGACACACACAGAAGTGGTAAAGGTGAGATGAACCCAAGACATCGTTTTTTAAAAATTATGTCATCACCCTAAGATACCTTTTCTCTATGATTAGAAATGTTTTGGTGAAAACAGCAAAATACACCAAGCGTGAGAAAGTTTTCTCAATGATTCTACACTACAAGTATTAGATAATGTTAATGTCTTAATTTTGGTTGTCTTGGAGAGAGTCAAGGATTCAAGTTCATGGCCTGTGTATGTGGTGATCCCAGGAAATAACTTTGAGAAAGTTTTGATGTAGAAAGGTAAAGAAACTAGTAAAAAGGTGTGTTATCAAGCAGGTTACAGTTGTGAATTTTTGCAGCTTGATCCCACTGGAGAACTCTGTAAACTAGTGTAGGAAATATTATGTTATATGGGAGGGGTAAAAGGTGCATTAGTTATCTGTCAGTTCTCACTAGATGTTGGTTCAGGTTATATTCCAGGGGTCATTATCTCTCTAGCAGTTCTAGCCTATTGGGTAATGGCAGAGCAGGGCTGGGTAGCCAGAAGAAGCCCTCAGTGCTGCTGTCTGATATTTGGGCTACTTACACTGAAATTGTATTGGCTCAGGTGACAATATGGGATAACAGTTGCTACTACAATTAATAGTCATCTCTATTTCTTAATTCATACTTGAGGATTTTCTTGATCAATTTCTGGCAAATTAAAATCTCCTTTAAAGGTCTGTAGTGTTCTACTTTTACCATTCTCATCAAAGTTACTAATTATTTACTATCATGATTTCTGTACAAGTTTTCACTCAAAAAAAAAAAAAACAAAATGAAGGCAGGCAGGTACCATATTATAGACCATGTGTATATCACAGACTAGGCATTATGTCTTCCTTTTTGGCCCCACTTTACTTGTATTTAATCCTATTTTTCACTAATTTATTTGGAACTGTAAGCCAAGATTTTGTTTTTGAAACCCTTCATTTATTATGCTGCCTTCTCATAAAGCCTTACTTAAATGGCCATTAAATTGTTTTCCCACTCTGACTTCAATTTTGAGAATGAGACTTGCATGTAGTTCAACATCATTTAACTCCACTCACCACTTTTCTCTTCCCTTCTCTGTGCCTCAGGAGGCTGGTAGGATATGTTCTACATCAAGGGACCCCTTACTCTCCCACATCCAAGTTGAGATCTGCCTTTTGGAAAAATTGCCAGGGATCACATGAGAGAGAAGAGAGAAGTTGGGATATTCCTTCTGGGTCCTACGTTCTGGGTCACCATTGGCCACCTGAGTCCTGCTCCCATTCAGATGCCCAGTTCATTTGGCTCTTTCAGTTCTGAAAAGTGCTTTCTCCTCTCTTCAGTTTAGGCTTTAGCCTGAGCAGAGGCCCATTGTTTCTTTCTTTCTTTTTTTTTTTTTTTTAAGTGTTACTCTTTTATTTATTTATTTTTTTAATAAACATATAATGTATTTTTATCCACAGGGGTACAGGTCTGTGAATCGCCAGGTTTACACATTTCACAGCACTCATCATAGCACACACCCTCCCCAATGTCCATATCCTCACCACCCTCTCCTGTCGCCCCTCCCCACAGCAACTCTCAGTCTGTTTTTTGAGATTGAGTCTTTTATGGTTTGTCTCCCTCCCGATCCCATCTTCTTTCATTATTTCTTTTCCTACCCCCTAAACCCCCCACATTGCATCTCCACTTCCTCATATCAGGGAGATCATATGACAGTTGTCTTTCTCAAATTGACTTATTTCGCTAAGCATAATACCCTCTAGTTCCATTCATGTCATCACAAATGGCAAGATTTCATTTCTTTTGATGGCTGCATAGTATTCCATTGTATATATATACACCACATCTTCTTTATCCATTCATCTTGTGATGGACATCTCGGTTCTTTTCATAGTTTGGCTATTGTGGACATTGCTGCTAAAAACATTCGGGTGCATGTGCCCCTTCGGATCACTACATTTGTATCTTTAGGGTAAATACCCAGTAGTGCAATCGCTGGGTCATAGGGTAGCTCTATTTTCAACTTTTTGAGGAAACTCCATGCTGTTTTCCAGAGTGGTTGCACCAGCTTGCATTCCCACCAGCAGTGTAGGAGGGTTCCCCTTTCTCTGCATGCTCGCCAGCATCTGTCATTTCTTGACTTGTTCATTTTAGCCATTCTGACTGGTGTGAGGTGGTATCTCATTGTGGTTTTGATTTGTATTTCCCTGATGCTGAGTGATGTGGAGCATTTTTTCATGTGTCTGTTGGCCATCTGGATGTCTTCTTTGCAGAAATGTCTGTTCATGTCCTCTGCCCATTTCTTGATTGGATTATTTGTTCTTTGGGTGTTGAGTTTGCAAAGCTCTTTATAGATTTTGGATACTAGCCCTTTATCTGATATGTCGTTTGCAAATATTTTCTCCCATTCTGTCAGTTGTCTTTTGGTTTTGTTAACTGTTTCCTTTGCTGTGCAAAAGCTTTTGATCTTGATGAAATCCTAATAGTTCATTTTTGCCCTTGCTTCCCTTGCCTTTGGCGCTGTTCCCAGAAAAAGTTGCTGTGGCTGAGGTTGAAGAGGTTGCTGCCTGTGTTCTCCTCAAGGATTTTGATGGATTCCTTTCTCACATTGAGGTCCTTCATCCATTTTGAGTCTATTTTCGTGTGTGGTTAAGGAAATGGTCCAATTTCATTTTTCTGCATGTGGCTGTCCAATTTTCCCAGCACCATTTGTTGAAGAGGCTGTCTTCTTTCCATTGGACATTCCTTCCTGCTTTGTCGAAGATTAGTTGACCATAGAGTTGAGGGTCTATTTCTGGGCTCTCTATTCTGTTCCATTAATCTATGTGTCTGTTTTTGTGCCAGTACCATACTGTCTTGATGATGACAGCTTTGTAATAGAACTTGAAGTCCAGAATTGTGATGCCACCAACTTTGGCTTTCTTTTTCAATATTCCTTTGGCTGTTCGAGGTCTTTTCTGGTTCCATATGAATTTTAGGATTATTTATTCTATTTCTTTGAAAAAAGTGGATGGGATTTTGATAGGGATTGCATTAAATGTGTAGATGCTTTAGGTAGCATAGACATTTTCATAATATTTATTCTTCCAATCCAGGAGCATGGAACATTTTTCCATTTCCTTGTGTCTTCCTCAATTTCTTTCATGAGTACCTTATAGTTTTCTGAGTATAGATTCTTTGCCTCTTTGGTTAGGTTTATTCCTAGGTATCTTATGGTTTTGGGTGCAATTGTAATTGGGACTGACTCCTCAATTTCTCTTTCTTCTGTCTTGTTGTTAGTGTAAAGAAATGCGACTGATTTCTGCGCATTGACTTTATATCCTGACACTTTACTGAATTCCTGTATAAGTTCTAGCAGTTTTGGAGTGGGGCCTTTTGGGATTTCCACATATAGTATCATATCATCTGCAAAGAGTGATAGTTTGACTTCTTCTTTGCCAATTTGGATGCCTTTAATTTCTTTTTGTTGTCTGATTGCTGAGGCTAGCGCTTCTAGTACTATGTTGAATAGCAGTGGTGATAATAGACATCCGTGCCGTGTTCCTGACCTTAGCGGAAAAGCTTTCAGTTTTCCTCCATTGAGAATGATATTTGTGGTGGGTTTTTCATAGATGGCTTTGATGATATTGAGGTATGTGCCCTCTATCCCTACACTTTGAAGAGTTTTGATCAGGAAGGGATGCTGTACTTTGTCAAATGCTTTTTCAGCATCTATTGAGAGTATCATATGGTTCTTGTTCTTTCTTTTATTAATGTATTGTATGACATTGATTGATTTGCGGATGTTGAACCAACCTTGCAGCCCTGGAATAAATCCCACTTGGTCGTGGTGAATAATCCTTTAAATGTATTGTTGGACCCTATTGGCTTGTATTTTGGTGAGAATTTTTGCATCTGTGTTCATCAAGGATATTGGTCTGTAATTCTCTTTTTTGATGGGATCCTTGTCTGGTTTTGGGATCAAGGTGATGCTGGCCTCATAGAATGAGTTTGGAAGTTTTCCTTCCATTTCTATTTTTTGGAACAGTTTCAGGAGAATAGGACTTAATTCTTCTTTAAATGTTTGGTAGAATTCCCCTGGGAAGCCGTCTGGTCCTGGACATTTGTTTGTTTGGAGATTTTTGATGACTGTTTCAATCTCCTTACTGGTTATGGGTCTGTTCAGGTTTTCTATTTCTTCCAGGTTCAGTTGTGGTAGTTTATATGTCTCTAGAAATGTATCCATTTCTTCCAGATTGTCAAATTTGTTGGCGTAGAGTTGCTCATAGTATGCTCATAGTATGGTGTTGGTTGTGATCTCTCCTCTTTCATTTATGATTTTATTTATTTGGGTCCTTTCTCTTTTCTTTTTGATAAGTCTGGCCAGGGGTTTATCAATCTTATTAATTCTTTCAAAGAACCAGCTCCTAGGTTCATTGATTTTTTCTATTGGTTTTTTGGTTTCTATTTCATTGATTTCTGCTCTGATCTTTATGATTTCTCTTCTCCTGCTGGGTTTAGGCTTTCTTCCTTGTTCTTTCTCCAGCTCCTTTAGGTGTAGGGTTAGGTTGTGTATTTGAGACCTTTCTTGTTTCTTGAGAAAGGCTTGTACCGCTATATGTTTTCCTCTCAGGACTGCCTTTGTTGTGTCCCACATATTTTGAACCATTGTGTTTTCATTATCATTTGTTTCCATGAATTTTTTCAATTCTTCTTTAATTTCCTGGTTGACCCATTCATTTTTTAGAAGGATGCTGTTTAGTCTCCATGTATTTGCATTCTTTCCAAATTTCCTCTTGTGATTGAGTTCTAGCTTCAGAGCATTGTGGTCTGAAAATATGCAGGGAATGATCCCAATCTTTTGATACTGGTTGAGACCTGATTTATGTCCCAGGATGTGATCTATTCTGGAGCATGTTCTAGTGCACTAGAGAAGAATGTATATTCTGTTGCTTTGGGATGGAATGTTCTGAATATATCTGTGATGTCCATCTGGTCCAGTGTATCATTTAAGGCCTTTATTTCCTTGTTGATCTTTTGGTTAGATGATCTGTCCATTTCAGCGAGGGGAATGTTAAAGTCCCCTACTATTATTGTATTATTGTCAATGTGTTTCTTTGATTTTGTTATTAATTGGTTTATATAGTTGGCTGCTCCCATGTTAGGGGCATAGATATTTAAGATTGTTAGGTCTTCTTGTTGGACAGACCCTTTGAGTATGATATAGTGTCCTTCCTCATCTCTTATTATAGTCTTTGGCTTAAAATCGAATTGATCTGATATAAGGATTGCCACCCCAGCTTTCTTCTGATGTCCATTAGCATGGTACATTGTTTTCCACTCCCTCACTTTAAATCTGGAGGTGTCTTCGGGTCCAAAATGAGTTTCTTGTAGGCAGCATATTGATGGGTTTTTTTTTTTTTTTTTATCCATTCTGATACCCTGTGTCTTTTGATTGGGGCATTTAGCCCATTAACGTTCGGGGTAACTATTGAGGGATATGAATTTAGTGCCATTGTATTGCCTGTAAGGTGACTGTTACTGCATATTGTCTCTGTTTCTTTCTGATCTACTACTTTTAGGGTCTCTCTTTGCTTAGAGGACCCCTTTCAATATTTCCTGTAGAGCTGGTTTGGTGTTTGCAAATTCTTTCAGCTTTTGTTTGTCCTGGAAGCTTTTTATCTCTTCTTCTATTTTCAATGATAGCCTAGCCGGATATAGTATTCTTGGCTGCATGTTTTTCTTGTTTAGTGCTCTGAATATATCATGCCAGTTCTTTCTGGCCTGCCAGGTCTCTGTGGATATGTCTGCTGCCAATCTAATGTTTTTTCCCTTGTATGTTACAGACTTCCTTTCCTGGACTGCTTTCAGGATTTTCTCTTTGTCGCTAAGACTTGTAAATTTTACTATCAGGTGACGAGGTGTGGACCAATTTTTGTGATTTTGAGGGGCGTTCTTAGCATCTCCTGGATTTTGATGTTTGTTCCCTTTGCCCTATTAGGGAAATTCTCTCCAATAATTCTCTCCAATATACCTTCTGCTCCTCTCTCTCTTTCTTCTTCTTCTGGAATCCCAATTATTCTAATGTTGTGTCATCTTATGGTGTCACTTATCTCTTGAGTTCTCTCCTCATGGTCCAATATTTGTTTGTCTCTCTTTTGCTCAGCTTCTTTATTCTCTGTCATTTGGTCTTTTATGTCACTAATTCTTTCTTCTGCCTCATTTACCCTAGCAGTAAGAGCTTCCATTTTTGGTTGCACCTCATTAATAGCTTTTTTTGATTTCAACTTGGTTAGATTTTAGTTCTTTTATTTCTCCAGAAAGGGCTTTTATCTCTCTGGAGAGGGTTACTCTAATATCTTCTATGCCTTTTTCGAGCCCAGCTGGAACCTTGAGAATCATCATTCTGAACTCTAGATCTGTCATGTTATCAATGTCCGTATTGATTAGGTCTCCAGCCTTCGGTACTGCCTCTTGTTCTTTTTTTTGTGGTGAGTTTTTCTGCCTTGTCATATTGTCCAGATAAGATTTGCTTTCTCGTCTTCTGGAATTCCGTTGTTCTCTTTGGTAAGTGAAGTTGGTCTTGGCTGGGTTTTTTGTTGATCTTCTGGGGGAGGGGCCTGTTGTAGTGATTCTCAAGTGTCTTTGCTGGAGGTGGAATTGCCCCACCCTTATCAGGGGCTAGGTTGAGTAATCCTCTCGGGTTTGCTTTCTGGAGCTTTTGTCCCCTGAACGCTTTCCATAGAGTTCCGGAGGATGGGAATGATAATGGCAGCCTCCCAATCTCCAGCCCCGTGGAGCTGAGAGCTCGGGGTCCTGCCGGTCAGTGCAACCTCAGAGAAAAGCGCCCAATCACTCCCGTCTCCCTGACCTCCGGTCGTGCTTGGAGATAAGCACTTGGTCGCTTCCGTCTCCCTGGCCTCCAGCTGCGCGCTTGGAGAAATGTGCTCAGTCACTCCGTCTTCCTGGCCTCGGGCCGTGCTCCGAGCTCATCCAGCCTATGCCCAGTTTAACATAACCCTGAGTTGAGAGCTCACTCCTTGGCTTTGTCGCTGTAGCCACCTTCCTCGCTCTAATAGCTGCGAGCTCTGTGACACTTAGTCACCCCCGGTCCTTCTGTGGCCCCATGGGATCTGGGGTTATGCTGACCCCGTGTGTGCTTCCCCCCGGTTTAGCCTCTGGAGCGATGTCCCTCAGTGGAGCAGACTTTTAAAAGTCCTGATTTTGTGCTCTGTTGCTGTTGCTTGCTGAGAGCCGGCCCCTCCCCCCGAGGTCTATCTTCCCGTCGCTTTGGATTCACTTCTCCGCCGGTCCTACCTTTCAGAAAGTGGTCGATTTTCTGTTTCTAGAATTGCTGTTCTTCTTCTCTTCAATCTCCTGTTGGATTTGTAGGTGTTTGCAATGTTTTGATAAGCTGTCTAGCTGATCTCCTGCTACCTGATGTCGTCTCAGCCTGCTACTTCTCCGGCATCTTGACTCCTCCCCCAGGCCCATTGTTTCTATCCCAGATGTATTTAGGTCTGACTAGAGTTTTACTTGCTCCTTAGCCACATTTTTATAAGTGGCAGATAATCTCAATTACATTCTCCTCAAATAACCAAATTTGAACATACCATTTCTTTCCCAAAGAATGTCCCAGACTGATAAGCAGACTAATGAATACTTTTTTCCTTTCTTAATTATGTTACCATCTTGCCAGTCCTGAAAAAGAAACAACCATCCTGAATATCTTTCTTTCTCTGTTTACTTTGGATCACCAATCACCAAATCACACTTATTCTGAACAGAATGAACTCTCTTATCTTGTTTCTCACCCTACTACTTTGTATTATTTAAATTAACAAAATAAGTTCTATACTGTGTCTGCAAATTCCAGTTTCTAATCTTGGCAGTATCTTACATATGCTTCTATATTATGAAGTTGATCATATTTTCTTCAGTGTTTTTTAGTGACTTTTTAAAAAAGGTTTTATTTATTTATTTGACAGAGATCACAAATAGAGAGGCAAGCAGAGAGAGAGAGAGGGAAGCAGGCTCCCCCCTGAGCAGAGAGGCCGATGCAGGGCTTGATCCCAGGACCCTGAGATCATGACCTGAGCCGAAGACAAAGGCTTAACCCACTGAGCCACCCAGGAGCCCCTTTAGTGACTTTTTTTTATTATAAAAAATGAAACGTATTTCCAAAATAAAATGTTCCTTTATATATAAAAAAATTTTCTGTGGGGGCGCCTGGGTGGCTCAGTGGGTTAAAGCCTCGGCCTTCAGCTCAGGTCATGATCCCGGGGTCCTGGTCGTGGGATCGAGCCTCGCATCGGGCTCTCTGCTCAGCAGGGAGCCTGCTTCCTCCTCTCTCTGCCTGCTTCTCTGCCTACCTGTGATCTCTGTCTGTCAAATTAAAAAAAAAAAAAGTTGCTAAGGGTTACACTGTTTCTTTAAAAAAATTTTTTTCTGTACTAAAATTACTTGTACAAAACTCAGTGCTGAAAAATACTGAAATTCAGTATATATCTCAGTTTGTTTTATTTTATTTTTATTTTCCTACTCATCTCAGTCCTCTCCTCTTTTAGCTTATGACTCCTATGAATAGGCCATTTTTCTCTTTGTTCTTTGATGCTGAATGAGATTTTTAATAAAAATTTTTACATTTGGGTGCCTGGTTGGCTCATTTGGTTAAGTGTCTGCCTTCAGTTCAGGTCATGATCCCAGGGTCCTGGGATTGAGTTCCACATAGAAGCAGGAAGTCTGCTTCTCCCTCTTCCCCTCCCCCTGCTTGTGATCTTTCTTTCTCTCTCTCTCTCTCTCTCAAGATCTCTCTCTCTCTCTCAAATAAAATCTTAAAACAAATCTTCATGTTGGATCAAAATAATTGAAGAGATATTTTTACTTAATACTTAAAACTTCATATTTTTACTCATATCTAATCAGTGTCCTAGAGCAATAATTCTTTCCTTGAATTGGACATCATGTTCAAAATAGGGAGGTTTGTTGTTCTTATTTACAATGGTTTAGAATTTCTATTTTTTTTTAAAGATTTTTATTTAATTATTTTGAAGGTAGAGATCACAAGTAGGTAGAGAGGCAGGCAGAGAGAGAGAGGGAGAAGCAGGCTCCCCACTGAGCAGAGAGCCCAACATGGGGCTCGATCCCAGAACCCTGGGATCATGACCTGAGCCAAAGGCAGAGGCCTTAACCCACTGAGCCACCCAGGTGCCCCTAGAATTTCTATTTTTAAGTCTTTTTTTTATATTTTATTTTCAAGTTCATTAATTATGGGGGAAAATACTACAAAATTATAGGAAAGATTATATCCCAATACATAGCAATCAATTTACCTAGATATATCTAGCAATATAGTTTGGAAATGTGTAAAATAAAAACCTGTAGAGTTATAAACTTTCAGAAAAGGACAAATGTGCAATCATGGTATAAAGGAAGAGCTTAAGAAATTACAAGCAAAAATTTATACACATCTATCAGAAATAGATGAATCAAGTCTATTAATCTGTTTTTTAATTTTATTTTAAAAAGTTCTTTTACTTGATATGGTTGATATACAACGTTACATTAGTTTTCTATTTATCTGGTTTTAATTATGATTCCATTGCCCCAGAGTTGGCTAAAATAGATCTAAGATAGCACTTAAAATCTGTAATTTCCAAAAATTCCTTTGGTATACTTGTGCATCCTGGTTTGGGAATCATCGTTCTGTTAAAAGCCCATATGCTTAAATCTGTTTATGATCTGACCCGGGAATCTAGAAATCTTAGTTATCTAATCACTGAAAATAACGTTGAGATATTGAAAAGGTGTGTAGAG
The DNA here is from genome assembly GCF_963455335.1 of Martes martes. Taxonomy (NCBI): domain Eukaryota; kingdom Metazoa; phylum Chordata; class Mammalia; order Carnivora; family Mustelidae; genus Martes; species Martes martes. The sequence continues at coordinate 51,733,609 of NC_137891.1, read as the reverse complement.
TTCCATTTATGGCCTTAAGTTTAAGACGTAGACATGTAAATAGAAAATGAGAAACTTTGACTTAATTAGGCACTCCCAAAGATTGCTTGCAAATTTATTATACCAGTTCAAGAGTTGAGTGTTTTGTGTTACTGATTGTCAAATGCTGATTGTATTGAGAAACAAAGAGGAAGTATAACAAATGTACAAAATGACAACCTCCAATTCTGACATTGGCTGGAATCAACACATCAGAGCCCATTGCCTGGCATCACACTTTCCACCAATTTTAAAATTTCCCATTTGTAAAAATGGAAATTAATGTTACCTATTTGCAGGATTTGGGGGAGAAGGTGTGCAAATCACTGGCTCAGAGTAGGCAATAAAATTGTTATTTCTCCTGCAGAAATATATAATCTAATTAGGGAGTCAAAGCAGAGACACACAAAATAATTAATTATAATGCAATGTGGTCAGGGTCAGTGAAGGACTTCTCAGTGTGGGTTCAGCCAGCTTTTCCCTCCTACACCTCAGGTTTTCTCATCTACCTAGGGGAGATAATCAAAAGATGTTGAGTTCAACAATAGGTTTTTCTGCTGTTCCTATGGCAACGAACTGAAAATAATCACAACACTTCACTTCAATCCTTAATGCAATTTAGTCAGAAACACTTGCTGAGCACCCACTGTGTGCAGAGAAATGTACTGGAAGATTATGGCAACAAGAAATTTTATTGTCCATAAGTGGAAACTGCTAGGAAAAAATAACTTTCTCTACAAATTCATCCTCTGAAAAAAATGTTCATAAAAATCTGCCACATTATTTGCACATTAGGGTTTTAGATTTACCTTGTGCTGTAAGTATTTCTTTGCAAACTTCTGTACCAATAGTTACCAAAGTAAGAGTGGAATTTGGCTCTACACTGAAAATGATTTGAGTTAGTTGAGACAATAGTTGAACACAGTTTTACCAATACTAGTGGATTTCTCTCTAGAATTTTCACTTGGGAATATAGATACACCTAAATACAAATACAAATACAAATATAGATACATCTAAATACAAACCTGGAAAATGCTGTTTCCAGAAGTTTTGCCTTTTTTTGGAAGATCTTGGGACAACGATGTTAAACAGGAAGAATGTCATTAAATAATAGTGAGTAATAAAATAGTTATGATGACCTTTCTCATAACAGCCAGCTATGTGATGACTAGTTACAGACTGTCAGATAAAGAACCTAAACATCTTTCTTCCATCTTCTCACAGCTGTGTGTGGCCAGTCCACAGTAGGCTAGAAAAAGGTATCAGGTGTCTCCCACTGACCTTCTTATCTATTCAAAATTCTTAGTAATGTGTTGCCTTAACACCTATCTTTAATTCACCATTTTCCCGAGCAGTTTTTGCACTGAGATTTATTTCACTCAGATTGATTTAACATACATAACATTACGTATGATATTTTACCCATTTGCATATTACCCCAATTAACCTCACCTAGGAGAAGAATTAGTGAAATATGATGACATGGCATACTGATGCATGTGTTTTGTTATAGCAACCTGAGCAGACTATACATATATTAGTAAATGTGTTTCTATAATAACATTTTAATCATGACATGGAATCTTTGTATGTCATATTCTTAATTTTCCTATTATTAGCTATTTCAATTACCTAGATATATTTTAATCTTAACATTTATTTATTTTCATAGGAAAAATTTCCAGAAATATTTCTGAATATAAAATAATGCACATTTCTAAGGATTTTTGCTTCATATTAGTAACTGTTAGTCCATTCTAGACTTCTGTGAGTTGTGAGGGTGTGACCTTTTCACTTATAAATGAATTATCAGTTTTCAAAAATCTCTGTAAATCTGGTAGCCAAGAGTTACAGGTTTTACATTTTTTACTCAATTTGAATTTTTAAATGTAATTTGTAGTGAATTGATCGTATTTGTAATTATATTTGTAGTGATTTGATAGTTAATTTTTATTAGCCTTTCTGTATCTCAACTTGTCTTTGTGACTTGCCTATGTATTTATTTTTAAAATTACATGAAAAATATGCTTGTGATGATCTATTTTTGTATTACAAGAAAATTATGTGCAGAGCCAAGAGATTGTTGTAAATGACATTCATTTCAGTGACATGAGAAACACATTTATCTGTCATAAGTTGGTTTTTGAGTGGGGGTTGAACATAGAGAGCATGGGAAATATTTCACTTCCACATCACCATTTTCTTAGTTTTTGATTCTAGCTGCTGCTTCTCATAAAGTTTTTACCTCTTCTGTTAATACCTTATGTGATATTTTGCAAGGCATTTTACACAGTCTAGTTAGTCAATATCCTGTATCCTTTTGCTGGTTAGTATTTTAAATCTATAACTTCTTTTGTTCATCTGAACCCAACCTGACTCTTATGAGTTCTCTCAAAGAATGACCTCACCTTCCACTCAGATTATTCTGTCAATAACATGGATGCCATCTTTGACTCATTTATCTTCAGTTTACAGCATCTAATGAGTACTTTGATTACTTCAACAAACATTTTTTTGATATGCTGCACTATATCAGATAATGTTCTAAACTCCTGGGGTACAGCAGAAAACAAAACAAATTAAGTCATTGTTTTTGCAGAGCTTATGTAAATGGGTGTATGTATTAGGATCCAGTCAGAACACAAATGAACATAGAACATTTAATTAAAAGAATTATTAAGTAATTACAGGCAACTACTTTTAAGGGATAAAGAGTATCCTATAGAATACGAGAATAATAGATAGAGATACCAGCTATACTACTTCTAGGGCTGAAAGCTTAATTAAAGGAAGAAACAAAGTTTGAAAAGATTTCCCACCCCAAAGACTTGAGATTCAGACCTTTCTGGAAAGAATCTGGATGTAGTCCCATTGGATGGTAGGAAATTTGGCTGAGGAGCCACTGGCAAGGGGTGGCAAATAGGAAACTGCCTAATGGGAAATGATGTGCTACCCATTGGGGCACCACCAAGACATCCTGAGATGCTTCCCACTGGCATGCCACCAAGACTTACTGAGAAGCTGAGTGTCTGTAAATCTTGTTGACAAGTCTGCTGGGGGCAATTGGAAAACCCTGGGAGTCCCCCCACCTTGCCTCTACTATCTATGAAAATCACTGGAGAGTGAATGCCACTGATGTCCTGCATACCAGTGACGGCTATGCAGTGTGGAACAGGAGCAAAATCATACCAGGGCTAGAACCATCCCTCTTGCAGTGTTGTTGTTGTTGTTCTCCTCCTCCTCTTTTTTTTTTTTTTTTTTTTTTTTTTTTTTTTTTTTTTTTTTTTTTGTTAGAGCCCAAAAGAGAAGCAGGGGCCAAAGGAGAGGGAGAGAAAGAATCTTAAGCTCCACACTGGGTGTGGAGCTCAACATGGAGCTCCATCTCAAGATTCTGAGATTATAACTGAGCCAAAATTAAGAGTCTGATGCTTAACCCACTGGGCCATGTAGGTGCCCCTCTTCTCTTTACTTAAGTTTAACATTGTGCCAGCTGGGAAAGTAGAAATGTTTGCAAGATTCATATTCAGGATCACAGAAAAAGCAAAGAATTGTAACCAAGAGACAAATAGTTGTTAAGTGGCATAGTCCACTCCTTTGGTTATAACAACAAAACAACTCTATGTTTCCATTTAACCAGATAGGGCTACAATTAGTTTAAGCAAAGTTGTCAACTATTCCTTGAAATGTAAAGAAACTGATTTCATTTTATCCATTGCTAGCTCTACTAAATTACTCTTCAAATTCTGTCACAGTCCCACTGAATATTATATTACCTAAAAACTAAATTGTAGAGTTAACCTGTGACAGTTTGTATGTAAATTAATAACAAGTACAAGGATATAGAAGAAGAGAATAACTGGAATATATAAACACATGCATAGACAAGCAAAGAGAAAATAAAGATACTCTATATCTTGATTCCATAACTGGCCACAACTTGATTCCATAACTGGTCATATCTTGATTCCATAACTGGCCACAAATCTGTAACTGGCCTATGACTACCTTTTTCTACTACCATTCTATATTTCCTTGCTCTCAACAGGAATCTCAGTTGGTTGGGGTTTTACCTGTTGAAGTCACTCAAATAGTCTTTTCCATTCCCAAAGAATATGATTGTTCAACAGTCCCTTTTTGACTTGCTTTAGTTTGTTGTTATTGTTGTGGTTATTTTTTTTTCCCTATTAAGTACTATAAGTCATTTGAGAGAATTTCCTGGATGCTAGACATAGTGATGTTTTTCCTCAATTTTATAACATTTACCCAGTTTCTCCTTGGTAATTGGAATCAACACTCCAGCCAGTAAGTTGATGCCTTTTTTCTGTCTGCTGATTCAGTGGCATCAAGAGCCCCCGATGGTCAAGTGACAGGCCCTCCTTAAAGTTTAATGGAACCATTGTTGTGTTTCATGGTGAAAGTCTCCCTTGGGGACTGAAACTTCCAAACCAACAGAGTTCAAAGTTTTCAAGAGAGATAGCAGGAGTTATGGGAGTGCCTTATTAAGTTGAAGAACAAAAGGAGCCAGTGCAGTGATTACTCTTTGATTCCAGGACCCAAGTGTTCTCGATCCAGGGGAGATAGCACCATGCTTTGAATTCTAGTTCAAAGGATATTCACCATACTCTAAGAAAAGTTGCTCCCCAACTGGCACCAAATCCGGGTTTTTAGTAAGACATTACACCTTCTAAGTAGACCACCTGCTTCTGGGTGATGGAGTATATAGTAAGATCAATTATTTCCACAGCCTTGAGACTTTGCAGCATGACATTTGCTATGAAATGAGTTCCTTTACCAGAAATAAATACTGTGCAGAATGCCATGGTGATGGATAAGGAATTCATCTTTGAGTTTGTGGATATGTGTGCTGGAAGATGAATTATTGGTATGGGAAGCAATTCCATATCCAGAGTATGTGTCTATTCCAAGTGCAGTGGGCTTTTGACCCTTTTTTATGAATTAGATTCAGTGTAATCAATCTGTCACCAGGTGGCTGGAAGGTACCCTAGGAATTGGTGCCGTATCAGGAACTTTAGTGTTCTTCTCTGCTTTTTGCAGATTAGGCACGCAGTAGGAGCAGTTGCCAAGTTAGAGTTGCTAAGGGCACATATGTCCATGATGTTGGGCCCTTCTGCAGTTCCATTTACGCCTCCATGGCCACTTCACTCTAGGGCTCATTCAGAAAGTACTGGGGTTTCTGGGAAAGGAAGTTGACAAACATTCACAGAGCCTGTCATATTGTCTACCTGATTATCATGAGCCTCTTCAATACTGGCTGCACTTTGGGAGGCTGCTTGTTTATTTTGTTCTGATCTCTGGTATATCACTGCTGCCCCTAATGAATGATGTGCTCATCTTGTCTTTGATGGTTAATTGTTGCCATTTAGCCTATGTTATCCAGAGCATGTAACATCCACTGGAATCAAATATTTTCTCAGTGATGCTATTGCGATAGCCATATAAGGCTTATAAAAGAGATTATCAAAAATAAAATTGCTCAGTTCACTTATGTATTTCTCAATGCCTTAGTGAAAGGACTATCTCCTGTGCTTCTTTGGAGGATGTATCTGGGATGAGTTTGCAAGTCACATGTGATAAATCCATGCCAACATTCTTATGGGCATAAGACTTTAAATCTTATAAAGTTAAATTCCTATATCCTTAAGACTTTTTAATTCTCTCACCATATCATGCTTCAGGATTTGGGAATATGAACCTCATCTATGGTAGGCCACAAATGAATTCAATTTTCAGTTAGTCAACTGAGTAAGCTGGTAGTGCCATTTCCATTTCCATGAAGGAATACCTGTAATCTGGAATCTCTAATAAGTGCACCAATATCAATGAGATACTAATATGATATCTGTCTGAGAAACCAATGAGATACCAGTGTGATTTCTGAGAATCAGTAAATAGAAAATCCAGCTCTCCAGTTTTCGACCATAATTTTAGCTGAGAACTGAGAGATGTGAGTTTGGCATTTTCTTTCAGGAAATGCTTCAATGAAGATACTATATAGTATCTTCAGTCACTGCCAGTGCCATAACAATCAAGTTCAGCAGCCACTTGAGTCCTAAGACCCTTACTTCTGTTGGCACATTATCACAGTCAGTGATGGGGGCAGTTTCTTAATTTTGATTCCACTGCATGCCATGGATTACACAAATCCTATTTACTCTTGGAAAGGATCTGGGACTTGAGCTCAAAATCAAGACCACAACCAAACCAATACTAAAATTCATCTTTGAGGATCTATCTCCTGGAAATACTCCCAGAACCAGTTCTGTCCAGTCAAGAGAAAGAAATTGCACTACTAATATGAAGGATATGAAGAATTTAACTTAACACAAAGACTTATTAACTCCAAAAGGGGAATTAAAATTAGGCAGCAAATTGTATTAAGTTTTCTGTTATTGCTATAACAAATTACCACAAACTTAGTGGTGTAGAAAAATTTAGGATGTTATGGTTCTGTTTGTTTGAAATTTGGCCTATATTTTACTGATCTGAAATTAAGATATCAGGAGGGCTGTGTTCCCTAGTGGAGAATCCATTTCCTTGCCTTCTCCAGCTTCTAAAGTCCACTTGTACTTGGCTTCATGACCCCTTCCTTCATCTTCAAAGCCAGCCATGATTTAATCCTTCTATGGTGCATTTTTCTGGTCCTTCCTCCATCATTGTATCTCTCTTTGATTACAGCTGGGAACGTTTCTCCATTTTTAAGGACTCATGTAGTTAGAAGGGACAGACCCAGATAATACAGGATAACTTCCCTATCTAAAAATAGATAACCTTAATCATAACTGTAAGTGTCCTTGTTCCATGTAAAGTAGCATATCTCTGGTTCTAGGGATTGGGAGTAGACATCTTTGAGGGGATATTTTTCAGGCTGCCATAAGATCTCTAAAGAATCCAAGAATAACATATTGAAGGAACAGCTGCTACCTCTGTGGCTAAGGCAGAGTACTAAAGGAAGGAACAAATTTGGAAAAGAGCATCCTCCACGGTTGAGATTTATGCCTCATTAGCAAAAGTAAACTGTGTAGATAGGAATGGGGAGAAACAGTTCCAAACTTTGATGTTTTATCTGGCTTGTGGGCAAGATGAAAAATGAATACATAAATGAATAAGTTACTTTAAATAATATTATATGTGCTGAAGAAAGTATAAAAGTATGATGTGATAAAATGTTATTGAGAGAAGTGACTAATTTAGATTTGTTGGTCAAAAGAAATCTTTTTTTAAAAGTCACATTAGCAGATACTTCATTGGTATTAAGAAGCTAGCCTTGCAAAGATCTGTAGAAAGGGAAATGCAAAGCTCCCCTCTCCCCTGAGTAGGAACAAATATAGGGACTTTGTGGAGTACTAAGAAGGGCTGTATGTCTGGATCTTGGTAGAGAAGGGAAGAGTGAAGGATATTATATGAAGAGGTAAGGAGTCAAGAGTTAAGCGCTCTGTAAGCCAGGAGACAATGATTAAAATTTCAAGTTTTCATCAGAATAGGATGAAAAGCAATTAACAGGTTTTAATAACGTAGTAACAAGACTGGATTTATATATATATTTTAAAGATTATTCTTGTTACTGTATGAACAGTAGATTGTGTTTTACTGATTTTTCTTGCTCTTTGAAATGTGAGTTATTTGTGGTCAGAGACTGTGTCATTATTGCCATCATCTTTAGAATCTGGCACATTACTTGAAACTGGATGAATGATCTGTACACTCTTTTGAATAGATGAATTAATGAGTGATTGAATAAATTAAATAAATGAAATGAAACTGCTTCTCAACAGGGAGTGGTCAAGAATGAGAAAGGAGTGCCAAGTGATAGCAAAAATGTACAGAGCATTCTTCTGAACAAGACCAGTTTTCTATGGTGATGATAGGGACGGGGAGATTAATCCAGTTGGCATGTTGCCTTTACTCCAAATGTGTGCTTGGAGTACTAAGGGAGTGAGCACCTTTTTGACTTTTTTCCAATTTTGAGTTTCCTCCTGGGCGTTAATGCTGCTGCAGACAAGTTAAATAAAATGGTTATATCACTCCATAATGAATACTTTAATAACAGTAGCTCTAAGATAATCCAATAAGCAATTAGATAGCAACATCCAGATATTCTTTCTAGAGAACAGGTTAAAGTTAGCTCATTTATATATAAATCATATTCTTAATACTCATGAGTCTCACTTATTTTCTGCAGCATAAATTCTTCCCAAACTGCTTCAAACTTTCTTCCCAGGCTATTTAAAGCCAATACAGTTCTGTACTGACTGAGCCACCTGGGTGCCTCAATAAATAAAATCTTTTAAAAAAATAAAAAATAAATAAAAATGGTAGAAAGGTAAGTGGTCTTACATACTAAATATATGTTGCTAAAATGCCAGATGAATATCCAGACTGGTTAGAAGAATTATGAGTATAGTAAGCAGAGAAATGGATGTACAAATAAGAAAGAATGTTGACTGTGAAGGTAGATTTTCCAGAATGCTGAGTTGAAAGAGGGGAGGCAAAAGAAAAATCATAGAAGAAAATATTGAATTTTAGTCTTGGTATGGAAATTTAGAATGATGAAGACATCAAAAGTGTAACTATACTATTTAGTAAAGGGTGCATAGTAGAAATGAAGATGTGGAACAGTGTTGTGTAGATAATTAGGGATGTGTGAGATCAGGTATTACTTTATTTTAAAATTCTTTAATGGACTTTTGTAACAGTAGTCATATGCCATTTCTGTTGCTTACACAAAATACTGATTTTAGTGATTCCTAACAGAATCTGTTATAGAAAATTTAAAACATAGTTTTTAAGCACTCAGAAATTACATTTCTGGGGTGCCTAGGTGGCTCAGTCGGTTGACCATCCAACTCTTGGTTTTGGCTCAGGGCATGATCTCCTGGTTCATGGGATCAACCCCCCACCCCCAACCCCTGTGGGGCTTTGTGTTCAGCAGGGACTCTGCTTGAGATTTTCTCCCTCTGTCCCACCCCCCTCAAATAAATAAATCTTTAAACTACTATATATATATATATATATATATATATATATATATATATATTCCTCCCTCTCCTTGCTTTCCTTTATTTTAATTATAAAATGAAAATTTTATCTACTAGTATTTCAGGTAATAGCATTCCATTCCAAATCATGAAATATCTGTCAATTTTGTTCACAATCTTTTTTATTTTTTTTTAAAGTTAAAAAAGTTTATCCATGGAGGTCTTGCATATTCTTGGTTAAACTAATTCCTGGGTCTTTAAGTAGATTTTGTGGCTATTACAATCTCATCTCTTTGTTACTTTAACATTATTTATTATATTTTTATATTGTTTAGTGCTGATGTAAATTAATCTTACTGTTTTATGAAGATTCATTTTCACATATTTCTTCAGTCTATTCTCAGTAATGCTTAGGGAGAAAGACATCAGGTTTAATCATGTTACTTAATATGTCTGTATCTCAGTTTCTGCGCCTGTAAAGCAGGAGTATTAACAGAACTTACTTCACAGGGTAATACTGATGTATTATTTCAAATGCCAACCTAATCCAGAAACTTGATTTCCAATTCTACATTCATTTTTGTTATCATTCTGAGTTGTGGAGGTCAAGCAAGTTAAAATTCTTTTCATCAGAAAGAAATGGTTAAAATGGATTGAGGTCTTCCCATTATTGGTAAAATCAATGGCTTATAAACGAGACACATTTACTTTGTTTTGCAAAGGTTCACCATAAACTTAACTCTTACTTCCCTCCATTCTAACACTCTGCAAACCTAATGTGTCATTACTTTACTTATTTTGAAATCACATTAATGATTTTTAAGTAAAATTAAGCCAATATGTACTACTTATTTTTTATAATAAAAATTTTTCCTTCTTTAAAATAAAAAATCCTTTTACAATAGCTTCCAGTCTTAGGCATTAACTTGACAATCTCGAATAAAACATCATATTATAAAATGCCTATTGAAAAATATATTCAACTGTGATGCTTTCTAAAAACAGCTTCACCTAATTTTTTTTTTCTTAATTTCATGTCAGTGACCAACAATCAAAACCAAGTAAATTAGGTAAGGTACAAAGAGTGTGAAACATTTGACAGCTAAAGATTACTTACATTTAAAGAAACTGCCTTAGATTCTAAGAATGTGAGAATGAACAAAATCAGAGGATTCTGGTAATATTTTTGAACCTGAAGTGTAGTGTAGAATGTCTATTAAAGGCTTGTAATAGAACATACTTTAACACCAGCATGATCATGATCATTATGTACTCTTCGGAGCCTCTGTAATCCTTAAGAGCTGTTTAGAAGCGCTGAGAATTAAAGCTGAAAAGGTGGACAGAAGTGTAGGCAGTATTAATAATAAGAGCTTTTGTGTACTCACATTCACAGCATACAATCATCCATCTTCAAACTCTTGGAACTCAAATATTTGACATGATAGTTAAAATTGTTCAAATAAAATCCATTATGAAAAATTGTAATGAATACGAAGGAATCATACTTATCAAGGACATACTCTAAACTAGGGAAATGGTGAGTTTCTAATCAATTTAATAATAGACTATGACCCATGTGTTAAGTTAAACACTGTTGAGGTAGTATGGCTAAGAAATATCAACAATAAAATGTTTGTACAGTTTATATGCATGAAGACTGATTTATGGCATGAATACTTTCTATTCCAGTATTAAAATTTAGAACAAGTACCCTATATTCTCTGATATTGTTTTCCTTTTAGCTAAGTATATGCCTGATCATAATCTTTATCCAAAGCTTAATATTTTTTAAAAACTCAAGTATACAACCCATTATAGAACCATATATCAAACAGAACCTAAACACATATTCCTTAATTTGAGTTGATTTGCATTTAATAAGTACATTTGCAAGACTGTGTTTTTCCTATGATGATAGTAATAAGAAAAGGAAAATACAAGTGCATAAGTATGCTAAAATAATCTACCCTCAAATTCAAATAGCTGTGTATTTGTTACTTGAAAATACAGCCAACCATATATTTTCTAAGAAACTACAGGCTCTCCACAACAAGCCTATTTTTTTTTTTTAGTTCTCTACTATAATAGTTATTAATGGAATACAATAGTTGCTAATGGGCTATTGAACAACAGGATAGAAAGAAAGCTAGACTGGGGTGATATATGCCAATTAGCAAGTTCTTAAAGTAGCCACAGGCTGAAGCACTGGTTATTCCAGGCATCAGTCTGAGCAACAGTAAAAGAGGATTCAACTCTTAAATAGAGCACACCTGAATTTCTGCCTAGTTGGAGATTTCATATTGCTTGATCAATTTATAATTAGTATGATATATGACAGGAAACTTTCCCACTTAAAAACATTAAAAAAGATTCTGAACACAATTATTTTACTAGAATTTGACTAGAATAACTAAACATATTTCCCAAGTAAAGAATTAAACATGACTCTTCAGGAGGGTGAAAGGAGTTTCAGAACATCTCAAACTCTAGATTTTATGAAGTAATAAAAAATTTTCAGAGAAGAGCCAGCTAACTTCATATTTGCATATGAACTATGACCAGTGATTCACTCTAAAAACAATGTAAGGGCAAATTTGCAATTTAACTCAGAGTCTGCATCATGTGGTGTAAATGAATCAAACAATATACAATAAATTTCATGGACAGTTAAATTTTAGTTCTGGTGGTGTAAATCACAGGTGGGCTCCCATTACAGATAGATGTATTGTTGGGATGATAAAAACAGTGAAGTAAAAAAGTCTTATCCTGCTTTAAGTTATCTGAGCTTCAGAAGAAAGAGAAACTCAGTGGGGGAGATAATGAGTGGTGATAGGAACAGAAAAGAACTAATCCCAGTGTCAGAAATAAAAGGAAGAATCAAAGCCAAGCCACCTGCGTGACCTATCCGAACAATCCTACAGTGAAATGAATCAATCTAACTTCCAATTTGTGGCTAGCTGTAGAAATGGACCTAGAGAAATCAAAGAGGATTGGTTGGGGGAGGGAGGAGGAGAGCCTGCTAGGGAGTTGTTTGATCAAGCTCAGCTTTGCTCCATCAGATGAGAAAAATCAAACAGTTTTACTGCGTGTTGGTGGAACATTTATGGATTTTAATTCTGCCGGAATGTACATGTTCATTTTGGCTAGGAATGGAGTCAGACAGCCTATGTCACCTAACACATTTAATCTGTATTTATCAAACATTCAACTCCATTCCTTTCATTGATCTGAAGAGCTAGAAATTAAGAATTCATAAATAAAGTTTAGCTAGAAAAGCAAGTACTTGGAATTACAGATGTACGTGGTGTGTTTGAAAATTTAGATGCATTTTCAAAGCCCACATAAGCCTTCATTAAACCATTTAAAGCAAAAATAGAATAAAAGTCTTCTAATATTAAGTTTTATTATAATTTATAATCTTTTTGTTCTCCAGTTTCCTCAGGGAACAATAATATTTCAGTACAAAATTTGCATCTCTATAAATCTTCTGAACTAGCAAAAAAATACCTTTTAGTAAATCTGCAAGTAAAAACAATAAAACACATTTCCAAAGCTGGTAAGAGGTAAATAGGTCAAGAGAATTCCATGCATCAGTCTCTATGTTATTAAAAGTTTCTTTTCATTATTTCAGTAAGGTTTTTATCCAAAAATGCACAGTCATGAAGAAAAAAAAACTCTTCCAGATTTTCCTCAAGACCTAGGGAGTGCTAAATGTATAGAGAGCATCTAAATTTGTTGGCCAAAATAATTTTTTACATTCGATTTTATGGTCAAAGTAGAAATGTAAAAGAGAAAAAAGGAGGATAGGAGTTATTTGGAACAAAGGTATTCATCCTGATCTTGTGTCCACAGGAGAGACTGAGATTTCAGACTGTGCAGAACAATGACTGAATTTTATCAGGAAGTCTTCTCATGCACCCTTAATGTAGAAATAGTTTATATTTCTTCAGTTACATTTAACCATTCAAGAGGTGATTATTGATCAGGAGAAGTATTAAGACAATTAAAAATTGCACATATGTGGAAGAAATAGAAACCCTGAACAGACCTATAACCAGTAAGGAGATTGAAACAGTCATCAAAAATCTCCAAACAAACAAAAGCCCAGGGCCAGAAGGCTTCCCAGGGGAATTCTACCAAACATTTAAAGAAGAATTAATACCTATTCTCCTGAAACTGTTCCAAAAAATAGAAATGGAAGGAAAGCTTCCAAACTCATTTTATAAGGCCAGCATCACCTTAATCCTCAAACCAGACAAGGATCCCATCAAAAAAGAGAATTACAGACCAATATTGAACACAGATGTGAAAATTCTCACCAAAATACTGGCCAATAGAATCCAACAGTACATTAAAAGGATTATTCACCATGACCAAGTGGGATTTATTCCAGGGCTGCAAGGTTGGTTCAATATCTGCAAATCAATCAATGTGATACAATACATTAATAAAAGAAAGAACAAGAACCATATGATACTCTCAATAGATGCTGAAAAAGCATTTGACAAAGTGTAGCATCCCTTCCTGATTAAAACTCTTCAAAGCGTAGGGATAGAGGGCACATACCTCAATACTATCAAAGCCATCTATGAAAAACCCACTGCAAATACCATTCTCAATGGAGAAAAACTGAAAGCTTTTCCGCTAAGGTCAGGAACACAGCAAGGATGTCCGTTATTACCACTGCTGTTCAACATAGTACTAGAAGCCCTAGCCTCAGCAATCAGACAACAAAAAGAAATTAAAGGCATCCAAATTGGCAAAGAAGAAGTCAAACTATCACTCTTTGCAGATGATATGATACTATATGTGGAAATCCCAAAAGGCTCCACTCCAAAACTGCTAGAACTTATACAGGAATTCAGTAAAGTGTCAGGATATAAAGTCAATGCACAGAAATCAGTTGCATTTCTTTACACTAACAACAAGACAGAAGAAAGAGAAATTGAGGAGTCAGTCCCAATTACAATTGCACCCAAAACCATAAGATACCTAGGAATAAACCTAACCAAAGAGGCAAAGAATCTATACTCAGAAAACTATAAGGTATTCATGAAAGAACTTGAGGAAGACACAAAGAAATGGAAAAATGTTCCATGCTCATGGATTGGAAGAACAAATATTGTGAAAATGTCTATGCTACCTAAAGCATCTACACATTTAATGCAATCCCTATCAAAATCCCATCCACTTTTTTCAAAGAAATAGAATAAATAATCCTAAAATTCATATGGAACCAGAAAAGACCTCGAACAGCCAAAGGAATATTGAAAAAGAAAGCCAAAGTTGGTGGCATCACAATTCTGGACTTCAAGTTCTATTACAAAGCTGTCATCATCAAGACAGTATGGTACTGGCACAAAAACAGACACATAGATCAATGGAACAGAATAGAGAGCCCAGAAATAGACCCTCAACTCTATGGTCAACTAATCTTCGACAAAGCAGGAAGGAATGTCCAATGGAAAGAAGACAGCCTCTTCAACAAATGGTGCTGGGAAAATTGGACAGCCACATGCAGAAAAATGAAATTGGACTATTTCCTTACATCACACACGAAAATAGACTCAAAATGGATGAAGGACCTCAATGTGAGAAAGGAATCCATCAAAATCCTTGAGGAGAACACAGGCAGCAACCTCTTCAACCTCAGCCACAGCAACTTCTTCTTAGGAACATCGCCAAATGCAACAGAAGCAAGGGCAAAAATGAACTATTGGGATTTCATCAAGATCAAAAGCTTTTGCACAGCAAAGGAAACAGTTAACAAAACCAAAAGACAATTGACAGAATGGGAGAAAATATTTGCAAACGACATATCAGATAAAGGGCTAGTATCCAAAATCTATAAAGAGCTTTGCAAACTCAACACCCAAAGAACAAATAATCCAATCAAGAAATGGGCAGAGGACATGAACAGACATTTCTGCAAAGAAGACATCCAGATGGCCAACAGACACATGAAAAAATGCTCCACATCACTCGGCATCAGGGAAATACAAATCAAAACCACAATGAGATACCACCTCACACCAGTCAGAATGGCTAAAATGAACAAGTCAAGAAATGACAGATGCTGGCGAGCATGCAGAGAAAGGGGAACCCTCCTCCACTGCTGGTGGGAATGCAAGCTGGTGCAACCACTCTGGAAAACAGCATGGAGTTTCCTCAAAAAGTTGAAAATAGAGCAACCCTATGACCCAGCGATTGCACTACTGGGTATTTACCCTAAAGATACAAATGTAGTGATCCGAAGGGGCACGTGCACCCGAATGTTTTTAGCAGCAATGTCCACAATAGCCAAACTATGGAAAGAACCGAGATGTCCATCACAAGATGAATGGATAAAGAAGATGTGGTATATGTGTGTGTGTGTGTGTGTGTGTGTGTGTGTGTGTGTGTATATATATATATATATATATGATGGAATACTATGCAGCCATCAAAAGAAATGAAATCTTGCCATTTGTGATGACATGGATGGAACTAGAGGGTGCTATGCTTAGCGAAATAAGTCAATCAGAGAAAGACAACTATCATATGATCTCCCTGATATGAGGAAGTGGAGATGCAATGTGGGGCTTTTGGGGGGTAGGAAAAGAATAAATGAAACAAGATGGGATTGGGAGAGAGACAAACCATAAGTGACTCTTAATCTCATAAAACAAACTGAGGTTTGCTGGGGGGAGGGGGGCCGGGAGAGGGTGGTGGGGTTATGGACATTGGGGAGGGTATGTGCTATGGTGAGTGCTGTGAAGTGTGTAAACCTGGTGATTCATAGACCTGTACCCCTGGGGATAAAAATACATTATATGTTTATAAAAAAATAAAAAAATTTAATAATAAAAAAATTTTTTAAAAAAGTTGCGCATATGTGTATTATAATAGTTACATTTTACTGTCTAGTTAATTTGGTGGGAAATATAATGCTGATAGTGGTGGTATTGCTGCTAGATCATGTTGTCTGTGAATGAATACAAAGAATGAATGCATTGCAATCAGATTCCAGCTCTGCCACTGTCTAGTTGCACAAGCTTGATAGTTACTATATTAGGTGAGCTTCAGTTGATTCATTTACAAAATGAAAATGTAAACTTTAAATGTAACACAAAACACAATGCCTTAGGCATCCGAAGCCCACATTAATACTTAATTCTTGTTAACGTTATTTTTATGCTATCATAATAACTAATAGCAGTATGTGTGTGTGTATATATATCTATATATATATCTATATATCTAGATATCTAGATATCTAGATATATAGATATATATATACACACACACATATTAATTGAAGTGTAATGTGTGTTTTAGATATCATAGAGCAGGCCCACATTTTACCAACTAGTCTTGAATTAATGATAATACTGGACAGACAACAAAGTTTCATTTACTTGGGCTTGAATTACCCAAATTTGTGACTAGGTAAGGCATTCAGAGTTCATGCCAATCTGTGAAAAGTGGTGGAGCTTTACTTAATTGATGAATGCCTTACTAACTTGACGTGTTTCATTAGAAGAATTATGGTTAAATTGTTTGCAAGAACAGCAGGATTTCTCATGCATAAACTTAATGAACTAACCAATAAATAAATTGGTAAGATTATTAATGAGATGCTTATTCAGGAATTCTTTAGTAGCTGTCTACAGGATCTTTAGAAGACTTCAGTGAGTTTTCTCAAATTCTTGTTTGTCTTTACTTGCCAAAAGTGGCACATGGAGGATGTAAAGAAAATTTGATTAGCATGGGTAATTTTTATATTAATTCACATTAAAACTAAAATATTCGAAAAGCATGATAGAAACCAGTAGAGTTAGGAAGGCTATTTCTGTACTCACACTAGAATTATGTCAACCATGTTTAACTTGGCTTAACTACTGTGTTTTTTTGAATTATCAGCGTATAATTTCAAAAACACTTAGAATGTGGTAAAGAATTTTCTTAAGTAAATGCGATATATTAAAATTTTATTCAAGAATGTTTATTAAACCTGGACCTTGACAAACCATTGCAACACAACAATGAGTAAGACACATTCTCTTCCTCCCTGTCAAGTAGAGAAGACAGACAGGCAATCAGAAATTATAATACAGGCCCTTCTAACATCCTGGAAGACAGTGTGTGTATTGTCTAACAATTTACCCATCAAAAGTAATCTTCCTGTAAGGAATTAAAAAAAAAAAAAAGAGCTAGTTAAATCCTGAGCTTGTTTACCGCAAACATGCTGTTTCTCAAATCTCCTTTGCCCCTGCAAACACTCAGTAATCTGGATACTCATCTTTAAGTCTAGATTTAGTCCTTATAATATTTGTGACCATAGCAGTGCAGATGTCATAACTAATTCATTGGAATTTACATGGCACATGAAATGGTTTGTTTTTTTGGGACTGAGTTTCCACTAATAGGATAAACTCAGATGGTGCAGTTCATCTGTGTTTAACTTTTTAAAAAATGAAAATTTGAAGTATACTTACAGAAGAGTGTATGGATCATAAGTGTTACTAATATGTATATTGACATTTAATACCATCTATTTTCTCTGCTTTGTTACATTAATTACACACACACAGTAAAATATTACTCAGCCTTAAAAAAGGGGGTAATTCTGCCATTTGTGACAACATGGATCAATCTATGGATCATTATGCAAAGGGAAATAATCCAGATAGAAAAAAAACATGCTACATGATATTGCGTATTTGTGGAACTAAAAAAAGAATTTGACCTGATAGGTAAAGAAAGTAGTTTGGTGGTTTACAGGACTGAGGAATGGGAGAAATAGGGATAGATTGGTGAAAGGATACAAACTTTTAGTTGTAGGGTGAATAGGATTTGAGGAGTTGTTGTATAAATGTGGTGACTATGGTTGATAATACTGTTTTCTGTAATTGAAATTTGTTATTAGAATAGAACTTAAATGTTCTCATGGAAAAAAGAAAAGAGGTAAATATATGACGTGATGAATGTTTTCATTAACTCAGTGGTGGGAATCCTTTCACAATGTATACATATATTATTATTATTAAATCATCATGTAGTATACATTAAATATATTGTGTTTTATGTGATGGTTATACTTTAGCAAGACTAAAGAAAATAAAATTAATAGAGAAAAAAGTGTTAAATAATGAAAAAAAGAAATAATTTATCAAATGTAAAAATCATGACCTTGCTTTCATATGTGCATATAAAATATATATCATACACACACATATATATATTTATGTGTGTGTATATATGTATGATAACACAATATAGACTGAGCTTGTAGATAGCACCTGTGGGATTCTAGGCACTATTTAATTCCATTACATTTATGTAATCCACTTAACAAACTAGGCTTCTTATTAAACTCCTTTTATGCATAAGGAAACTGAGGGATAGAGAATTTAAGTAACCTGCTGAACATCAGATAACCTGAAAGTGGTGGAGCCATGCTCTAAACCCACACAGTCTAATTCCAGTCTTGTTAGGTATTATTCTAAGTTGACTTGGCATGTAGCACATAACACCAACCTATATAAAAACAAATAAATGGAATAATCATAGAGGGAAATTTAGTGGGGTATTTTGGAAAAAAAAGTTTCTGAAATCAATAACTCAAACAGGCCACAGAATATTAAAGAATATTAAGAACAAAATTTAGGAACAACACACTTAATAAGACTGTGCTAATAGAATTATGCACAAACCTGAATGCAATCAAGTAAAGAATCATACTTTTAAAGCATTTTTAGAATATTGCAAAAATTCATTATTCCGTAGAAACAGTATCATGCAGACCCTATTTTCTGAATATGATAGAAAAAATAAAAATTAAAGAATGAATGTAGCTAGAAGTTTGGAAATTCATTTAAGCCAGAATTTGATACAGAAAACCCAGACCAGAAAACACACAAATGGTAAAGATTGTGTATTAAAAATACCTATGGGAATACCAATAAATAGACAACTTTTAGTCTTAGTGGACAAGATGAAAAATTAGGAGTGTAAATAACAGTATTAGAAATATTTTTAAAGATTTATCTGTAGATGAAGAAGGAGTTTAAATATCATAATAATGTTTAGAATAATTGATGATAATACATTTAAAAACTTTAATGAACTAAGTAATATTCTACAAAATTATTATTTAAAATTATTTAAACATGACTAGAACTCTGAGCATATCAATAGCCGCTAAAATTACTGAAAAAAATGTGAATAAATTAAATAATTTAGAAAGAGAAGAATGTCTACTTTCTAAAACTATTTCTCAAAATGGAAAAAAGAAAGGCGTATGATCATTTTTAAAACATTGTACAGCATAAGCATGCAAATGAGTTAAAAGTACAGGGAAAGCTGCATGCTAGTCTTACCTGTGAATCTAGATGCAAGACTTCTAAGTAAATTATCATGAAATCAAATCCATTTGTACATTAAAAATTCAGTCTTGACAAAGTTGGTCTTACTCAGTAATTACAAGGATGGTTCAACATTTGAAAATCTAATAGTGGAAAAGTCAGCAAATGGAAATATTGTGACTTAAGTCTGGTTGCTGGCTTCTTCCCCCAAATCATTTCTGAAAAAAAAATAGAGAAATGTAAAGTATGGATCTTAGAACTGTCATAAATAGTATTGGAAACCCTTAGAGGAACTAAGGCTCTTTGATCTGATGGTGGGTGCATGTTGATAGAGTCTTATCAGAAAGATAGTTTGGAGAAAAAATTTTAGTTTTGTTCTTGACACTTTTCTCTCATTTTCTTGTGTTGAGCATATTCATTCTCCAGTTACCTAGTTACAGTAGCACAGTCAGGTATAATTGATTGAGATGTATTTAATTTCAAATGTTGGAAATTAAAATTATACTTTTCCAAGTATCTACAGAGATATTTATTAAAATTATTCTGTATTATATTCAAAGAAGCCTCATATATTTCTCATAGAAATAATAAATACCTTGAACTGCTGGATGCTAATACAGTGAAATAAGAAATAAATAATAAATATAGAAAACAACACTTCAACCCAAATGAATAGCTTACAGTCTTAGGTAAAAAATATAAACACATACTTTTAGAATATTTAAAGCATAATAAAAATTCAAAAGTAAATAGTCATATGAATTAGGTATGTCTAAAGTCATACTCAGATAATATGATAGCTTTAATCAGTTCTAATTCAAAACTAGCAAAAAGTAAAAATAAACAACTTATGCTTTCAGCTCAGTAAATGCCATTAAATGTATGATAAGTTTAAAATTTAAAGTTTTCAACACATATTCAGACATATACAAATATATATGTGTGCAGATACACATAATACACACAGGATATATAATTATTAGAAGTAAAAATGTTGCACGTGAATGCTAATCAAAGAACTTTAGGGATTATCTCTAAAGAGATAAAAAAGGGGGATACACTAGGTGGTAGCCATAACATGTCTTTGACTCTATTAATAATGTTTTATATCTTAAGCTAAGTGGTACCTACTACATAGATAATTTTTAAAAGTTATTCTTTATATATTTTTAATATCCTAAATATTTGCTGATAATTTAAGGTCATTAGAATAAATGTGTCATAAGAGTACATTAAGTTTTGAATTAATATGGTTCATTTTCTAGAGTCAGATTTTATGTTCTGAGATTCAAAACACATCTGGTCAATCAATCTTTTCAGTAGCTAAGCTGATTTTGTTGTGTCCCAAAAGTGGGAGAGAGAGAAGGATCCTATCTGACTAATTTGGGGCCACCTATGCTATCTATTTGATTTAATTTGTATGGTGCATCATTCATTATCATATAAGTAAACTACCTACTGACAATTCTGAGCATTTCAGTTCAAGACAGATGGCTTTAGGGTCAGTAAATTTAACAGAAGTAGACTATGTAACACTTTTGCTAAGCAGTTCCTAATGTGCTCTCATATACACTGTAGAACAGTGGATGAGAGTCTCAGGCCTTCCTCATATGGATGAAGGATGATATGTGCACCCAAGAATATAAGATTATATTTCATTGAATGGTTGTTTCTAAACATGAATGTTCCTATCAAACTGAATTTCAAAGATTTCACATTTTAATATGGAAGAAAATAAGAAAATACATCTTATTCAATAAGAATGTATATTTTATTTTACTATTATAAACCTGTATTTTCATAGCATAAGTGCTTTTTCATCAGAATAAGTGCTTTTTATGGGTTATCCTAGTTAAGCTTTTCAGCAGCACTATGAAATAGATGTTCTTATTTACTTTTTAAAAATGAGGAAACTGATCTGCAACCAACACTTTAATAAATTGCCTAAGTTCTCGTTGATAGTAAATGCACAGGTATTAACAAATCTGTTTACTTTCTGATTTGTTCAAGAACAACATACAGAGTAGAATGGAAACCCAGAAACTACAAATGTGGATTTCAGTAAATTTTCACAAATTTAACTCAGTCTTTACAACTGCCATCCATATCAAGTAGATTTAAATTTAAAAAAAGGAAAAGAAAAGATAGATTTGTCAAAAATGTATAAATTCCCTTTACTATCCGAGTTATCACTGCTTCCACTGCTAAAGGCCCACTCTTGTGATTTCTATTTTTAGGGGTTAATTTTTTGTCTATCATATAAATATATAAATATAAATATTTCAATACATAAGTGTTTTTTGATTTATCATTTTTTTGATTTATCATTTAATCCACATTATTTTGTATCAGTTCTTTCATTCAGAAAAAGTCTGTGAGATTCATTCATGTTGTATGCATCAGTAGCCTAATAATTGTCATTGCTGTATTTTATTTTATGCATAAGATAAAATACATCCATTTTTGGTTGATGGACATTTTTATTATGTACATTTTAGATTTTTATGAGTAATATTGTGGTGAACATTTTGTATATGCCTAATTCATACATAAGTATGAATTTCATGTGGATATATAACTAGGAGAGGAGATTTCTGTGTCATGGAGTATGCTATGATCAATTTAGATAGAAAAGTAGTTTTCCAAAATGACTGTTCCTATTTACTATCCCACCAACCAATATAAACATTGCTTCACATTTTTTACTAAACTTAGTGTTGACTAATTTTTTTTTGTTTGTTTATTTTTAGTGTTTCTGGTGATATTTGTGCTTTTAATTTTTATTGAATTTTATTGATAAATAAATAGATTAAAATATCTTCTCCCAGGAAAATACCTTCCCCCAGGCTGTGGCTTGCTTTTTCACTACCTTAATGGTGTTCTGGGATGAGTAAAAATTTTTAATTCTAATAATGTCCAAGGTATCAGTTACTTCTTTTATGATTAGTATAAATTATAATCTGCTCAAGAATTCTTTGCTTTCATAATTTCGTGAAAATGTTTTTCTGAAATTTTTTTCTTAAAACTTGAGTGTTTTCTTTCTGTACATTGTGTGTTGTTCATTTAATGTTTGCCAGAGTATTAAATTTAGGGCTGGATTGCTAGGGTACTCTCTGCCAAGGCAGCTTGGCTTGGCTAAGGAGAGTCCCTTCCTTTAGGCATCTAGCTCCTTCCAGCAGGTTGCCTGAGTATATACTCAAACAAGTGTAGAAAACCAAGGGAAAACATTTGGGCAACACTACACAATTAGAGGACAAAGGACAAGAATGTGGGGAGATAACTTGCAGATACTCGCCACAGGGACCATTAATATATTCAGTGTACCATAGTCACTGAATGCTTTGATCCTAAAGCATTTTTCTCCCAAATGCAATATGACAGAAATTTAAAATTTTACTGTCTTTTAAGGTACTCAGATGAATCATCCAGTCATAATATCAGGCTCAAAGACTTGACTAGCATATCAGGTCCAAGTGGGTTTTCCTTTCTGATCAGGAGGAGACCTGTAAAATTAAAAGATAAGTTCTCTGCTTTCCACACAACTAATGGACAGTGTTTTTTTGATTTATCTCTTGGAGACACTGTCATCCACAAAGGGAAAATAACTGGAAGTATATAGCACTAGTCTGTAGTAATTATAAAATCCAACTGCATTAAGGATGCCGGGTTCTACTGCTCTGGGGTTGGGGAATGTTTCTTGATCCAAGCTTTAGCTCTTCTCCTAGGAGAGACTCTGCAGTCCATTGTTCTCCATGGTTCTTGGGTCAGCCCCCTCAGAGTCATTCCTGTTCTGTCACAATGAGATGATTATTCCAAGGGTATATCCATATGTCAAAGCTTATCAAATTGTATACCTCAAATATGTCCAGTGTATTGTATGTCTATTGTATATCAATACAGAAAGTATTAAGTATAGGTGAAAAAAATAAGTGAACTACCACAATATAGAGTAACATATATGGAATAAAACATAATGGAGTAAAGATATAAGTCCCCAAACACCGCATACTATATGCATAATTATTATAAAGTCGAAGAACAAGCAAAGCTAAGAAGTATATTGTTTTTGATAATTTTTTTTCATTATCTTAAAAGCTTTTTTGGTGTTTATTTAAATGAATATATAAACCTCAATATATGAACCTCATAATACAATTATGTCTTAACAAATACCATTATAAAAAGACTTTTTATCATCTAATCCTTTTTCACTTGTTTAGTGCTTTATACTTCTGAAGGACACAGAGCATCACTTCCATTTTTTTAAAGATTTTATTTATTTGTCAGAGAGAGCACAAGCAGGGGGAGTGGTAAGCAGAGGGAGAAGCAGGCTCCTGCTGAGCAAGGAGCCTGGTATGGGACTTGATCCCAGGACCCCGGGATCATGACCTGAGCCAAAGGCAGACACTTAACTGACTGAGCCACCCAGGCATTCCCTCATTTCCATTTCTTTTTTGCATTTCTTTTTGTTTTTTTGGTTCTACATTTTGTTATTTATTTTTATAATTTTAATTTTTAAATTTAAATTCAATTAATTAACATGTATTGTTAGTTTCAGAGGTAGAGTTCAGTGATTCATCAGTCTTCTTTTAAATTTATTTTTATTTTATTATGTTCAATTAGCCAACATTAGTACATTACCCAGTGCTCATTATATCACAAGCCCTCCTTAATGTCCATCACCTAGTTACCCCATCTCCCTAACCCCTTCCCTCTAGCAACCCTCAGTTTGTTTCCTGTGATTAAGAATCTCTTATGGTTTGTCTTTGATTTAAGTGATGTATTCACAAATGTTCATTTTTTTTTTTGCTTTAACAATTACTAGTATGTTGCATATATTTTTGCATGTGTTCAATATTATTTATAGGATAATAAAAGAGAATAGAATATGTAAATAAATCAGTAATATAGAGCAGATTGTCATAATTACTGTTTAGCAATGAGTTGCTCATGGACTTCAGGAAAGTAAGAGATGTGCCTCAAATTGTTACAGATGACGGTAGCAGTTTTATATCATTATACATAAACCACATTCCTAGGAGGTGGTATATTATTTGAAAATCATATTTAAATATATCATATTGAAGCCATCTAATTGGTTTGTCTGTATTAGTCTATACAGATCTTAAATACATGGCATTTTAAACTCACAACATTCTTTTTGATTTGAAGTCATTGAATTTGCTTTCAGGCAAGTCTGTAATCTACATAGTTTTATTCTCAGTGCTCTTCATGTTATCTCATTGAAACACCTTAAATAAAAGATACATTGAAGATCTAATAAAAATAGATCACTAAGAATTAACTGTTAATAGTCTTTTCAAAACTTAATGGTGTAGAACAGTGAATTAATCTATTCATATTAATTCAGAAATGCTACTGTTATGGTAGGAGTTTTTAAATTTTTGATATAAAGATAGAATCACCCTGTTAAATTCTTTAAGTTTAATTCCATTTAAGGTATTTTAATAAAGAACGTTATTTGTATGGTGTACAACAGGATAGAAGCATCTGGTGTTTATGCATTTTTTTCTAAATCACAGATGAGTAATTATTTTCCATGTGTCAGGAAAAAAAAATTGATTAATCACCCATCCTTGTTAGCCTAATGTTCTGCAACTAAGATATGTTCTTTTAAGTCTTCAACCTCCTTTGTACATTTTGTGGCCTTCTTAACTGTGGAGGTGTTTATTTCAATTTTCTCAAAAATTTCTTCAAATAGATTTGCTTCTAAATACTTCTAGAATTTTTGTTTCAAGATGAATTTTTTAAAAATGTCATTGGACAGGGCCATAGAAATTATGTTATGATTTTGATTGTTTGAACATGGTTTAACTTGGAAAATTTGATATCTCCATTGTTCCATTGCTGTTTCTGCATGCTAAATTATCTGCCAACTTATTTATGGCTTTGTATGAGTTTCAGTTAGGTTTTATAGTTTTCAGTAATTTCTTTTTAAGATTCTATTTATTTGTTTGTTTGTTTGTTTATTTACTTGAGAGAGAAGGGAGTGAGAGCAAGAGCAGGAGCAGCAGGAGGGACAGAGGCAGAGAACCTCAAGCAGACTCTGCGCTGAGCCCTGAGAGATGTGGAACTGATTCCAGGATCCTGAGATTGCAACCCTAGCTGAAACCTAGAGTTGGACGCCTAACCAACTGAGCCACCCCAGGCACCCCTTCATTGTGTAGTTTTTGTACATTTTTGCTATTTTTATAGGATCTTCATGTAATTTTTTCTAAATTGTTTTTTTCTAACATATAGAGAAATTATTCATTATTTTATCTTCTGAATGGTGTTGATAATGCCTGATTTGGGGCAAGAGAAAGCTTAAAATTGAAATACAGAAACAAATTTGGGATAATTTCTCTGAAAGGAACTAACTTTTAAAGCTGTTTTTTTTTTTTACTCCTACTCTGTTTTATAGTGCTTTCAAAAGAATTCAGAGGAATCAGTGTTTCCCTAAATGAACTTTTTCCCTTTTCTCATTCAGAATAATTTATAATGCATTCCACATTTCAGTGATACTTTTATTATGGGGATTTTTTCCCAATCTCTTTTATGAAATTAAAGTTCAGAGAGCAAAACCAAATGGTTTGGAAAACAATCAGCAAAGACATCCCTTACAAAGAGCAGAACAAGATTATGGAAGATGTGTTCACTAAGGAACTTTCTCCACTGTCAAAGCAGGCAGTTTTCGCAATAATTTTCCAGCAAGATTTTATACCTGTTTGCACCTATTGGTTGTGTGTGTTATCTGTTCTGTATAAATAATCATTGGAAATAATTATTGTAGTTTTCTTTTTCTGTTTGTTTTTAGGTAATAAGACCACGAGAAACTACATCCAGACAAGACAGAAGGCCCAGAAATCCTGGACTCTGACAGAGTTATTTGGTAGGACTTGGGATGGACTCCCTTGGGAAAATATATGTACACATAAGGGGTGGTTGGTGGAGACTATGGTAGAGGTACTTAGTTTCTTTGCAATAATTTTACTTTCCTTAACTATTAAAAGGATTTATACACTTCAGCTGGGCATCTTCCCTCAGCTAAAGATTAAATTTTCTTTTTGTTGTTGTATGTATTTAAGGTTTGCAGATTAATGATTTGATAACCATATATATTCTGAAATAATCACCACAATCAAGCTAGTTAACAAATATGCCACTTCATATAGTTACTCTGTGTGTGTGTGTGTGTGTGTGTGTGTGTGTGGTGAGAATACATAGGATATACTCTCTTAGCAAACTTCAAGTATAGGGAACAGTATTGTTACCTATAATCACTATGCTATCTGCATTAGATCTCCAGAACTTCTTCATCTTATGTAACTGAAACGTCTATCCTTTAACCAACATCTCTCCATTTCTCTCATTCCCCAAACTCTGCTAACTACCATTTTATTCTCTGCTTCTATGACCATACCTATTTTAGATTCCACATATATATGAGATCATACAGTTGTCTTTTTATGCCTGAGTTATTTCAGGCAGAATGATGTCCTCCAGAATCATCCATTAGTCACAAATGGCAGGATTTCCTTCTTTCTTTAAGGCTGGATAATATTCTATTTTATGTGAATATATACTGCATTTTTCTTATCTGTTTATCTGTTCATTGACATATAGGTTGTTTCTATGTCTTGCCTGTTGTGAATAAGGTTATAATGAACATAGGGGGACAAGTGTCTCTTTGAGTTTCTGATTTTAATTCCTTTGATTAAATATCCAGCAGTGGGATTGCTGGATCATATGGTAGTTCTACTTGTAGTTTTTTGAAAAATCTCCCTATTTTTTCCCATAATGGTTTTACATTTACATTCCCCTAATGTGTATATTCCCACTAATGTGTAGGGTTGGTTCCTTTTTCTCCACATTTTCACCAATGCTTAGTATCTTTTGTTTTCTTAATGATAGTTATCTTAACAGTATGATGTGATACCTCATTGTAGTTTTGTTTTGCATTTTCCTGAGCACCTTTGAATATATTTCTTGGATATTTGTATGCTTTTTCTTTTTCCAGGGAAATGTTTCAGATCTTTTGTGCATTTTGGGGGGTTACTTTTTTCGTTATTGAGTTGTATGACTTTCTTACACATTTTGGATATTAACCCTCTATCAGATGTATGGTGTGTAAATATTTTCTTTCCTTCTGTTGTCTTTCATTTTGTTCATTATTTTCTTTGTTATGTAGAAACTTTTCCTTTTTAATTTTAATTAAATATTTTTATTGAGTATACATGTTACATTAGTTTCAGATATACAATGTGATTCATCTTTTCTATATAAATGCTATTCTCAGTATAAGTGTAGATACCATCTATCACCATACAATGCTATTACAGTATCATTGATTTTATTTCTTATGCTGTGCCTTTATTCCTGTGACTTATTCATTCCATAACAGGAAGTTTGTATTTCGTACTCCCCTTCACCAATTTCGGCTGCCCCCTTCAGCACACATCCACTGTTCTCTGTATTTATGAGACTGGTTTTGTTTTTTGTTAATTTACTCATTTTGTCTTTTAGATTCCACATATGAGTGAAATCATGAGGTATTTATTTTTCTTGGTCTGATTTATTTTACTTAGCATAATACCCTCTAGGTCCATTCATGTTATCACAAATGGCAAGATCTCATCCTTTTTTATAGCTGTATCATATTCTCATCTCCTTGTGTGTGTGTGTGTGTGTGTGTGTGTGTGTGTGTGTATGTATGTATACCACATCTTCCTTATCCATTTGTCTATCGACATTTAGCCTGCTTCTGTATCTTGGCTGTTGTAAATAATGCTGCAATAAACATAGAGGTTCATATATCTTTTCAAATTAGTGTTTTTGCTTTCTTTGGGTGAATACCCAGTAGTACAATTATTGGATTATATGGTATTTCCATTTTAATTTTTTGAGGAATCTCCATACCATTTTCCACAGTGGCTGAAGCAGATTACCTTCCCATTAGTAGTTGTGTAGAAGCTTTTTAACATGATGTAGCCTTACTTGTTTACTTTGCTTTTGTTGCCTCTACTTACAGTGTCATACCCAAAAATTGTACCAAGACAAATTGGCACATCAAAGAGCTTTTTCTGTATGTTTTCTTCTGGGAGTTTTACAGCTTCCCATGTTACATTTAAATCTCATCCATTTTGAGTTGATTTTTGTATATGGTATAAGATATTGGTCCTATTTCTTTCCCCCTCCTTCCTCCCTCCCTCCACCCTTCCCTCTTCTCTCCCTTTCTTCCTTCCTTCCTCACGTGGAGATAGCAAGTTTTTTTTTAAACACCACTTATTGAAGAGGCTATCCTTTCCCCATTGTGTATTCTTGATGCCTTTTATTTTTTGTTTAAAGATTTTATTTATTTGTTTGAGAGAGAGACAGTGAGAGACAGCATGAGCGAGGAGAAGGTCAGAGGGAGATGCAGATTCCCCATGGAGCTAGGAGCCTGATGCGGACTCGATCCCGGGACTCTAGGATCATGACCTGAGCTGAAGGCAGTTGCTTAACCAACTGAGCCACCCAGGCGCCCCTCTTGATGCCTTTTAAAGATTAGTTGCCAGTATAGGCATTGGAAGACTGCATTTTCAAATCTCTCTTGCAGCCAGGTAAAGCATTATGACCAAGTGTTGGTTATGGGATATGGAAGAAAGATATGTATGTGACTTCTGGTTCATGCTAATGAGAAGAATTGTGTTAATACTTTCCTTCTTAATTTCCTTTCCATTAGCTGAATGTGCAAATGATATTGTAAGCTATAACATACATATTAGGACATGATGTATTGAAACCAAACCTTGAGGATGGCTCGGTCAAAAGGACAGAAAGAGCTTGGATTCTCAATACCACATAGTATTTATGTATAATATTATACTTTTCACTGAAAGTAGTAGTATATATTATATAACCTATAAACAAATTGCAGATGTATTTAAAAAATAACTTACTGGGCATTTTTTAGCCCATGACAGGACTTAGGTGCTAACACTTCTATAGGGAGCATAATACCAAGGAAGCAGGAGAGATGATAACTTTAGAGTGAAGCAGGGAAGAAAAAGAGCAGATATTTAAAGGATTCTATTATAGAACCAGTCACAGCTTCCAAACAGGTTAGCTGGTGGTTGATCTGACAAGAAGTCTTCACAGTGGCAAAAGAAACTACTGCATCTGTAGAAATAGACAACAGAGAAAAGGAGATCATTTTTATATAAATCTCATTCTTCTTTTAAAAAAGTTATTCTATGAGGCATCAATCAGGTGTGCTCCTCTTCCAGATGGTACTGCTTGACTCCTTCAAAGGAGGCTTGTTCCTAGAACAAGGCATAACACATGGGGAGAGGGAAGGAGATTGATGTCTGTGATGGGTGTGTTCTTGAGCCACCCCTGCTGAAGGTTGCAACAATAGAGAAGCCATGTGCCAGAGTGAGAGGAGTTGAAATGGAGGGGGTGACATGCTGTCTCTTAGTGTCTGTGAATAACTTGATAACTTGATAACTCAATAATTTGAGGGACTTGTTAACCAAATGAACTGTCCAGATGATTTACTCTCTATTATGAAGCTGCCAACAAAGCTCTTTGGAGTCTTTCTTCAAAGATCCTTGTGGTGTGTAAGAAAGCATTTAGTGCTCAGCATTGTTCCTGGACTGTCCACAGTAATATTAAGCAGAGCATAGTGGAAGTACAGGTTTGAAAAATTGTCTGGAGACCCGTTCAGTAGCTATGGACATTAGAAAGAGGTAAGGCTTTAATGAAAGACAAATACTGCTAGCTTCTCTTTTAAATGCTCTAGATTTTTTGTAAGTAGTCATTGAAGAGCTTTAAGGTTAAGGGCATTTATTAGCTGAAATATTGGAAAAGGCCCTGCTTCCACTAGAGAAGCCTGTGGAGTCTTAATGAGTGAAAGAGGCGGAGAAGCCTTGAGTGTCCAGGGAGGTCGTACTCTGGCTTGGGAGTGTGAGAGGTCCTGGTGATGCTTATGAAGGAAACCTGCACTTAAAAGACTCATTTAGATATATAACAAACTTAAGTAGAAAACGTCTCAAAGTGTTGAATATCTTAGTTTATCTGTGCTGTACTCCATTGTGGGTTCAAAATGCCTCTAAACCCCTACTAGGCCCATAACAAGGAGCAATCTTCCTACATCTTAGTGAATTTACATGCATTTACTTCTTTTTCCCACAAAATGGATAAATAATAGATGAACGATTTTATAGGCTGTGATTTTGGATGAATTACATGGCTATTTGTCCAGTTCAACTAAAGCTACCCATCATTTTAGGAAAAATAAATCATGCAATCAATGATTTAACTAATTAAATTAAATTAAATTAAATTCACAACTTTCAGACACTGGAGAGAATTAAGTCTGAAGAATTAAGTCTGAAACTTTTGGTATTCAAGCGAGTTTCAGGCTCTTTTAATTGTTTGGTTATTTTAAGCATAATGCTTTAAAAAATTCAGGACGCCTTCAAAACAACTACTTGATAATATCCCAAAGGAATTAATGTAAATGATATGTATTAGCAGTGAAGAAAAAAATCCAGTATCTACTTTGTGCATCTGCACTTTTATAGAATACAGCACAGCAATTAAACAATATTACATGATCTGGTAATTTTCGTCCATGTTTATAAGAAAGCTTATGGCACTATAAATTAGCCATGTCTCTATTTTAGATACATGAGAATAAAGCATCATCTCACTAGTTCTTCATAGATATTATATAATAGAGCTGTGTATCTGTTGAATCACTCTGTGAATGCAGAGTAATGGTCTTTGATGTTTAATACTTTTGGTTAAAATCCCATTTTTATAGTTCAAGAAATGTGTTTTGACCCATGCACTCTATGTACTGATTTATCTACTTCGCATCTAGTGAACCTAAAATAGTTTTAAAGGAGTTCTGTAGATGCCAGTGAACATCTGAAAGTATTTTATGATACCTATATTAAAAAAAAATTCCTATTACAGGGGAGTTTAAATTGCCCGAACGATAAAAGGATTATTTTTCTAACAAGTGAACTAGTGTTTTGTTCCTTGTGTCCTTCCTGTATTCTGTAGACTCTTTGGAGTAATCCAGGATCAATTCTGCCCGTGCCCAGGCAATTAACTCTTTGGCTGCAGTTCACCTACTAGCTTGATATCCCATCCTCTTATTAGACACTGGCACTTGAATTCCACCCAGCCTTGATGGGGCTTTGAACTCAGTATGGTATTGTCATATGAACTAGATTTTATCTCATTTAAAACTGCTAGCTGACACACACAAATGTAGAAAGGCAAGAGGTTCTTCAGCAGGAAGTCTAGTGTTCACCATAGAAGTAAATGATCATTTTTTGAAGCCATTCTTTGTTTTGCACAAAAATGATTTATATTATTTAGTCAAAGATGTTTTCCTCCAAAATATTCCATATTTCTTATTAAAATATTGCTGTAGACTGAATGCTTGTGTTCCCTCAAAATTACTTTGTCAAATCATAACTCCCAATGTGATGGTATTGAACCTCTGGGAGGTGACTAGTTTGTGAGGATGGAGCCTTCATGAATGAGATTAGTGCCCTTAAAAAAGAGACTTCAGAGAGCTCCCTTTGCCTCTTTTGCTATGTGAAGACACAAAGAGAAGATAGCTGCCTGTGAACCAGGAAGTGGGCTCTTACTAGGCACTGAATATGTTGCTGCCTTGATCTTGGACTTCCCAGCCTCCAGAACTGTGAGAAATTAACTTATGTTATTTATAAAGCCACCCAGTCTATGATATTTTTGTTATAGTGGCCCAAGGAGACTAAGACAAATATATTATTAGCAGGCTTAAAAATTTAAAGACTAGTTTTCTTCAAGAATATTGAGGAAGTAAAAAAAAAAAAAAAGAATATTGAGGAAGTAATTTTATAGGTTTTTCACAATATTCTGAGATCCCTCATTTTCTGATATGATGCAAACATATACAAAGAGGGTGAGAACAGTGTTTATTATCTGTTTCATCAACCATAGAGTATTCTTGGTAAACTACAAATAAAAACTGACCCTTGACCAACCCCCCCAAATCATTCTGTTGTTATTTTACTCAGGATGGTAAGTCTCCCTTAGACAGAGGAAAGCTAACTTCTGGTTGTAAGGACAATTAGAGTTCTAGCTGATGATATTAGACTATAAGTTCTGAAGTACAGTCACTGTTTCTGTCTATCCCAGAAGGCAAACACTAAGAGAAGAATATGTAGTAGATAATATATAGAATATTAGTAATAATTGTTTGTCTCTCCTTTTAATTTGGGATATTACTAAGTGGTTATTGTAAGTAATGAATGTTTGTGTTTGAAATGGTGATGGATAAAGTGAAACTAGATTTTAAATATATGTAGGTTTTTAAAAAAAACTTGATTTTAAAATTCATGGTGAAAGTCTTTGTGAAGAATATTCAAAACAGGTTTTTCAGTGTTTTTAGTATGCATAAATTCTCTATGCACTAAACTTGATATGAGGAATCCTTATTGGAAGTACTTCTAGATTATCTGTTAAAAATGAATTACATAAAACAAGTTACATTAAGCAAGTTAAAATAATTCATTTTAAATTCTGATATATATACTGAACATTTAAATACACATACAGCTTCAAGCAATTTAAACAGACTCATGTATTTGTACTTTTTTAATCAGGATTTTAATTTTAGCAACAGGTCAACATTATCATGTAGTATATGCTAAACATACAAATATATAGTTCATAAAATTACCTGTAAAATAGGTAATTTTATAGGTAAAAAACCCTATAAAATATTACCTCAACATGCATATATTTGAATTAAAATATTATGAATTGATTGCATTCATTAAAATGTATTATATATATGTTGCTTATCTGGCAAATGTTTTACGAATATTCAATCCTATTCTAATTTTGGACTCCTTAATTTAAGTAAAGGAGCCTCATCTCAGCAAATCAAATACTGTACTTTATCTACATTTTGTGAATTATATACCGGTTGAGGAGGGATTACCATCTGTTATTTTATTTTAAACCCACTATATTCTCTCATGTACCAGTAGGTCAGTTCTATTTCTGGCAAGTGAGAGAGAATGTTAAACAAATGGGGAAA
The DNA here is from genome assembly GCF_963455335.1 of Martes martes. NCBI lineage: Eukaryota > Metazoa > Chordata > Mammalia > Carnivora > Mustelidae > Martes > Martes martes. The sequence goes on along the minus strand of NC_137891.1, from coordinate 51,700,157 downwards.
TATTCCAAAAATAATAGATTTGATATCTTTATTTTACGATGATTTTTAGTCTTTCAGAAACATGATGTTTCAATTTAACAATTTCTTAAGTGCTTTCTCTGTACTAAGCATGTGTTCAGTGCTGGGCCAAGCAAAGATAATTGAGTTGGGTGCTTCCCATAAGGAACCTTCCAACTTAGGAGGGAGTTACACATGCTTCTGAATAGCTGTAATTACAGGTCTACCATAGATGCTGCCAAAATGGAAGCATGGATCCATTGTGAAGGATGCCAGAGAAAAATAATTAATGATAACTCAGAATATGAAATAAAACTTTAATATCTTGGTACCTTTCAACCAATACCTATTTTTGTCAGTAAAATTTAAGCATATGTTACCCATCCAGAAAACTACAAATCTGTGAAATAAAATACAAGAAACACCCCAGAAAATTTAGAATGATCAGTTTTCTGAACTTCACTGACATGTATCCTTGCCAAGTTTTATAGTAGCTAATTCTTCTATATGATTTAGAGTCTTAGTAGTTATCATTAAACTTATAGTTTATTTTCAGATATTGTTTAAGCCCACATTGTGTTATTTTTTATTCCCTCCCTCTCTTTGTTACTTGTATTTGTCCTTAGAACCAATCACCCTATACTTAGTTATTTTATTTTATTTATTATTTTAAAGATTTATTTATTTATTTTAGAGAGAGAGAACACACACATGTGAGCAGAGAGAGGGGCAGAAGAGGAGAGAGAGAGAGAGAGAGAGAATATCTCTAACGGACTTGGCTGAGCCAGGAGATGGATATGGGGCTTGATCTCATGAACATGAGATCATGACCTTAATCAGAATCAAGAGTGAGATGTTCAGGGTGTCTGGGTGGCTCAGATGGTTAAGTGTCTGCCTTCAGCACAGGTAATGATCCCAGGGTCCTGGAATCGAGTCCCACATCAGGCTCTCTCCTCAGTAGGGAGTCTGCTTTTCACTCCTCCTCTATTTCCCCTGCTTGTGCTCTTCACTCTTTCTGTCAAATAAAGAAATAAAACTAAAATCTTTAAAAAAAAAAAAAGAGTAGGATGTTCAACTGACTGAGCCATCCAGGCACCCTATACTTAGTTATTTTAAATAAAATAGCATTACTTATACAAGTGTCAATTACTTAATCTTGTATCTTATTTTACACACTTTTAAGATGATTATCTCAAGATATTTCTCAAATATTCATTTTAGCATTTCTCCACATATGATTTTAAACCTGTCAAATATACCCTGAAATTGGATCTCAAATTCTAATTAAACTGAGATAAACTTATGTGACCTTAAAAAAATCCAGTGTAGGATGAAGTTATGTTTCTTTCTTTTTATTTTAATTGAGAAACAATATTCCACATGCCTGAATCTATATTTGTTTAGTAGATTTTTATTATTGCTCAAAGTATAATATCACAGAAAGTGCATTCTACAGGTATTTCTAATATTATTTAACTAGGAAACTGCAATTATTTTATTAATTTGATATTTTTAATATGCTAGCAAGGTATAGCATATCCTGTTAAATCAGCAAACAGTTATGGATAATATAATTACAGTGTAGCTATAAATATAAATGTTTAATTAGATACATTTGCATTTAGGGAGATAGAGGATGTAAAGTCATGGTGAGGTTTAGAATGTGTTTTATCATTTTGTTACTAAACAACTTTATAGGTTCCCCTAAAAGGAAGGCTGGGTATTTATCTTTTTGATGTTTTTATTCCTGGAGCTATCTTTATGGATAATTAAAATATTAAGTTTCAAAGACTTGTACTCAGTTTGCTTATCAGTCATAGTCTCAGCTGGAAACAGATAGCAAGTTAAAATTAGGGTAGTTGAAGGAGAGTTTGATAAAGGGACAAAATATAAAGTAGGCAGAATATGAGAAAACTACATGAGAAAGCCAGGGCTCCCAGGCTAATACGAATGGTTGTTACCTGCCCTCGCCCTTTTTGATGAGTTTGGGGACAGAGCATTTCTGAAACTTCAAAAGGCAGTAGAGAGGGCTAACTTGGAAAGCAGAGTTTCATTTGGTTAAGGGACATAGCCAAACTTAAAGTAGGGGAGCAAGGGAATAATTGTTATAGTATCTGCTTCCATAGGTCTTTAGAAGGATTTCCCTATTGACTAAATCTAACCAGAAGCCTGGGCACATAGGTATTCTTTGATGTAATTTATACAAGTTAATCGTTAGAGACCCAAATGCAGGGTGCATCTGAGAGGGAAACAGAATATATCAGATATAGTACATGCATGAAACAGTCAAATTATTTGGATAAATAATTCATAGAATAGTGTTCAGACAATCAACATAATCAAAATAAAGTTTGTATCACTAGGACATAATTTACACCAGGCTTAATTTACTCAGAGTAATGGACAAACAGAACACAGAAATAATTTTAATTTATTCTCCTCTAAAATCCATTATGTTGTCTTAAAGTACGCTATGCCCATAATTTGGTCTTAACACATTTGAGCACATCAGGTGTGCTAATTGTCACTGTGCCTTCTGACTGGGGCTGCCCTCTGATAGTATAGTCTCCCATGTTCTTTTTCTGCTCAGCTTATCTTCTTAAAGTATAATGGTGGATTAGGCAGCTTTAAACTCTCATCATCTTCACAGAAACATTGAAAGGTAAGGAAAAATGGTTCAGGCCGCTTTTGTCAGAACTCTGGGAAACAGTCAAAAGTGTGGACCAACCAGGTGAATGATGAATTAAGAAAAAAAGCAACTTCAAAATAGTAGGAAAGCTTTGTGGTGTTTTTACTTGGCTTTGCCCCACTCCCTCCAGTCTTCAAGAGAGAAGTCTGCTTTCTCAGTGTGGGAACTTCTTCCCTGGTTCCAGAAGAAGCAGAGCACATACTTTGCACAAATTATTATAGGTGTTTGTCCTAACCTATCAAAAGGACTAACGCTTGTCTCTGTTTCCTCCAACTCAGACCTCAGGCCAGAAAAGTGGTGAGAATCACTTGGCAACATTGCAATTGGAGTGACAATTCACAGATGCCTGGAACAAAAGATTGCAGTATGTTTTGATTGTCTAAGGCCCAGGAGCAAAAGCTGGGAAGAATTTCTTTGGGGAATTAGGACATTGAAAACATTTTTGTAATTGGTAGAATTTGGAAGTTCATGCACCTGCTCACTGCAAGAGGCATTCTCAAAAAAGTACTTGAAAAGATTAAATATTTCATCTCTATCTGATTCCTAAGCTTAGTATAAGCCTGACTACATGTTGAAGGAGTACCTGGGTACTCACCCAGTCTGCAAAAGCTGGATGAACTGTTATTTGTTTATTTGTTTGTTTTGTTATTTTTAGTTCCTGTTGTTCAAGGAAATTTCTGACAAAATACTAGCTGAACAAAAGCTAAGAAATAGGGACTTCAGTGTCCATACATAGTAAAATATAGTCTTTACAAAAAATAATGTTGAAAGTCCTGAAATAAATGGACTACTACAGCCTTCAATCATGAAAGCAAGAGAGAAGTGACTCATCATGTATTAAGGGAATGTCAAAAAGATTAACAGCTGATTTCTCATCAGAATATGGAAGCCAGAAGATAGTGTGTGACATATTGAAAGTGCTGAAAGAAAACAGCAAAAAACCTATTAACCCAGGATCCTCTAACTTATAAAGCTGTCCTTTAAATATGAGGAAGAGATTAAGACTTTTTGAGATAAATAAAAGCTGAAGGAGTTAATTGTCACTAGATCTGCCCTAAGTGAAATGCTAAACAGAATCCTTTTGGTTGAAATGGTAAGACACTAGACACTAGTTAGTAACTACAGGATCTCTGGTAAAGGTAAATACATGGGCAAATACAAATACCAGTATTACTATATTTTTGGTTTATAACTCCACTTTTAATTTCTTCTCAGATTGAAAAGACAAAGGAATAAAAATAATTATAAATCTGTATTCTTGGCCACAAAGTTGTATTCAGATATGTTTGTACAATAAAAGCGTTAAGTGATGTATAGTGGAACCATATAGAAGCAGCATTTTTGTATGCTATTGAAGTTAAAATGGTACCAAATTGAACTAGATTGTTATGAATTTAGGTTGTTAAATGCAATAAAAACCACAAAGTAATAGATCTATATTTATATAATGAGAAGTGGATTAAGATTTACTATAAAAAAGGCTAATAGCTTGAAAATGAAAGGAAGAAAAAGATATTCCTTGCAAATTGTAACAAAAGGAGAGTTGAGGTGGCCATACTGTTATAAGAGATTAAAAAAAAGTTACATATTGATAAAAGGGTCAAGTTATTCAACAGTCTAATAATTATAAACATATATGCATGAACAACAGAATCTCAAAGTATATGAAGTAACATTGACAGAATTTAAAAGGAGAAATATTTCCACAATAAGAATTGAGACTTTAATATACCACTTTCAGTAATGGATAGAATGTCTAGACTGAGCATCAGTAGAAAATAGTGGATTTGATCGACACCATAAAGCAACTACACCTAACAGACTTACATAGAACCCTCTACCTAATGACAGCTGAATACACATTTTTCTCAAGTGCACGAAACATTCTCCAGAATAGATTATATGTTACACAGAGCAAGTCTCAATAGATTTTAAAAAGATAAACATAATTCAAAATATCTTCTCCAGCCACAACAGGATGATGTTAGAAATGAAAACAGAAAGAAAACTGGAAAATTTTCAAATATGTGGAAAATAAACAGTATATTCTTAAATGCTGAGTGGTGCGTCAATGAGATCACAAGTGAAAATGGAGAATACTTAGAAATGAATGCAAATGAACACATAACACACCAACGTTTATAGCATGGAGCAAAGGTGTGTACAGAGAAATTTATAGCCATCTATGTCTATATTAAAAAATGTCTAATCTGGGGCGCCTGGGTGGCTCAGTGGGTTGAAGCCTCTGCCTTCGGCTCGGGTCATGATCCCGGGGTCCTGGGATCGAGCCCCGCATCGGGCTCTCTGCTCCGTGGAGAGCCTGCTTTCTCCTCTCTCTCTGCCTGCCTCTCTGCCCACTTGTGATCTCTGTCTGTCAAATAAATAAATAAACTCTTAAAAAAAAAAAAAGAAAGAAAATGTCTAATCAATAATCTATCTCAAGGAACTACAAAAAGAAAACCAAACTAAACCCAAAGCTAGCAGAAGAAAATAAATATGAAGATTAGACAAGAATAGAGTATAAATAACACCAAGTGAGTTAGAGACTAGAACAGCTAAAAAGAAAACCAATGAAACCAAAATTTGATGCTATAAAACTCTTTAATATTTTCTGACTCAACATTTTTTTAATTAATTAATTAATTTATTTTAATAAACATATAATGTATTTTAATCCCCAGGGGTACAGGTCTGTGACTCACCAGGTTTACACATTTCACAGCACTCATTATAGCACATACCGTCCCCAATGTCCATATCCCCACCACCCTCTCCCGTCTCCCCTCCCCCCAGCAACTCTCAGTCTGTTTTTTGAGATTGAGTCTTTTATGGTTTGTCTCCCTCCCAATCCCATCTTTTTTCATTTTTTCTTTTCCTATCCCCCCAACACCCCACATTGCATCTCCACTTCCTCATATCAGAGAGATCATATGATAGTTGTCTTTATCCGATTGACTTATTTCGCTAAGCATAATACCCTCTAGTTCCATCCACGTCATCACAAATGGCAAGAGTTTACTCCTTTTGATGGCTGCATAGTATTCCATTGTATATATATACCACTTCTTCTTTATCCATTCATCTGTTGACAGACATCTAGGTTCTTTCCATAGTTTGGCTATTGTGGACATTGCTGCTATAAACATTCGGGTGCACGTGCCCCTTCAGAGCACCACGTTTGTATCTTTAGGATATATACCCAGTAGTGCAATCGTTGGGTCATAGGGTAGCTCTATTTTCAGTTTTTTGAGGAACCTCCACACTGTTTTCCAGAGTGGTTGCACCAGCTTGAATTCCCACCTACAGTGTAGGAGGGTTCCCCTTTCTCTGCATCCTCGCCAGCATCTGTCATTTCTTGACTTGTTCATTTTAGCCATTCTGACTGGTGTGAGGTGGTATCTCATTGTGGTTTTGATTTGTATTTCCCTGATCCCGAGTGATGTGGAGCACTTTTTCATGTGTCTGTTGGCCATCTGGATGTCTTCTTTGCAGAAATGTCTGTTTATGTCCTCTGCCCATTTCTTGATTGGATTATTTATTCTTTGGGTGTTGAGTTTGCTAAGCTCTTTATAGATTTTGGATACTAGCCCTTTATCTGATATGTTGTTTGCAGATATCTTATCCCCATTCTGTCAGTTGTCTTTTGGTTTTGTTAACTGTTTCCTTTGCTGTGCAAAAGCTTTTGATCTTGATGAAATCCCAATAGTTCATTTTTGCCCTTGCTTCTGTTGCATTTGGCGATGTTCCTAAGAAGAAGTTGCTGTGGCTGAGGTTGAAGAGGTTGCTGCCTGTGTTCTCCTCAAGGATTTTGATGGATTCCTTTCTCACATTGAGGTCCTTCATCCATTTTGAGTCTATTTTCGTGTGTGATGTAAGGAAATAGTCCAATTTCATTTTTCTGCATGTGGCTGTCCAATTTTCCCAGCACCATTTGTTGAAGAGGCTGTCTTCTTTCCATTGGACATTCCTTCCTGCTTTGTCGAAGATTAGTTGACCATAGAGTTGAGGGTCTATTTCTGGGCTCTCTATTCTGTTCCATTGATCTATGTGTCTGTTTTTGTGCCAGTACCATACTGTCTTGATGATGACAGCTTTGTAATAGAACTTGAAGTCCAGAATTGTGATGCCACCAACTTTGGCTTTCTTTTTCAATATTCCTTTGGCTGTTCGAGGTCTTTTCTGGTTCCATAAAAATTTTAGGATTATTTGTTCTATTTCTTTGAAAAAAGTGGATGGGATTTTGATAGGGATTGCATTAAATGTGTAGATGCTTTAGGTAGCATAGACATTTTCACAATATTTGTTCTTCCAATCCATGAGCATGGAACATTTTTCCATTTCTTTGTGTCTTCCTCAAGTTCTTTCATGAATACCTTATAGTTTTCTGAGTATAGATTCTTTGCCTCTTTGGTTAGGTTTATTCCTAGGTATCTTATGGTTTTGGGTGCAATTGTAATTGGGACTGACTCCTCAATTTCTCTTTCTTCTGTCTTGTTGTTAGTGTAAAGAAATGCAACTGATTTCTGTGCATTGACTTTATATCCTGACACTTTACTGAATTCCTGTATAAGTTCTAGCAGTTTTGGAGTGGAGCCTTTTGGGATTTCCACATATAGTATCATATCATCTGCAAAGAGTGATAGTTTGACTTCTTCTTTGCCAATTTGGATGCCTTTAATTTCTTTTTGTTGTCTGATTGCTGAGGCTAGGGCTTCTAGTACTATGTTGAACAGCAGTGGTAATAACGGACATCCTTGCTGTGTTCCTGACCTTAGCGGAAAAGCTTTCAGTTTTTCTCCATTGAGAATGGTATTTGCAGTGGGTTTTTCATAGATGGCTTTGATAGTATTGAGGTATGTGCCCTCTATCCCTATGCTTTGAAGAGTTTTAATCAGGAAGGGACGCTACACTTTGTCAAATGCTTTTTCAGCATCTATTGAGAGTATCATATGGTTCTTGTTCTTTCTTTTATTAATGTATTGTATCACATTGATTGATTTGCAGATATTGAACCAACCTTGCAGCCCTGGAATAAATCCCACTTGGTCGTGGTGAATAATCCTTTTAATGTAATGTTGGATCCTATTGGCCAGTATTTTGGTGAGAATTTTCGCATCTGTGTTCATCAAGGATATTGATCTGTAATTCTTTTTTTGATGGGATCCTTGTCTGGTTTGAGGATTAAGGTGATGCTGGCCTTATAAAATGAGTTTGGAAGTTTTCCTTCCATTTCTATTTTTTGGAACAGTTTCAGGAGAATAGGTATTAATTCTTCTTTAAATGTTTGGTAGAATTCCCCTGGGAAGCCTTCTGGCCCTGGGCTTTTGTTTGTTTGGAGATTTTTGATGACTGTTTCAATCTCCTTACTGGTTATGGGTCTGTTCAGGTTTTCTATTTCTTCCTGGTTCAGTTGTGGTAGTTTATATGTCTCTAGAAATGTATCCATTTCTTCCAGATTGTCAAATTTGTTGGTGTAGAGTTGCTCATAGTATGTTCTTATAATTCTTTGTATTTCTTTGGTGTTGGTTGTGATCTCTCCTCTTTCATTTATGATTTTATTTATTTGGGTCCTTTCTCTTTTCTTTTTGATAAGTCTGGCCAGGGGTTTGTCAATCTTATTAATTCTTTCAAAGAACCAGCTCCTAGGTTCATTGATTTGTTCTATTGGTTTTTTGGTTTCCAGTTCATTGATTTCTGCTCTGATCTTTATGATTTCTCTTCTCCTGCTGGGTTTAGGCTTTCTTCCTTGTTCTTTCTCCAGCTCCTTTAGGTGTAGGGTTAGGTTGTGTATTTGAGACCTTTCTTGTTTCTTGAGAAAGGCTTGTACCGCTATATGTTTTCCTCTCAGGACTGCCTTTGTTGTGTCCCACAGATTTTGAACCGTTGTGTTTTCATTATCATTTGTTTCCATGAATTTTTTCAATTCTTCTTTAATTTCCTGGTTGACCCATTCATTTTTTTAGAAGGATGCTGTTTAGTCTCCATGTATTTGCATTCTTTCCAAATTTCCTCTTGTGATTGAGTTCTAGCTTCAGAGCATTGTGGTCTGAAAATATGCAGGGAATGATCCCAATCTTTTGATACTGGTTGAGACCTAATTTATGACCCAGGATGTGGTCTATTCTGGAGAATGTTCCATGTGCACTAGAGAAGAATGTATATTCTGTTGCTTTGGGATGGAATGTTCTGAATATATCTGTGATGTCCATCTGGTCCAGTGTGTCATTTAAGGCCTTTATTTCCTTGTTGATCTTGTGCTTAGATGATCTGTCCATTTCCTGCGAGGGGAATGTTAAAGGCCCCTGCTATTATTGTATTACTGTCGATGTATTTCTTTGATTTTGTTATTAATTGGTTTATATAGTTGGCTGCTCCCATGTTAGGGGCATAGATATTTAAGATTGTTAGGTCTTCTTGTTGGACAGACCCTTTGAGTATGATATAGTGTCCTTCCTCATCTCTTATTATAGTCTTTGGCTTAAAATCTAATTGATCTGATATAAGGATTGCCACCCCAGCTTTCTTCTGATGTCCATTAGCATGGTACATTGTTTTCCACCCCCTCACTTAAATCTGGAGGTGTCTTCAGATCTAAAATGAGTTTCTTGTAGGCAGCCTATTGATGGGTTTTGTTTTTTTATCCATTCTGATACCCTGTGTCTTTTGATTGGGGCATTTAGCCTATTAACATTCAGGGTAACTATTGAGAGATATGAATTTAGTGCCATTGTATTGCCTGTAAGGTGACTGTTACTGTATATTGTCTCTGTTCCTTTTTGACCTACTGCTTTTAGGGTCTCTCTTTGCTTAGAGGACCCCTTTCAATATTTCCTGTAGAGCTGGTTTGGTGTTTGCAAATTCTTTCAGCTTTTGTTTGTCCTGGAAGCTTTTTATCTCTTCTTCTATTTTCAATGATAGCCTTGCTGGATATAGTATTCTTGGCTGCATGTTTTTCTCATTTAGTGCTCTGAATATATCATGCCAGTTCTTTCTGGCCTGCCAGGTCTCTGTGGATAAGTCCACTGCCAATCTAATATTTTTACCATTGTATGTTGCAGACTTCTTTTTCCGGGCTGCTTTCAGGATTTTCTCTTTGTCACTAAGACTTGTAAATTTTACCATCGGGTGATGGGGTGTGGACCTATTTTTATTGATTTTGAGGGGCGTTCCCCTCAAAATCCAGCTTCTCCTGGATTTTGATGTTTGTTCCCTTTGCCATATTAGGGAAATTCTCTCCAATAATTCTCTCCAATATACCTTCTGCTCCCCTCTCTTTTTCTTCTTCTTCTGGAATCCCAATTATTCTAATGTTGTGTCATCTTATGGTGTCACTTATCTCTCGAATTCTCCCCTCGTGGTCCAGTAGCTGTTTGTCCCTCTTTTGCTCAGCTTCTTTATTCTCTGTCATTTGGTCTTTTATATCACTAATTCTTTCTTCTGCCTCATTTATCCTAGCAGTGAGGGCTTCCATTTTTGATTGCACCTCATTAATAGCTTTTTTGATTTCAACTTGGTTAGATTTTAGTTCTTTTATTTCTCCAGAAAGGGCTTTTATCTCTCCAGAGAGTGTTACTCTAGTATCTTCTATGCTTTTTTCGAGCCTGGCTAGAACCTTGAGAATCGTTATTCTGAACTCTAGATCTGTCATATTACCAATGTCCGTATTGATTAGGTTCCCAGCCTTCCGTACTGACTCTTGTTCTTTTTTTTTGTGGTGAGTTTTTCTGCCTTGTCATTTTGTCCAGATAAGATTTGCTTTCTCCTCTTCTGGAATTCTGCTGTTCTTGGTGAGTGAAGTTGGTCTTGGCTGGGTTTTTTGTTGATCTTCTGGGGGAGGGGCCTGTTGTAGTGATTCTCAAGTGTCTTTGCTGGAGGCGGAATTGCCCCACCCTTGCCAGGGGCCAGGCTAACTAATCTGCTTGGGTTTGCTTTCTGGAGCTTTTGTTCCCTGAATACTTTCCGTAGAGTTCCGGAGGACGGGAATGAAGATGGTGGCCTCCTAATCTCTGGCCTGGAGGAGCCGAGAGCTCGGGGTCCCACTCCTCAGTGTGCCCTCAGAGAAAAGCGCCCAACCGCCCCCGCCTCCCTGGCCTCCGGTTGCGCCTAGAGGAAAGCTCTCAATTGCTTGCACTTGGAGAAAAGCGCCTGGTCGCTTCCGCCTCCATGGCCTCCGGCTGCGCTCCGAGCACACGCAGCCTGAGACCGGCTCAAGGTAACCCCGAGCTGAGAGCTCACTCCTTGGCTTTGTCATTGTAGCCAGCTTCCCCGCTCTAATACCTGTGAGCTCTGCGACACTCAGACACCCCGGTCCTTCTGTGACCCCGTGGGACAGGGGGTTACGCTGACCCCGCGTGGGCTTCCCCCCGGTTTAGCCTCTGGAGCGATGTCCCTCCGTGGAGCAGACTTTTAAAAGTCCCGATTTTGTGTTCCGTTGCTCCGCTGCTTGCCAGGAGCCGGCCCCTACCGCCGCGGTCTGTCTTCCCATCGCTTTGGATTCACTTCTCCGCAGGTCCTACCTTTCAGAAAGTGATCGATTTTCTGTTTTCTAGAATTGTTGCTCTTCTTCTCTTCGATTTCCCATTGAATTTGTAGGTGTTCGCAATGGTTAGATAAGCTATCTAGCTGATCTCCTGCTACCCGATGTCGTCTCAGCCTGCTACTTCTCCGCTATCTTTTCCAAATCTTCTTGAGACATCACCCCTTGCAGCTTTACTTAGACCCTTTCCATGCTCGTCTGTACCTCGCACTTCTTGGGAACCATCCGCTGCCCCAGCGCCTGTCAGCCCTCATGGTACCGAAGAGTCCGCAGCCTTTTCGTTCTGGTCACTTGCGTCTGCTCCCGGCAGTGTACACCATGAGCCAGCCCCGGTCACACCACTGATTCAACATTTTTTTTTTTTTTAAGATTTTATTTATTTATTTGACAGACAGAGATCACAATTAGGCAGAGAGACAGGCAGAGAGAGAGAGGGAGGAAGCAGGCTCCCTGCAGAGCAGAGAGCCCGATGCGGGGCTCGATCCCCGGACACTGAGATCATGACCTGAGCCGAAGGCAGAGGCTTTAACCCACTGAGCCACCCAGGTGCCCCATGATTCAACATTTTTAATTAAATTTTGCTTATTAATATAGTATGTGCTTCTCTTTTTAAAAGGGTAAGTAACAATGGTAGTGATAAAGCTCACATAATAGTAAAATCCCTAATAAGTTGACACCATATTAATCTTTTAGATAATCACAATTAAATTATATTGACAAATATATCAGTTTATCTGCAATAGGATATTTCACCTACTCAGTGCTGAATTCCAAATTGCAGACAAGACTGCTGCTCAAATATTCTATACCATACCAAGAAGAAACACATTCTTACTAAATTTTGTGTCTGATGTAAAATACCATCTATTGACAAAATGAAGACTGAGCCTTTAATGTTATAGCATAAATCAGACTTTGGAATTCATTCGTAACTTTTGTTTTAGACTCTATCAAAAATTACATAGAGAGTATGCTGGTTTGGTAGGTGAAAATATATCATTCTTGCATGTGTACTTGTTTGGACAGAATCCTATTTTCAGTCCTAGAATTGAATGCCTACTCTGCATCGTTCATTATTTATTCAAGTGCCAACTAAAAATGTGGAGCTGAAAGACAGTTCCTTGGCTCCAGTAAGAAAGGAACTAAATCTAATTACAATTTTAAAAATCTATATGAAGAAAACTAACAGAAAATCAAGAAAGAAAATTATTGGGGTTGGGGGCAGAGATAGGTTATCCTCCATACTTATACCTTATTTGCTCTGTATTAAATTAATATTAATTAGATATTATTATTATTCCCAATAGGATGAAAACATCAGGTGTCTTTTTTTCTTTCAGGTATCCTAGAATTCTAGAACAGTTCTTCACAGCTTAGAACTACTCAGATATTTATAAAGGAGGGAAAGAATGAATAAAAAATAAAAGAGGAAATGGAAGGAAATAGTTAAGCAAATTTTTATGTAAGGTGAGGTAACTGCAGGTCAGGTCAGAGAGATGAATTGATTTGTCTGAGGTAATCATGAGTTTATTCAATTTGTGTCCTAATCTAAGAAAATACTTTTTGGAAAATATATTTGAAATTAATTATGATAATAAGGCCAAGATTTCTTTGTGAAGAATTAAAATAAATTAACCTAAAATTGTATTGTGATCTAACATTTTTTTCCCTTTATTATGGACAATAATCTTAAATTTAATGAAAAAGATAATGAAATTCAGTCATTTCAAGGGCAGAGCCCCCTTTTAAACTATACCCTGGAAATCTAGTAGCATTTAGTACCATCACTTACTCCCAGTGATCCTTCAATATAATGATGTTAATGATGAATAGGATAATTTTCTGAACAAGGCAAATTTCAAAGAACTTGCAGGTCTTTGTTAACTAGCAGAATAATGAGCTTCATCTAAATTTAAGTATGCATCAAAGTTTGTTTGAATCATACCACTGTTGACAGAATGTTCAATAAACATAAGAAACTTTTAATAAGCTTATTTCAAATCATATGCAAACATCGCATGATGTTCAGTTCAATGTCCATGTTGCTTTTAGTTTTTTCCACTTAATTGAAGGTATTTGAATCTAGTGTTAACATATGACTTAGCATAATTGCAACTTAAGCATAGACAAATGCTTTTTTTCATGAATATAAAGGTTGCTAAATCAGATGTGTACATTTTTTCTTTTATTAAATCAAGTGAAATTTTTTTTATATCTGGATACATTTTTTTTACCTGTGTATGCATATTAATCCTTGGTTAGTGGTCATTTAAAATGTTGTAAGGATGTTTTATTGACAAAAATATTCAGTATACAATAATTATAGCAAATAATTGTCACGAATAAGTCTTTATGATATTACTACTTTTGGATTTATATTAGAGGGATTCAGATTAGATAAAATAGTATTACTTTAATAAATAGTCATGGATACTCCGTTTATTTTGCATATGCCTTAAGTGACTAGCCAAATTCAAAAAGCTAACAATGCAGCTAATACTTTTAGGTGTTAGTCCTGGTTTCAGCATTTTCCTTGTTGTTTCATTTAATCTTAAAAATAATCCTATGATGTAGGGATAGTTACTACCCCCAGTTTACAGGGGAACATTAATTTCACTGATGTGCACATGTGGTAACAGATGTAGGACTCAAATCCATGTAGTCTGACTGACTCTAGAGCCCATAATCTATAGCAATATCTATAGATTGTTTTATTTTATAATGTTGTCTCTTAAATTAGATAACTTGTCACTGATCTCTTGCTCTACTATAGGATATGATAATAGGTGATTTAGGGCATATTATATGGCTTAAATATTTACTTTATGAAATTATTTGATATAGTTGAATGTTGCCACTTGTTAACAGACCTTGAAATTAGTCTCACTTGTATTTTCTAATATCTAAGTAATCTTTTAATCTTTATTTTTCAACATAGGGGAAAAATCATTGTGCTTTTAGGTGAGATAGGTTTTGAAGTCACAATATTCTCTGTTCCACCTGAAGCTCCATGTAATACAACCTTAGGAAAGTCAGTCAATCTGACTTTGAATTTCCTTATCTGTAAACGTGGAGATAATACCTACTATGTATTTTTGCCAGAAAAAATAAAGAAATACAGAATTCAGTGTATCTATCAAAAAGTTGGGGCAGAGAAGATATTTGTAAAGGAAAGATAACCTTATTGATAAGGTGTCTGTTATCTATGTTAGATTATGTTAACAATGACTATCAAAGCCTAAATACCAGAAAATCAGCTTATTATATTAAATAGATTCTGAATATAGATGGTGAAACCTAGCTGTTCCTGGTTCATTTTCTACATTTTCCCTTTGAAATACTCATGAAAATATTTCAAGTAAGGTAAATGTAGTATAATACAAGAAAGTGGTGTTATTGATGAACAGCCTGCCAGAAATCACAAAGAATAAAAACAAAAGGGTCTCCATCATCAAAGCACAGAGACAGAATGTCAGTCCACCTAGTGTGAAAAGGTTAATTCTACCCATCTCCCTGATTCAGGAGTTGCAGTTGAAGGAATCTGGTCCTGTTTCAGTCCTGCCCACCTTTCTCCCATCCCTACACATTATCCCTCAGTTTTTTCAGTATCCCTAAAATTTATTTCCTGGAGCACTTCTTGGAAATACTAAGATGAATGGTTGGGGGAAAAAAATGATTTAGTGTGAAGGTTACACAATTCTATGTACAGATCCAAAATACCTTAACTAAAACTTTCAGGGGCGAGATGAGTTAGTTAAAATTAAGATATATTTTCTTTGAATTTTGAAAGGGAATGCAGTTCATATACAATATATGAGACAGTTCCCTTTACCTATTCATGGGTATCCACACTAATGTGAGACAAATAAAGCCTGTGGATCACCTCACCCCAGTTAAGGCCAGATCTTACTACCAAGTCAGTTACGGCAAAGCAGTTTTGATTTCATTTTTGGTTTTTGGAATTGCAGTCAAAGAAATATAGGCTTAAACTATAGCCCTTCCCTTTGAAAGCCAAAATGCAAGTTTGAATATTTTCAACAGTCCTGCAGTAGAGAAAACTCCTTAATCTGATTTGGCCTTCTGTTGCATAACATTGAATATCCCTTTATTTATTCCATTAAATAGTGACCATGTACTAAACTTCATGCTAGAAAAAGAGATTAAAAAATGCACAAGACAAATGATGTTCCTGACTTCATACTTCTGGTCTAAAATAAACAAAAATCACTAAAAGATATTGGATGGATAATTAAACAATTTCAGTTGGGATGAGAGACAAAGTCTTTAATGGGGAAAGTGTTCTGGGTTTAGTGAAGTACTTATTCAACTATGGAGGGACTGTAAGTCTTCTTCGAGAAAGTGGTATTTATGTTGGGAGCTTAAGTAAGAGAGTTAGGAGAAAAGAGATGCTGAAGGGAGAAGAGCAGGTGGTAGACCCGAGAGTAAAGAAAAGACTTCCGTAAGAAGCTGGAGCATTATCCGGGGACCAGATTGAGGCAGAATTTGTGAACAATTGTGAATTTGGGCTTTTATCATAATAATAATGAAAAGCCATTGGGGGATTTTAAAATGGATCATCATGCTCAAACTTGCATTAAAAATATTACTATGTTTTTAGCAAGGGAAATGAGTTAATGGGCTATTTTGAGAAATGCTGCTTTACCAGCAACTCTTTTGGGAAGCTGTTTCTGGGACTGTAATTCACAGCAAGGCAGCACGATTAGTGGTCTCTAACACTGGCCATTAACATTGGAAATGGATGAATTTTGTGTCTGGCAAAAGTTATATACACATAGGCCAGTTAGAGTTGACAATGGAAAAAATCATAAGGCAAGAGGCAAAGGACTGATATATGAGGAACTTATATGTTCATGAGAAAAACAGCTAACCGATTAAATAAATGGGCAGTATAGATGGTGCTCAAATTCAGTAGTAGTCGAGAAAATGCAAATTCTTGAAACTCAACTAGGTTGCTAGAATGTTATGTTTTTATATACATATTTATATATATGCATGTATGTATATATATTACATATATATTTAAATAAGATCATAATTATCAACTTTTACTTTTCAATGGAAATTAAATTAGTGAGAACATATATATAATCTTGATATCTTAGATTTAATTTACTAAAATACTATAGACGAGTTTAAGAAACAAGGTTAGAATTCATTGACCCTATTCTCTGGGACAAGTCTGAGAGACAAATAGTAATGGTGAATTTGCAAAAAAAGAAAAACACTTTTTAAATAAGCATTGCAGAAAAGTTCTGAATATTTAATATTAGAACTTCACTAGCAAACATATATTCTTGCTAGAAACTAAGATGTTAAACTATTAGTGTGTAATTTTGGTTATCAAATCAATCATTCAGGGACTGGCTAATGGCATTTGATAAACTAACATTATAACCTATGTCATTGAGTACCTGGGTAGTCCCCCATTTTAGTGAAATCACAGTGCAGAGAGGCAGGAACACATTAATAAATGCAGTATAACAGAATTTAAGTGGTCTGAGATCATACGAAAAATTCAGTATTAATATCAATATTTTTGATGAATTATTTAAAAAGTAAAGGTAAAAGGGTTTTGTGTGATTTTTTTGTTTGTTGTATTTTAAGAGCAGCACAAAGTTCGCTTTTATTCTTTAGTTCAGAAACATCAATATAAACAGCACATTAATCTGAACCTTCAGAAGCCAGATCAAGAAATATGTATAAAATCTGATGAATTTTGTTTACCTGTCATATAGGTATATCTGTGCAAGTTCCTTGATAGTATTTCATGTCAAGGACTTTATAGTATCATGCAGCCTTGGACTGATAAATGACAAAAAGTGTACTTACACTACACTTGCCATTATTTCAATCTAAAAAATTGTGGGATTGAATGCTCTGTAAGTACCCAATACCTTTAGAAAATGGTAGTATTATTTGTACTTTTGTTTAAACCCTTTAAAAAAATAAATCCTTTAAAGTATGAAATATCGTATAAATAACTGTCTCAAGAAAGCCTGAAACCAAACCCATTGTTAACTGATTCCTTCTTCATTTCATGTAATAGACAAATTAAAAATTCTCCTTATTCATAGCTACTGAATGAACTAAACAATAGTTCCCATGACCAGTGCTGTAGATATCAATTAGTACTTCACTATGATGTTAGAATGGTAACTTTGATGTATTTTCTTGAAAAAAAAAATTAAACTACAATCAAAGTTTTGTTATTTATATAATCCATCCCTTAAATCTGTATTCACAAAAAGTGAAAATTTGATCAATAATACATCAAAATAAAGTTTTTTTATTTAGTTTTGTTTTATTTTTTCCTGATCATTTGGAGAGATAAAAAACTTCCTGAAAATAATTATACCAGAAAATTATGGATCAATAATCAAAATTACAAGGTGTCAAATGTTAAATGGACTGAAACAAAATAAAAGAAACTGGAAGTCAATGAGGTGTATCTTAATTCTAACCCTGATTTGTAGTCTGAGAAGAACACATTGTTTAGAACTCCTGTAACTGGATTTTTTTTTTTACCTAAAAAGAATTGTCATCGTAATACCCATCATCTTCCACCCAAGGATAATATAATACTTAATGAGAGTACTTGTAAAGTGTCTTGAGTGCTTAAAGGGAAGATATTTTATTAATCTGAGAACTTTTCCTTAAATCTTGAACATGTAAGTCATAATGAGAAAAGGATCAGTTTTGTTTTCAGATTTATTACATCTGTTTTAAAGTGCTATATTCTTAAAACACAAGAACAGAAAAGTGGTTTCTTATAAGAAGTATAACTATCAACACGTCTTATAATATCAGGTTAGAAATTCTTTTAGATATTAATATCTGATTAATAATAACACTTAGCATTTCTAAAGTAATCCAAGGAAATAAGATTACAATACATGCTAGTATTAAATTAAGTAAATTATTTGTTAACAGCATAATTAATACTATACATCAATGGCTTTAATTTCACCTAGTTCACGGAACATAACATTTCTTTTAGATTTGAAGATCCATGGTAAGGTGCTGATTGGTGAGTGATAACATATAACAGTTGTCTCAGATCAAGATAAAATAATAACAACATGTACAGAATTATTTCTCTTTTATTTTTCATTTTTCCAACTAATTCATATAAAATTTCAAGAAAATTTAGACCTATGAAGTTTACCTTCTATAGGTGATATTGTTGCTGATAACAACCCATATCTTTTCTTTTACTTATGAAAGGAGAATTAATACTGTACCTGTATGTAAAGGTTTATGGACTCTTTTTAAGGTCAGTAAGGAAATTTACTTAAAAAGAGAATAATTAAGCTATTTGATATAAAAGTCAAGGTTTTAGATTATTTTAATATTAGTAAAGACCTCAAGGGATGACCTGTTTTATGACATACCTCAGTAAGAGAATGTTTTCTTACATGTGTTGAATTATTATTTTTTAAAAAGTGATCTAAATATAACAATTCAACTAACAATGGCTAAATATGTGCAATTTTTAAATAACTTTTACCTTCACTCACCTAAGGCTAAATTTATTTCTTCCTTTGATCTCTTACATAAATATTCTCTTTGAATACTTGAAAATGCACTTTAACACTCTTCTGAGCCACTCATACTCAGTTATTTTAGATCTCTGATTTTCTACATAAACATCTAAAGTTTTATGCTTTATCTACTTTAATTTTGTTTTTTTTTTCATGCCAAAACTCATGTGGTAAGAGAAGATGACTTCATGATAGAGCAATATTGAGTGGCAAAAACTGGGAAAAAACATCTACCACACAGTCTTTCATTTTATATGATTCAGGACTATTTTTAAAAGAAATTTAATTTTTGTATATTTTATATACACTTAACAAATTACTACCCCAAAGTCTTTTTATTTTCACATTATGGATAACTTGAATTAATTTAATTACCATTCAGATTTAAAAAGTCCTGAACATGGGACATTCTCCAGAATAGATCATATACTAGATCAGGCCTCAGAAGTACAGAAAGATTGAGATCATACCATGCATCTTTTCTGATCATAAAGCTATGAAATCAGAAGTCAACCACAGGAAGAAATTTGGCAAGACAACAAATTCATGGAGGTTAAACAACATGTTACTAAACAATAAATGGGTCAACTAGAATTTCAAAGAGGAAAATAATAAGTACCTGGAAATGAATGAAAATGGATGATGGTCCAAGACCTCTGGGATGCAGCAAATGCAGTCAGTCATAAGAGAGATGTATATAGCAATACGGGCTTACCTCAAAAAGTAAGAAAAATCTCAAACAACCTAACCTTACACCTAAAGGAGCTAGACAAAGAGCAAGAAATGAAGCCAAAAGCCAGCAGAGGAAGGTAAATAAGAAAGATCAGAACAGAAATAAGTGATATACAAACAAATCAAAAACTCTAGTAGAATAGATTGGTAAAACCAGGAGCTGACTCTTTGAAGGAATTAATAAAACTGATAAACCCCCAGCCAGACTTATCAAAAAGAAAAGAAAAGAGAAAGGACCCAAATAAAGAAAATCATATTTGTAGGAGAAATAATAAATAAATTATGAAAAATCTTAGATGGTGAAATAGACTTAGGGAACTCAGTCACTCCATCAAGTATAATAACTTTCATATCATAGGAATCCCAGAAGAAGAGAGAGAAAAGAGGGCAGTAGATTTATTTGAGCAAATTATAGTAGAAAACTTCCATAATCTGGGGAAGGAAACAGATATCCAGAGCCAAAAGACACAGAATTCCCATCAAAATCAATACTAGCAAGCCAACACCAAACATTATGATTAATTTGCAAAAAACAGCAATAGAGGAAAAAATATCTTAAAAGTAAAAAGACAAAAGACGTCCTTAAAAACCTACATGGGGAAACTCACAAGGTTAGAGATTTCTCAATAGAAACTTGGCAGGCCAGAAGGGAGTGGCACGATCTGTTCAATGTGCTGAATAGGAAAGGTCTGCAACCAAGACTACTCTATTAAGCAATGCTATCATTCAGAATAAGAGGAGAAATAAAGAGTTTCCCAGACAAACAAAAATTAAAGTAATTGTGACCACCAAACCAGTCCTACAAGAAATATTAAAGGGAATATTTGAGTGGGAAAGAAAGACCAAACCAACGAAGACTAGGAAGGAACAGAGAATATCTCCAAAAACAATGACAAAACAAGTGGCAATAAATACTTACGTGTCAATAATTACTCTGAATGTAAATGGGCTAAATGCTCCAATCAAAAGACATAGGATGTCAGGATAGATTAAAAAACAAGACCAATTGGTATGCTACCTACAAGGGACTCATTTTATACCTAAAGACACCTACAGATTGAAAGTGAGGGGGTGGAAAAACTTTTTTTTTTTAAGTTACTTAAGTTTTTATTGAAATTCCACTTGGTTAACCTACAGTATAATATTAGTTTCAGGTGTAGAATTTAGTAATTCAAAACTTACATAAAACACCTGGTGCTCATCACAATAAGTGCCCTTCTGAATCCCCATCATCTGTTTAACATTTCCCTCAGGTGCAGAAACATTTAACACGTATATTAATGTCAAAAGAAAGCTGGAGTAGCAGTACTTAATACGGAACAAATTAGACAGCAAAACAAACACTCTAAAAAGAGAAGAAGAAGGACATGATAGAATCTTTCAGGGGACAATCTAACAAGAAGACCTGCCAACTACAAATGTTTAGTTACCCAAATGGAGGCACTCAAATACATACAACAGTTAATAACAAACATAAAGTAAAAAAAAAATAACAAACATAAAGTAACTTACTGGTAATAATCCAATAATAGTAGGGGATTTTAACACCCCATTTATATCAGTGGACAGATCATCTAAACAGATGATTCTCCAGAATAGATCACATACTAGGTCACAAATCAGGCCTCAACAAACACAAAGAGATTGTAATTATACCATGCACTGTTGCTAAGCACAACACTATGAAACTAGAAGTCAGTGACAAAGAAAAAATTATAAAGACCACAAACACATGGAGGTTAAGCAACATGTTACTAAACAATGAATGGGTCATCCAGGAAATCAAAGAAGTTAAAAAATAAATAGAAATCAGTGAAAATAAAAACATAGTGGTCCAAAACATATACAGCAAAAGAGGTCCAAAGGGGAAAATATATAGCAGTACATGCCTAACTCAAGAAGCAAGGAGAATTTAAAATAAGAAACCTAACCTTATACCTAAAGGAGCTAGAAAAAGAAAAGAAAAAACAAAACAAAACAGATTAATGAAACTGGGAGCTGGTTCTTTGATAAAATTAACAGAATTGATAAACCTCTACTTGCCGAGGAAAAAGAACAGAGAAAAGACACAAATAAATAAAATAACAAATGAGAGAGGAGAAGTAACAACCAACATCACAGAAATACCAACAATTTTAAGAAAATTTTATGAAAAATTAATGCCAATAAGTTGTACAACCTGGAAGAAATGAATGAATTTCTAGAAACATGTAACTACCAAAATTGAAACAGGAAGAAATAGAAAATTTGAACAGACTGATAAGCAGCAAATAAATTGAATCAGTAATTAAAAATCTCCCAACAAAGTCCAGAGCCAGGTGGCTTCCAGGGGAATTCTACTAAACATTCAAAGAAGAGTTAATCTATTCTTCTCAAACTATTCCAAAAATTAGACATGGAAGGAAAACTTCCAAGATCATTCTATGAGACCATCATCACCCTGATTCCAAAAATCAGACAAAGACTCCATTAGAAAAGAGAACTACAGGTCAATATCCCTGCTGAATGCAAAAAATCTCAACAAAATACTAGCAAATCAAATCCAAAAGTATATTAAAGGTATTATTCACCATCTTTAAGTGGGACTTATTTATGGGTTGCAAGGGTGGTTCAATATTTGCAAATCAATCAACATGATATATACCACATTAATAAAAGAAAGGATGAGAGCTATATGATCCTCTCAAAAGGTGCAGAAAAGGCATTTCACAAAGTACAACATCCATTCATGATAAAAACTCTCAACAAAGTAGGGATGACAGGAACATACCTCAACAAATAAAGGACTTATGAAAAACCTACAGCTAATATCATCCTCAATGGGGAAAAAACTAAGAGTTTTTCTTCTAAGGTCAGGAACTAGACTGGATGTCCATTATCACCATTGTTATTTAACATAGTACTGGAAGTCCTTGTCTCAGAAATCAGACAATAAAAAGAAATAAAAGGCATCTAAAAAGACAAGGAAGAAATCAAACTTTCACTATTTGCAGATGACATGATGCTCTATACAGAAAACCCAAGAGACAACACCAAAAAAACAGCTACAACTTATATACAAGTTTAAGTATACTTATATACGGTAAAGTCACAGAATAAACAATCAACATATGGAAATCTGTCGCATTTCTATACACCAATAATAAAGCAGCAGAAAGAGAAATTAAGGAATCAATCCCATTTATCAAGCACCAGAAACCCGAGATCACTAGAAATAAACCTAACCAAAAAGGTAAAAGACCTGCACTTTGAAAACTACAACACTGAGTAACTTAGTAACTTTAGTTTATAAAATCTTCCCAACTTTTCACATTAAGAGGTGGCAGATACAGAATTTAAGCCCATGTCTTCCTAGGAACAATGCAAAAGCCAAGCAATATTAAACAGTTCCCTTTTATTGCTCTCCAATAGCAACATTTTGAAACCTACAGAAAATGAATGCAAATAGAGCTGTGATAATATTAAGAAGTCATCTTTCTCTAATGAAATCTGCCTTTAGGCTCCAAGCCTCCAAATAATGCATTTCCCTTTGTTTAGAACAAAGTAATGTAATGATATTGATGGTAATCATAGTGGCACTAATAATCACTGACATTCAATTGACATATTATGTAACATTACAAACATATGTACACACAAACACTTACATGGGTCACCTATCTGGCTAAATCAGTAGAGCTTGGGACTCGTGATCTTGGGGTTATGAGCTGAAGCTCAATATCGTGTATAGGAATTACTTTAAAAAAATTAAAATAAATGGAAGGTAAAACTTATAAAAATGAGCATTTTTAAGCATTTTGAATAAATATTTTATTTCATGTTTAAAATATCATAATTAAAATCATAAGCGAAAAGCAGTAGTAAGTTCCAGAATGTTTTTCTGTGCAAAAATAAGTGTTACTGATGCCTATATATATTTGTAAATAAAATGATATAAAAATTATGGAGAATTTAAAATCTATTAAGATATTTTTATATATATTTTTAATTTCAGATGTAACATAATATTTATTATCCATTGTATTTTAATCAAATCTCTGGAAAAAGTTTAGTATATGGAATTATGTTTTGATATTTTTTCCTTCAAATTTGGTTTTTAAAATGTGATCCAGATTGTTTTCTTAGTTGCTGTTTTCATTACTCTTTTCTTATTAAAGTAACAATTTATTCTAAATCTCCTGAGAATCTTCCAAAGAGATACCTCTGTTCCCAAAAATACAGTTTGCCCCTTAATTCTTTGCAGTAGCTTATAAATTTTTCTGTTCATCTTATAAAAATGATAGTATGTAATTCTTTTTATTTTAGACAGGTAAACTGAAATAGAGTGAAAAATGAAAAGAATAATTAAAAGTATAATTTGATCACAGATTTACATAAATTATTTTAATTTTTAGAAGATTTTATTTATTTATTTGAGAGAGAAAAAGGTAGAGAAAGGAAGAGGAGGAACAGACTCCCCATTGAGTATGAAGCCTGATATGGGACTTGATCCCAAGACACTGAGATCATGACCTAAGCAAGTCAGATGCTTAAATGACTAAGCTACCCAGGCACCCAACAGATTTACATAATTTAGTTGCTAAAAGAGTAACACATATAATCTCTAAAGTTGAGAGATTCAACTACTCATGTCTTTTAAAGTACATAAGTAATAACAAAATAATATCAGTGGTTGAAAACTGAGTTAATTTGGAGGTAGAAGAAAGACTTCAGTGATATGTAATATGTTAAATATACAGAACAATCCTCCTTGTAATTAGTCTAAATATATGGAATCTTACAAAATAAAAAAACACTGTATTAAAATATTAATGACAGCCACCACATAAGAGATATTGACGATCATCTCATTATTAATTGGTTATTCCACTATCAGGCTTGAATTCCTTTGATCACCAAAAAATAAAATAAAACTTATCCAGGTTATATAGCCAAAAGTTTTCAGCAAGTGAATTGTTAAATTTACTTACACATCCTTTAAGACGCCAGTTTTTAAAGTCGCTATTCAGACTCAGTCTACTTTTATTAGATCTATGTACTTTCTTTTTATTTGATAAAATGACCGCAAATCAACATCTTAAAGAGTTTAATAAATTCAACCTCTAACAACTCTTCTCTTCAGAACTGAATGAAGTTAATGATGTTTAAATTCACATGATAGCTTGGATGTAAGATTTTAAGTCTTGCAACATATCATGGTCTGCTTTATATACAATTCCTGCAACTCATGGTTTATTTTCTCTACTAAGCTTAAGTCTTTGGGCCTAGGGTCATGCCTAACTCATTTTCATATAACCCACACTACCTTCTGTGGAGTTTAGCACATTACAGTCACGTTGAATTCACTAATTGATTTTTGTGTTTGTGCCCCACTGAGTTCAAAATTATAAACTTGTTACCAAATTTAACCTAGGAAAGGAGTGATTTTTAAATTACAGTTTTAGATAAGCAATTTTGTAGTGATATCAGGAGAGTTAAAAAAAAAATGTTTAACTGCTATTAAGAACAGTTCAGCTCTGGTAATTCACATTCCAGCTTTCCAAAAGCATCCAAATTATTGGCAGTACGGCATTTGATTCCCAAGCTTAATTTCAAGGCTAAGCCATTGTTGCCTTGACTGGCAATAATTTAGGAGAAAAGAAAACCTTATTCCTTTCAGTCAGCAGGACTTTACCATGAATGGCTCACTGTGAAGTCAGTGTCCTTCACCTTGTCTTTTATGGATGAGTTTGCAGTGACTTCCAGATATCAGGGAGTTAGGAATATATATTAAAGCAATTTTCTCATAAACATTGTACAAGTCAGATTTCAGAGAGTCTAACCTATCCTTCTGTGGTTTTAGTAGTTGCTATTCACACACGCACACACACAAGAGAAAGGGGCTTGTTGATGAAAAGACCGTAAGTTGACACTGAAAAAGATGGGATATAAATAAATTCAGTCTATAAAAAAATTTTCTCTAGAACTCAGAAAGAAGCTGATGATCTTTAATGGCATATGACACTATGATATAAGAGTCTAATAGTGTGTGGCATATCACCATTTATTTTATATTATAGTTGTTGAAACCCAATACCTTATTTCCTCTATTAGGCTAAATTTATTAAGCCTAGTGCTGTATCTTTTAAGAGTCCAAATCTTTTGTTGTGCTTATTGGTTCAACCAAACTAAGTTAAACTATCCTCCAAATTTTCCTGTATGGTCCCAGATTGGGTGAGAGTTGGAAGGCAGGGGCAAGACAGCACTACTTGCTCTGAAGGCCCAGGCTACTGAAATTCATTCTTTTGACCCTGATCTGCCTTCTCACCTTGGGGCACTGGGAAGCAGTGAGGTAGAATTCTTCCAGATTCCACTGGATTGCCTCCTTCAACAATGTCCTGGGGCAGGTTGGTACGCAGCACTGAGGCAAAAGTTGCCTGCTCCTGCATGCACGCTCATCATTGAGGTTGCAGGCGGTGAGTTGTGAAAATGTGTTAAGGAAACCTAATTCAAAATTGGAGTTGGGGAGCCATGAGAGAAGGACTCTCACATATGTCTCACACCTGGAGGCTTGCATAGGCCAGCGGGAAGAAGGAAGAGTTCCTCTCTCCTGGCAAAAGCAAGTTGTCCTTACCTGCAGCCCATGAGAAGCTGCCACTACTTCAAACCCTCATTTTCTTACAATGAAATTTTGTTCAAAATAACTACTGCCGGGGCACCTGGGTGGCTCAGTGGGTTAAAGTCTCTGCCTTCGGCTCAGGTCATGATCTCAGGGTCCTGGGATTGAGCCCCGCATTGGGCTCTCTGCTCAGCGGGGATCCTGCTTCCCTTCCTCTCTCTCTCTACCTGCCTCTCTGCCTACTTGTGATCTCTGTCAAATAAATAAAATCTTAAAAAAAAAAAAAAAAACTACTGCCAACTTCTTCCCTTCTTTTATAAAAAGATGCTCTTCATCTTTGTTCTCTGGGCCTGTCTATGGTTTGGTCATCCCAAATTGCAATTCCTCTGCTATTCCAGAATAAACTCAATTTTGTTGGCTAATTGTTTCCTTTTTTCTTTTAAAAAGGTGGACAGAGTAAAAGATGTGGCATCTATTTTATCTTCACTGATCCCATTTTATCTTCACTGTCCTCTGCTTCACTGGGGCTTTTCTTTTTGATGTCCAGCCTGCTGTTCAATAGCAACTTCAGGCCCACCACCAGATACAAGAGCAAAAGTTTTCCGTAGTGTTTTTTAATTGATTTTAAAATTCTGCACTCTAACTCCATATTCCATATCATTCATAGTGGTTCTAGTTCTCTAATTAAACCCAAATGTTGCAAGAACAAATTTGAATACCCAAGTAAATTTTTCTGATGCTAGAATGCGCTAGTCCTGTGCTGATGCAATCACACATTTGAAAAATTCCCACTAGTTCACTTAAAGGAAATCTATGAAAAAATACTTTTTCCTAAAAAACAAAACAAAAAACCACCACTAATAATTAACACACAAGGTCATACAGTGAAGGGAATTTCAGATGACATGAAAGTTTTAGTTAAGAAATTGATGTCTGTGTTATTCTTTATTTTCAAGCTAATTTTGCTTAGGTATATCCTCAAGCTGTGTTTTCATGAATATCCTAGGGAAACAAAGTTTCTGATGCTTGACTTGCTTTATAGTATCTTTGATTTCATGACTACTAATTTGAGTGGGGATAGAGTTCTTTGTTTAAATTCATTTTAACTTCTGAATGTTAAAGTGCTTACGTAATTACCTTCTAATAAACAATGTGAATCTTTTTGTCATCGTAGTTTCCCTATATGTTGCCCTGAAGTCACTTAGAATTATTTCTCCCTTCTTGGCATCCTAAATTCTTACACTGATTTGTCAGGTGTGGACCTCTATTCACTCATCTTCCTTGCCATTTGATGGGCTCCTGCGATTAAAAGCACCTGTCTTTAGCATGTTTTTTTCTTTTACTAATTTATTTAATCATCACTTTCCTTATTTTACTCTATTTCTTCTTTTTGGAATTTTTTAAAAAAATTTTATTTGTTTATTTGACAGAGACAGACAGCGAGAGAAGGAACACAAGCAGAGGGAGTGGGAGAGGGAAAAGCAGGCCTCCCACTGAGCAGGGAGCCTGATGTGGGACTTGATCCCAGGACCCTGGGACCATGACCTGAGCCAAAGGCAGATGCTTAATGACTGAGGTGCTCCTCTTTTTGGAATTTTTACTATTTAGATGTTTGATGCCTCAATTTAAAGTTTTAGGTATTTTATCTTTCCTCTCATATTTTCCATGACTGTTGGTTCTTATTCTGGAAGATTTCCTCAACACTTCTTTTTTTAGCTTCTAAAGAGCTTATTAAATTTTTCTGCCTGCCCAGCCTACTAAAAAGGAGAAGATAGTTGCAAATGATATATCTGATAAGAGGTTAGTATTCAAAACCTATAAAGAACTTATCAGACTCAACGCCCAAAAAACAAATAACCCAGTTAAAAAATGACAGAGAAAATGAACGGACATTTTTCCAAAGAAGCCATACTGATGACCACTAGATACATTCTGAGAAATGCAAATCAAAACCACAGTGAGATAGAAGCTCACACAACTCAGGATGGCTAGTATCAAAGACAAGAAATAATAAGTGTTGCTGAGACTGTAGAGAAAAGGGAATCGATATACACTGTTGGTGGGAATTTAAATTGGTGCAACATTTAAAATAGTATAGAGGTTCCTCAAAAAATTAAAAATAGAAATACTGTATGATCTAGTAATTCCACTACTGGGTGTTTACCCAGAGAAAAATAAAACACTAATTCCAAAAAGATATATGTATCCCTATGTTTATTTCAGGATTGTCTATAATAGCCAAGATATGGAAGTAACCCAATTGACCTTCCATAGCTGAATGGATAAAGAAGATGTGGTATATACATATACAATTGAATATTACTCAACCATTAAAAAAGAATTAGATCTTGCCAGTTGTGAAAACATGGATGAACTTAGAGGCTATTGTGCTAACTGAAGTAGTCAGACAGAGAAAGACAAATGCCATATGATTTTGCTTATATAAAGGATTAAAAAAAAATGAACAAACAGTTTCCTAAATGCAGAAAATAAATTGGTGGTTGCTAGAAGGATGGTGGGTGGGGGGATTGGCAAAACAGGTAAAAGAGATTAAGATGTTCAAACTTCCCAGTTATAAAATAAGTCATGAGATGAAATGTACAGCATAAGAAATATACTCAATAATATTGTAATGCTGAATAGTAACAATGATAACTACACCTTTTATGATGAGCACTGAGCAATGTATGGCATTGTTGAATCACTGTGTTGTACACCTGAAACTAACAGAACATTTGTTGTCAACTATACTTCAATAAATAAGATTCTGCCTGTTACTTTTTATGACATTTCTTTATAGGTAATCAGGATCCTTTTCTAATCTCATTCAAGATATTAATCAGCTTTTTAGGCTTATACTTTGCTCCATTCCGTAGACTTGTTTCCTTCAGAATTAGATGTTCTCTTTTGTTTTATTTGTTTTTATTCCCATGTGTTCAGTTTTCCTTTGAATTTTGTAGTTTTCAGTTTCTGTGTGCAATGGACTGAATATTTGTGTCTCATCCCTCCAAATTCAGATATTGAAATCTTGACCCCCAAAATGATGGTATTAGAAAGTGGGGTCTTTGGAAGATAAATGGGACCTCATGAATGGGATTAGTGCCTTTATAAGAAGAGATAGTAAAGCCAGATTTCTCTTTCTGCTCCCTGCTGTAGGAGGACACAACAAGAAGACAAAGATTTGCAAACCCAGAAGTGTGTTCTCATACACAGTGGCACCTTCATCTTAGACTGCTCAACCTCCAGAACTGTGAGATATAAATATTTGTTGTTTCATCCACCCAGTCTATGGCATTCTGTTATAGAAGCCCAAATTGACTAATTGACCACTTACATTTGACAGTGAAAGAAAAAAAAGTCTACCTAGGTGCTACATATATAAGTAAAATTCAGTGAGCAGAAATCAATACAAGATCTGTAAAATGTTACAAAACAAAAGAAAAGGAAAGTAAAAGAAAAATGGATAGCAGATGAAAAATATCAAGAAGAAGGAGAAGATAAAAATTGTGTCCAATTGTTTTTGGTGTTGTTTTTTAATCAATCAAAGTATATTTGACATACAATGTTCCATTAGTTTC
Organism: Martes martes; assembly: GCF_963455335.1. Lineage (NCBI taxonomy): Eukaryota > Metazoa > Chordata > Mammalia > Carnivora > Mustelidae > Martes > Martes martes. The sequence goes on along the minus strand of NC_137891.1, from coordinate 51,670,465 downwards.
AGGTGTACAATGTGGTGATTTGGATACTCTGTACATTATGCTGAACTCACCACAAGTATAGCTATCACCTGTCATCATACGATGCTAATACAATACCATTGACTGTACTCCCTAACTCCTTATGCTGTATCTTTCATCTCTGTGATTTATTCATTCTGTAATTGGAAGCCTGTACCTCTCACTCCTATTCACCTATTTTGCCAATCTCCCTCATCGTTCCCCTCTGAAATTGTTTTAGAAAATTGTTTAACACATTTAATGAAGCTTTTAAAGCAAGATGCAAAACAGAATTATAAAAACTCAGGAGAGAGACAAAAAGGTATGAGAAAGAGATAAAGGGTGAGCTGGAAGAGCTTAGACTATGAGTAAAAGCCAGTACCTCATTAGTCCCGTTTGTCCTGAGATGGGGCATTCCTCTAAATGATTTGTGTTGATGATATTTGGGGATGGTGTATGTAGAGAAAAAGATGATTATAAACCTGGCCTTTTCACTGCTTTCTTGGGGTGTTTCATGAAGGGATGGAGCATTGTCAGGTTTAGAAATTACTTAAGACATTTATATTTTGGCCTTATTTAAACTCTTTTAGTGACCTCATCTTTATTTTAGGCACGATGAGGACTTTAATCTCTTTGACAAGTCATCACATAGAGAGGTATATAAATATATCACTGAAATTCACACAATTACAAAGGCATTATGGAGAGAAAGGTATAATTTGTTGCCTGGCTTTTTGAAAAGGTTTAACTAAAATGTTTGTCTTTTAGAAGAAACCATGTGGGCATAGGGCATTCAGAATGAGATTTTGAGAGCATTTTCAACCTGTCTATAAGGTACATAATTGAAGGACACAGGATACTTTCTTTGCTGGGTGTTTGAAATATGGATGCTTGTGTTTTCTATTTATCCAAATCTATGTAGCAAGGAAATGTTCCCAAGATTTTATGAACACAGCAGCATTTCCGTGAGCATTCTAGATGCATGAAAAGCATTATTGGGAAACTAGACCACTTTCATAAATTGGTTTTATAACAGTGAGTGTATGCAAGGATAAGACATTCCAACAAAGGTTAATGTTTCTCTGTCTCTATGTATTTTTAATATTTACTGAAGAATAAGAGAAAATATCTTTAGTGCTTATTCCATTAATATAAGAGAAAGAAAAAATCTTATCAAACAGAAATGATTTGAGAAAGAAACTAAGAATATAATAGCATTAATCAACAGAGATAAAGCATCAGAAATATACTATTGTTCTCCTTTATTTTAGAAAAGTAAATAAAAAGGCATGTAGGCTATTAAAGTCTAATCTCTCTTTTTCTCTCACACACACTTGCTATGTTTTTCCCTGTGGAAAGGCTGAAAAAGAATGCAAAAGAGCAGTTTGCTACATTGAAAGAATTAAATTGATAGGTCCTCAGAACTTAAGAGACAAATCAATGCAGTGCATCATTTCAAATCCATTGACTAATTTGTTTCGAACTCAACTCTTCTTTGTTCCTCGCCACAGTTTCTCAGCATTTTCCACTGGGAGAATGCTGTTTTATTAATAAAATTTAACTTGCATATAAACACAGAGAATGAACATAAATTCAATAATACTCCTCTACAAAGCAGTAGTTGAAGACTCTTTTGGGATAGCAGCATCCTAATCAGATAGCACAAACATACTTTCTAGCTCTAGAGTCAGCCATTGACATGTGTTAACTATTCATACCATTACGAGTATATTTTTTTCTCAATGGGTTTGTTCATTCATTCATCTTCATTGAATGATAACAGAAAAGAAATTCAGATGAGGGGCGCCTGGGTGGCTCAGTGGGTTAAAGCCTCTGCCTTCAGCTCAGGTCATGATCCCAGGGTCCTGGGATCGAGCCCCATGTCTGGCTCTCTGCTCAGCGAGGAGCCTGCTTCCCTTCCTCTCTCTCTGCCTGCCTCTCTGCCTACTTGTGATCTCTGTCTGTCAAATAAATAAATAAAAAATCTAAAAAAAAAAAAAGAAATTCAGATGAAGAGCACAATTCCTGAGACTGTGGGAAGATGGTAAATTATAGGACAGTGAGGAAATGGTAAATTAAATCAGATCAGAGTGTGATATAAGTTTGAACAGAACAAGGGTCAGCAGTCTATGGGCCATGAACCAAATCTATCCCACTCCCTGGTTTGGTACAACCCAAAAGATTAAAATAACTTTTACATTTTTAAGTAGTTGAAAATGTTGAAAAAGAAAAGTATAATACATGACAAATAAAAAGTATATGAAATTCCAATTTCATTCTTAATTAATACATTTTTGTTCATTGAACATACCCACACTTATTTCTTACTGTATTGTTTATGACTATTTTTTGTGCTTTGAGAAGTTGAGTTGAGGGGTTGCAACAGAGCTCATACGACCAGCAAAGACTAAAATATTTACTTTGTGGCCCTTTACAGAAAAAAGTTTGCTGAGCCCTGAACTAGAAGAACATAAAAGAGCATGGAATTAATTTAGAGCAACCCTGCTAGAGTAGTCAAACAATTGGAATGCACAAGGAACCCTCTAACAAAATAATCATTCACATGTTTTATCAAGGGAAACCAGAAGCATTGCTCTAGGCACTCTATATTCTGAACATACCCCATAAGAATTTCAGATGGTTCTGCATTGATAATGATAGCTTGCAATTTTATTACAATACACCTAGACCCAAACACCTTAGAAACTGGTGTTTCTGCCCCAACCCAGAAATAAAAGTATAAGCCATCAATAGAAATTGTAAAGTGGAAAATTTCTGACTTTTCCAACAAATGACATATAATTTTGGTAGAGCAAAGTGTCCTTGCAAAGTCAGTACTTGCAATCCTCTGCCAGGATTCTTTTCTATCATATTTCCTAAAAAAACTTTCTGTGCATCAGGGATAAGCAATAAAACAGTAATGTGATAAGCAGACCTTCATTAATGGTTCCTTTATGGAAAGGTAAAATTAAAACACAAACAAAAAACCCCCAGAATACTGCCTTGATCATCTTTTTTCCCTTTCTCCATCTCATACTGTTTCATTATCTCAATAAAAGAAAGCAGTAATATAAAAAATATTGCAGTCACAATAATTAATTAACTAAAAATACCTCTATATGAACACAACACTAAGTTCATTATTTTATAGATTATATAAGGCATGATCTATTTATAAAAAAAGGTTATCTTTGATTCAGTCACTATGTCTGTAAACTGTTCTTTCTCTTCTCATTTTTGAGTTCTAATTATCATTCCGTAAATAGAGATTTTTATATTATATGTATATGAATTAATATATTCTCCTGGAATGTAAGATTCTAAATAATTATTTTACAAGTTTTAGAAAAACTCTTTCACTTCTTTACATTCCTAACATTCCTATGATATATCTAAACATGGCAGCATCAATTCATGAAAAAGTTCTCCAAGACTGGAAGAGAAAACGTTGACTCCATGTGTCTAAAATATGAACTGAATTCAGTTAGTTTGATCATTTCAGCAAACAAAAGAACAAATACAGTGCAATGTAGAGAATAAAGACTGCATAATCTAGTAGGAAGAGAGAGAAACAAAAACAAATGCAAAAGGTTTCTGGGAAATAAGTATTTCCCGCCTCTCTTGAGTTAGTTTTCTATTTGATAAAATTAAAACACAACTGAAGATTACATAAATAGGTTAATATTGTCTGACTAATGGTCATTATTAGAGCATAACTTGATACTAACAGTCACAAATTATAAAACATAAAAAATATAAAGGAAAAGAAAACATCAAAATCCGTGACTATGAGAAAAAATTAAGTATTGTGGCTATGTATGTCATCTTGACAATTAATACAGGTTGCCTCTGAGTAATTGCGTAGATATCAGAGGTGGTATCTATTTTACTTTTAAAAGTATCACTTAATTTATATATCTTTGATACTAACCCGTTTTTTAAGTTTTTATTTAAATTTCAGTTCATTAACGTATGGTATAATATTAGTTTCAGCTGTACAATGTAGTGATTCAACACTTCCATTTAACCCTTTATCAGATACGTCATTTGCAAATGTCTTCTCCCATTCTCTAGGTGGACTTTCTGTTTAGTTGCTTATTCTTTACTGTGTAGAAAAAGCTTTTTATTTTGATGTTGTCCCAGTAGTTTGTTTTTACTTTTGTTTCCGTTGCCTCAGGAGACATGTCTAGAAAGTTGTTGCTTTGTCTAGCAACAACTTTGTCTAGTTGTTGCTTTTGTTTACATTGCCTCAGGAGACATGTCTAGAAAGTTGATGTCAAAGAGGTTACTGCCTGTGTTCTCCTCTAGGATTTTGGTGCTTTCCTGTCTCACATTTAGTCTTTCAACCATTTTGAATTTATTTTTGCATATGGTGTAAGATAGTGGTCCAGTTTCATTCTTTTTCATGTTACTGTCCAGTTTTCCCAGAACCATTTGTTGAAGAGACTGTCTTTTTCCCATTGAATGTTCTTTCCTGCTTTCTTGATTAATTGACAGTATAGCTGGGGTTTCAATTCTGGGTATTCTATTCTGTTCCCTTGATCTACATGTCTGTCTTTGTGCCAGAACCATACTGTTTTGATCTCTATAGCTTTGTAATATAAATTGAAGTCTTAAATTGTAAAACTCAATACCCCAAAAATGAATAATATAATAAAAAATGGGTAGAAGGCTTGAATTGACATTTTTCCAAAGAAGACATACATATGGCCAATAGACAAATGGAAAGATGCTCAACATCACTCATCATCAGGGAAATACAAATCAAAACTACAAGAGATATCACCTCACACTGGTCAGAATGGCAAATCAACAACACAAGAAGCAACAGGTGTTGGCAAGGATGTGGAGGAAGGGGAACGCTCTTGTACTGTTGGTTATATGCAAACTCAAAAAAAGTATGAAATTTCCTCAAAAAATTGAAAATAGAACTACCTTACAATCCAGTAACTGCAGTCAGTACTAGGTATTTACCCCCAAAATACAAAAATACTAAATTAAAGGGATACACGCACTCTGATGTTTATAGCAGCATTATCTATATTAGCCAAATTATGGAAATAGCCCAAGTGTCCATTAACTGATAAATGTATAAGGAAGAGGTGGTGTGTGTGTGTGAGTGTGTGTGTGTGTGTATTGGAATGTTACTCAGGTATAAAAAAAGAATGCTTGGCATTTGCAATGATATGGATGGAGCTAGATGCAAGGTGAAATAAGCCAGTCAGAGAAAAACAAATACCATATGATTTCACACATATGTGGAATTTAAGAAACAAAACAAAGGGGAAGAAAAGCAAAGAAGGACACAAATCAAGAAACAAAACATTTAAAATATTTAACATATTTATTTATCCATTTATCCATCCAACATGGGGCTTGACCTCATGACCCCAAGATGAAGAGTCGTGTGCTCTTTGGACTGAGACAGCCAGACATCCCTAATATGTGAGACAGATTCTTGAAGAGTTCCTCTGGAACTGTGTTTCTTCTCATTACCTGGCATAATGTCTGACACGTACTAGAAATTCTAAAATTTGAACACTAGACAAATGAAAATAAATACCACAAGAATATGCATATATTACAGCTACCCCACAAGTAATGAAGGCACACAGGTACAAGTGACTATATGATAATTTAGGAAGATTCTGTCTAAAAAGATAACTCTAAAATTTTATAAAAGTAACACCTTAGTTCATTAAAGCTATTTTATTGCTTTCTGATTTTGCTTTTTGCTAATTGCTTTTGCTTCCCTTTTGATTCCTAAGGGATGCTACAAGGAAAGAGCATCTTGTGGGGGATGTCATGCATTTGCACAGCCCCAGTGAGTCCTTTACGATCATTACTGCAGTATATACCGAAAAGTGGTCATTAAAAGTTCAGTTTTAACACCACATAAATTCTAACTAGCAAATGAAATGAACAAAGAATAGAAACAATGAATATGCCATGAATTATTTTTAAACTAATCTTTAAAGAAAAACTCTAAAGGTACAAAAATATGATTTCTAAAGGAAAATGATATTTTTATTCTTAAAATCATATAAAAAGTTTCATCAGCTGTAACAAATGCACCACTTGGGTGCAAGATGTTTGTGGGGGGAGACTGTGCTGTTCATTTGTAGAACCAGAGGTTATATGAAACTCTTATACTTCCTGCTCAATTTTGCTTTGAACTTAAAACTGCTTTAAAAAATAAAGTCTATTTAAAAACAAAACAACAAAAAAAAACAAACCCATGTATACATAGAGCAGTGGTTCTTCACTTTTACTATGCATCAGTATCCTGAGGGCTTGTTAAAACACAGACTGCTGAGCTCACGCCTATGTTGTCTCATTTAGAATGTTTGGATGAGGCATGATAATTTGCATTTATTTTTTTTTTTTTAGGATTTTATTTATTTATTTGACAGAGAGAGACACAGCGAGAGAGAGAACACATGCAGGGGTAGTGAGAGAGGGAGAAAGCAGGCTTCTTGCTGAGCAGAGAGCCTGATGAGGGGCTTGATCCCAGGACTCTGGGATCATGACCTGAGCAGAAGACAGACACTTAATGACTGAGCCACCCAGTTGCCTCAGTTTGCATTTCTAGTAAGTTCACAGGTGATGCTAATGCTTCTGGTCCTCGGACCACACTCTGAGAACCAGTGACAAAAAGGAACCTAGAGTGGTGTTGTCTTACTCGTCACTACTTCTTGGAAATGTTTATTCTTTGTTACTTTTTTTTTTTTAACTTTTTTTTTTCAGTGTTCCAAGATTCATTGTCTATACATCAGACCCAGTGCTCCAAGCAATACGTACCTTCCTTAATACCCACCACCAGGTTCACCCAACCCCCCACCCCCCTTCCTTCCAAAACCCTCAGTTTGTTTCTCAGAATCCATGGTCTCTCAAGGTTCATCTTCCCCTCTGATTTCCCCCAACACCCTTCTCCTCTCCTTCTCCCAGTATCCTCTGTGTTATTCCTTATGCTCCACAAGTAAGTGAAACCATATGATAATTGACTCTCTCTGCTTGGCTTATTTCACTCAGCATAATCTCCTCCAGTCCCATCCATGTTGATATAAAAATGGGGTATTCATCCTTTCTGATGGAGGCATAATACTCCATTGTATATGTGGACCATATCTTCTTTATCCATTCGTCTGTTGAAGGGCATCTTGGTTCTTTCCACAGTTTGCCGACTGTGGCCATTGTTGCTATGAAGATTGGGGTACAGATGGCTCTTCTTTTCACTACATCTGTAGTGAAAAGTGATGCACCAACTTGCAGCTGCCAACAGTGTAAGAGGGTTCCTCTTTCTTCACATACTCTCCAACACTTGTTGTTTACTGTCTTGTTAATTTTGGCCATTCTAACTAGCGTAAGGTGGTATCTCAATGTGGTTTTGACTTGAATCTCCCTGAAGGCTAATGATGGTGAACAGAAACGTTTCTTCTTTGACAGAAAAAATGAATTCAAAAGGTGTTCCTAGGTTCCTACCTGGTTAGCTACACTTTTTTTTTTTTTTAAAGTCAGTTCACAGTTTGATAAAAATTACTATGTGAGCCAGCTCAAGCTTCTGAAAATTAGTGTGCTATACATACCCTCACATGTACAATTCAGATCCCTGACTCAGATACCTGAAAATATCATTTGAGTTACAGTGTCGGTTATTAAGATCCCTCTCTTTGCCTTTCTCTGGGCTCCAAGGACACAACCCAAGTCCCGTGTCCTCTGTAAACTTCCTTCCACCTCACTCTCACCAGCCCACAGAACTGCTTTCTTCCTTGGCTCTTCCTTCTTTTATAGCACTTAGTATCCCAGTCACTGATCAGGCCTTGGGTAGAGATGGATACTAGTCTTCATTCCATGGGGTAAATTTGCAGGTATGTTGTTAAACTTTGCATGCAAGGTAAGGATGTGTGTCCCTCTTTATTTTTCCTGTGCTTCTGTCTTGGACCCTCATACTGCGCTTGTTCTGTGGATCTTCTGTTGACCCATAGATTCAATGTCAGTGGCTTTTTCTCTAGGTTTTGTTATTTTGTTTTAATTGAAGCATAATTGATAAACAATCTTACACCAGTTTCAGGTGTACAACATAATGATTCCACAACTCTATGTCATGCTACGCTGGTTAGCTTACTCCTGAAAGAGATTATAAGGATATCAATGAGATAAGAATCTTTCCAGATTTTCTATTTAAAGTGACTTTCTAAATGATGATTGGCCTTATTATTTTTATTGAAATGACTGGCTCTTTCTAAAATGATAACTATGAATATTTCCAGAAACCTAAAACAGTTTTTAGAAAAAAAATGTTAAGGCTGTTTTTACATGAAATATGTAACAAGAAAGAGTCAGTAAATACATAACATAATAAATGATTTGGTAGTTTTTCTCAATAGTGCTATACCATCCTGCTTAAATATTACAGTAATTGTAATTTTAGTATAATGGTATGGAATTCACAGCTTTTATCTCTGATAAATTATGGCTGAGGAAATATATGTTGCAGAGTAGTAGAATATGATTAAGTATTCTATCAACATCATTGAATTAAAAAGAAAGATAATTCCTTTTACTGACATTTGAAAAGGCTAAAAGTGGCAATTATGCAGACATATTGTGTTACAACAGTTATAGGATTATTAAGCAATTTTATCATGTTAATGCCACTTGGACTTGTCTTGAAAGTCCTGAAAATATAATGAGAATTTAGCCTGACATAATTATTCATTATTAGCATTATTATTATTGTTAACTTCATTTTCCTGCATGCATTAATCATTAGTTCTAGATAAAGCTTGAACACAGGATATTCTACAACTTACTACGAAGACCACTTTGCAATATTTTAGGTTTTCTGTCTTACACATTGATTTAAACTCATGTAAATATTTGAATACTCATTGTATTTGATTACAGTTTTGCAAGCATCAGAGACAACTCAGAGTAACTGTTATATTTACTGTGTGGGCTTTCCCTGCTGTGCCCAGAGATATTTTAGAAATGCAGAGCAGGCACTGAAATCCAGGTCTGTGGTTTCACTTTTCAAAGTTAGGCTATACTTAAGACATAGACTTTTAGAAGGATTGGGAACAATCTAAGAATTTAGAGGCCCAGAGAGGTTCTGTGGCTTTTCTAGCACTACATAGTCAGTGGACCTGCCCTGAGTACTCTGCTCAGTGCTGTTGCCTCAGTACCTCTCTGCCTCTCAGTTTAGCAACTTGAGGGAGAAAATGGAAAGAATAGCTACCTCCTCTTCATTACAAGGTGCAAAAACATACATGCATCATAGCAGACACTGGAAAGCAAACTAATGAGAACTGGCTTGTGAATGCTTCTCTACCTCAAATTCCCCTCAGGCAGCTGGGTTAACAAAGTTTCTGCTGAGAGTAAGAGGGTGGAGAATTGGTCTGTAGGCCCAGGGCAAGGTGATTCAGGGGAAGGCCATCAGCGATCTAGAATTTCCTACTCATTCATGAACTGATGGAGCATGATTTCATCAGTCTTCATGATGCTGTCAAAGACATTTAACTGACTTTTGTATAAGTTTAGACTTGCTACTTATTCACAGTGTTTCAGAATAATATTTTCATTCTCAGTTTGTGGTATATCTGCTATATTTAATGATGCTTTGGATTTGATAAGATGAAAAGCCTAGTAGAAAAGGAAAATTTGAAAGCATAGTTGGTAAAAGTTTAACTAATTAAAGATTTGGGAAACCATATTTTAAAATATGATTATTTTATATGCTAGAAGAGATATCTGTTGTCCTGTTTGTGGAATTTAGACCCCTGTGTTTAGGTGAGCAATACTTGTTAAGTGAGAAATTCCATTTTTGTGACCGGAAGAATAATCCACTCAACTCCATGGGTACCATGGAGAACCAAATACTGGGAAATAGAGCACAAAATCAGAAAGAACATGATTCAAATTCGAGACTTTACAGTTAATGAAACTGGGCAGCAGCATAAAGCAAGGGTAGGGCCCCCCAACAAACAAGATGTGTGGTATTTTGAATATCATGATGTTTTACCTTTCTGAGTCTCAAGTTCCTCTTCTGTGAGTCATGAATAAGAATACATGGCCTAAAAATAATACGTAAAATATTTCAACCCCCTTAATACTCGTAACTGCTTCATGGATAAAAGGATCAGACCAGAGAATATTAAATAACAATTATTTTTGCGAACAAGTGGCAAAAACATTACCTCACTAATAAAAACATGAATGAATGATATTGCAAATCTCCAGTTTATAAAACTCATATGTGGATCATTCTTTTTCTCTGAACTTACTCCAGTAATACTAATGAAGACAATAAGCAAACAAACATACTGGAGAGAGGCTACTCCTCTATTTTCTAATTTAGATGGAATTTAGTGGAATGTTGATCTAACCTAGGAAGCAAAACTAAGCTGAACACTCAAACTCTTAAGTCTAAATATTTGAATTTTAGTCCTGATTTGTCACCCTTTAACTCTGTGACCCTGAAAAAGTAACACATCCCTTTGGTACCCAGTTTCACCATGTGTTAAGTAAGAAGACTCAATAAAATAATTTCCCTAGAGTTTATCAGTTTTATAGAGATATCAGTTTTCTGCTATCAGAAATCTACTTGGCTAATATTCTTTAATAAACTCCCAATATCTGGGAGGCTAATCAAGGAGATGTCTGGTCATGTGTTACTGATTTATGTATCTTCTAGCTCTAAAACTGTGAAAACATGGAGCAAAACAGAATTACAGAATTATAAAATCATGGGTTTGGAGGAGCCCTTGTTGAGGTAATATAGAATTCAGAGGTAAAAAGCAAAGCATATTGCATATAGCTCAATTCAATGTCAGTCCCTTTGAAAATGAGTATCCACTTTCCCCAGACAATGTAAGTCAGCCCTCCCTCTGGGATTTCCCACTTAGTATATTGCACCTTACTCAATCCCATATGTGAAAGTATCCTCCATCAGACTGTGTTCCCCTATAAATAAGGAACCATTACATTAGCCTATTTTGTCAACATCTAGAAAAATGACTGACACCTTGTAAGCTAGCTGTTATGTTTTTTAACCCTATTATAAGCTTAAATTTAAATGAACCTAATGCACAATGGCAAACTTTTTTAAAGCAAAATCCTTGACACACACACGTGCACGCACACACACACATACACTCTCACAAAGGCACACAGGAAAACCTAGGGAAAGTATAACACTCAAAAATTGTCTATTTAATGAACCACTTGTTGAAATTTAGTGAAGTAAATATTTTATACAATTATTGTCACTATGGATATAAATACAAACACATTTATACACACACACATATAAGGCTTTTTTTAGTTACATGTGTTTAAAATTTTCTAGGACCTATATAAATCTAGAAAAAAATTAGTCTTTTAAAATACCAGGCTAATTATGTTTTATACTGTAATGCTCTAGTTTGCTAAAATTACAACCCTGTTATTTCTCTAATAACCATCACATTTCATTTACTTTAGAATTTTTTTAGTTCCGAATGTACTATATAACAGAAAAAGGGCTTATTTCTTGAGAATATGATTTTATAGAATTTCTATTTCTTTTAAAGTTTGTACTGATACAAAGTGAAATAGATAATTTAGCTACTTTTTAGGATAACTCTATAAACCTTGAAAAACATCTTCACAAATTTAAATTTACATGCCTAATAAGATTATATAAAAATATTTATTTGTGTTAAATATAAAATAAAAGGATTTTTACTGGTAAGGTAATATATATCCTTTTATATCAATTTTTCCTTTTAAGCCGATATTTCCTACTGTATAGTTATATATATTTTATGTCAATATTTCCTACTGTAATTATATGTATATTTATATACTTCCTTATATATCCTTTTATGTATATACATTTACTATATTTTTATGTCAGTATTTCCTACTCTATAATTATAAAAATGATAGTAATTTATTACCTGTAATTTTATTGGAATAGCAACAATCCAATATTGCTTTTCTTTGTACAGAATGATTTATATATATATACATATACTATGTATATATATATATATAACATATAAAGTATATGCATTTATACATATAAATATACACATGTATAATGTGAGCTTTAAAAAAAAAAGCATTACTTGGGGCACCTGGGTGACTCAGTTGGTTAAGTGTCTGACTCCTAGTTTTGGCTCATGTCATGATCTCATGGTTATGAGATCAAGCCCTGGATTGAGCTCCATGCTTAGCACAGAGTCTGCTTAAAGTTCTCTCTCTCGCTCCCTCTGCTCCTACCTCCCCTAAAATAAAGTAAATAAATCTTTAAAAAAAAAAGAGAGAAAGATTTACAAAGGCAGCAAAGATTTTTGTTGGTTGATTTTCTTTGTTTTTATTCTTCTAGATAAGTAGCTCTGATGGTCTAAGTATGAAATTCCAGATAGAAAATTGACTCTAAAAATTATTTTCTACATTTCATGGTTTATGTTTCACATTTGGTAATTTTCTTAATTTATAATGCATATGTGAAAGACATATAACTATTATGTTTTGTAATCTTTCTCTAATTACTGCTTTGCTTTATTAAGTTTAGGTAAAAGTTGGAATTTTGAAATCTTTATTAAAAAATATACTACTCTTTGGAAAAACATTAAAATATCAAATAATATCTATACAGGTCATTACCTGAGAAATAGGAAAGTCTATATTTGTAAGGATTTTTAAAAAGTAATTGTACAACTGATGTATTACTTCTAATTTTCTGTGGGAGCAAGCTCTGAAGCCTTGATCCAAAACAGACAAGGCCTTAATACCAACACATCTTTCTTTTAAGAGGGTCACCCTGAGGCCCTGACTCAGTGATCTCAGAAGATGAGAGAGAATGGCAAAATCAAGAAGTAAGATAGATAAGTGAGGCAAGACCAAAAAGTCATTTAAAGGTCAAAAGAAGATGATGAATTCAGTTACATTATCCTTTGAAAAGTGGCCTCTGCTCATGCATAAATGCCAACATTTGAAAATCATTATCAGGAACATTGAAGGAGAAAAGGTTCTTCTTTGGTCCTTTCCAAGTACTGAAGAAGAAGTTTCTTTGGTATAGAATGAATTCAGATGTTAAAACTGGAGAGCAGACAAACTGGGAATTTTTATGTTCCAATGTTGTTCCTAGGTAACCCTTGGTAAGTTACCACATTTGTGACACATTTATTCATTCATTATTGGTAACCATAGGCATATTCGCTTTGTCTTTGGTTGGGAGATAATAACGTAAAAACCCCTCGGCTTCCATGAGCCATTTAGTCAGATATGGCAGAATCAGTATCTCTTAGGTACTACTGCCTCCTGACCTGTGTGCCCTGCCTGTTAAGGGTCTTCTAGACCAGAGGTGGGACTCTGGTTGGAACAGGAAGCTGAAAGAACCTTTTTCATGGTCTCACAGATAGCTTTAGCTCAAGACTAGCCAGTGGTTAACCCAGAGTCCTTAAGCCAGCGCATGTCCAACAATGAATGAGAACAACCCCAAATCACTGTGTCAATAATCATTATGGTATTCTTGCAATCTGGGTGAATTCAGGAAATAGTACCAGCCATTGGTGATGTTGGTACTACTAGGGGGAGGACAGTGGAAGTTTGGAGAGTGTGTTGAAGAAGAGAAACAGGGACCAGATCCATGCAGGCTCCTATCCAGATTTGGGGTGCCCTGCTTAGATGTCACTGCTGGCCCTGGCTTTTGAAAGATTAATAAAGATGGATTTAACTGTCGTTAATTTAAGTAGGATATTGGATTTTGTTCCTAATCTCAAATTCGGCAGACTTGCAAAGTAGTATTTACTTGATGGCTAATTATCAAAGTGTCTTTTTAACTCTTTGGTTAAATTTAAGAGTGGAATTTATTTATTGAATTTTCTCCTTTCTTATAGAAATAATACCTTGCTTAGATCACTTATTTTCTCTTCAGTCTTAAAGGGCTTTTCACAAAAAAATTTCGCTTGTGTTAATTTTTCCATGAATTTTTTAAAATTTGAATTTTGTAATAATTTTAGACTTACAAAAATTATTGTTTTAATATGGTATCAAAATTAAGAAATTAACATTAGTGTAATGCTGTTAACTAAACTACAGATTTACCCACATTTCATCCGTTTTCCACTATTGTCATTTTTCTCTTGCAGGATCCTATCAGTCATCACATGTTGCATTGTCTTTAAGTTCTCCTTGGTCTCCTTGTACCTCTAGCAGTAGTTCACTCTGGCCCTTTTAACACACTTGGGTTGAAGTATATCGTTCAATTACATTGTAATGCCCCTCAGGTTGCAATTATATGATGTTCTCTCATAACTGGAATAAAATTACACATTATTTTGTAAAAATAGCACAGAATTGATGTTATAGCTTCACTGAATTATATCAAGAAATTATATCACTATGTCTTATAACTAGGGGTGGTTACCTTGATATGTTAATTAATGTGATGTCTCCTGGGTTTCCCCAATGTAAAATTATTCTCTCTTCCTTTGTAATCAGTAACTATACATTAAAAGAGAAACTTTGAAGAAATGCAAATCCTGATTCTCCCCAAACTTTCACCATTATTTTTAGAATCTATTTTTTGAAAGTAGGTTGATATTCTTTGCTCTCTCTCTCTCTCTTTTTCTAAACTCTTTAAGTATTTACGAAGGTGCATGTTTTTGTTGGAGTGATACCTTTAGATCTCTATCTTCATTGATGCCTTTGGTGCTGTTTTCTTATTTGACCCTTTAATATCTTTTAAATTATTCGTTTTCTTTATACAATGACCTTTTCTCTGTTTTCTTCTTTCTTTTCATCCATTAGTTTAGCTGCATTATTTCTCCTTAGATAATATAACATAAATTGTCCACCTTCATCCTTGTCACTTTTAAATTGTATGATATACATTTATACATTATGAAATGCTCACCATTATTCTTTTGGCAAAACTTTTCTCAATCTTTTTTTGGTTAACATCATCCTCCAGTAGATTTTGTGAGAAAGACTATAATAGAGGGGCACTTGGGTGGCTCAAAGTTTAAATGTCTACCTTCAGCTCAGGTCATGATCCCAGAGTCCTGGGATTGAGCCCGGCATGGGGCTCCCTGCTCAGGTGGGAGCCTGCTTCTCCCTCTTCTTCTCGCTCTTTCTCTGCCCCTGCTCCTCTGCCCTCTATCACTCACTCTCTCTCAAATGAATATATAAAAATCTTTAAAAGAAAGAAAGAAAGACTAATAGGGGCAAAATTCTCTAAGCTCTTGTTTTAAAAACTCTTTCTAATATGCTGGATTTTGAAGAACATCTTGTGTAGATATAAACTCCTGGGTTCAAACTTTCTTTTACTGAGTTTTAGTAAAAAAAAAAATACTACACCATTGGTATTTTAATTTTCATATTGATTTTGCAAGGTTGATGCTTGTCTAATTTTTTTGCCCTTTGTGAAATATTTGATCTTTCTGTCTGGAAACCTTAAGGACTTTATCTTTGAAATGTAATAGTTCTACTGGAAAATCTTGAGACATTGATTGCTTTGGATTAATTTTTTCAAGTGTTTGGTAAGCCTTTTCAATGTGTAGATTCATATTTTTTCTATCTTTGAAAAGTTTTCTTGTTTTATAGTTTTAAATGTATTTGTTGTTTTTGTTTTTCAGGGACTCCAATTATGTGAATATTGTTATTTTTTTCTCTGTCTTCCAGTTCTACTACTTTCTAATACTTTTTGCTTCAGTATGCCATTTTCATTATGTTGTTATATATTTATTTATTGTATTTTTATTGAATTTAATTTGAATCTGTTTTCTCTTCGGCATCTTAACGTTAATTTTTTTTGTTTTGAGATAACTTTGAGGCATGTTTTGCACATTTTCTTCTGACTTAAATCAATTTTTTCAAATTTCTGTGCTTAATTTTTAAATTTCTTATTCAATATGTTTTTTTCATATCTTCAAATGCTCACTTGAATATGTTTAATTCTCTGTAAAGTGTAGATTCATAATTTTTTATGTTTCTATGTTATTTTCAAAATAGGTTTAATCAGTTGATTTGTATGAAATTTTTTTCCTGATTTTTAAAAATATTTTCCTCTTCACACTGCTTTTTCCTGATTTTTAAAAATATTTTCCTCTTCACACTGCTTCACACACCCAATTTAAGATATTGAGCAGTTTTACTAGGTCTTCATTTTAATGGGGTTATTTTCTCCAAGACTTGGAAAAATTAGAGTACATTAACAGAGTTAATTGTGTGTTTTCTTATAGTTTGCTTTGGTGAGACTGGGTGGATTGTGGAGCTTTCAGTTTTGAGTGTGAGTGTGCATGTGGGGTTTTTTTGTTTGTTTTTGTTTTTGTTTTTGTTTTGCCTTTTGCCTTGCAAGATTTAAAATTTTTCCTTTTTCCTTCTTTTTCCCTCCACCACCTACCTCAATGCTAAAAGATACTTTTCCTTCATATTTGCCTTTTTAATTTCATAGAAGTTATATATTTAGAGTCTTATCTTTTACCTCATCCAACCCTTTAAGCTAAACCTGTCCCTTTAAATTGTATGCCTGGTCCTTGTGATGACATCTGTTATCTTTAAATAGCAACTGCTTTGAAATCCCTTCTCTGTAGTCTGTGCTATGAGTTTTCTGGTTACTATTTTAGTGTTTTAAACTTTAGAATATTTTGAATGTTTCTGGTGATTTTTTAGCTGTCTCACAGGACTCTTTAGTATTGTCCCTTCTTTGTCTTCCTTGCATTTTTTGTTGCTCAGCCTTCATATTCCTCAAACCCTATAGAGAGTAGAGAGGGAGCTGGTACTTGTTGAACCAAAATCCTGGGGTTTTGATTTTTTTTCTTTTTACTAGTGGTTGCTTTGCGGTTTTGGCATTCATTGTTCTCGAACAATGATGAGGGTGTAATTTTGCATAGAGTTTTCATGGTTTGTGAGTTATTTCATATTATTTGGGAAGGACTTTTGGGGAGGTGGATGATTACTACACATCTACCATTGTCTAGCACTTCTTAAATTTTCCTTCATTAAGGGTTTAATAGACCTTTTATACTGATCCTTACATGCTAAGCTCAGACTTTGTTGCTAAGAAGGACCTAAGATTTCATCTGGCCCCAGTAATATACCTTATATATAAGACACCTAAAGCTATACTGCTGGAAGTGTTAACTCAGATCATATTAAGTTTTATTCTCCATAGAAAATGCTCTTCCCATTTTACCAAATTATCTCTTTAAACTTATACTAAGTTCTAAGATAATATGAGCAGTAATATGTTATATATTGAAGCTTTATTTCCTTATATGGTATAGTACAGTGCTGTCAGTAAAGAGGATAGAAATTAGGAAATTACCTACCTGGACAAGGAGGCAGAAGAGTGCTTCTCCTTTCATCACAGTAGAGTAAGATAGTTGGGATATGAGTGTAAGATAAATGGAATATGAATTCATGAGAAACACACTTTGTGTGGATACTTAAGAGTAGGATTTTACAAATAACTGACCCTACATATAAGGCAGATCATTTCAGTATCTACTGTATTGTTTAATTATATTTTACACACACACACACACACGCACACAAACACTTGTACACATAAATCCATATATCTATGTCTACAAGTTTTGCTTATCTATATATCTATATACAAACACATGTACACACATAATACATACATGTTTAATTCTATTTTATAAATGTTAATTTGGTTTTATATTTATGGCAGTTGGTCTTACCATTTTCCAGTAGGGATGAGTTTTCCAAATATAAAACTTTGTAGAACTGTGGAAATAGGGTTTTTTTTTTAACAATAATTATATAAACTAGAGATGACAGGACATTTTTGTGTGTTAATATAGATATAACCAAAATTGTTTGGTTTGTTACAATATTACAAAATTGTTTGTAACATTGTAACATTGTAAAATTATAAAATTGTTTGTTACAAAAGTAAAATGGTTGTCCCAGTTAATCATGAGATCATAGTCTTTTGAAAAAATAATTCATAAGGGGCACCTAAGTGGCTCAGTCAGTTGAGCATTTGCCTTTGGCTCAGGTCATGATCCCAGGGTCCTGGGGTTGAGCTCCACTTTCGGCTCCTTGCTCAGCAGGTAGCCTGCTTCTCCCTTTCCCTCTGCCTGCAGCTCTGCTAACTTGTGCTTTCTCTCTCTCGGTCAAATAAGTAAATAAAATCTTTTTAAAAAATAATTCATAAGACAGTAGTTTGTGAGATTAATTCTATTGAAAGCAATTTTTTCTTAGTTTTTTTCATTTGTACTTTTAAATTACATCAGTGTAATTGTATATGTTTTCTTCTTTTTTTAAAACCTTTTTTTTTTAAAGATTTTATTTATTTATTTGACAGAGAGAGCCTGATGCGCAGCTCAATCTCAGGATTCTGAGACCATGACCTTAGCCGAAGGCAGAGGCTTAACCCACTGAGCCACCCAGGCGCCCATGTATGTTTTCTTAAAGTAGAAAAAAGAAATCATGACAAATTCATATATAAATTCATGTCTCTCTGCTTTGGAACAGTATTTGTCACCTTGGATAAGTATATCCCATCTCATGTTCTACTAAATGCTCCCTGGATATTAAGGTCAGTGTTTTCATAGGTTAAAGTTTTTTGGAGTGATACATTACCCACTAGTGTATATTTGATTTCTATGAGATATCATAATCTTTAAAAGAATATATCTATATTTCAACATGCAAATTGTGAGTAGCATGTCAACACATTTAAAAATTATTTACTAAAATTATTCAGAATATATCACAGAAAGAATTGGTGGGAAAATTTTAAAATTGAAATTCTCTTGAATTCAACAAACATAAAAGACTTAAATTGCCTGAAAGTGAGAAAATGAATTTTTGTCTTTATCTGACATAAAAAAATGGATACATTGTATATATCACAGGTGCTAAAACTGAGTATGCAAATTTTTTATTCCATGGCTAATTTTTGTGAAAAGTAGTCATTTGTTTAATAAAAGCTTTCGGGAAGAAGATGACACAAATGTATATCTAGTGGAAAGTGCCCTTTTAATGTTATATTTTGCTTACACAGGATATATAAAATCAAAACAATGCTATCATGGAACAGTCAGGACAGTGGTTAAATAATGTAAACTTGCAATAACCTTCCCATGAGACCAGGGCCATGATTATAATCCATACCTATTTTTGGATTCATTACCACAGGCAGTGATTACTTGCATTGTTGGTTTTCTTGGACAAATCTTGCACTGATTACAAGCAAACCTAAAAAAAACCAAAATAACTAATTATCATATGAAGGAAAAGTTCCTGAAATTCACATAGAGGTTTTAGCATGAATGAACCATCAATTTGAGAACAATATATTGGAGGAAAAAGATATACAGAGAATAGGATAACAAATTCATTTTAATAATTTTCAGTTAAATGATCACTATTTCCATGAGAAAGTGTCAGTAAGCATTTGGAAATATCAAGGCTGCCCATGTGGACAAAAAGCACTTACATTTATGTGGTAGAAGAAATTCTATGAATAAGAAAAGCCCCCAAACAAGCTGATTAGTAAAAGGAAGAAATTAACTAGACAACTGAAAATATTTAATGGAGAGGATCCACAGAGGGAAATTGATAAATATCAGTCAGACAGGCTGGGGGATGGGTAGGTAAATATGAATAATAGTGAATTCAAGAGCAGAGAGATTCAGCAAAGAGAAGCGCAATGACTTCAAATGCTTGGAAGTAAAATATATGAGGACAACACAATGTGGTGTATTTAAATGAATGTAACTAAAATAAATTTATGAGAAAGCACAGAACTTTAGCAGCAGTATATGGGAAGATTTAATCGAGAAAGCAAATATTTAAGAACATAAAGTTTCTTTGAAGATGACAACTAGAAAGACTGATTCAGAGCAGCTTTGGGAGGAAATGGGAAGATCAATTCATTCTGGCTTTGGCCCAAAGGAAACTTTTCTAATATATGTTAAAGTAATCCTAAGCAAGGAATCTAATTTTTCAGAGTTGGTTGGGATCATCAGGAATACAGTAATATGATAAGCAAATTATCCATTAGTAATTTAATGAAACAACATCAGGGAATTGGCTGAATATTTTTACTTTGCTTATCTCTATAGTAAGTAGACATAGAATCTGTCTTCCAACCAATGTGAATACATTGGGCTCTAACGCCAGATTACATTACAACTTATAATGCAAGAATTGAACAGAGATTGCCAGATGTTTTTCTTTTCCCTTGGGGTAGTATTAAAACATATTTCTATGCCTAAGCAGGGACTTTGCATGTGCTCCAGGAACTGTCTCCATATATACTTCATTGGCAAGCATCACCAAAATAAAAATATACAATGTATTTGTATTAATATTTCTACGTGGGTGGTTTTCTGCAAAGTAGATGAATATACTTCTGTCTGAGGGTGTATTTAAATCCTGTTAAATTCTTCTACAGAGTTTCCAGTAACTACAATAAGGTAACAAGTCAAATTTGTCTTTCAATTATTATAAAATTGCATAAATAATGATGCCATCTAGTAGTTTGATGCTATTTTGGATGGCTGTATGCTTTTTAAATAATAAGATAGAATGAGGTTTATATTATATAAGAAAATAGATTCTTTACATCAAATAAAGATAAATGGAAACTAATAAAATGGTTATCATAACATAGCAGGAGTCAACAAATTGCACAGTAGTTTGCCTAATACCTAGAGTATTTGAGGATATTATTCTGGAAAATGCCTAAGCCCAGCTATTCAAATTGTTCTGTTTCTCACTAGACACATGTCTGGATGAACACCTTAAATGCTTCTGGTTGTTTGGTTTTTCTTTTATACTCACATGTTAAGTAAAAGATTGAAATCTAATTGAAAACCAAATCCCAATGTCCCGAACTTAATGTCTCACCTGTACCCCTATGTTAATAATTAGAAATTGTAGAAACCTGAACCCTAGAGACTCTTCTAATACACAAATTTGCATTCCTTCCAACATCAGAAATAATACTAATACTGAGAGGCTATTAATGTTTTCCATGGAGCCTTTATACAACACATACACAGAGTCCTATAGCATAAAAAGGAAAACCAAAGAAAGTTTATTATTTTAAGATGGAGTGCTTTAATGAATAGATGTGAAAACATTAAAACCACAGAATGTATCTATCTTCTGTTTGCACAATGTACATAGAGATATATCTTTTATATCCCAACAGAGGAAAATTTAAATATTAAGATAGTCATTTATATCACACAAGGGTGCAACTACATATGCTTTAAATTTTAAGCTTCCCACAGGGCCCTGATAGAAATCCACAGCTGCTGAGGCAATAATCTATAACAATTGGCTGACCAACTGATCTTATAATGGTAAGCTATCAGAATTCAATTTGGCCATTGTAAAGCCCATAATTTAAACAGAACACTGCTGGGATTTTCATAAATTGAAGTTACAAAGTAAGTGCCAGAAAAATCTTACTTTTATCATTTACACACCTAGTTTTTGTTTATTCTAATTTCTAAAACACAGCCTTTTTATCAAAAAATTTTCTACCACCCTACAGTCAGAAATCAATTTCTAATGGAACTTGGTAAAGATATCTCTTTGTATAATGAAAAAGCCACATATAATTAAAGTTTTCTGAGATCAGAATGGATTGTTAAAGGAATTTTTATAATTCTCTTGGTGG
Source organism: Martes martes (assembly GCF_963455335.1). Lineage (NCBI taxonomy): Eukaryota > Metazoa > Chordata > Mammalia > Carnivora > Mustelidae > Martes > Martes martes. The sequence continues at coordinate 51,648,807 of NC_137891.1, read as the reverse complement.
TGGTATTTAGACATCTTGATTTCTATTATCTGGAAAGACATGTCAAACGGTTCTTGAAATTAAAGGTTTGCAAAGGCTCTTACATGCCTTTTACATTTACGTTTATTCTCCCTAATTAGAAGCATATTTTATAAAAACCTAAAAGTTTATAGAAAAATTATAAAGATACAATCAGATAATGATTGGTGGAAGAAATACAAATGTCCAATAAACATAGGAAAACAGTTTATATCACCTGGTAACATAAATAAAAACAAATTATAATGTAGAATCATTATTATTTGTAAACTTACCAAATACTTTAAAAGCATGTTATTCAGTACTAATAAAGTTCATTCATATCTAGAAACCAGTCTCTTATAACCACCATGAGTTTAAATTCATTATAATCACCTTGGTTTTACCCACTACCTCCACTTCTAATCCTAATGAAAAAATCAGAAATGTACACCCTAATATTTGTCCAAAATGTTATCATGATTATAATAATAATGATAAGTAACATTTAACAAATAATTGTGTATCAAGTCCTTTTCTTAAAAGTTTTCATTATATCAACTGATTAGCACAGCAATTTTAAGAAATTTGTGCTATTATTATCCCTATTTATAAGAAAACTGAAGACCAGAGGCTTTAAATAACTTTTCCAGACTCTTACAGTTATTCAGAAGTGTATTCAGATTACATACCACCCAACCAATTCTTATTCCAGAGTATGCGATGTTACATCTACATTATTTTTAAGAGTAATAATAATAATAATAATTGAAATGGCCAGAATACTTTATAATAGTGAAATTATTTGTATAAACTAAGATATAAAGTGTACGATAAAATAATATGAAATAATTAAAGCTTATTTTTGAAATTCAGATGATATGTCAAATAGCTGATATTTCATGAAATAAATGAGACTACAAAGCATCTAAATATGTTTCAAATTATTTATAAACCTATTCATAAAGTGTAGCAATAACATTATTTATATTTAGAAATTACAATTTGTATTCAAGATAGAATAGTCTTTTTTTTTAGGGAAGTACCTCAATAATTTCTCTAAATATAGATTATGAGACACTATCATTAGATAATAAGAAACAAAAAAAATAGATAGCTTTACAGGATATGTTATATCTTCCCCATTAAAAATTAATTTGTATATCCATATGTTCATTCATGAACAGGATATTAGGGTGAGGGAAGAGTGACATCAAGGCAAGGGAATAGAGGCAAAAAAGAAATGGGATCCTGAAAAGAGAATGACAGAGAGGGAAATCAAAAGGGATTAAAGGCAAGGGAGAGAGGACTCATTAACACTGTAAGAGATTAAACCCTTCTGTTAATGAGAGTTTTTAAGAAAAAATAATCTATTATTTAATTTTTTGTTTTGTGGTTGCTATAGTAAATCTCTTCTATTTCTTCTGAAACTCCAGTCAAAGCCTAAACAATTTACTTCTTAGTTTTTTGTTTTTGTTTTTTTCATTTAAAAAAAAAATTGGTAGGATGAAGTAGCAAAAGTATTCCTCAGACTTGAAAGACCCCATTCAAGTCTTTGATCAAATGTCACTTCACCATAAGATCTTCCCAGACCACTCTTTAGAAATTGCAACCTCAACCTTTGCAACCCTTTATCATACTCCCCTGTTTTATTTTTCTCATAGCACTCAATGCCATCTGACATATGAGCTGTTATACTACTTATTTGCCTGTGTGTCTGCCCCTCATACTCTTCACCTCCCTTAAAGTGTAACTTATCAAGAATAGGATTCTTTCTTTTTCACCGTTGTTTCTCTAGTCTCTTGAATAGTGTCCAGCACAAAGTTGGCATTTGCTGAATTTTTTTTTTAAAGATTTTATTTATTTATCTGACAGACAGAGATCACAAGTAGGCAGAGAGGCAGGCAGAGAGAGAGGAGGAAGCAGGCTCCCCGCTGAGCAGAGAGCCCGATGCGGGGGCTCAATCCCAGGACCCTGGGATCACGACCCGAGCCAAAGGCAGAGGCTTTAACCCACTGAGCCACCCAGGCGCCCCTTGCTGAATATTTTTGAGTAAATAAAAGTATCCATGTCACTGGGGTGCCTGGGTTGCTAAGTTGGTTAAGCGACTGCTCAGGTCATGATCCTGGAGTTCTGGGATCAAGTCCTGCATCGGGCTCCCTGCTTGACAGGGAGTCTGTTTCTCCCTCTGACCCTCCACCTTCTCATGTTCTCTCTCTCTCATTCTCTCTCTCTCTCAAATAAGGAAATAAAATATTTTTTTAAAAAGTATGCATCTCAGTAGTGGTGAATATAGATAAAGTACTAACCACAAAATGCAAAATAGAGAAAAAGAATATAGCAGAAAGCAGAAACCAAAGCCAGAAATGACTATCCACCCTGAATATATATAGCCAAAAATATGTATGTAAATATAAATGCCTTATTTAATTATAAATATAATAAATATAAAATATTTGTATGCATCTTTATGCCCCCCATGAATTCCCTAAGCTCTCAGAGAAGATACTGGATTTCTCACAGAATAGGTGAACAATATTTGACTTAGTTTTATCTAAGTCTCACATAGGAAATGGAAATATGATTGGAAAATATATATCAAAATGTTACAAATTATTATTTCTCTGTTATGGAATTGTAAGGATCGTTTTATTCTTTATACATTTATATATAACTTAACCATTTAAAATATGTAATTAGAAAAATATTTAGTAAGGGGGAAAATCTACAACAATCTACAAAGGTGGGATGAAGAAAACCTTTCTCTCCACCTTCTTCATCTTAATGCATTTGGAAATTGAACTTGTTAAAAAATAGTGATGCTACCTTCAATAGTGGAGGATTCGGAAACACAGTTATTAAGCAGCATATTCCATTGTAGCTTGGTGAGTGAGATTTTTTTTCAAATCTGTGTAAACCCATAAGACAAAGGATTGGTCTGGTAAAAGAATTCTGGGGGACCTGGGCTACTTAATCACAGAAAGTCCTTTCCTCATAAATAAAGAATATCATAAATCATTAGAGTTGTAAATCCATTTTCATTTGCTTGTTTTTTTTTTTACCTTTTTTCATATTGATTATTTTTCTTGAAATATGATCAGTTTTTTCAGAAGATTATCATAAAATGTACAAAAACAGGCAACCTTGATTTAATTAAGTCTAGGCTATTTTAAATTTTGGAATCAACTGATTTTAAATACTGCACAAAGAAAAGTACTTAAAAATGTATAATAATTGGTTTTATTTTAATATCTGTGGAAATTTGTCTTTTTATTTTTTAATCAAAATATAATTAACATACAGTTACATTAGTTTTGGGTGTGTGATACAGTGATTCAACAATTGTATACATTTCTCAGTGCTCATCAAGATAAGTGTGCTTGTAATCCCCTTTATCTAATTTTTTCATGCCCCCATTGACCTCCCCCTCTGGAAACCCCATGTTTTTTTCTCTCCATTTAAGAGTCTGTTTTTTGTTTTTTTTCTTTGTTTCCTTTCTTAAATTCCACATATGAGTGAAATTGTATGGTATTTACCTTTCTCTGACTACTTCACTTAGCATTATACTTTCTAGGTCCATCCATGTGGTCCCAGATGGCAAGATTTCATATTTTATGGCAGAGTAATATTACACTGTGTGACTTTATATATATGTGTGTGTATATGTATACATCACACCTTCTTTATCCATTCAGATATGGATGGACACTTGGATTGCTTCCATATCCCTATTGTAAATAATGCTACAATAAAAGTGGTGCATGTATCTTTTTGAGCTAGTGTTTTCATTTTCTTTGGGTAAATACCCAGTAGTAGAATGACTGATCATATGGTAATTCTATTTTTAATTTTTTTGAGGAACCTCCATACTGTTTTCCACAGTTGTTGCATCAGTTTGCATTTCTACCTATGGAATTCTCACCCATTCCACATCTGTGAAGATTTGTCTTTTCAACATTTGTTCTACATTTTTAGATTATTATTTCTTTAATTTGGCTTTTTCTGCTGTAGTTTCCCACTATTCAATAATTGAGCCAATATTTACTGAACAATCTCTTCCACACAAAGTGAAGTATAAGAGTTAATTCAATATGATGATTCAGTATATTCACATGTAAAACAGTTAAGCAAGACCAGTAATAATGTACTGACCAACTGTGTAAGACCATATAAATAAGACTAGTTTCTATCAATTTGTTACCATATCAAACAAAATGGATGGAAATATTTAAACAAGTTTTGGAGGATGTATTAGTAATTGTATATTTTAAAATATAAGCTATGTTGTATAGAGGCTGTTCACCTTCGTAAGAAGCTGGAGCACTTTGGACTGAACTGGAGTCATACTCCTAATCATCCTAAAGTACAAAGTATATAATCACTGCTCCAGAGATAAGTTTTAAACCACCTTGGAAGAGGTAACACACAGTTGTTTCAGAAATGAGCTCCGAATCAAATCACAAGAGGGTTCACTAGGAATTGCAGGTGTTGATTTGTTTGTGAGGTGCTTTTCACATGGGCTACTATAGGGAAGGCTCTGCACATTGCAAAGCAACAGGGGTTTCTTAGGCTGTTGTTATGAGCAGGACTGGGAAGGCAGGCAGCAGCTCATAACTTCTAGATGTTCAAGACAGAATTAGGTTGGAGAAAGTAGGATTGCAACTACACAAAAAGAATACAAATAGAAGCAGTGAAAAAGCAAGGCCTCTGAAGGAGCTCAGATTGTGTTAGGTTTTGGCTTTAGAATTTATAGTATATCTGTCCATGGAAAAGTTACTAGACCTTGATTTTTAAAGTCACTATGTAAAGAACAAAAATAATTGGAATTTCTCAGGGTTTTTGTTTGTAAAGTGTCTTTAACACTCAATAACAGTGATGATGTGGCAATTTTAAAATGGTTTCCATAGGCAGATTTCAAAGAGGCAAATCAGAGTTTCTATTACACAGTGAAGTAAAAGTGATCTTATCTTATACAGAGGAAACATCCACTCTGCTGATGTTTCTTTCTACTGGGTTTAGAGCAGTGTTTATACTAGGAGACAAGAGTATCAGATTTTGTTAAGCTACAGCTTTCTGACATTTGAGAATATGAATATCTCATGTGGGGTATTTTGATGATTAATTGTAATCCACCCCCCCTCCCCAGTATATACTAGTTCTTTATGTTGGCTCTATTTATCTGGAGAATCCTGACTAATATACAGGAGGAAAAGACAGAAGAAATCGTGGACTCCACACTAGAACTTTACTAGCTTTAAAAGTTAAAACTTTTTAATAATTGAAGTAAACATTTCATGTTAAGATATATATCATAGTATACTATCCTCTTGTTGTCTTTGCTGGAATATGGTGACTCCAAATGACTGTCTTTTAGGTCTGCCAACACCAAGGAAATCATCTATCAACCCGCTTTTTTCCTCAGTGAAAACAGTCCACCGAATAAGGTCTTATAGATCTCCAGAACTTCCCCCACTGTTAGGACTTATAGTTCCTGACATGTGAGTCCTGATGTTACTGGCAAAACTAAAACATGGCAGGGGTGCCTGGGTGGCTTGTTAGGCTGACTGTCTGATTCTTGGTTTCAGCTCTGGTTGTGTTCTCAGGGTCGTGGGGTGGAGCCCCATGTCAGGCTCAGCGAGGAGTCTGTTTGCACTTGCTCTGTCTCCCTCTCTCTCTAAAATAAAATAAATAAAATCTTAAAAAAAAAAAGCTAAAACATGACAGACTTTGACTTTAAGGATTTTAAAAATGGGTTTGAAGGATCACTATTTATTGGTTTATTTGCTGACTTATCTTGGCTTACCTAGAAGAGGTAACTGCTGAAGAACATAGCTGAGGCAGTTGAAATTTATGATATTTTTGCAGGTCAGCTTTAACATAATTAAACTGGAGTTAATTATACGTATATTTTATCCTATAGGTAGTAAAGACAAATAAAGTAGATATTCTCTTCATTATACTTATATGCTGTTTTTAGGTTCAAAATATAGGTACAAACCACTTAAAGTTTCCATTGCATTCAGCATAGGTTAGACAACTGTCCAAAAACTAGAATAGTATGAAGGAGGCCAGTGAATTTCATTATTATTAGCCCCTTCACTTCTTGAATAAAGCTTATATCTCCATCTAATCTACATGCATCTTAACCTTAAGAAACAACATATTTCAAGAAGGAAAAAAAAAATATCATGCCTCTTTGGATAACATTAAATTACCACAACAATGACTATTCTTTGTACCTGTTTTTCCTGAAACTAAATTAAATCCTTAGCTGAGAGTAATATTTTCAGAAACCTGTCACTTCTGGCTCTTTCCCCAAATAACTAAACTTGCTCTTGTTGCTTTCAATTTCCACTCATTCTTGTCTTAGTTTTCCAAAAGCACATCAAAATTATTCAAACTGTGGCTCCTATACAACACCTACTTTAAGAAGTTATATATAATAACATTTCTTTTTCTACTTGACCCTTATTCTTGGACACTGACTCTTTAATTACTGTTTTCATTTAATAATTCATAGTATGATCCATGATTTTACTATAAAATTTAAGTGCTTAAGTGTCTGTTCATTTTATCTCAGAAAATTTTCATTTTTTATTTTGGAGTTTGGTGGCATTATCATGCTTTATGGTTCATGTAATATTCTATAACATAAATTTGAGGTGTGATTAAGTTGAGGAAAAAACAGCAAGAGTAGATGTTGCGTCCAGGAGAGTCTTTATTTGTTTGAGAGAGAAAGAGAGAGAGAAAGAGCTCAGGCAGTAGGAGGGGCAAAGGGGAGGGAGAGAGAGAGAGAATCCGAAGCCAACTCTGCACTGAACATGGAGCCTGACACAGGACTTAATTGGAGGACTGCAGGATCATGACCTGAGCTAAAATCAGGAGTCAGGCACTTAACCAACTGAGCCACACAGGGGGCTCCAGGAGATAGCTTTAATAACAGAAGTGTGGGGGTGGAAGGAGGATCATTAAATTAATAGAATTACTAGTGCTCTGAAGACAAGTCAAGTGTTACTGTTTTACCTACACCCTCCCTCAGGATATCATTTTGCCTCCATTTCAGCATAAGTTGGTAGTACCAGGGTCATAACATGGTAATGGATTTTTAGTAAGAGGAAGTGCAGAGTTATAATTTTCTTCTATTTATTCAGAACACACAAGTAACATTGAATAGAAAAAAATTTTAGTTGGGTTTAAATAGGTTGGTAATGGTATAAAGATTAGCATTTGCTGCCAGGTTTCTTAAAATAATATCTCTCTACTTTATAATTTGGGCATAATTATGGAATTTTTAAGGTAAGGAAAGTTGAACTGATTAATTATAAAATTAAAATGTTTAATTTAACACCAGTAATGAATTCTTGTTTTTAAATTTTATTTTATTTTATTTTTCAGTGTTCCAGAATTCATTATTTATGCACCACACCCAGTGCTCCATGCAATACATGCTCTCCTTAATACCCACCACCAGGTTCACCCAACCCCTACCCCCCTTTCCTCCAAAACCTTCAGTTTGTTTCTCAGAGTCCAAAGTCTCTCATCATTTGTCTCCCTCTCCTATTTCCCCCAACTCACCAGTAATGAATCTTGGCCTTTAAGTCTGTTGTTCCAACTTAAATATTTGGTATTCATTAGTAACTCTCTTCACATAATTTGAATTACATTTGCTTTAAATTAAACTGATTTTCAGTTATTATATCTTCTACATAGATAATTATTGTTGTTGTAAAATGGGATTCCTTTGTAAATCTGAATGCAACTATTATATCATGGCTAAATAACCTTCACATCTTCATTCCTAAGTCACCTTGATTTATTTATTGTCTGGTTTTCATTATCTTAATTCTTTTCTTTTAAATTCCAATTGTCAGAGTCATAATTTTCAGAAGAAAACATGGAAAATATAAGTGAATTTGTTTTTTTTTTCCTTAGTTCTTCAAAAAGTCCTTGAGGTTTCTGAAGAAATTTTCAAACCTTTCTCATGGTCTATCTTTTCAGAAACACCTCTTGTTAACTAATGAAAATATACAGAAAAAATCAAATGCTTATGTAAATAAAAACACAAATAATTACCATCTATTAAGACTGTTTAAACTTGTCAGTATCGTGCCAAAAGAATAGGTGCCTGTATTTAGTACAAACCTGTTGTGATATTACCTTTATCTTTCATGAAACACAGAGACCGTTTTATTGGGCAACCAAGCCATACCAGTAACTTAACATTGCTTTGACAATCTCTTTACCCACCCCATATAGAATAGTCTTAAAAAGTGTTCCTGGTCATGTTTCAACAGCTCATTTGAGCTTCAGGTTTGGAATTTACATTTCCTATTTTCACTATCTATATCTATATCTGTGGTTGTATCTTCATCTATATCACTATATCTGTGTCTATGTATGTATCTTTATGATCTATATATTTTAGCTTGTTTTTCCACTATCTTGAGTTTTATTGCTATCCAATATATTTTCTATTTGATATTTTAGTTTGGAATAAGGTAGTCAGTTCAGTTTGATATCTGTTAGAAAGAGCCAGTTCCTTTTTGTAAAACAATTGACCAGATAAAGAAAAAGAGAGAGAAGTGCGAGAGGGGAGAAAGGTGGGGGATGATGGTGAGTAGGGGAAGAGTTGGGAGGGAATAGGAGAGAGGGAGTGAGAAAGGAAGAAAAGGGGAAAAGGATTTTCTCTGTGATTTGATTTAAGTCACTGACAAACTACCACAAGATGCACTGTTTAATTTCCAGCTGAAAACTGGATAGATTTTTCTCTCTGGCATAACTGTGAACAAAAAATACACCAAAGCAAGGAAATAAGTTCAGTTCCCCATAATTTGATTTCATTACATTCTGAGGTCCCCTTGTGATTCTACATTTCTTTTCGCTTGTACTCTCAAGTAACTGACAAATAATCAAGGTCTCTAGTAATATTGTCCTCAAGAAACTAGGACTTAAGATTAGTTACAGTTAGTATCTTAATATTTAATATTTTAAATATTGGTCACAGTTTACCCTAAATACAACTTCTTAGACATTTTTAGGGAAAAGACTTTAAAAAGTGTTATTTTAATTTTGATAGGTCCAGAGGAAATTCTATACATAGAAAATATATAACACACAGTACACAGGATGATTTACAGTTGTTGCAGAAGTGGTTTATTGGGTGACAAAACAGTTGAGCAACTAAGAGTATGAGCTTTGAAATCAGTCCGAACTGGATTCAAGGATCTTTTCTTGTATCTTACTTCCTTCATTTATAAAATTTAACCGTTCATTGCCAATAGGGATATTATGACCATTAAATAAGATAATGCATGTAAAGTGGTGTTGATTTAATGTCAGCTATTACCAAATATACAATGCAGTAATTCTAATCTGATTTTTTTGTTAAGGAGCAATCAGATCTATTTCACTGAAGAACTTGAGCAGAAGTAGATGAATTGATTTGCTTTAACTTTTCTTCTTGGTATTTTAGTTCAGAACATGTAGTAAGTTCAGTTCCATATCTGTTTAAAAGAGCTAATTCTTCCATGTAAAAAAAAAAAAACATTGACCATATGAAAAATAGAAAGAAATGAAGAACGGGGAGGGAGGGAGAGAGGAAGGAAGGGAGGAGAAAGGAAAAGAGAAGAAAAATACATGCCTAGACCTAAACATCAACTTCCTTTTTTTAAAATGTCTTCTATCTTCTTTCTCTGGCTGTTCCTTTATGGACTACTCAAGATTCAAATCTATTCCTTAGATTCTTCTCATTATGTTTTCTTCTTTCCATGTGACTGGCTTCCATTACCATCTACATGCAGATAATTCCTATACTTAAGAGTTTTTGCCCAACTATCTCCTTGATTTTGAGGTCTTTTTATTCAGTTTTCCATTTGACAACTCCAATGGGATGTCTCAAAAGCAAACGCAGCCTACCCAAACTAAATCCATTAGTCACCTACTTATGTTCTAAAATGGATCATTTTCTAATACCCAATCTCAATAAATGTCAGGTCTGCAATCCAAGAAGTGTAAGGTCATCAATAACATCTGTGTCTTGCCCACCAGTCCTTTTGCTCTTCTTTCTTTGTAAGATCTGTCAGTTTTTTCCCTTAAATTTAACTCTGAATGTAAGTAATTCTTTCCATGTCCTTCACTATAGTTCTTGACAAACTGTCTTTGTCTCTTGCCAGGACAAATTCCTATGTGTTTCAGTGACTGAAAATAATCTGCTGTGGTTGATTTTTCACCTTCTGGGCCTGCAGAGTTTACTTTGGTCTTTCTTTCAAGGCATGCCTCTTTAATCTCTGCCTCTGTTACTGTGGCTTTGCCTTTTGAGTCTCTATTTCTTTTCTTGAAGGTTAACACATGCAGATAGCCCTACCTGCCTATTTCCTTCCTATAGACTCCCAGAAGTCTGACAGTCTTTCTTTAGTTCATGCCATCTCTATGTCTTTCAATCCAGCCTAGCTTTCAGCAGATACAGCATTCTCAAAACTTCATTATAGTCTGCACATGTCAAGGGTATTGATACTCTTAGATAGGAGGATTATTCATGGATCCATCTTGCACATCCATCCTGTCTCTCTTCCTGGTTGAGAGAGTTGATTGGATCCAAGAGTCACACACCTGTTCTCTTCAGCAAAGGTTGTCCAGGCACACATTTGTCCTTCTATCCAGAGCATGCTTTCTCAATAGTTAATTTCCTAATTTTAGAATCTTTGTAATCTATATAGGCCAAACACTAAAAAATCTTCTTCAAAACTAATCTTTGACAAAGCAGGAAAGAATATCCAGTGAAAAAAACATAGTCTTTTCTATAAATGGTGTTGTGAAAATGGACACCAACATGCAGAAGAATGAAACTGAGCCATTTTCTTACACCATACACAAAAATAGACTCAAAATGTATAAAAGACCTAAGTATGAGACAAGAATCCATCGAAATCCTAAAGGAGAACAGAGGCAGCAACCTCTTCAACCTCAACCACAGCAACTTCTTGCTAGACATGTCTCCAAAGGCAAGGGAAAGAAAGGCAAAAATGAACTACTGGGACTTCATCAAGATAAGAAGCTTTTGCATAGCAAAGGAAATAGTCAACAACACCAAAAGACAACAGACAGAATGGGAGAAGGTATTTGCAAATGACATATATTATGCCTCCATCAGAAAAAATGAATACCCAACTTTTGTATCAACATGGACAGGACTGGAAGAGATTATGCTGAGTGAAATAAGTCAAGCAGAGAGAGTCAATTATCATATGGTTTCACTTATTTGTGGAGCATAAGAGATAACACAGAGGACATGGGGAGATGGAGAGGAGAAGGGAGTTGAGGGAAATTGGATGGGAAAAGAACCATGAGAGACTATGGACTCTGAAAAACAATCTGATTGTTTTGAAAGGGAGGGGGGTGGGAGGTTGGGGGAGCCTGGTGGTGGGTATTATGGAGGGCATGTATTGCATGGAGCACCGGGTGTGGTGCATAAACAATGAAATCTGTTACACTGAAAGGAAATTTAAAAAAAAATCTAAAAAAAAAAAAAAAAGATTAAGGGCTAGTATCCAATATCTATAAAGAACTTATCAAACTTAACACCCAGAGAACAAGTAATCCAATCAAGAAATGGGCAGAAGACATGAACAGACATTTCTCCAAAGAAGACATCCAAATGGCCAACAGACACATGAAAAAGTCCTCACCATCACTTGGCATCAGGGAAATACAAATCAAAATACAAATCAAAACCCCAACCAAATACCACCTCACACCAGTGAATGGCTAAAATTAACAAGTCAGGAAATGACAGATGTTGGCGAGGATGTGGAGAAAGGGGAACCTTCTTACACTGCTGGTAGGAATGCAAGCTGGTGTAGCCATTTTGGAAAACAGTATGGAATTTCCTCCAAAAGTTTTAAATAGAGCTACCCTATGACGTTGTAATTGCACTACTATGTGTTTACCCCAAAGATACAAACATAATGATCCAAAGGGGCACATGTACCCCAGTGTTCATAGCAGCAATGTCCACAATAGCCAAACTATGGAAAGAGCCCAAATGTCAATTGACAGAAGAATGGATAAAGAAGATATGATGTGTGTGTGTGTGTGTGTGTGTGGTGTGGTGTGGTGTGTGTGTATAAATAATATTACTCAGCCATCAAAAAAAAAAAAAAGAAATCTTGCCATTTGCAGCAACATGGAAGGGACTAAAAGGTATTATGCTAAGCGAAATAAGTCAATCAGAGAAAGACAATTATCATATGATGTCACTGATATGTGGGATTTAAGAAAAAAAGAGAATATCATAGGGGAAGAGAGGAAAAAATTAAACAAGAAGAAACCAAAGAGGGAGACAAACAATATGAGACTCTTAATCATAGGAAATAAACTCCTTGTACCTCTGAAATCAGTAATATGTTATGTGTTAATTAATTGAACTTAAATAAATAAATAAATGTTAAAAAAATAAAAAATAAATAAAAATAAATAATAAAAATAAAATTAAATAAATAAAATAAAAAGTATGTTCTGGAGACTTTCAGTTAGTGGTAATTTGGCAGGTTTCCTAAATGAAATCTAATCTCATTAAAATGGGAAATGAATCCCTTCCATTAAAAACAACTAAAAACTATATTTGAATATTTTAATCTTATATTAATCTAATCTAATTTAATCTAATATTATAAAGATCTTGCAAACAAGTAAGGAATTTGCAGATGCCGAAATCAAACAAAAACAGGAATCTTAGGAGGTACATCCCTGGAACTGACTTTTATCCTAAGGGTATTTGCTCAACTATAGTGAACTTTAATTTTTGTTTTGTTGATGCTCAAGACCCACAGAAGGAGATGAAGTCTAGGGCTCACCCAAACTGAGAGGGTAATAGGAACCCCCCATATAAAGCTCAGTTCTCAAAAGGATGGATCTAAAAGAATGAACAAGAAAAGAAACCACAGTGCAGAAAGAGAAAGCAGGCACTCCCATAGAATGTTGATGGGAATATAAAACAGTATTATCACTTTGGAAGATGGTCTAGAAGTTTCCTGTAAAACTAAATAATCCTATGCTATGACCCAGAAATTCTATTCCTGAGGTCTTTATCCAAGATAATGAGAATGTATGTCACAAAATTGACCTGTACAGAAATATTCATAGAAGCTTTATTTATAATAGCTCCAATTGGAAACACCTCTAAGTGTTCACCAACACAAGAATGGATAAACAAATTGTGGCGTGCGCATGCAATAGAATACTAGCTAGCAATAAAGAACAAACTACTGATACACTTAACAACATGAATACATTTAAAAAACATGCTAAGTGAGAAGCCTCACACAAAAAAGAGCACAAAATACATGATCCTATTTATATGAAATTCTATAATGTACTAAACTAATCTAAGAAGGAAAAAAAATCAGAACAATTCATGCCTCTAGGGTTAGAGATAGGGAACATGTGCTCATTGGGAAGGGTAGGAGAAGACTTTCTGCTGTTATGTTAACTGAAACTCATTAAAAAAAAAAAAAGGCACTGTGTTGGTGCTTTTTTGCACCCGGATCCCTCCTTCAGTTTATCTTTTTCTCCTCAGATTTCACTATAAGTTTTAAGAAGAAACCAGGTGGCACCTTTTACACTCTGCTAGGAAATCTCAGCTAAATATCCAACTTCCTTGCCTTTAAGATTTGCTATTCATACAACTCTAGATTACAATTCAGCCAAGTTTTCAGCAATTTTTTTTAAACAAAGAATGTCTTCCTTCCAGTTTCCAGTAACATGTTCCTCATTTTATCCTCATACCTCATTAGAAGCCCTTTTAAAATCTGTATTTCCACCACTAGTCCCTGGAAGGCAATACAGACTTTTTCTTTTATGTGCGTCAAAATTCCTCCAGCCTCTATGTATTGTCCAATTTCAAAGCCACTCCACATTTTCAGGTACTTATTAAAGCTGCTCACTCTTCTGGGTAACAAAGTCTGTTATTAGTTTCCTAGGACAGTCATAACAAATTACTACAAACTTGGTAACAGAAATTATTCTCATACACTTCTGGAGCCAGAAGTCCAAAATCAAGCTGTTGGCAGGATTGGCTCTTTCTGGGGGCTCTAAGATAAAATTCATTCTATGCCTCTCTTATTCTTGCTGTGCCTTGGCTTATAGACACATCCCTCAAATCTCTGCTTCCATCTTCATGTGGGTTTCTCCCTTCCATGTGCCTCTTTGCCCCATATATCCTTCTCTTTTCTAAGGACACTAGTCATTAGATTTAGGGCCTACCTTAAATCCAAAATGATTTCATCTGAGATCCTTAACTTAGTTATGTCTATACAGGCATTATTTCCAAATTAGGTCATATTCACTACATCAAATCGTACTTGCAATTGTATATGATTGTTTTGAAATGTGTAGGTACATATATATGTATTATATAAAATCATATAAATATATGTATACACACATATATACACATACGGTTTTATATGTAACATTCCTAAAAAAATTTCATTTCACATTTCGGCATTTCTACATTGAATTATATCTTATGATGGATGTGCATAGTGAATTTGATTAGACGTCTTTCTTTTCCTCAAAATATGTTATTATATTGGCCATTTCTTTGAATCAGAGAAATAGACTAACTTAAGTATTCTTGACTCATTGTGTTTGGACCAAAAATTAATAAGAGGAAAATTTCCAAAAATCAATTGTATTTGTATAGGTCATATTCCAACTTAATAGTTTATGATGATCTACCCATCTCAAAATCTTTAACCTTATTCACATCTGCAAAGTGCTTTCTGCCATATAACATGACATATCCACAGGTTCCAGGATCTAGATATTTTTGCAAGGTCATAAAGCTGAAGGATAGGTGTTTGGTATTTGTATAGGTATGACTTTTAAAAATCAACTGATCATTTTTAGGATAGATGAAGATGGTTTAGAGAAATTTGTGTGAGAAATATCCAAAGATATAAATTGACCATAGATAAGGTGCTAACAATATGAAGTGTTTGAAAAAAAAAATCGTGCATTGTTACAGCTTTCCACCTTTAATTACAGATAATTTTGTGCTCTTTACAGTCAGTTCACTTCTGTTTAATACAGAGCACTGTGCTTTATTATTGACACTGACAAAACAGGGCATATGCAGAGAGAGATACTAACTAATGCCTTTGAGGAGGGCAAGAATACTTCAAAGAATTAAGGTTTACCTTGGAGAAGAGAAGGCAAATAGGAAGATACTGAGTTATTCTTAAAAACTTGAAATTATTCCAAGGAATTGGACTGAGAGTTACTTCTATGCAGGGCCAGAGGACAGAACCAGTGAACACTGTATTATTTTATAGTACAGTCATTACTATTACCATAAATTTATTATTATAAATTTATCTCTGTTCTGTATTTCAGAAATCAGGGTAGGCTTAGTTGTTTAATTTGGGTGTCAGAGGGCAGAGGTGGACTCTTACCTGTTTTTTCTGAAGGAGAATCCACTGTCAGTCTCCCTCAGCTTGTCAGAATTCACTCCCATGCATTTTACGGCTGAAAGCATTGTTTCCTTACTGCTTTTTACCTGGATATTGTTCTCAGCTTCTAGAGGGCTCCTGTGCGCCCAGGTCTGTAGGCCCTTTATCTTCAAAGCCAGAAATGGTAGATTGAGTCCTTCTCATGGTTTAAGTCTTTTTGACCTTCACGTCTGCTTTATGTCTTCTTGCTTCCAACTGGAGAAAATGATCTGTTTTTAAGGCCTTATGTTAACAAATTAGTCCCACCTTAATAGTTTATTATGATCTACCCATCTCAAAATACTTATTATAAGTAAGGATTCACATCTGAAAAGTGCTTTTTGTCATATAACATGACATATCCACAGGTTGTTTTTGCAAGGTCATTTTCCTGACGCAACCATAAATTACAAGTTTCCAAAAAGTAGCTTTTGGTTCAGTACGAAGAACTTTCAGTAAAAAAGTTCTGTTCAACACTGGGGTTTTATTTGCCTTAAAAAGATCCTCTGCTTCCCAGAAGTGTTCAAGAACAAGTCCATTTCTTGGACTTTGAGAGATAAATATTCCTATATGCAGGCCCAGTGCAAGGTTTTTAGTTCAATTCTCAAATATATATGATTAAACATAATTAAAACTCTCTTAAATAATTACTACCTTTCCTTACTGTTTTAATTATTTGGGAACCTTCTCTCATTTGAAAAATATATGTTTTCTACAGCATCCCTTGCATTTATTTTCTTACTTTTTGGCACAATTACTTAAGTGATAAGAAAAATGTTCTTACCCTTCTAATCATAGGTCTGGATTCAAAGATGGGTAAGAATCTCAAAGAGTTTTCCTAACCTGATTTACATCTACTCTGTGACTTTAAAACTTAAACCAGCCATTTTCCACATTAAAAAAGAAGTGAAGTCTTGTTATTTTGCCATAAATTTAGCTTTTATTGTCAACTTCCAGACCTTTAAACTCTACTTTATTTTTTTGTCTTGCATTACATGATTTTAGAACAATAAGCATAGAAGAATAATTATACGTGCAAAAAAGGACCAGACTCATAATTATATCACCTACTGTTTCTAACATAACACATTATTTCTTAAACGACACTGAAATAAATCTGTAGAAGTTGAACTCCTAACATTTTTATTGTCCATGCCCATGTTTAAAAAATACATTATTGACACTGACAATAATTATTCTGGGAAAGAAAGTGATAACCTTTAAAATGTCAAGCTGCTTAAACTTTTCAGATTTTAAAAACATAGTATTTGTGAGGTACTGTCAAAAATATTTAACTAATAAGAGCTCTCCTGGAATGTGCTGACAGTAGGCTGACAACTCTAAGCCAAAGTAGGATCAAGGCGGCTTAGAACCTTGTAGCAATTATCTATGTAAGTCATATAATGGTCTTCTAAATGTCATGTTTGCAGGAAGAATGGGAAGAGATGCCTTAATGAGATATAGTGTGCCTGTGTTCAAGGACTCTAAATTGTGACTGCCATTAATAAGTGGTGGCAGTTTAATAGGATATATTGCCACACTGGAATTATGAAAATTTTAGAGATTTTGCAGTGGACTTTCAAAATGACTTTATCTTCAAATACCAAGAGCCCTTGCCTAACACGTAAAATTGCTTGGTGCTGAATCATATCTAGGTATCACTTTTTTTTTCATTTTGGAATAGATTTTGATGTTGCACAAGTCAATGAACAGCTGAACTAAAATGAACACAAACTGTCACTTCAAAATTCATCTCCATGGCAAATAATGAAGCTGGAATAAAAAAGGAAACAAAACATATTTCCTGTCAGTCAGCTGTCAGGGTGTTTATTTGTTTCTTTAAGCAGAGAAGTCAGATAATAGCAGGGGAAACAAATTTTCACTTATAATGTTGTTTAATAAAGGACTTGGGTGAACTGAGGATATTTTCATTTCTTTCTTAGGTAATTCCAAAGTAAAATTCTTCCATGATTCTAAACCAGTCAGAAAACATTTTCTTCAAGTTGTCCTATCCATAGGAGAAGATAAATAAGCTAAAATATATATGAAAAAGTAAACTAAATGAATAAAATAAATTTGAAAGAAATAAAAGATCCTAACATGTGCTTTTTTGCACTTGCATTTTTAGGCTAGTGATATCTGATGTAAATCAAAGAAAACTCCTGTTGTTTGACATAAAATATCTTTTATTATTTATTTTAACTGGCTTCAAACCTGATACTGATATGAATGAGGTCACATGATTTATGTAGCGATTCTTGTTACATAGAAGGAAAAATCACCTAGCCTTAGGGATATTTCAATACAAAGGCCACCAAAATGAATTACTCGAATCATCCCACTTGGAGCCTTCTGTTCATTCATAAAATACTTTTATAATCTGAGGTTCTTAGGGCACAAATTATGGACGGGAAAACAAATGAGGTAAAACATTTTAGGTATTACCTTAAGAGGTGCTTTTCTTATAAATTACAGTCAGGTTCATTGTAGCAAGTAGGTGACTCTTCTTAAGATGCACTCTTGAAAACAGAACCTTCATACCAATTTTCAGATGCCTGAGTTCTGTTACAGTTTCTCAATCTGCAGACATTTGGTTCTTGAATCGTATGCTCAATATTCTCTTTCTCCATTTCCTCAATGTATGTTGAACTTCAAAATATGTTACTCTTAATTCCAATTCTTGTACATATTGAATGCAAATTTTCTTTTTATAGTTACTCAGTTTCTTCCTCTATTCCCTAACACTATCCTGCCTTTTCTTTCCTCTTCTCTTCCATTGCTTCTCCACTCACTATCAAGATATAACATTTCTGGGGGGGGCCTGTGGCTCAGTGGGCTAAGTGTCTGCCTTTGGCTCACGTCATGATCCCCAGGTCTTGGGATCCAGCACCGCTTTCAATTCCCTGC
Organism: Martes martes; assembly: GCF_963455335.1. Lineage (NCBI taxonomy): Eukaryota > Metazoa > Chordata > Mammalia > Carnivora > Mustelidae > Martes > Martes martes. The sequence goes on along the minus strand of NC_137891.1, from coordinate 51,630,415 downwards.
TAATTGGAGAGTCAGCTTCTCCCTCTGCCCGCCCCCGACCCCGACTTGTGTGCTGGCTCTCTCTCTCTCTCTCTCTCTCAAATAAATGAATAAAATCTTAAAAAAAAAAAAAAAGGATATAACTCTTCTGTGTGATTAGCCTCTCCTGGTCTTTTAAATTTGCCCTAATCTTAGTTTTAAATCGCAAAGGAAATAAAGGTCATATTTCTACATTAAAATGTTATATAATTCATGTACACATTAATATTTGGTATAGACTTGTTCTTAGAGAACTTTCTTAGGCATTTCCCAGAAGAATTTTGCACATTGACATGAATATCATTTGAGATTTTAAGAGACATATAAACTATATAATTTATACCTTTAGATCTGAATTTAATTAGTGTCATGTTTACATGCTATAGACAGTTCTCTAAGAAGTAAGCTTTCTCACTGAAATGTAGGTTTTTTTAAGTACTAATTTATTTGTTTATTTATTTAATTATTTATTTATTTACTGGGGGGAGGAGTGGGGAGGGGTGCAGAGGGAGAGGGAGAGAGAGCATCTCCAGCAGATTCCATGCTGAGCATGGATCCTGACAGAGGGCTTGATCTCATGACTCTGAGATCATGATGTGAGCCAAAATCAAAAGAACCGACTGAGCCATTCAGGCACCCCTGAAATGATAGTTTAGAAATAAACTATAATAATATGTAAAATAATCACAATTGTTATTTTTATCATTTCTGAATCTTCCAATAGTTTCTCTTAATTAGAGAAATTAGTTGGTTATTCTGGAAAAAAAAACACCTTTGTTCTATCCATTAAATAAAAATAAAATTATCGGGGCACCTGGGTGGCTCAGTGGGTTAAGCCTCTGCCTTCGGCTTAGGTCATGATCTCAGGGTCTTGGGATCAAGCCCCGCATCAGGCTCTCTGCTCAACAGGGAGCCTGCTTCCCCCTCTCTCTCTGCCTGCCTCTCTGCCTACTTGTGATCTTTCTCTCTGTCAAATAAATAAATAAAATCTTTAAAAAAAATAAAAAAATAAAATTATCAAAAAAGTATGTAATTTAGGATTCCATTCTGTTTAATCAGAATGGTGCCTCTTTTCCCTTAAAAACAAAAGCAAGCAGACAGGTGAGGAAAATAAGAAACAACATTGTCAACACACGTCTCTAATGTGAACGATTTTGAGAATTAGGGATTTCTCTAGTTGTATGTAGAGAGTAAATAGGTATATAATTAAATACTCTGTGGCTGCATGTATAAAATTCCTAATGGGCAAATGCATAAACTTGCATATTGTTTTATATATTCACTTTTCGGAGGGTCAAAATGTATGCCAAGGTATTAAAAGCTCTGAAAGCCTGGAGTATGGAAATACACACTAAATCTTTCTCAAACTCATTTGACTATGAGCCTTCTGCATATTATTTTTTATAACTATTATTGACACTTCACAAAACGCTCATAAAATAAAAATAAAACCCAAGTCTCAGGTCAGAGCATATTGATTAATTAAAAAAAAAACTATCTCAAAAGTTATTAGTTTGATTCCTAGCCAGTAACTTTTATGTCTTTGAACTTCGGTGTGTTTATCCTACAAAATGAGTATCGTGCAAATGATACCCACCTAACAGGGTAATTGTAAAAATTAAATAAGTATACAGAATTTAATTATAACTGATAAGGCACTGAACAATTAGTTAAGTAGAAAATGTATATTTTGAGAAGTTTCATTTTGGAGTTATATTTATCTTCACATCCTCACTATGCTATTTGCTACCTATGGGGCACTTTACAACTATCTTTTGATCGGTGAACATAAGTTTCCTAATCTGTAAACTGAGGTTAATATAATTAACTTACATAGAAAGAATTGGAGATAAAAGACTGAAGATCTATAATACAGTCGTTTTCCAGTATATGATAATAATTTAATTTGGAATTTTATTTTTTAAATGTGTAATATTTGTTGTGAGTATGGTATCAGAGATATGAAAAAATGAGAAAATGCGTGTGTTATCAGAAACCTTATAAAAAGAGAACATTTAATTTTTCTCACAATATGAAAGAATAAATTACCATTGGTTTCAGTGTTTTCCAAGAAAAAAGAGAAGACAGTGCTAAAAATTGCAAGCCATTCTCTGTTTACCAGATCATTGAAAATAAAAATAATTATGATAAAATAATGCTAAATTTAATAGTTTGCATTGAGTATCACACATTGTGATAAGAATTCTATATCTAAAAAAAAAAGAATTCTACATTCAATATCTAATAGACTCCTTGAAGTAGTTCTGTGACATGGGTATTATTTTTTTTCTTTAAAGGACTCAGATATATAAATGTAGTAGTCAGTAGAAATTCTTATTAATTATTTGCAACACTTTTCTAGCTGAACACATGTTAGGGTACTTGCTAAGTGACGAATTTTAACTGAGGTCAGTGAGTTTTGACTAAAAGTCAAGGAATTAATTGCCAGTTCAAAATCTTCTAAAATTTTCTTTGTTTTCTGGAATAATTAAAGTGAATATTCAACTATGGATGCCTTCCAGCTTTTCCCATGAATGACTGGAATAAACAGTTTATATTTCTCTAAATAAACCTGAATGGACATGTTGCAGAAGGAAAAAAAAAACCCAAAAACCTCTAATATATCAGAAATATATTCATAGTTGTATAGCTATTAAATGAAAAATCTGGTATTTGAACTATTCTCTAATACCAGAACTTCAGCTCATATTCTTTTATCTATTGTACCTGCCCACATAAGTACAGTATAAGATAGATCTAAGAATTATGAAAGATATTTTCTAATGACACATGGGCTGAATCAATAGCACCCATTTTTACAGATGTTACTGTCAGAGCATATATAAGAAAGCTTAATAAGTATTTTTGTGAAGATTAGTGATAAAATGATGAAAAAAATACATTAGAAACCCAAAAAAGCTCAACTGTAGGTTGGGTACGTATATGCCATTGAAGAAAAACATGATGTTTTGAACTCTACTTTCCTTAAGAGCCAGCTCAACTTCATCTCTGTTTCATGGACTTACACTAATTTTCATACTGCAAGTAGAGTTTTTGTGTAGGACTGTCATAGTGACATGCAAGGGCAGTGAAAAGAATCTATCGTAGTAGCACTCAAAAGAGTACTTTTCCCAAGTTTCTTCTCAGGACTTTTTAAACCACAGAAATTATTTAAAATCATATTAAAAGATGCAAAAGTAAGTGATCCATCTTATAAAAGAAAACAGAAAAGTAAAACCAAGATTGGACTGAGCTGGTAACTTAGACTAAAAAAAAATTAATTTAGAGGAAATACAACTTAGACTTGCAAATAATAATTTTAGGGTTTGGGGATGGAGATTTTGAAAGATTTTTGGCCAAGTCATTACTAGGCCTCTATTCTAAAAGATTTACAATTTCAATAACACAAGTTATGGAATACAGAAGTCGGAAGATGTTGTTTATCAGAAGAGACAGAAAGCAGGCATATCCTGTATAGCCAGAGAAATTAGCTGGAGACATATGACCATGAAATACCTTGAAATAAAATACTCAACAAGAAACTCAGAATTCAATGTTTTTATATCTTATTAAAGGAATGCTCTGTATTTTGCAGCAATTTTGTACTTGGATTTCCAAATACTTTAGAAGCAGATTATTATTTTCAGTTATTCTATAAATGTGAAATAGAGCTTCAGCTAAATTGGTAAAGTTACAACACATAAATATAAGTTGAAGTGAAACCAGAGACTACAGATTTTAACCCAGTGTATATAAGGCAAAGATACATTAATTTTAATTCAACTCATACCTTTCTTTGATCATGATAAATTACACACCACAGAAGAATAATCCTTCAAAGACAAGTGACCTATTTTAATTCAAGGGATATTTTCTTTTCTTTATTCAATTATATTGAATTTTAAAATTCTAATATTTGAAATAAATGCTTTACAGATCACCTGGCTGGCTCATTTGGTAGAACATGTGACTCTTGATCTCAGGGTTGTGAATTTAAGCCCCACGTTGGGTGTAGATATTACTTAAAAATACATTCCTTTTTTTTTTTTTTTTTTAAGATTGTATTTATTTGATAGAGAGCATGAGATGGGGGAGGGTCAGGGGGAGAAACAGACTCCCTGCTGAGCAGGGATTCCAGAGGCAGGTCTTGATCCTGGGACTCCTGGATCATGACCTGAGCTGAAGGCAGATGCCTAACTCACTGAGCCACCCAGGCATCCCTTAAAAATAAATTCTTTTTTTTTAAATTTAATTTTTAAAAATTTTAATAAACATATAATGTATTTTTATCCACAGGGGTACAGGTCTGTGAATTGCCAGGTTTACACATTTCACAGCACTCATCATAGCACACACCCTCCCCAATGTCCATATCCCTATCACCCTCTCCCGTCCCCCCTCCCCCCAGCAACCCTCAGTCTGTTTTTTGAGATTGAGTCTTTTATGGCTTGTCTCCCTCCCGATCCCATCTTCTTTCATTATTTCTTTTCCTACCCCCTAAACCCCCCACATTGCATCTACACTTCCTCATATCAGGGAGATCGTATGACAGTTGTCTTTCTCCGATTGACTTATTTCACTAAGCATAATACCCTCTAGTTCCATCCATGTCCACAAATGGCAAGATTTCATTTCTTTTGATGGCTGCATAGTATTCCATTGTATATATATACACCACATCTTCTTTATCCATTCATCTGCTGATGGACATCTAGGTTCTTTCCATAGTTTGGCTATTGTGGACATTGCTGCTATAAACATTCGGGTGCACGTGCCCCTTTGGAGCACCACGTTTGTATCTTTAGGATATATACCCACTAGTGCAATCGCTGGGTCATAGGGTAGCTCTATTTTCAGTTTTTTGAGGAACCTCCACACTGTTTTCCAGAGTGGTTGCACCAGCTTGAATTCCCACCAACAGTGTAAGAGGGTTCCGCTCTCTCCGCATCCTTGCCAGCATCTGTCATTTCTTGACTTGTTAGTTTTAGCCATTCTGACTGGTGTGAGGTGGTATCTCATTGTGGTTTTGATTTGTATTTCTCTGATGCCGAGTGATGTGGAGCATTTTTTCATGTGTCTGTTGGCCAGAGCCACCCAGGCATCCCTTAAAAATAAATTCTTAAAAAATAAAGTGAAAGTTTAAAAATGCTTCATGATCATTCTTAAAAGAGATGTATTTCATTGTGAACTTTTATCCATTAATTTTTATTATATCAGTGCAGCCATTTGAATAAAATAAAATTTAAACCATCTTGTAGATAAAAACATCAAGTATCATATGGTTTCACTTATTTGTGGAGTATAACGAATAATATGGAGGACAAGGGTAGATGGAGAGAAGGGAGTTGAGGGAAATTGGAAGGGGAGGTGAACCATGAGAGACTATGGACTCTGAAAAACAACCTGAGGGTTTTGAAGGGGCAGGGGGTGGGAGGTTGGGGGAACCAGGTGGTGGGTATTAGGGAGGGCACGGATTGCATGGAGTACTGGGTGTGGTGAAAAAACAATGAATACTCTTGGGGCACCTGGGTGGCTCAGTGGGTTAAGCCTCTGCCTTCGGCTCAGGTCATGATCCCAGGGTCCTGGGATCGAGCCCCACATCGGGCTCTCTGCTCAGCAGGGAGCCTGCTTCTCCCTGCCTCTCTGCCTACTTGTGATTTCTCTCTCTGTCAAATAAAAAATTAAATAATTAAAAAAAAAAAAAAAAAAAAAAAACAAAAAACAATGAATACTCTTATGCTGAAAAGAAATAAAAAATTTAAAAAAAAAGAAAAACAAAACAAAACAAATCTTTCAGTTTTCTAATTATTAAATTACCTTGAGCTCCAAAATTATTACCTTGAATGCAATACAAATTCTTTGTTTCTCTGTTTTGTTATAACTGATTGTCCAAAACCTGAAAGACCTGTAAATGAGGACTTTCTGAATACGTAATGGCATGTTACATTTATGAAAAAGTAGTTAAGCCAGTCTGTCATTGAAGGTAAAATGCTAGAATGTAGCAGCGTAAATATCTGCTACACAGGCATCACACTTCCTGATTTCAAACTATAGTATGAAGCATTAGTGATTAAAACAGCGTGGCACTGGCATAAAAACAGACACATAGACCAGTGGTACAGAATAGAGAGCCCAGAAATAAACAATTGCATATACAGTCAACTTATATATGACAGGTGAGCCAAGAACATTCAGTGCAGAAAGGATAGTCTTTTCAACAAAGAGTGTTGGGAAAACTGGAAAACCACATTTGAACCTCTACCTTATACCACTCAAAAAGTGAATTCAAAATGGATTAAAGACTTAAATATAAGACCTGATACCATAAAACTAGAATGAGAGATAGGGAAGAAGCTCTTTGACATTATTCTTGGCTTTCTTTTTTTTTCTTTTCTTTTCTCTCTCTCTCTTTTTTTTTTTTTTGACATGACTCCAAAAGCGTAATCAACAAAAGCAATAATCAAAAAGTAAGACTACATAAACAAAAGTTTCTGCACAGCAAAAGAAACCATCAACAAAATGAAAAGGCAACCTATGTATGACAGAAAGTATTTGCCAACCATATATTGGATAAATGATTAATACCCAGATACAGAAAGAACTTATGCAACTTAATAATGAAACTGTAATCAAATAAAAAATGGTCAGAGGAACTAAGTAGACATTTTTTTCAAAGAAGACATACATATTGCAAACAGGTACATGCAGAGATGCTCAGCATAACTAATATCAGGAAAATGAAAATCAAAGTCACAATGAGAAATCACCCCTCACCTATTAAAGTGGCTATCATCAAGAAGACAAGAGCTAACAAGGGTTGGTAAGGATGTGAAGTAAAGGTGACCCTAGTATACTTTTGGTGAGAATATAAATTGGTGCAACCATTATGGAAAATGATATTACATTTCCCCCCAAAATTAAAAATAGAATTACCATATGATTCAGCAGTTCCACTTCTGAGTATATATACTAAGCAACTGAAAACAGAATGTCAAAGAAATATTCACACTCCCATGCTAATTGCACCATCATTTACAGTAACCTAGACATGGAAACAACTGGCATCTGTCAACGAATGAATGAATAAAGAAGATGTGGTCTATACATACAATGGAATATTACTCAGTCACGACAAAGAAGATCTTGCCATTTGCAACAACATGGGTGGACCTTGAGGTCATTATGCCAAATGAGTTATGTCAGACAGAGAAAGACAGATGCTGAATGATGTTTCTTATAAGTGGAATCTAAAAAAGCTGAACTTGTGAAAACAGAGTAGAATGGTGATTGGAAACCCTCATGTAGACTTCTGGTGCCATATTTCTGCTTAGCTCTTTCCTCTACTTCATCATACTTCACAAATCAGTGCGCTCAACAGTCTTGATCTGCAAACTTAGACTTCAACTCAGCAAGGCTATGTGCATGTGCTTGGACTCCAGATAGCTGCACCACAGACCAGAAAGTGCCTCTGCAGAAATTTGAGACAAATGTGGGATCTCCTTATGTGTCCCCTTCCCTCATGTATCATAGTCCTGTACTACCTCTTTTCTAATAACTGAAAACAGCTGTTTTATAGATTTCTAAGTACTGATTTCTTTCCTATATTAGTAGGAAAACAAGGCTTATCCCAGTTACTCCAAGAGAGTCGGAAGTTTTAAAGACTTCTAGATATTCTTAAATATGCCATAGAAAGGTTACATGTGAGTGCATTTTCAAGAAGTTATATAACTTTTTTTTTTAAAGATTTTATTTACTTCTTTGACAGAGGGATCAGAAGTAGGCAGAGAGGAAGGCAGAGAGAGAGGGGGGAAGCAGGCTCCCCGCTGAGCAGAGAGCCTGACACGGGGCTCGATGCCAGGACCCTGAGATTATGACCTGAGCTGAAGGCAGAGGCTTAACCCACTGAGCCACCTAGGTGCCCCTATAACTTTTAATATGATTAACTCCACTTAGAATTATGCTTTCATAGATGTTGAATTTGGGTGTTATGAAAGATAATGGGGCTAATATATTTAATTGTAAAGTTCATTTAATTCTCTAAAGAAAGATGTGTCCTTAGAAGAAGAGGGGAGGCTGGTTGGCTCAGTTGGTTGTGTCTGCCTTTGGCTCAGGTCATGATCCTAAGTTCCTAGGATTGAGCCCCACATCTGACTCCCTGCTTAGTAGGGAGTCTACTTCTCCTTCTGCCTTTCACCCTGTTCCTGCTGTCTCTCTCGTTCTTGCTCTCTCTCAAATAAATAAACAAAATTTTAAAAAGAAGAAGAAGAAGAAGAAGGAGAAGAAGAAGAAGAAGAAACTGCCACCACCACTGCGACCACCATCCTTCTCTTTAATAAACTAGGAAAATTTAAGTGCACCTTCTGAAATGTTTAGAAATGAAATCCAACTGAAGTAAATGTCTTCAGGTTCAATAATAACAGAGAAACCTGAAAGAGTAGACATGTTTCTTAGTATTGAACAATCCTACTTATTGAAAGTAAAATTGAAATGAAAACCTCTAAAGACAAAATTTCCTTGGAAAACAATTAAATTTAGTTATTATACAAGGTTTGTTTAAGGATATTTTTAATATTAGCTAAACTTTGATTCCATTTCAGAGATCAAACTAACAAATAGCCGAACTATTCCAGTAATTAAATCACAGCTTGATAAATACTTCCTCAGTTTAACAATTTTACTAGAATAGATGCATACTTTAGTTAAAGAAAAATTAAATATAGATGACTGAAGACCATTTATTTCACTGATGTTTGTTTGCTTTTTAAATTTAATCCATCATAAATGTTCCTTTAGACTCCAAGGGCTACTGACAGAAAATCAGCTAGCTGTCAAGCAGAGTTCATGTTACTGAAGCAATGTGAATTATTATTATTTTTTTATGTGAGGAAAAAGTAACACAAATGGAAAACAGCTGTCAGGCATAATTCAGTTCATTATTGTTTAATGCAACAGACAGAGGTAGAATCTTATGAAATATTAATTCCACTAAAAATAGAAGCACAGTCATGGACATTTCTCTCAGTTCCTTACAGCACTAGGGAAGCCAGCATAAAGCCGTCTGATCAAAAGAGATTCTGCGTCACCGATCTTCACTTTGTCACAGAAAGGGTTTCAGAAAAGTCACATTATTTGTGGGCAGTGATGTCAGAGGAGTCTTCCTTTTATTCTACAATCCAAATGGAATAATTATTAAAAAGTGCTGGATAAATAATATATCTAAAACCCTTAAGATACTATTATAGATTATTTACAAGATAAATTTCATAATCAGTTAAAGAGTATCTGTTTTTCATGGTGATCTTCACCTGATCTGGTTAACAAAGTAATTATCCATAACATAATTTTTTCCCAGACAAAACAATGGATCTCTCCTCCCACCAAGGAAAAAGTGATGAGTTCTGATAAAGCTGTAATATTAATATACTCTTCTACTCTACTAATTTCTTCTCAATCTGAACAAGTCTATTTAAAGCACAATTTTACTTTTTACTCTCCTCTCCAAAATATTTCCATAGCTTTCTATATTTTTTAATAATTAAAAAATTGTATTATGGCATGTAACATAAGAGCTTATGACCTGATTCTTGTCTGTTTCTCCAGGTTTATCCAAAATATTTCCATTCTCCAGTCTGAATTTTATCCTTGATAACTTTCTCACATTGTGCTTTCTTGACCTCAGAATCTTTGCATTAATGCTTCTACCTCCCTACTCTTTCTGGTTGTAGGACCCACTGATTTTTATTTTCTAAATTTCTCTAAATTTCATTCTTAGTTTTCTTTTTTTTTCAATATTTTATTTATTTATTTGACAGAGAGAGACCACAAATAGGCAGAACAGCAGACAGAGAGAGAGAGGGGAAAGCAGGCTCCCTGCTGAGCAGAGAGCCCGATGCAGGGCTTGATCTCAGGACCCTGAGATCAGGACCTGAGCTGAAGGCAGAGGCTTAACCCACTGAGCCACCCAGGCACCCCTCACTCTTAATTTTCATTCTCTAAATTATAATTTCTAAATTACACATCATTTACTTCAGGGGACATTCTCTAAACTCCTTTCATGAGTAGAATCAATTGTCTATTTGTCTTCTTACCTCTTTGTATTTTTTCAATAACTCTTACCATTCAATTTTAAATTTTATTTTTTAAAAGATTTTACTTATTTATTTACTTATTTGAGAGAGGGAAGGAGCAGTCAGAGAGGAAGAAACAGACTCCCTGGTGAGCGTGGAGCCGGATGCAGGATGTGGGGCTTCATCCCAGAACTCCAGGACCATGATCTGAGCAGAAGGCAGACAATTAGCCGACTGAGTCATCCAGGTGCCCCAAATCATACCATTTTAAATTAACCAGTATCATGGTTCTTTGATTAAAGTGCATCTCTGTCATTATAATCTGAGCTCCATAAGGCCAAGTATAGTGTCAGATTTGATTCATCTCTTTATGGAATGTCTAGAACATTAGGCATTAATATTTGTGGAATAAATGAATGAAGGGTTTTATTACTCCATGAACCACAGATTAGCAGTGGCATAAAAGGAAATAGTTTTTAGGCTAGCTATATCATCAGTAGAGTTAACACAAATATTTTCACTTAACCATTAGGCAATGGTTATATGATACGTATGAAGGGTAAACATATTAACTGGCAATAAATTTGGCCCTAAGTTTCATTCACTTCATGATTTATTTATAAAGTTCTTCATCTGTTTCATACATGTAGGACTCTCTTCCCACTAAGAATCTACACTTTATCTGCAATGATAGGTGTTCTGCAATATTTTTTCACATTCTTAATATATTCTACTTTTTTGGTTATTTTACAGACATAATATATATTTGATTTATTATATTGAAATAGATTTCACATCTCTACATTTTAATATTAAAAACAGTAAATGCCATTGAGAAACATCACAGATACACATTTGATGATTTATTCTTCCTATAGACAGGGAAAACCAGTTTGGTACATTAAAATCATACTTTAAATTAGTTGTTTCCTTACTGTGGGGACACAAACATATCAACAATGCATTGAGTCTCCCCTTTTCAAAGATTCTGTAGGTGGTAAGGGACAGAAGGAACTGGGTAGGGAGCACTATTTTCAGGCTGCTGCTTAATAATCTCTGATTTCATTTATGGTTTTTTGTTGGGGAGAAGTATTCATCACAATCAGCAACCAGCCTTCAGAGGAACTTAGGCGGTCTGTTTTGAAGGAGTGTGTGATGAGAAAATGGTAGTCATATAATGATAAAGGAAAAGTGATTCTGTATGCTTAAAAAAGAAATTTTAATGTGAACTATTCATTTTGTGCAGTTACAGGTAAGAGAAGCATAGAAACTAAAACTAAAATCACTGTATATATAGAAAAAGAGAGTTTTAAATTAATTCAAATTAAAATCATGTTCCTTTTTTCTTTATTTTATAATCAAATCTGTTTCCACATGAGTTTAGAAATTATAATAATTACAATACTTAAATAATCTATGTTTTACATAATAAAAACCCTTTTTAAATTTTCATAATACTCAAAGTGGCAACTCTATCATAGTAATTTTCTTTCAAAGAACAGAAAGATTATTGTCAGGAACATTTTATATTGTAGAAAATGAGAAAATTAAAAGTGTAATTATCTTTTTTTACTTTCAAATTAAACCACCATAGGTATAAAATTGTCAGTTGAACAAATAACTATATTTTGGGAATTACATTTTGGAACTCATGAATACCCAGTATACTTGAAATTGTATTCAGTTTGCAGCCACAAAGAAAAAACTGCATTTTTTTCTCTTGACAAATAAGATTGTTTTATTTACTCATAATGATTTAGAGCAAAACATATTTTCCAACTCTCAAAGCTTATTTTTTGTATGGTAATTGAATTAGTTTTGTGACTAACATATATGTATTTGGGTTCTCCAGAGAAACAGACCAATAAGATTATCTATATCTACATTTATATCTATATATAAATTAATTATAGGAATTGGCTCACATGATTATAGGTTGAAAAATCCTCATGATCTGCTTCTATAACTGGATACCCAGGAAAGTTGGTGGTGTAATTCAGTCTGAGTTCCAAGGCCTGAGAACCAAGAGCACTGATGTCTGAGGATAAGAGAAGAGTGAATGTCCCAGCTCAGACTAAGAGAGCAGATTTGTATTTCCTCCACCTTTTTGTTCTATTCAGACTCTTAACAGATTGGATGATGCCCACCCACACTGGTGAGGGTGATCTTTTTTACCTGGTCTACCAATTCAAATGCTAATCTCTTCTAGAGACTCCTTCGCAGATACACCCAGAAGTAATACTTTACCTGTTATCTAGGCATTGCTTAGCACAATCAGACACAAAATTAACCACTACAGTATAATACCAGGATAATAAAATATGTGAGGTAGGAAATATCTGATGATTTTCTTCCTAGATTTGCCATTATACCATTAAATTCCTTCATGGGTATCTAGGCTTGAATTTCAATTTAATTGAACTTAATTGAGAATTCATTCAGTTCTTACATGGTTTCTTCTTTTTATCACACCAAACCTACTGTATGCAAAAAATTTTCTATCAGTAACTTATTCTTTAATATGTGTTCTCTTCTTTTTCTTGCTTCCCCTTCTTTAGTTCTAGAGGATGATTTACATGCAGTGTCCTAAAATAATTTAGTTGCTTTTTGTTGGCTGGATATAAACATGGTTTCCCTCAAAAATTAAGCTTCTCTATGAAAAACTTACCCTTGGATGTAAATTTTAAATTATCCATCTGGGTGTGTTGTATCATGAGACTTCTGGATTTACCCAGATGTAGAGGCACACTTTTCTGGGATTTTAGCATCAATTTATACTGTGTGATATGTGTGCAATCTCTGTATACAGTTGTAAATTAGGATTACTGTATCCTTCATTTCACACTCAGGCATCTTTTAGCCTATACTCTCTCTTCATTTTTTTTTTTTTTTGAAGTAGACTTAATTTTTTAGAGCAGTTTTAGATTCACAGTAATTTTGAGCAGAAAATATAGAGTTCCCTTATCTCCCTTACACCCACACATATAAGTGGCTCCTCAGTTATCAACATTCCTTCCTCCCCCAAGAGTGATACATTCATTACAATTGATGAGCCTACACTAACACATTTTTATGGGTCAAAGTCCATAATTTACATTAGAATTCACTCTTGGTGTTGTATACTCTGTGAGTTTGGACAAATACGTAATGAGATGTACTCACCATTATAGTATGATTCAGAGTAGTTTTACTGCCCTTAAATTTTTCTGTACTCTCCCTGTTCCTTTCCCCCTCCTAACCTCTGGCAACCACTGATCTTTTTACTGTCTCCATAGTGTTGCCTTTTCTAGAATGTCATGAAGTTGAAATTGTACATTATGTAACCTCAATTCCTTTTTGACAAGTACAGGATCCTGCATTTTCCATGCATACTGTCCTCTTTTGTAGTAAGAAATATACACTTAAACCACAGTCACACATAGGAAATTATGTAATAAATTAATTCTTGAATTTTTTTGTGACCAGCAAGTTATAGACTCTTCAGTCTTTGGAAGAAAGAAATGCTTCTTCCTATTTTAACCTACTTAGGCATTAATTAAGTAGACTTTGCCATACAAATATTTCTATTTGGACAACAAAAAATTAGTCTTGAGAAGAAGACATTTGGTATAAAGTTATTAACATTTAAGAAATATTCATAGAGCACATATTAAATGTTCAATTGTATGATAGGTGTTACAATTCAGTTTTTGCTCATTTTTTTGTCTTTTCACTGCTTGCAGAATGTTCCATTTTTTTCTTTAAAAAGTGGGTGAAATAGGTTAAGGAGATTAAGAGTTACACTTATCTTGACAAGCAATAAGTAATGTACAGAATTGTTGAACACTATATTATACATCTGAAACTAATCTAACACTGTATGTTAACTATGTTGGATTTAAATTAAGATGAAATAAATTAGCCTTGTTTCTAGCACCTCAACTACAGAAAATAAATCTATTCTTGGGGTTGCTGTATTCATTAGAAATAAATGTAATTTTTCAGTAGGCTAGAAAGAAATACGTTTTGAACTCTTCAAATGTTTTACCAAATTTGGCATTTTCTGTAGTATCCAGTGTAAAATCTCTTTCCAATAAAACATTTAAGAATCATATTATTGGGGCGCCTGGGTGGCTCAGTGGGTTAAAGCCTCTGCCTTCGGCCCAGGTCACAATCCCAGGGTCCTGGGATCAAGCCCCGCATCGGGCTCTCTGCTCAGCAGGGAGCCTGCTTCCTCCTCTCTTTCTGCCTGCCTTTCTGCCTGCTTGTGATCTCTCTCTGCCATATAAATAAATAAAATCGTTTAAAAAATCATATTATCGAAATCTGAGGCTTTTATCAGGGTGATATATAGTCAGTGTTCATCTGTTAAAAGAAATATATGTGGGAACATCTGTGTGGCTCAGTTGGTTAAGTCTCTGACTCTTGATTTCAGGTCAGGTCATGATCTCAGGGTTTTGAGACTGGGCACAAGTTGGGCTCCCAGCTGGAGTGGAGCCTGCTTAAGATTCTCTCTCTGTCCCCATCTGCTCCACCCATCTCCACTTGTGCTTACTTTCTCTCTTTCTCTCAAAAACAAAGAAACTTTAAAAAATAAAAATAAAAAGACATGTGAGCTATGTGATAATAATCAAAAGCTTATGAACAATTGGCTTTGAAATGTGATGTTTCACTTAAATTGGTTATTAATTCAAAAGTCTTTTGGGGTGCTTGTCTGGCTTAGTCGGTAAAGCATGCAATTCTTGATCTCAAGGTCATCAGTTTGAGCCCCACATTGGGCATAGAGATTACTTCTAAAAAAGTGAAAAAATAAAAGCCTTCAATAAGTGCCATTAATCACCTACTACAGAATTTGCATGTGTATTCAAATTGGAATAAAGCACAAACTCTAACCTAACAGATTTACAACCAAATAAGAAAATAGAAAATAGAAATAAATTAATATTGAAAATCACATACCATATAAATTTCAAAATAATGTGATACAAGTGTTCAGGAGTGAGAAAAATTATTTTAGTCCTATGTGGAATGAAGCTCTGGCAGGAAGTTGCAAGTATGTTCTTTTGATGATCTTTCAAATTTATTTGATTTTCAATATGCCTATTTTTTTCTTAACTTTCAAAAAAAAAGTCATGCTCATTTGATTCAATATGAGATATGAAGAATTTGGTAAAACACTTATTATTCACAATCCATAAACATTTGAATGTAATTCCAAAATAATATTTCAACGTGTAATCGATGTACACAATTAATTATTAGTTATCTTATATTCCTTTTTTGGTAGTAAATCTTTGAAACACACTATGTAATTTGCAATTATAGAATACTTTTTTTGTGTTTGTAGGGAGAGAAAGAGAGAGTCCATGAGAGCAAGTGGGAGGAAGGACAGAGGGAGAGGAAGAGAGAGAATCCTAAGTAGGATCCATGTCCAGCACAGAACCTGACACAGGGCTTGATCTCATGACCCTGAGATTATGACCAGAACCAACATCAAGAACTAGATGGTTAACCGAATGAACCGCCCAGGCACCCCTACAATTATAGTATAGTTTGACTTTTACTAGCTTAATTTTAAAAGCTCAGTCAATAGCCACCTGTGGGTAACAGAAAATACTGAGCAGTATAGGTCAATAGAGGATAAATAAGTCAATATGAAAGTATTAATTCAGTTGTTTTCCTGTTTCAGAAAATTTAATTTAGTTTAGTTTCTTTGTTTCAGAAAATATAGTTTAGTTCAGTTCTGTGTTTCATATAAGTTCTAAACATTTCCAGTCTTAAACTGTAAACATCTCCTTTTTTTCTTTGACTTAAGGAGACATAAACAGTCTACTTTTTTCTTTGTTGTTTCTTTCAATTTCTATTATATGACAATTATGTTTCATGCATTTTCTTACTAAGTTTTTCATCTCAAAAATGTTTTACTTGTATGATTACTTAGGGATTACCCTATTTTTATATAAATAATATCTATTTCCTGTTTAGTCAATTATGTTTTAAATTCTACTTCAGTTTTAAAATTTTCTAATTTCCTTTCTGATTTCTTCTTTGACCAATGAAGTTTTTATAAATGTTTTTCATAATTTCCATATGTTGGAGAGGACTTTTTGATTGATTTATTTTTTACTAATTACCAATTTAATTCATTTTTTCTTTCTTTTTTTTTGTTGTTGATTCCATTTTTGTCTGCAGACATTCTTCGTGTGATTTCAACCTATTTAAATTTATTGAGATTTATTTTGTGGCTTAGCGTATGTTCTGTTCCATAGAATGGTCCGTATACAATTAAGGAGAATGTGTATTGTGCAGCTTATTTGAACTATTCTATGAATGTTAGTTGATTAAGCTGAATGATAGTGTTGTTACAGTCTTCTATATCCTCCTGATTTTCTATTTAAATTGTTCTATAAATCAGTGAGTGAAGAAATACATCACTAACTAATATTGTTGGATTATCTATTTCTTTTATATCTTTGAGTTTTTGATTGATGAATTTTTAAGTCCCTGTTCTCAAATGTGTATACATTTATAATTGTCATACCTTTTGGAAACAGTGACCATGTTATCATTATGAAATACTTCTTTTTATCATTCAGAAATTTGTCTTAAAGTCTGTTTTGTATAAGCATTTAAACTCTCTCATAGTACTGTTTATGTAGAATACATTTTTTACTTTCAACCTATTTGTCAGTGAACTGAAGTATACTCTTAAATACAACACATAGTTTAATCTTGCTTTTTAATCCAGTTTAATAATCTATGCATTTTTATTGGAGTGTCCAGACCATTTACATGTGATTACTGATATAATTAGATTCTTATTTGACAGTTTGATATATGTTTTTCATATATCTCCTTTTCTTTTAAAGATTTATTTATTTATTTGAGAGAGAGAGAGAGAGAGAGAGCGCACAAGCACGCACATAGGGGCCCCAGAGGTAGAAGAGAATCTTAAGCAGACTCCATGCTAAGCACAGAGTCCTCAGTGCTCATTATAATGTCTAGGGCTTGGAACCTCAGGAAGTATCTCTGTTATGTGCTATATGCACTCTGCTGCTGTGTTATGGCTGCTCAATCCCTCAGGTCAGTTCTCTGCAGAATTTCTCCTTGCCTCTGTGGGGAGCGTTTGGACCTTGACCACAGTGTAGTGAGTGTTAACTAGGTGTGTTTTTGTCTGCTTGCTAAAAGAGACCTAATTCTCTTTCCACTAGAATTGAAGCTTTGCGAGCTTTATGGTCGGTAGGTGTGGTGCATGCAGGGTTTGTGCTGGTCTTCTGGGGGAGGCGTCCATGACACTTGTAACCAGCTTGCCTGAGAAAAGCCATACCAGTGGAGCACATTGGGGCAGACTTGGTGTAAGCAGGTTGGATAGCCAGTATCGGTTCTCTGTTGTTTGCTGAATTTGGTTTATACTGAGGGGCGGGAGAGGGAAATGGCACTTACTGGTTCTTTTGTCTGTGGAGAGGCAATGCCACCTCTCACAGATGTGCTCCAAAAACAACAAACTGTCTTTCCCGGTGCCCCTTAGGTGGTCCTCAGTTTGTGCAGTCTGCCTGGGATCATTTGCCTGCTTCTGCTCAGGGGTAGGGCAGAGTCCCCAGGTCTCTATCACAGCTAAGTCTGGGGATCTTTGAAACTCCAGTCTCTGAGATCCACTGGTTGCAAAAACAGGAAATTCACACCCTCTCCTTTTCCAAGCCAGTGGTTTTAGGGAACTCTTCTCTTTGTGCTTATCTCTGTGTACTCCATTCACTCTCTCTCACCTTTCTCCACAACCAGGATTCCCTCCCCTCCACAGCACCCACAGTCTGTTTCTCCTCTATAACAAGTCTCCACACTTCCCATCGTCCTTGAAGTGGCCTCTTCTGTCCCTTTAGTTGTGCAGTTTGTTCTATCAGTCCTCAGGTTGCTTTCTTCAGTATTCATAATGATTTGATAGTTATCTAGCTATGTTTGAGGGACAAAGCAAGTCAGAGGTCCTCCTACTACACCACCATCTTTGCCTTAGTAAAATTTTTAAATTTTAATTACTGTTACTGTACTTTTCAACTTGAGAAATTCTATTTGGGTCTTTTTCATAATTTCTATCTCTATTGCTTACATACTTTTTCTTAATTTTTTTAAAGTGTGCTTTCCTTTACTTCTTTTAATATAGTAGCTGTTTTGAAGTATTTGTCTACTGCTTATTAAGCAACATACGAGAACATTTGGAAACTTCCAAATTCTATGGACAATTCTATGGACAATTTTTGTCCTAAAATATGGATCACTCTTTCTTATTTCTTTCAAAATTGAATATGTTAGATAGCATGTTGTACCAATTATAGATTTGATTTTCTCTCTGAAATTTGTTTTTGTTGTTTTGTGTCTCTTTTTCCATTTGTTTCTTCCTTTGATAACTGGCAAACTAAATTTGTGAAACCAGTCTCACTTGCAGTGGGGTACTGCAGATGTCTCTAATTTAAAAAAATAAATACCTTTATTTTTAAACCTGACTTCATAGATATCATTCTTACATGTTTTTAGATTCGTGGACAGATAAATATTAGATAGAGATTTGTGACTAACTACCTCAATCAAGTAAGGCTTCTGTCTGATGTCTCTGTGCATGAGGGAACATACTGAAAGCTCAGGCCATTTGTAAGTCTTTCTGTCTTTTACATTCATTGGACTCTTTTGCATCTGCTATTCACATGTGCTTATCCTCAGCATTTTCAGGATTTATGAAGCTAGTTGGAACTCTGTCCATTTTTCATTATACATGTACACAGACTTAGGGAAGCATATGCTTATTCAACCATGTAACTTCAGGTAGTTAAGGCTATTTTGTCATTTCTACCAATAATGCCCACTGAGTGTGACTATTACCCACTGGTTCAGTAAGTTAGGTTGTTTTTTTGTTTTTTCCCAAATAGCTGAAAACCCACCCCTTCTATGGACTTTACTGTCTGACAGAGCTTCCACACCAGTGTAGCTGATTGGTAGGGATGGGGGAGAGATGGAAGCAGTCTTAAGCCACAATGCCACAGATTCAGATGTTCTTGCTGAAGATCAGCAGTTTTTCAAGCACAAATAAATGCACTGACTGTTGTATGCCTTTGGTCAGTTGCCAGAGAAGTCAAATGGTTGCTTTTATTTTATCTAGCTTCATATTTACTTTTTGGGGAAAGCCTTTGTCAGTTTTCTTATGGTGGGGGGGGGGGGACATAGACAGATGTTGCTATAGTATTTTTTCTTGCATGTGTTAGAATATGCATTTATGTTTTAAAATTTGTTTGGAGGAATAATGTGAGGCCTAGAATGATATTATATTTCTCTAGAGATTATTTAGTTTTCTTCTCTCAGTAGCCCAGGTACAGTAGTACTGTGGATTAAAATGACTGCCAAAATTAACTGAGGATGCTTTCTTGCAGCCCAAGTGTACTGCTAGATTACAGTGCTTTAAAACTGTTTTCTCCTGCCCTCATCCTTTTGTTAGACTCAGACACCAATATTATTGTCTTAAATCAGTAATAGAATCAAGAATGTTGTTCATCCTCAAAGTCTCCTTCCTCCCATTTCTGGAAGTTCCTAAGGGTAAAATATGGCTCCAAACTCTGCATTGAAATCCCAGGCCTTTAATGGGACAGTGGTTTCAGTTGCCTAATTTATCATTAATAGAACCCTAACTTATTATTATTTTATCATTAGATTTGTTACTTAGTTTTAGCTATTTTTATTTTAAGCAATACAGTTCTATTTTTTATTTCAACTTTTTAAAACTTTCTATTAAGATTGTATGTTATCTAATTTGAATGGTAGTAATCTTATTTATAATTTTACTAATAATTATCTGTATATTTATAAGAATTAAGCTTAATTTATATTTATCCAATGATGGATATCTAAGGAAAAAGTGGTAAATGATGTCTGCCAGAATGATTTTATCTGCTCTTAAATTCCATCTCTTATTATCTGGACTGTTTTAATCTGGAATTGAAGAAAATTTATTATAGTAGTATTATCAAAAATCATTCTAGGATTTTCTTGTAAGCTTGTTCTCATGTCTACAACATTCTGTTTTGTTCTATATGTTTAACTGATCACAAGTTTACTAGTAGTCCTTTCATATACTGACTTTCTTATTCCAAATATAAAAAGATGTGACTAAATATTATATAGTTGACCCTTGAAGAACACAGGTTTGACCAGCATGGGTCCACGTAGACTTTTTTGGAGAAATACAGTATAGTAGTACAAATATATTTTCTCTTTCTTATGATTTCTTTAATAAAATTTTCTCTACCTTACTTTCTTATAAGATTACATTATATACTACATATACTATATAAAATATGTGTTAATCATGTGTTTATGATATTGGTAAGGCTTTTGTCAAGAGTAGCTTTTTGGGAGTGAAAAGTTATAAGCAGATTTTTGACTTTGCAGGCGGGTTGGCATCCTTCACCACTGTGCTGTTCAGGATCAACTGTATATTCAACAAAGTCTCATTCATGAATTAAAGCAATAATGAGATAGTCTCACATACAATGATGTGGAGAAGAAACCAATCACTTGCTTCCTGAAAAATAAATGTAACTGTTAACCTGCTTAGCAAAACATATTGTATCTATGTGCATCCATTCCTATTGATTTAGATTTTTTTTTCCAATTCAGCCATGAGTTGGAAATATTTATTCATGTTGTTAAATATTTTTTTCCAAATTACACCTTTAATGACTATGTAGAATTAAAGTACATAGATATATTATCATTTATTTAACCATTAATTTGTAAGTCAAGACAACAGAGTATTAAGAATGTTAGCTCTAGGATTTAATTGCTTGAGGTTGAATTCTAGCTCTGAAAATTAGTAATAATGTGAATTCCTAGGTAAGTAACTGAAATTCTTCCTGCTTAGAAGAATAGCTACTTGATGGAGTTGGGAGAATTAAACAAGCTAATGCACATAAAGTTTATAGAAGAGTGCCTTGTACCTCGTAAGTAATAATGTTAATGCTTTTAATTTTTTTGTTTCTTGTTAAGCTTATTTGTCACCTGTAAGTTATTGGATAAGACCAGATTTCTATCAATTAATCTCATCCTTACAGTATCTAGCAGAAATTTCTTGAAGTATCTGGCATTTAAATGTCATTCTTCCCTAGTTTCATTTCTTCCTTGTTTTATACATTAATTTGGTCATTACAGTGAGAAATGTTGAATGTGTATGCTTGTGTCATCATCTCATCTGAAAGTCTGCCTAGTTTGTATTTGAATAGTTCAGCATTTTATAAGAAAGTTTTACTTACTTCCCAGCACTAGTTTTTTTTAGCAGTCAGTGAGATTTTTAGCTTTTAAATAAATCATCTGAGCGTCTCCTCCATTATATGTCTTATTTTGGATTGTGACACAGATTGTGACCTTGTGTGCACATTTTCACTAAAGTTCTTTTTAAAAAAAGCTTTAGTTATAGGTAGAATGTAATGCATTGCACTACTGGAGAGATTAATATACCCAAATGCAATCTGAACACAATTTCAGGTGAAATATTAATTGCAAAATTCTCAGTTCCTGTTAAAAGTAAATTGTCTTTCTTAAAAAAAGAAAAGCAAAGTTAATAGTGTATAGTATACATTAATAAAATAGCGAAACAAAAACATTAACAACTGGAAATCTTATACCTGGGAATGACTCATCATCCTTGAATATTTATTTTTTTACTATCATATTATATCATATCATTTTATTAATTCATCCTTTCAATAATTTTTTATCATTGTTTTTTGAGCATCTGTATATGTAAAACACTTTTCTAGGTACTGGGGATATAAAGTGTACAAAATAATACCACTGGGCTCATAAAGCTTACATTCTAATTGTAGCCTCCTGCTTAGAGTTTTATAAAGGGGTTTTCTTTCTTCTAATTTATTCCTAGGCTATGACTCCAGCTGACTGACATTCTTTTTGATCTGCTAGTGTTCTTTTACAGGCATAATGTCTGTTTCCTCAGAGACAAATTCGTACCATGATAAAAAAAGTTACACAGTTAGGGTTTGTCATTAAACTTTCTGGCCTGAAGTATCAACGTATCTTTCTTTGGAGGGGATTGAGCCAAAGGAGCTGTGGAATTCTTATGTATAATGAAAATTGGTTACTTGCTTTTCAGTGGTATTGGATAAAATTGATCTGAAAATGCACAGTGTAAAAACTGTAGTGAGAATATTTGATATACCCAAAGTCAGAATTTCTCTGTAACTTAGTAGAAAGACAACATGTAAGATTTTGTTTGAATTTAGACACATAGGACTTGATGGGGTATTTCATTCACTCATAAAAAGAAGACAACGTATTTAACATCAAGGATTCTTTTGCAGTAGTGAGCATCTTGTTAACGTACATAAAGCCTAATAACCAGAAATTTCAAGGTTAAAATGGGATGTCAGGCTTAAACTTGGGATGTATCTATAATTTTGTGTATAATAAATCACAGAATTCAGAAATTTTTTTAGAGATTAACATTTTACTCTAAAGAAATTACTAGCAAACATGCCATTTTGCCAGGACTACCAGGTAATTTTATTCAGTTTACCTGGGTATATCATAACTCAGAATTGTCAGAATAATTTCCTGATGGAGAGTAAAAGAACCTGTCTAAAGATATGGTATATCGAACCTGAAACTTTTTTCTTTTTTTTTTCCTTCTCACCATAACACATACCCTCCCCAAGGCAGCAGAATTTGCATAATCATAATTGTAGGTTGCTCTGCTATCTTGGAAAGAAACTAAAGAGAGATGGAAAATAATGAAGGCAAGCCAGGTTCTTTTCCTGAGTCTACCAAAACTAGATGTGCAGTCTTGCAAAGTCATCTAATGTCACAGGGCTGCACAGTTTACCTATTAAATGAAAATTGTGACTAGAATTCTCTATGGACACTCTTTTTTTTTTTTTTAAAGATTTTATTTATTTATTTGAAAGACATCACAAGTAGGCAGAGAGGCAGGCAGAGAGAGAGGGGGAAGCAGGCTCCCTGCTCAGCAGAGAGTCCGATGTGGGGCTCGATCCCAGGACCCTGGGATCATGACCTGAGCCGAAGGTAGAGGCTTTAACCCACTGAGCCACCCAGGCTCCCCTATGGCCACTCTTAATTGCTATAATCTAAATATAGTTTTTACATATTTCCTCCAGCTCTTTTCATCAGACACAACAGAAGTATTTTAGATTGAACTGTAAACCTTATAAATACTGGATCCCCAATGAATGAATATATGGTAGAAAATAACATTTAATAGAAAAGATTTTAATAGAATGCTTATATTTGCCAATTTTAGCCACCCGTAGTCTGCATTTCAAATTCTACATACCTGACAAACTTTCTGAATGAATATGGGCAGAGGCACACAAGATAATTACATTAAAGTATTCATTAAATGATAGTGGTAAGGAACTCAATAAATGTAAATATAATATCCAAGACCTACTCTGCCACATTTCTGAAACATGGTTGTCACTCCAGAAACAGTATTTTTTAATGAATTTATAAATTGATTGAGATGGAATTTAGCATCTGTATTAGGTATTCCAATTTAATTTGATTAAAATTATGAACCATAAACCTAAATGTGGTCAAAGCCCACATTTGTAATGTTTTTAATGTGTTTAAAGTAGACCTTAGATCATGTAGTGTAAAAAGGTTTGCCAGTGCTAACTCAATCATTTTAAACACCTCTAGGCTGCACTGAAAAACTGACATCTTTGCCTGTTACCAAATGCCCACTGTGCTCAATAATTGTTCTAGGCTTGAGGAGGAGGGGTATTTGTAATCGAAGCTGATTTCTACCTCCAGTGGACTGGTACTGGATATTGGGAAATCTCAGCAGTAGACTTAGAGCAGCATTGCATTATTCCACTTCTCAGGTATAAAAACAGCAGTACAGAAACAAAGAATAAACAGAAACACTGGGATTTACAATATACATTTACTGCATTTATTCACTTAAAAGTCATTTCACAGTCACTTTGAAATAAGCAGTTTGACAGATGTTAATAAAACAAAGAACAAAAATGCTCAGCTGCTGTTGTTATTGCTATAACTAAAGAAAGTCTAGAAATCCTCTTTTTTCAAGCAGTTATGTCTGAGTAATTAATTGTGACTAGTCTTAAGAACTACTAGTATTGTGATGGCCTTTCTATCAATTGTGATCATTGTGATGTCTTTAAAGACGTAATTTTCTTTGAACTTAGTCTTGTTGTGCCAAATAAATTTATGTTTTAAAATACATCGTAATTTTCTAATTATTAATACCTACTTTCTAAAAGCTACTGAATGGTTAATAACATTAATCTGAAAATGAGTTTTCCTTATTTGGGTGGGCAGAAAGACACTGATATATACTCAGTGGAATAGAACATTATTATTTATTTATTTATTTTAAAAAAAAGATTTTATTTATATATTTGACAGAGAGAGATCTCAAGTAGACAGAGAGGCAGGCAGAGAGAGAGGGGGGAAAGCAGGCTCCCTGCTGAACAGAGGGCCTGAGGTGGGGCTCAGTCCCAGGACTCTGAGATCATGACCTGAGCTGAAGACAGAGGCTTAACACACTGAGCCACCCAGACATCCTGGAATAGAACTTTAAAATCTAGTTCTGCCATTAAAATCTTGCCTCACCTTGCAGCAATAATATCAATCTTTTTTGAGCCTTATTTTCTATCATTATTATTATTTTTTTATTATTATTATTATTGTCATCATCATCAATGATGCAGTCACTGCAGCCAAAATTTAAGACTGATTTTTGAGATTTTTCTATATTCAACACATCAAAATAATTTTTTTTCCTTGCTGTTCCATATCTAGAATCTAAACACTTTTTAATATCTTCAGTGTTAAAATCCAAGTCAAGGAAACCAATACCTCTCATGGAGGCTACTATAATCTTCCTCTAACTGGCCTACCTGCTTCTTTTTTCCCACTTCATCCAAACACCAACATTAATTTCAACTACTCTCAGATTGTTCTTTGTGTCCTTGAACATGCTAAGCCTACTTTCATAACAGAGTTTTTCCACTTGCTCTTATTTCTAATTGTAACATTCTTCCAATCCCTGCACCACTCAGAAGATAGTCTCTACCACAGTATTTTAATTTACTTCTTATCAGACTCAGAAATTAACAACTTAAATAGTAGGAAAATGCTGTGTTAGTGTTCTGTCTCTTTACCCTAGAATGTAAGCTCCTTAAAAGCCATAGAATTTATGTTGATTAAATTACCCTGCCTTGTTTTTCATTCTATTTTCATTGCCTAGAAAAGCACATAATAAATAATTTATAAACACATAATTCATGCTCAATAAATATTTGTTATTTAGCTGAATGGCTAATTCATATGAAAGATCAGAGAACACTTCTCAGAGGTAATACTAAGTTAAGTCTTCGAAAATTAGTAGGAATTAACCAAAGATGAGAGTGGATCTGAAGCAGAAGGATCAGAATTTGCAAAGATATCGTTAAAAACATCACTATTATCACAACTGAATAAAAAATTATTTGTTTTTTTTTTTCCAAAATACTAAATACAAGTATGGAAAAATTTTAAAAACTGCCTTAGAGTAAAGCTGCTGGGATAGGTATGTAAAATGCAATTTTAGATGACCAGTTCATTTGTGAAGGATAAAAGTCTAAAATTGTTGTGGTTTTATTATTATTATTTATTTATTTGACAGAGATTACAAGTAAGCAGAGAGGCAGGCAGAGAGAGAGGAGGAAGCAGGCTCCCCGCTGAGCAGAGAGCCAGAAGCGGGGCTGGATCCCAGGACCCTGAGATCATGACCTAAGCCAAAGGCAGAGGCCCAACCACTGAGCCACCCAGGTGCCCCAAATTGTTGTGTTTTAATGAAAAAATTGTCCAATGGATACTGTTCTTACTGGCTTAAATTCAAACTTGTACATCTAGTGAGCAATATCTGTCAACTTCAGTACTCATCAGTTTAACCTCATTTTAACAACAAAAAATACCACCTTTCTGCTGCCAGGAAATTGACTCAATCTCTTTTATATAATGTTTCCATTTTAATTAGCCTTTTCTCTCTAGATAGATGCCTGTGTCCTAGGTAGGTAATTACCCTAAGCCTACTCCTATAGACCACAACACTTTGATAACTTATTTTTTTAGCTCAGTGTATCCCAGTACAGCAACATGTATTGGATAAGCCGATACACACAGACGTACTTATCCATTTGGCCTTGTCTGTGAAATCAGATTTCATGACTTCTAGGCAAAACTCATCAGTGACTTCCCATTGTACTTAGAATAATATCTATATTCTTCCCTTGGCTCATAAAACCCAATATGATCCAGCCACTAAGTACATCCGATTTTTTGCCAAAGTCCTTCTGGCTTTGTTGCAGTTCTTCGAATACATTACAGCACAGGAGGTTTTCACTTTACCTGAATGCTGTTTTCTCAAATACTCATATTATTTATTCCCTCACTTCATTCAAACCTCTACTCCACTGTTACCACTTCAGGGACATCTTCACGAACCACTCTATCTGAAATAGATCCCCTTCCCAGTCTCTTTCCAGCCTTATTTACTGTTTTATTTTTCTTTTATGAATTAGTCACAGGCCGATATTATATTTGATTCTTTAATTATTTTTGCCCCTCTCCCCCACTGAAATGTAATGTCCATGAAGGAGGATATTCTGTAATAGTGTAGCCCCCGTTCTTAAAATGATGCCTTCCATGTGTTGGGGATTAAGTAAGTATTTGTGAGTGAATGGAGGAGCTCAAGAAAATAATATTCTGAGCAAGGTAGCCTAGCAATTAAGGAAGTTTTGCTAAAGAGACTTGAAGAAAGCTAGAGATGACCAAGAAAGGATAGCAGCTGCTGTAATACTTGGTAACATTTCTTTGACCTTCATCCTTTCTGAAAACAGGGCCCTTTAAAGTTCAGGAGCATCATCAATCAAGCTGACTACAAATATTTAATTTACCTTCACCTGAGGAAGCTCATCTGCTTTGTTAGTTCATTCTCATGCACAATTATCTTACATTTTATTCTTTTCTTTCATTTAGTCTTGTTTCTATGTTATATTTGGTCTTCCACTTCAGTTTGCAAAGCAATATTCATTTTCCTTTATATGTGCCATGATGTTATACTCTTTCAATTACAATCTGAAAAATATGTTTTTTCAGGGAAAAACAAAGAACTATATATATATATATTTTTCTACTATATATATTTTATACTATATATATGCTTTTTAGATATAAGTGTATATAAATGATGTATTATCTCTGATGATATTTCTATTATTTATTTATTTATTTAAAGATTTTATTTATTTATTTGACAGACAGAGATCACAAGTAGGCAGAGAGGCAGGCAGAGAGAGAGGGGGAAGCAGGCTCCCCACGGAGCAGAGAGCCCGATGCAGGGCTTGATCCCAGGACTCTAGGATCATGACCTGAGTCGAAGGCAGAGGCTTTAACCCACTGAGCCACCCAGGTGCCCCGATATTTCTATTATTTAATTAATAATTTTTTTTCTAAAATTAGATTATAGTCATGCTTGCACAACTGTTTAAATTTATTTAAAAATATTGACTTGCACATTTAAAATGAGTGGATTTTATGGTATGTGATACCTTGCTAAATCTTATTTTAAAAAATCAGGGTGCCTGGGTGGCTCAGTTGGTTAAGTGACTGCATTCAGCTCAGGTCATGATCCTGGAGTCCCAGGATCGAGTCCCACATCGGGGTCCCTGTTCGGCAGGGAGTCTGCTTCTCCCCCTGACCCTCCACTTCTCATGCTTTCTCTCTCTCTCAAATAAATAAAATCTTAATAAAAAATTTTAAAAAATCACTATTTGTGCACCTGGGTGGTTCAGTCAGTTAAGCATCTGCCTTCAGCCCCAGTCATGATCTCAGGGTCCTAGGATCAAGCCCAGTGTCAGGCTCCCTGCTCAGTAGGGAGTCTGTTTCTCCCTCTCCCTCTGCTCCTTTCCCCCACCCCCCGCCCTGACTCCTCATGTGCACTCTCTCAAATAAATAAATGAAATTCTTAAAAAAAAATCAATATTCGTGCTTGGTATTGGGTCATTGTATCAGAGTAGTGAGACATTTTTTCCCCTGAATCTTTGCACAGTTAGATTTTGTAGACACACGCAGGTGCACGTGGAGTATATCCTTACTTTTTCAAAAAAGTGTTGGTCAAAAACATTTTTTCACTATCCCCTAAATCATGTGAAGTGTACCAGAAATTGAGAAGTTATTTTTGTCAAGTTTCCACGTAGATAGCTGTAACTATACTCAATGTTCTGGGTAAAGTGTCCTGATTTCAAAGGAAAAAAACTAGCTCAACTACAGCCCTATTTCCACCTACTGCCTCTCTCCAACCTGCCTCTCTTCTTTACACACCAGTGAATCCTGTGTCCTGATCTAGCATTTTCAGCCATCAACTAATTAGTATTTTGTCTCTGAGTTCTCACCGTCAATATAAAGGATTTCTTTGAAACACTGGCTAGAGAAGTAAGCACAGCATGTGCTCCCTCCAGATCCAGTCAGTTTATGTCTGGTTTGTGGCTTTATTTTCAATGAAGAAAAGTTATGAGGGTTGGCAGACATTCCAGGTGTGTCTATTCAAATATGAACAAACTATACCATGTTTTTAAAAAATCATTTTCTTAAGCATAGTATGTTTGTCTTCAATTTTATGGACTAAGTTTACATAGGAAAGGAGTTTTTGGAAATGATCTTCATTAAATTCTTTATTAAATCAAGAAGGAATTTTGAACCCTCCATTTGTGCAGCCTTTATCAACCATAGTGCTTACTCTGTTACACTTTAATTACAATATTTATCTAATCCATTAGTATGGTTTTCCAAATCTGTTATCTGCTCTTTTTTAAGACTGATTATAACTTAATTCCTGTATATTTTACTGGCTTGCTGTAATAAGTAGCTGCTAATTAATATACTCATAATGAGATATATATGGTGACTATTCACATCCTTTCCTCTGATTTACAACTACATTCTCACCACTTCCCTTCACACTGTGGTATAGTCTTTTACAGGAAACAGAGTCTATAATTCTGAGTTGTGAATTTCCTTATACTGACATTTCTATGTGACTTTAATGATATTCATAAACCCAGTAGTGAGATTTATAGGATTATAGGATGTATCATCATCAACAATCAAGTGAAATTCACTGTCCCCTGGCTCATTTAAGAATGATTTCTGATATATCACCATGATTAAGTTAACAACAAAAGTTAAGAACGGAGTTAATAGCAAAAAACACCAAGAAAAGAAATGACAACCTCACGAAAAGAGTGCTTATGTACACAATTATCAGTATGACAAAGGAAACTTAAGAATAAAATAGTTCTATCTGAGACTTTCAAAATTAGGAAAGAAAAATGAAGGTCTTTGGGAAAATGTAGGACACTGTAGATCATTGGATTGAAATCTGTGAGAAATGGCCTTTATTTTTTTTTTAATTTTGTTTATTTTTTATTTATTTGACAGACAGAGATCACAAGTAGGCAGAGAGGTAGGCAGAGAGAGAGAGGAGGAAGCAGGCTCCCGGCTGAGCAGAGAGGCCCATGTGGGGCTCGATCCCAGGACCCTGGGATTATGACCTGAGCCAAAGGCAGAGGCTTAACCCACTGAGCCACCCAGGCACCCCGAGAAATGGCCTTTAGAATTCTGTGCTTAAGATATGAATATTTTTTTAAAAGATTTTATTTATTTATTTGACAGACAGAGATCACAGGTAGGCAGAGGCAGGCAGAGAGAGAGGAAGGGAAGCAGGCCCACCGCCGAGCAGAGAGCCCGACGTGGGGTTAGATCCCAGGACTTTGGGATCACGACCTGAGCTGAAGGCAGAGGCTTTAACCCACTGAGCCACCTAGGCACCCCAAGATATGAATATTTTTAATGATAGCTTTAGGTTTACTTTTATATCTAGATTTATTCCTGAGCTGTGACAAATTTTCTTTTTATTCTTCTTTATCCTTCTGATTCCAAACGTATGTGTATCTTTTGATACAACAGTGAAAGAAGCAAACATTTGGAGGATTAAATAATCTACCCCCAACACACACACACAAAATAATACTAAAATGGATCTATGGAAGGACCAGAAGTCCTTTCAGTTTTGTTTATTCATCTTTCTTTTTGAGTAGGCACTCACAGATTCAAATGTTAGATAAAAATCCAGTCAAAACATGTAGACTTATTTTGGAGTGCATAGAATAGTAGTTAATAATTGAGTACCCTCAGTACAGGGTAGAATACTGGCTGTGCACTCCCTGACACTGTGACTTTATCCAAGATACTCTCTCCGGCTTGTGTTTTCTCAGTTGTAAGGAGATAATAACACTAACCTCAAAAGTTAATTGGAAAATTAAATAAAATAATGCATGCATGTGTGAAAGACCAATTGCAAAAATGGCTATTTACCCCCAACGGTGTGATTTTGAAACCCCTCTCATTAGGTAGTGCTGTCTCTTCAACTCCCCTTGCTTTGGCCAGTACACTGTGGTAGAAGTAACTGGGTGCTCATTTTGAACTTTTACTTAAGGAAGCCTTGTGCACTTCTTTTCTTTTCAAATCTTCCCAGCTATCATGAGCATAAGTCCAGGCTAATCTATTAGACAATGAGAGACAGATTCCCCAGTTACTCCTATCACCCCAGCTGACACCCAGCCAATAACAAGACATATTAATGAGGCCATCCTAAATGTGTCAGTCCCAGATGAGTCACCAAGTGACTGTAGACACATGAGTGAACCCACCTAGGATATCTAATACCAGAAGATCCATCTATCTGAACCCATCTTAAATTGTCAATTAACAGAATTAAAGGCTACTTAAATTATTGTTGCTTAGAGGCACAAAGGTTGGGGTGGTTTGTTATGTAGCAATAGTTAATAAAGCAGTCAGAGTATTCAGAACTTAGTGTGCAAGTAATCTGGTTAGTATTATCAAAAGTTAAATATATTATCAGAAGTTAAAATTTGTGTTTCAGGTGGTTCTTAATGAGTAATAGATGCAAACTTAAATTTGGCCTTTCTATGAAAAGTTAAGACATAAAAATTGAGGTTACTTAAAGTAAATGCTGTACTTTATTAGCAATCTTTGTATCTTTTTATGCATTAGTGAACTAATTGCATGTAGTGAACTACATTATTCATAAAAGGGCTATTTTTGACTTTAAAATTTTTCATTTCAAATACTGCATCTACTTAATTGAAGTCAATTTTCGTATATGGATGAAAACTTTTACTTCTCTGTGTTGAAGCTTTAGTATTCTTGCTTCTCAGACACTACTGTAACACTTCACCTTAACAGCCGCATGTGGTAAACAACTTGTGTTTAATCCTTCATGTTACCTAAGAAATACTTAGTTTTTAACTGTTTGTTAGGTACGTGGAAGTTTCAGGAGGCCAACAATGAGATAAAAAAGATTCTGGAATAAAAATCAAGTTTCAAAGTTCACTTCAAATAGTCATCTAGACTATTAAAATGATTAGACTAGACTAGATTAGACTAGACTACTTCAAATGATTCCAAAAACCCTCTGAGATCTGAACGTAAAATCTTAAGATTTAAAATCTGACATTTAAGCAAAGTTAAAAGTTTGAAAAAAAATCCAAATTTCAAAATTTACCTTGTTGTCATTAATATCCTTGAGAACTTCAAGGTGAGACTATTAGAAATACAATAAATGATTACAGAATAGAATGGAGAAAAAGAGGGCAAAAGAAACCTGAGAAACTTTTAGCCGAAGTCCCTCTAACTTATTTTTTGTATCCTAGAGATTTCTATTTATAAAAATAACAAATGGGACATCATGGCATTTTTCTCAAATGGCTACAAAAACAGACTGACTTTTTAATCGTAATTAAATTAATTCAGGTACATAATTATAGAAAATAGAGCAAGATTTAGTGATTATCCACAACTATAGAGTTAAGCCTTCTCTACCTGAGATCTCTGCTTCTGAAGGACTTATATGATGAAGTCAAGCCTGCCCAGGATAAACTCCCTTTTGCCTTAAATGTAACATAGTCATAGGAGTGATACCATATATATGGGGTCCATGTACATTCAAAGGAGAGGGGACTGTAAAAGAGAATCTGTCACTGGAGATCATCTTAGAATTATGCTTACAACATTGACTTTTTCCTATGAAGGAGACACCTTCTAGAGACATGGTAAACAAACACATCCTTTGCTTGTTATAGGGACCTCTCTATATCTTCCAAAGTGGCATTTGTTCACCTCATGGAAATATGAGGAAAAGCAGTAAGGTTTGGGGAGAAGTCTACAAGTATTGCGAGGTGTTTGCTTGGGGGGTATAAGTTTGGGGACCATCTGTTGCTGATTCAAACTTTATGAGAAAGGTTTAAAGAAATAATCAAATCATGGGCAGAGTAATCTGGCATGGGATGGCTAATGCCGTAGTCAATTAAATTTAAAGCAGTTGAAACAATTTGGGAAAGATGAACCAGGTAATTTTCCTTCAAGAGTAATGCTCTAAGGCAATTAGCAGTTCTGAATGATAAATCTCATTAATGGCCTTTTCTCCCCCATAATTGGAATCTGAGGTGTTCCTTTATTAAGTTCTGAAATTTGTGCTCTCTTGACTCCAAAGATCTGTGTGTTCTATTCCAGTAGCCATAAGTTTTCCACTTTTTCCAGTCATTTCATACATATTCCCACACATTTTGTCTAGAAGTGTCAGGTGGAAGAAAGACAAGGGAATTTTTACAAAATTTATAAATACCATTATGGGCCAATGTAGTGGGATATAACAGTGTAGTCAATGATGCAGTTATTATCCTTTATATTCCAGGACCATGCCAATCCAACAAGGAAATCCAGGTAGCTAAACAAGAATTTAAGTTGAAATCCTTTAGGCCTCTCTTTGGCTAGGCTGCCATTCAGAGGGTATATCAACCAGTCTAATTAAGGTATTATTATTAGGGATAAGAAATATTGATTGTGCCCCAAAATGGCCAGACCACAATTTCAAATTTATAAAAAAAAATTTTTTTGTGAACTCCAATCTCTTTTGTTTTGACTATTATATGCTCTGAATGTCAGTGACTAACCTACAATACTAAAGTTTAAATTGTGCGATTTTTGCAATAAATGATCATAGTACAAAAAGACTTTAAAGCCAAAAACATGGCACAAATAAGTTTCCAGGGCTAAAATGAGGTAGCCAGAGTCAACTAACATGCTAAAGTTTCATGAATGCTGGTAGAAGATATGAGACTCTGGAGTCAGAGCTGAAGGATGGGTTATTACTCAGAATAATAGCAGCAGCCAGAGTATCAGCATTTTTGTTCTATTTCCCGAGGCCCAGTTGCCACAGTTATGTTAAGAAAGCTAGTTGATATTGCACACACATTAGGTTGCATTACAGGAAAGGGACTCCTATCTTAGAGAACCCAAATCTTTTTAAATGGACAACGTATTTGCCTTTTCTTCCAAGGAATGCCTTATCTGTATGATTCTGGACAGTAATGACTGCCTTTGGTTTGGAAAGAGACAGTAATCCCTACAAGATGGCTAGGAAATCTGTCTTTCTCTATTTCAAGGCTGCTCATTAGACAAATATCTTTGAAAATGTTGTGTAAGATTAAAGGGACCAAATGTCTTCCTCACACCACCTGCATGGCAAGTGAGAGGGACAAAAACATGAAAGACCCTTTTGCAGTTGTCTTTCAACACTATTTTTACCTAACAAGAATTAAAGGAAGCTTGGCTTTACCACTTGAGACCTTAATCAACATTGGGTTAGGCAAAAACCTTTAGAATTTTTAATTTAGAAATTTACCACCTTTAATTTTATATAATTTTCAATTTATATATTTTTTTTTATTTAGCTTTTGCAGTTTGTTGGAATCTGTCCCCATTTATCATGGAAACATCTGTGGATGGATGGAACCATTTAGTATGGTTCACAACTGGCTATGCAAATAGCTAGTCTTAGCACTCTGAACATCCATTCAACTGCACAAACTGATGGGTGTCTTGGATGGGCTCGTTTTATCTGTACCAAATGAGTTGCATAATTGGAGACCTCATTTTTTATATGTGATTTTAGAATTGACAAGCTCATTTTTGGTTTTTGTATAATTTTTCCCCTCCATTTCCCTCAAAATGGAGCATTCCATAGGCAAAAAAAAAAAAAAAAAAGTGATTTATTCATCAAATTAGGTCTATATTTTCATTATATTTGTGCTAAAGTTCATTGGCAGAACAAGTTTTATGTGTAAAATACAATGTTTTATCCTGTTGAATGATATTTTTAATGCATTTTTAAATAAGAATGTCTTAAACTATAATTAGTGATAAAAGAAGCAGAGGATACATTTTCACTCATTTGCACACTCCTGATGGGAAAATTTGTTCATTTAATGTAGTATTGAGAAAGAATAAAATCTACAGATGGTGTGCAGACAGATCTTGGTACGGGTAAAATTCTTTTGTCAGTTGTGGTCTGGAAAAAAAAAAAGTAAGAGACTGAGTGGGAGGAGAAAGGGAAAGAATTGACAATGAATTGTAGCATGTTAGCCTATAGTGTCTTTGGGGGATTTGTGACTAATCTTTGCAGAGGTATATTTTAGTGTGCTTTCTTCTGAAGTAGAATGAAGCATTCAGCACTTCAAGGGGCACAGAAAGATTAAAGAAAAGTGGAATATGGCAACTTGGAAGAGGAAGAAAAATCACTGTGGCACCTCTTTCATTATTTAACATATTCTTTGACTGTTTTAAGTCAGGAGGTCTTTTGCAACATAATGCAAATTAGTAGCAGCGGGAGAATCTGAAGTTTCAAAAAATCAAACCTTCAATTATTATTGTTTCAAGTGGGGTGATTTTCAAAAGTACAAAGAGTCATCCTAAGAATTAATCATAATAACCTAGAGTCATTTAATAAATTACGTGTGACCCAACTGTTGGTTTATGACCAGCAAGTCATACTCAGTAGTATTATAAAATATTTAAAATGTAGAGTCTTAATTAAGCCTATTCCCACTTAATGATGAAAAGTTATGAATCTATACATGCAAAACATTATGTTTTAATACAGTGATATAGTTTAATTTTCTCAGTTAAAAAGAAATGAAAAGCAAATAATGCATTCATGATGGGAAAGAATAGGATGTGACAATTGTGACATTGGTGGAAACAGAAAAAACAAATTTAAAATAAGAAAGAAAAATAGAGAATACATTTGCCAATCCTGAATGTGGAAGATGATTTATGGAACACAGAAGAAAAACAGAGGAGGGGACAAACCTTTCTTCATGTAATCCTATAACACTAATGTTAGTTTACTTCTTCCATTGCCATTCTACTCACCAGTAACGTCTAGGAGGAAGAAGAAAGTTTGTTAGAGGTACGGAGGGCTCTTTTTTTTTTTTAAGATTTTATTTATTTGACAGAGACACAGGGAGAGAGGAAACACAAGCAGAAGGAGTGGGAGAGGGAGAAGCAGGCTTCCTGCCGAGCAGAGAGCCTGATGTGGGGCTCCATCCCAGGACCCTGGGATTATGACCTGAGCCAAAGGCAGACCCTAATGACTGAGCCACCCAGGTGCCCCAGAGAGGGGTCCTTTTGATATATTTATTATTTTTATTCTGAAGAAGATATAAAAGGGCTTAGTCTCTTTAAATAGAGCATATCCTGATACGAATGTTCATTTCGGGTACAGTATGAGATATATTTGAGAGGATCATGAATTATAAAGGAAGAACCTTACAAAGAATATGAGTCAGGTTCATAGTCATACCAGTTATTAACTGTATGAGATTTTGTACAGGTTACTAGATCACTCTGGCCCCAATTGCTTTCAATGTAAAATGTACACACTATGAAGATTAAATAAAATATGAAAATATATGTCTCCATACACAAGATGGCAGAAGAATAGAAAGATCCTGTTTGTCTGGTCCCTGGAATTCAGCTAGATATTTATCAAATCATTTTGAACACTACGAAATCAATCGGAGAGCTGAGAAAAGAAATGCTGCAATTCTACAAATACAAAAGTGACCGTTTTTTGGAAGGTAGTACGTGCAGAGATTGAATCTGGAGCAATGTATCAGAGGATAGGACAGTGAGGAGGGAGCTGCCTTAAGGAGACTACTGCAAAGTTTTAAAGAAGCAGGGCACAAAAATGGAACTTTTAGAGGTCTGCTACAGCAAGGGACATCCCTGTCTTAAAGGTGCTCAGGTGGTGAAGCAGGGTGAAATTCTAGGTAGGACAGCATGATCTCAGGATCTTGGGGGTCAAAAGAACAGGAGTGCCTGAGTAAAGCAGAGTTCATGGGCATTGGAGTGGAGAAGCTATCTGAAAACAATCTAGGTGCTGGCTTTTTGATCAGTGTTGCCATAAACTGCAAAATGCTGTACAGTCTTATGACTGCTCTCCTGGCAGGGGCCCAGAGAAAGGCAGAAGCCTGGAAAGACCACCCTCCTTCCCCTTGGGAAGAATAGCACGGGCCCATGTTGCAGGAGTTCATAAAATTTGGAGACTTGAAACTCAGTTGTCTGCCTGAGATAAAAATGCTTTGTCACAGGCTGGATGAACACAGAGTTTGGTCAGAAACCAGGAAGACAGAAATGATTGATTGCTTTTCTGTGAGGGCTCACTAAAGAGTTGGGAGTGTGAATTTTCAGCTATGGGACTATAGTCGGTTGCCACCAATTTCATCCTGCCCATTGGTGCTGAAAGCCTTCAGGGAGCAAAACAGTGCCACATAGTGGAAACTGGAGCCCCTTACACTGAACCTAGCCCCCTGGCAAGGTAGACATATTTCTACCAGGGTAACAGCACCTGAGAATCAATGCAACAGGCCCCTCCCCAAAAAGACCAGCAGGAACAACAGGCCAACACCAAATTTACTGATCAGAGAGAACTGCAAAACTTCAGGTCTTAGGAAAAACAGTATGCAGCATTTGTGGCTTTGGTTTTTTTTTTTTGGCTTTTATTATTCTTTAGTTTTTCAGTATTATTTTTTTCAGCTCTTAGCTTATTTTATAAATTTGTTTTAAATGTTTTAAATTATATATGCACACACACACATATGTGTGTGTGTGTGTGTATATATATATATATATATATATTTTTTTTTTTGGTTTCATTATATCTTATTTTTAATGTCTATATATATGTTTTTCTTTCCTTCCTTTTTGGGTTAATGGGATAGTTTCTTAACAAGCAGACCAAAATACACCAAGGTCTAGTTTTTTGATTTGTTCTGTTTTGTTTCTTGTTTGAATTTCTCTTGTTTTGTTTTTGGTTTGTTCAGGTTTGCTGTGTCTTTCTGTTGTTTTTGTTGTCTTTCCCCTCTCTTCTTCTGTTCATTTCTGGACATAATGACAAGGTGAAAAAATTCACCCCAAAAGAGAGAGCAGGAGGTAGTATTCAGTGCCAGGGATTTAATCAACACGTACCTAAGTAAGATGTCTGAAATGGAATTTAAAACAATACTATCTGTGGTTATAAAAAGCACAGAAGACACTAGAGAATATCTTCCTATAGAAATAAAAGAACTAAAATCTAATCAGGCCAAAATAAAAATGCTGTTACTAAGAGACAGTAAAAAAATGGAGGCTCTAACAGTGAGGATAAATGAGGCAAAAGAGAGGTTAGTAAGAGAGAAGACAAAATAATGGAAAACAAGAAAGCTGAAGAAAAGAAAAACAACTACTGGATCACAAAGGGAGACATTGAGAAATCAGTGATTCCATAAAGCAAAATACTATCCAGATAATAGGGGTCCCAGAAGATGAAGAGAGAAGAGAGTGGCAGAAGGTTTATTTGAACAAATTATAACTGAGAACCTCCCTAAACTGAGGAAAGAAACAGGCATTTAAGTCCAGGAGGCACAGAGAACCTCCCTCAAAATAAATAAAAATAGGTCAGCACCTGAACATATAATAGTGAAGCTTACAAATTTCAGAGATAAAGAGAAAATCCTGAAAGCAGCTCAGGACAAGAGGTCCTTAACCTACAAGGGTATAAACATAAGGCTGGCTACAGATCTGACTACAGAGACCTGGCAGTCCAGAGGAGATTGGCATGATATCTTCAGTGTGATAATTGGGAAAAATATGCAGCCAAGACTACTTTATCCAGCAAGATATTCAGAATGGAAGGAGAGATAAAGTGTTTCCAGGATAAGGAGAAAAAAAAAAAGGTGTTGGAGGAGTAGGGGACCTTATTTCAGCTGGTCTCCTGAATTGAGCTGGATATCTACCAGACCAATCTGAACACCCACGAAATCAACCTGAAATGTACGAAGACATACCTTGATCTCTGCAAACAGAATATCTCTGGCGGTTGGCCTTGAGGTATGAAGCAGGGAGCCATGATTCTTCGGGCAGATATTGGAAGATAAACAGAAGGGGGAGGGAGCCTCTGTGAACTTGTGCCAGGAAAGCAAAATCCTCCCACACTGGGTATCGGGCACAAATCCACAGACCAGTAGGGACAGAGAAAGGATTTTAGGACAGCCCCCTAGTCTGAAACCTGGAGCTCCAGGAGTGTGTGTGTGTGAACTAGGTGCATTTTGTAGTTTTAGAAGCACAAAGGGCAGAGACGTGCCTGGCCCTGGGAGCGGCAACTGGGAGTGCTGTTGTGGGTGCACAAGTCAGGAGACTGCTGTTTTTTAGCAGCATATACAGAAATGGAGACAGTATGGACTGGAGAGCTCAGTGAAGAGCAGACTGCAATCTCTCTGTTCTGAGACATAGGTTTGGTTGTGGTTACATCTGCTCTTACTCTTGGAAGAGACAAGGAAAGCCACCAGGGAAAGCCACTGGAGAACAAAAGCCCCCCAAACCGGTTTTCACTGAATCCATCCATCCCCCACAGGGGGCAGGGCAGCTCTGCCCAAACAGCGTTGCCTGAGTAATAGCACGGCTGGCCCCTCCCCCAGAATAGAAGCTGGAAGAATAAGAGGCTGACCACCCTAAGGTCCCTGTAAAACAGATGCCTCTTGCTTAGGTTGTCGTTAATATTTTGGACTCTATAAATTCCCTCAACCACCCCTCAACAAAATGACAAGAGGAGTAACCCCCAACAAAGAAAAGGATCAGAGACTGTGCCTCTGCCACAGAACTAATGGATATGGATATAACCAAGATGTCAGAAATAGATTTCAGAGTAACAATTATGAAGTCAATATGTGGGCTTCAGAAAAATATTAACAAAAATATAGAATCTCTAAGGGCAGAAATGAGATCTAATCAGGCTGAACTTAAAAATGCTATGAATGAAATATAGTCTAAACTAGTTACTCTGACTGCCAGGGTAAATGAGGCAGAAGAATGAATTAGTGAGCTGGAGGATAAGAGGATAGAAAAGAAGGAAGCCGCAGTGGTGTAGGAAAAACAGATTAAAGCCCAAGGGATCAAACTGAGAGATTAATGATTCAATGAGAAGTTCCAATATCAGAATTATTGCAATCCCTGAGGGGGTGGAGAGAGGAGAGGTCTAAAAAGATATATTTGAATAAATCATAGCTGCAAACTTACCTAATCTGGGGAAGGAAACAAGAATTTGTTTCCAAGAGGCAGAGAGGACCCTTTCCAAGATCAGCAAGAGCAGACCAACACATGACAGGTAACAGTATAATTCACAAATCTTAGATCCAAGGAAACAATCTTGAAAGTGGCGAGGGGGAAGAGATTTCTTACATACAGAGGAAGGAACATCAGAATAACATCAGACCTGTCCACAGAGACCTGGCAATCAAAAAGGGCTGACAAGACATATTCAGGGTACTAGATGAGAAGAACATCCAGCCAAGAATATTTTATCCAGCAAGACTGTCATTCAGAATGGATGGAGAGACAGGGAGCTTCCAAGATTGGCAGAAACACAAAGAATGTGTGACCACCAAGTGGGCCCTGCAAGAAATATTAAGGGCTGGGGTATATAAAAGGAGAAAGATCCCAAGAGTGATGTAGAGCAGAAATTTACAGAGACAGTCTATAGAAACAAGGACTTCACAGGCAACATGATGGCAATAACACCATATCTTTCAATAATCGATCTCAATGTGAAAGGCCTAAATGCTCTCATGAAGCTGCACAGGATTGCATATTGGATAAAAAGGCATGACCCATCCATATGCTGTCTACAAGAGAGTCATTTTGAACCTTAAGATACATCCATACTGAAAGTGAGAGGATGACTAATCATTTTTCATGCCAATGGACCTCAAAAGAAAGTTGGGGTAGCTATTCTTATTTCCGACAAATTAGATTTTAAGATAAAGACTGTGGTAAGAGATACAGAAGGACACTATATCATTCTTAAAAGGTCTATCCAACAAGAGGATCTAACAATTGTAAATATCTATGCCCCCAACATGAGAGCAGTCAACTACATAAGCCAACTGTTTACCAAAATAAAAAGACATATGGATAATAATACGTTAATTGTAAGAGACCTTAACACTCCACTCTCAGCAATAGATCATCCAAACAGAAAATCAGCAAAGAAACAAAAGCTTTGAATGACACACTGGATCAGATGGACCTCATAGATATATACAGAACATTCCACCCTAAATCAACAGAATATTCATTCTTCTCAAGCGCACATAGAAATTTCTCCAGAATAGACCACATACTGGATCACAAATGGGGTCTCAGCCAATACCAAGAGATTGAGATTATTCCCTGCATATTCTCAGACCACAATGCTTTGAAAAGAGAATTCAATCAAAAGAAAAATTTGGAAGAAATTCAAACACTTGGAAGCTAACGACCATCCTGCTTAAGAATGTTTAGGTCAACCAGGAAATCAAAGAACTTAAATCATGGAAACCAGTGAGAACAAAAACACATCAGTTCAAAACCTATGGGATACTGCATAGACGGTCTTAAGGGGGAAGTGCAAAGCTATCCAAGCCTCAATCAGAAAATTAGAAAAATCCCGAGTACACAAACTGTCTTTACACCTTAAAGAACTGGAGAAAGGGGGCTCCTGGATGGCTCAGAGGGTTAAGCCTCTATCTTCCACTCAGGTCATGGTCCCAGGGTTCTGGGATCGAGCCCCACATCGAGCTCTCTGCTCAGCAGGGAGCCTGCTTCTCCCTTTCTGCCTGCTGCTCTGTCTACTTGTGTTCTCTCTCTTTCTGTCAAATAACTAAATAAAATCTTTTAAAAAATAAAATAAAATGTTAGTCTTGAGGATAAATCTCTTAAAAAAAAGAACTAGAGAAAGAACAACAAATAAAGCCTAAGCCATGCTGGAGAAGAGAAATAAGATTAGAACAGAGGTCAATGAATTAGAAACCAGAAATACAGTAGAGCAGATCAACAAAACTAGAAGCTGGTCCTTTGAAAGAATTAATAAGATCGATAAACCACTGGCCAGACTTAATCCAAAAAACAAAGAGAAAGGGCCCAAATTAATAAAATTATAAATGAAAGGGGGGAGATCATGACTATCTCCAAGGAAATAGAAACAATTATTTGAAGTTATTATCAATAATTAGGGCGCCTGGGTGGCTCAGTGGGTTAAAGCCTCTGCCTTCGGCTCAGGTCATGATCCTGGGGTCCTGGGATCGAGCCCCACATCGGGCTCTCTGCTCAACAGTGAGCCTGCTTCCCCCTCTCTCTCTGCCTGCCTCTCTGTCTGCTTGTGATCTCTCTCTCTGTTAAATAAATAAATAAAATCTTTTTAAAAAATTATATGCCAATAAATAAGCAAGAAGAAATTGATGCCTTCCTGGAAACCTGTAAACTACCAAGACTGAAAAATAGGAAGAAATTGACAATCTGAATAGACAAATAACCAGTAACAAACTGAAGCAGTGATCAAAAACCTCCCAAAAAACAAGACTTCAGGGACTGCTGGATTCCCAGGGGAATTCTGCCAAACATTCAAAGAAGAAATAATACCTATTCTCCTGAAGCTGTTTCAGAAAATAGAAACAGAGAGAAAACTTCCAAACTGATTCTGTGAGGCCAACATTGCCTTGATCCCAAAACCAGGCAAAGACCCCATCAAAAAGGAGAATTATAGACCAACATCTCTGATGAATATGGATGCCAAAATTCTCAACAAGATCCTAGCTAATAGGATTCAACTGTACACTAAAAGGATTATCCATCATGACCAGGTGGGATTTATTCCCGGGATGCAAGTGTAGCTCAACATTTGCAAATCAACCAATGTGACAGAACACATTAGTAAGAGAAGAGACAAGAAACGTATGAACCTCTCAACTGATGCAGAAAAAGCACTTGAAAAATATAGCATCCTTTCCTGATTAAAACTCTTCAGAGTATAGGGATAGAGGTAACATTCCTCAATTTCATGAAAACTATCTATGAAAAACCCACAGCAACTATCCTTCTCAGTGAGGAAAGCTGAGAGCCTTTCCTCAAGATCAGGAACACAATAAGGATGCCCACTCTTGGCACTGTTGTTCAACATAGTACTAGAAGCCCTAGCAACACAAATCAGACAACAAAAAGAAAAAAAGGTATTCAAATTGGCAAAGAACTAAAATTCTCCCTTCTCACAGGTGACATGATACTTTGTGTGGAAAACCCAAAAGACTGCACCCCTAAATTACTAGGACTCATGCAAGCAATTTGGTAATATGGCAACACACAAAATGCACAGAAATCAGTTGCTTTTCTATACACCAACAATGTAACTATAGAAAAAAAATTAAGGAATCAATTTCATTTACAAAAACAATAAGATACCTTGGAATAAACTTAACCAAAGAGGTAAAGGATTTATACTCTAGAAATTCAGAACACTTATGAAAGAAATGGAAGGAGACACAAAAAGATGGAAAAACATTCCATGCTCATGGATCAGAATAATAAACATTATTAAAATGTCTATGCTTCCCAGAGCAATCTATGCTTTCAATGCCATCCTGATCAAAATACCAATGGCATTTTTCAAAGTGCTGGAACAAACAATCCTAAAATTTGTATGGAACCAGAAAAGACCCCAAATTGCCAAGGGAGTGTTGAAAAAGAACAACAAAAAAATCTGGAGGCATCACATTGCATGATTTCAAGCTATATTGCAAAGCTCTGATCACCAACACAGCAAGGTACTGGCACCAAAACAGACACATAGATCAATAGAACAGAGAGCCCAGATATGGACCCTCTACTCTATGGTCAGCTAATCTTCAGGAAAGCGGGAAAAAATATCCATGGTCTCTTCAACAAATGGTTCTGGGAAAATTGGACAGCTACTCATAGAAGAATGAAACTTGAACATTATCTTAAACCATACACAAGATAAACTCTAAATGGATAAAAGACCTCAATGAGAGACAGGAGTCCATCAAAAACCTGGAAGAGAAGATAGGCAGTAACCTCTTTGACACTGGCCACAGTACCTTCTTTCAAAGGCAAGGGAAACAAAAGTGAAAATGAACTTTTGGGTCTTCCATTAAGATAAAAAAAAAACAAACAAAAAACAAAAACAAACAAAAAAAAAAACCTTCTGCACAGCAAAGGAAACAGTCAACAAAACAAAGAGGCAACCCAGGGAATGGAAGGAGATATTTGCAACTGACACTACAGATAAAGGACTGGTATCCAAGAGCTATAAAAAACTTCTCAAATTCAACATTCAAAAACCAAATAATCAAGTCAAAAAAAAGGGCAGAAGACATGAACAGACACATCTCCAAAGAAGACATACAAATGGCCAGCAGACACATGAAAAAATTTTCTACATCATTAGCCATCAGGGACATTCAAATCAAAACCACATTGAGATACCACCTTACCCCAGTTATAATGGCAAAAATTGTAAAGGCAAGAAACAACAAATGTTGGAGATGATGTGGAGAAAGGGGAACACTCTTACACTATTGGTGAGAATGCAAGTTGGTACAGCCACTTTGGAAAACAGTGTGGAGGTTCTCCAAAAATTTAAAAATATAGATACCCTATGGCACAGCAATTGCAGTACTGGATATTTACCCTAAAGATACAGATGTGGTGAAAAGAAGGGCCACATGAACCTTAATGTTCATAGCAGCGATATCCACAATAGCCAAGCTGGTTGAAGGAGCCAAGATGACTTTCAACAGATGAATGCATAAAGAAGATGTGGTCCATATATACAGTGGAATATTAATC
This sequence comes from Martes martes, assembly GCF_963455335.1. Classification (NCBI taxonomy): domain Eukaryota; kingdom Metazoa; phylum Chordata; class Mammalia; order Carnivora; family Mustelidae; genus Martes; species Martes martes. Next base: position 51,586,196 of record NC_137891.1, on the reverse strand, counting down.
AGCCATCAGAAAGGTCAAATATCTACCATTTGCATCGACATGGATGAAAGTGGATGGGATTATGTTAAGTGAAATAAGTCAATCAGAGAAAGACAATTATCATATGATTTCACTTATATGTGGAACATTAGGAAAAACACGCAAGACATTAGGAGAAGGAAGGGAAAAATGAATGGGGGAAATCATAGAGGGAGATGAACCATGAGAGACTATGGACTATAGGAAACAAACTAAGGGAGGCGATGGGGAATGGGTTAGCCCAGTGATGGGTATTAAGGAGGGCATGCATAGCATAGATCACAGGGTGTTGTATGCAAACAATGAATCATGAAGTACTACATCAAAAACTAATATGCTGTATAATGACTAACATAACATAATAATAATAAAGGCATTCCCAGAACAAACAAAAACTAAAGGAATTTGTGAACACTAAACCAGCCCTGCAAGAATATAAAAGGGGATCTTTTGAGGAAAGAGAGAGCCCCAAAGTAAAAAGACCAGAAAGGAACAGAGACAATCTATAGAAACAGTGACTTTACAGGTAATGCAGTTGCACTAACTTTATATCTTTCAATATTTACTCTGAATGTAAGTGGACTGACTGTTCCAATCAAAAGGCATATGGTGTCAGATTCGATTTAAAAAAAAAATCGGGGCGCCTGGGTGGCTCAGTGGGTTAAGGCTCTGCTTTTGGCTCAGGGTCCTGGGATGACCCAGGGTCCTGGGATTGAGCCCTGTGTTGGGCTCTCTCTGCTCTGTGGGGAGCCTGCTTCCCCCTCTCTCTGCCTAACTCTCTGCCTACTTGTGATCTCTCTCTCTCAAATAAATAAATAAAATCTTAAAACAAAAACAAAACAAAAAAACATTGATATGCTCTCTACAAGAGACTCATTTTAGACCCAAAGACACATCCAGATTGAATGTGGGTTCTCAACCATTTATCATGCTAATGGATTCTCAACCATTTATCATGCTAATGGGTATCAAAAGAAAGCTGGAGTAGCAATCCTTTTATCAAAGAAACTAGATTTTAAACCAAAGACTGTAATGAGAGATGAAGAAGGACGCTATATCATAATATAAAATCTACCCAACAAGAAGATCTAGCAATTGTAATATTTATTTCCCTAACTTGGGAGCAGCCAATTATATAAACAAATTAATAGTAAAATTAAATAAACACATTGATAATAATACAATAATAGTAGGGGATTTTAACATCTTACTCACAGCAATGGATAGATTATCTATACAGAAGATCAGGAAACAAGGGTGTGGAGGCACACTGGACCAGATGGAGTTCACAGATATATTCAAAACATTCCATCCTAAAGCAACAGAATATACATTCTTTTCATGTGCACATGGCACATTCTTCAAAACAGATCACATACTGGGTCACAAATCATGTCTCAACCATTGCAAAGAAGATTGCGACTATACCATGCATATTTTTAGATCAAAATGCTTTCAAACCTGAACTTAATCACAAGACAAGTTTGGAAGAAACAGAAATACATGGAGGTTAAACAGCATCCTTTTAAAGAATGAGTGGATCAACAAAAAAGTTAAAGAAGAATTTAAAAAAAAATAACATGGAAGCAAATGAAAATGAAAACCAGACCATTGAGATGCAGCAAAGGTGGTCCTAAGGGGGGGGTATATAGCAATAAAGGCTTGTCTCAAGAAATTTTAAAAGTCTCAAATATGCAACCCAGCCTTACACCTAAAGGAGCTGGAAAAAGAATAGCAAATAAAGCCTAAATCCAACAGAGGAAGAGGAATAATAAAGATTAGAACAGAAGTCAGTACAGAAATCAAAAACAAACAAACAAACAAAAAAGAGTAGAAGAATGAAGCTAAGAGCTGGTTCTTCCAGAGAATTAACAAAATCAATAAACCTCAATCAGACTTATCAAAAAGAAAGTAAAAAGGACTCAAATAAATAAAATCATGAATGAAAGAAGAGAGATCCCAACCAACGCTGAAGAAATAAAAACAATTACTTGATCTAGTTTTTGTTTTTTGTTTTTGGAATTTATTTATTTTACAGAGAGAGATCACAAGTAGGCAGAGAGGCGGGCAGAGAGAGAGGAGGAAGCAGGCTCCCTGCCGAGCAGAGACCCCTGATGTGGGACTCGATCCCAGGACCCTGAGATCATGATCTGAGCCAAAGGCAGAGACTTAACCCACTGAGCCACCCAGGCACCCCAAAATACAAACAATTATAAAAGCAATTATATGCCAACAAATTAGGCAATGTGGAAGAAATGGGTGCATGCTTAGAAACATATAAACTACCAAAACTGAAACAGGAAGAAAACGAAAACCTGAACAGACCCATAACGAGCAAAGAAATTAAATCAGTAATCAAAAATCTCCAAAAAAAAAAGAGTCCAAGGACAGATGGCCTCACAGTGGATTTCTACCAAATATTTAAAGAAAAAATAATACCTATACTTCTGAAACTCTATCAAAAGTAGTAATGGAAGGAAACCTTCCAAATTCATTCTGTGAGGCCAACATTACCTTGATCCCCAAACCAGACAAAGACCCCAACAGAACGGAGAATTACAGACCAATATCCCTGATGAAAATGAATGCAAAAATTCTCACCAAGATACTGGCTAATAAGATCCAACAGTACATTAAAAGGATTATTCACCACAAACAAATGGGATTTACTCCTGGGCTGAAAGGGTGATTCAACATCCACAAATCAATCGACATGATACACCACATCAATAGAAGAAAGGACAAGAATCATAGGATCCTCTCAATAGTTGCAGAAAAAGCATTTGAGAAAGTGTAGCATCCTTTCATGATTAAAACTCTCCACACTATAGGGAGAGAGGGGACATACCTCACTATCATAAAAGCCATATATGAAAAGCCCTCGGCAAACATCATTCCCAATGGGGAAATACTGAGAGCTTTTCCTTTAAGGTTGGGAATATGACAGAGATGTCCACTCTCACCACTGTTGTTCAACACAGTACTGGAAGGCCTAGCCTCAGCAATCAGACAAAAAAAGAAAGAAAAGGCATCCAAATAGACAAAGAAGAATTCAAACTTTCACTCTTTGTTGATGACATGACATTCTATGTATGAAATCCAAAAGATTCCACCCCAAAATTGCTAGAATTCATGCAGGAATTCAGCAAAGTGGCAGGATATAAAATCAATGCACAGAAATCAGTTGCATTTCTATACAGTAACAATGTGGCAGAAGAAAGAGAAATCAAGGAATCCATCCCATTTACCATTGCACCAAAACCCACAAAATACCTAGGCATAAACCTAACCAAAGAGGTAAAGGAGCTGTACTCTGAAAACTATAGAGCACTTATGAAAGAAATTGAAGAAGACGCAAAGAAATGGAAAAAAAAATTATACTCATGGATTGGAAGAACAAATATTGTTAAAATGTGTATGCTACCCAAAACAATCTATACATTCAGTGCAGTCCCTATCAAAATACCATCAACATTTTTTGTAGAGCTGGAACAAATAATCCTAAAATCTGTATGGAATAGAAATGACCCCAAATAGCCAAAGGAAGCTTGAAAAAGAAAACCAAAGCTGGAGGCATCACAATTCTGGATTTCAAGCTCTATTACAAAGCTGTAATCATCAAGACAGTAAAGTACTGGCACAAAAACAGACACATGGATCAATGGAACAGAAAAGAGAGTCCAGAAATGGACCCTCAACTCTATGGCCAACTAATTTTTGACAAAGCAAGAAAGAAAGTCCAATGGAAAAAAGACAGTCTCTTTAAGGAATGGTGTTGGGAAAATTGGACAGCCACATGCAGAAGAATGAAACTGAAACACTTTCTTACATCATACACAAAAATAAACTCAAAATGGATGAAAGACCTCAATGTGAGATGGAATCCATCAAATTCTTGAGGAGAACACAGGCAGCAACTTCTTGCTAGACATGTTTCCTAAGGCAAGGGAAACAAAAGCAAAAATAAAGTATTGGAGCTTCCTTAAGATAAAAAACTTTTGCACAGCAAAGTAAATAGTCAACAAAACCTAAAGAGAACCTACAGAATGGGAGAAGATATTTACAAATATCTTATCAGAAATAGGTTAGTATCCAAAATCTAAAAATAATTTATGAAACTCAACACCCAAAGAACAAATAATCCAATCAAGAAATGGGCAGAAGATGTGGACAGACATTTCTCCAAAGAAGACATCCACATGGCCAATGGGCACATGAAAAAATGCCCAATATCACTCGACATCAGGGAAATATAAATCGAAACCACAATGAGATACCACCTCACACCTGTCAAAATGGCTAAAAATTAACAACTCAGAAAATGACAAATGTTGATGAGGAAAGGAGAAACTTCTTACACTGCTGGTGGGAATGAAAGCTGGTATAGCCATTCTGGAAAACAGTATGGAGATTCCTCAGAACATTAAAAGTAGAGTTATCCTATGACCCAGCAATTTCACAGCTATGTATTTACCCCAAAAATAGAAATGTAGTGATATGAAGGGGCACCTGCTTGCATCCCAATGTTTATAGCAGAAATGTCTACAATAGCCAAACTATGGAAGGAGCCCAGATGTCCATCAAAAGAGAAATGAATAAAGAAGATGTGATACACACACACACACACACACACACACACACACACACACACACACACATATGGAATATTACTCAGCCATTAAAAAATGAAATCTTGCCATTTGCAACAATGTGCATGGAGCTAGAGAGTATTAGGGGAAGGGTAATAAGTCAATCAGAGAAAGAATTACCATATGATTTCATTTGTATGTGGAATTTTAAAAACAAAACAGAGGAATATAGAGGAATGGAGGTAAAAATAAAACAAGAGGAAATCAGAGAGGGAGACAAACCAAAAGAGACTTAACCATAGGAAATTTAGGGTTGCTGGAGGGGAGGGGGCTGGGGGATGTGGTAACAGAGTGATGGGCTCTGGGTGTTATATACAACTGATGAATCATTGAACTCTACCTCTGAAACTAGTAATATACTATGTGTTATACTATGTGTTATACTATGTATTAACTGAATGTAAATAAAGTTAAATTAAATTTTAAAAATAAAGATTAGTTATCCAAAATGTTAATGTTAATGCTCTATTAGTATTTGCCAAATTCAATGTGTAAATACCCACACATGCTAGTTTCAAGCATGGAGCCACTGGAAACAGAACACAGCATACAACTGGCCTTGAGTTGACCCGAAGAGGAAATATAGATTCTCATAATTCTAGGTGGTTCAGATCAGCTCAGTAGGAGGGTGTTTTTTTGTCTGTACAAAAGCTTTAAATTAAATTTAATTAGATTAAAACATGCAAAAACTGGTTTAATATGGATGATCAAGTTAGATTTTTAGGTGAGAACAATGTAAAATGTATTTTTTCAGTTACATGAATATCCAATAGGACAATGACAATTTTTTATTGTGTAGGTGTGTTCTGTCTCATTCTTTAACATTAGCTGATTTTTCAAATAAAAAATAAATAAGGGAGGGATGCCTGGGTGGCTCAGTGGGTTAAGCCTCTGCCTTTGGCTCAGGTCATGGTCTCAGGGTCCTGGGATTGAGCCCCCTGTCAGGCTCTTTGCTCAGTGGGGAGCCTGCTTCCCCCTCTCTCTCTGCCTGCCTCTCTGCCTACTTGTGATATCTCTCTCTCTCTCTCTCTCTCTCTGTCAAATAAATAAATAAATAAATAAAATCTTTTAAAAAAATAAATAAATAAGGGAATATTATCCTGGTTTTTGTTCATAACTTTTAACAAGGCTTTTTAACACATAGGAAAATAACATCACCAAAAGCAACACTATTCCTGGTATTTTAGTTTCCAATAAAATTATATCTTTAACAGTCATTTGTTTTGTCCCATAAGCTCCTCTCTTCAGTACACTACACCAAACCCACATTTCATTCCCAACACTACCAAGAAAGTGATCTCTTTCTTATTTAATCTCCCATTCTCCATATTCCAAGAGAAAAGCAAGGGAAAATAATCATTTTACTTACTCCATTTCCTATTTAGACTACTGCTTGTTTTTTAAGCTTTATTTTTTTTTAGGAAAGTATTAGGTTTACATAAAATTTATCAGAGTATATGCAGAGTTTCCATATATACCTTCCAGCTCTACCTTCTGTTTCTTTTATCATTAATATTTTACATTAGTGTGGTATACTTGTTAAAAGTGATGAAACAGGACTATCTTATTATTAACTAAGTACATAGTTTACATTAGGGCTCAGTGTTTATGTGGTACAGTTCAATGAGTTTTGACAAATTCATAATGTCACCACCCTTAAAATCTCCATGGTCCACCTATATTCATCCCTCCCACCCTCCTTCAAACGCCTGGCAATCACTGATCATTTTATTGTCTCAATAGTTTTGCCATCTCCAGAGTGTTATATAGTTGAAATCATACAGTATGTAGTTTTACAGACTGGTTTCTTTCATTTAGACATATGCATTTAAGATTCTTCCATGTCTGTTCATGGCTTAAAGTCTCATTTCATTTTATCACTGAATAATATTGCTTGGTTGGATGTACCACAGTTATTTATCCTTTCAATCTATGGAAGGACATCTTGGGTGCTTCCAATTTTTTGGCAAACTGTGAGTAAAGCAGCTGTAAAAATTCATGTGTATGCTTTTGTTTGGAAATAAGCTTTCAACTCATTTTATGATTACTGGATCATATAGTAAGCCTATCTTTAACTTTAGGAACTGTTAAAAACTGTCTTTAAAGATAGCTGTACCATTTTGCATTCCCAACATCAATGAATAAGAGTTTCTGTTCTTCCACATACTCAACAACATTTGATGTCATAAGTAGTTTAAATTTTGGCCATTTTAATAGGTGTGTTTTAATTTGCAATTCCCTACAACATATGATGTTGAGTATTTTTTCTATATGCTTATTTTCCATATGTATATCTTCTTTTTGAGGTGTCCATTCAGACCTTTGTCCTATTGTTTAGTTGGTTATTTGTTTTCTTACTCTTGAGTTTTAAAATGACCGTATATTTTGAATATCAGTGCTTTATCATTTATGTGTTTTGCAATTATTTTCCCACATTCTGTGGCTTGTCTTTTCATTCTCTTAATACTATTTCTCACAGAGTTGGTTTAGTTTTTATGTTTTTTTTTTAATTTTAATGAAATCCAATTTATTTTTATCTCTCATGGATCATGATTGTTAAGACTACTGCTTTTATATTCCCATTTAACATATAGTCATTATGCCACATACAGTCCTTTTTATGTCTTTTTACATTTTGAAATGATTTTAGGTTTTCAAAGAGGTTGCAAATATAATGCAAAGGATTTCTAAAAAGTCATAATAATAATAACAACAACAACACTACAAAGGATTTCTGTGTATCTTTTACCCAGCTTCCCTTAATAACATCTTCCATAACCATGATATATTTATTGAGATTAGGAGTGAGTTAACACCAGGAGTACCTGTGTGGCCCAGTCAGTTAAGCATCTTCTAGCTAAGGTCATGATCCTGGCTCTTTAGTTTCCTCATATCTATGACAATTCCTCAGGCCTTCCTTGTTTTTCATACCATTGATAGATACTTTTAAAAAATGTTGGTCAGGGATTTTGCAGAATGCCTTTTAACTTGGTTTGTCTGATGTTTTCTCAAAACTGGGATTGTAAATTTGGGGAAGAATATAGGAGGATAAACTGCCCTCCTCATTATACCATTAACAGAGAATGATGTCAAAATAAGTTATTACTGATCATTTTAACTATGATCTTTTGATTGTAAAGGTGTCTGTCAGGTTTTTCTATTGTAAATTACTATTTTTCCCTTTTCATACTTTATTTGCAGAGGTAAGTAGTACTTGTAGAGGCAGAGTATCTGTGGACATAGGTTACAGTAAGTTATAAACACTTCAGAAAAGAGCAACAGATACTGTGTATGTATCCTGTCTTTCTTTAAAGTTCCACCCACTAGCTTGCTTTAGCATTCATCAGGGGACCTTGCCTGAGGCAATTTTTACTGTGGTTTTCTAAGAATACTTTTCTATTCCCCACATCCTTTCTGTATTTATTATTTGAAATTCTTCTGCAGGGAAGAATTCTCACATTTATTTATTCATGTAATCATTTATATCAGGATGGATTAATGGCTATCTGTTTTATTGTTTGGGTAGTAATACAATACTAAAGTTATTTCTTTTGTTGTTAAAATCACAGAGTTATTTTTAATTACTGAAAATACCATACTCCTCAATGTTTAAGCTTCTTGCATATTTTCATTCATTCTAAACATTCCTGCTTCTATCCACTCCTCTTCATTCTTCAACACTCGACTCAAGTTTTGCCTTCACTAGTTATTCAATCTAAACAATCTAGTCTGGTTTAAATGTCCCTTCTCTTGACCTTACTAGCATGAATAGGTATTTTTAAGTTACTGATCTATTTTTCTGTTTCTCTTGGGGAATCTGTGTCTTTTATATATGTGCCCATGACCCCTAGGACTGTGACTAGTGCAGCACATGCACTCAATTTGTCTTTTTAGAACTACTGCAATTATTGAAAGGTAGTGAAATAGAAGCAATGAATTGGGACTATTCTTTCATGAAGCTTAGCTGTGCAAAGCAAGAAAGAGTATACTCACAAGGGAGAGATTTAAGTTAAGAGTATAATTCAGTTTTGGTAAATGGAAATGAACTGAATATACATAAAGCGAAGGGAAAATCTGGGAGAAAGAGGTCGGGATGCTGAAAATCTTTGTCATGGCTAACAAAGAAAGTCCCCAGAGGAAGTAAAAGGAACAAGATCACAAAAAATCAAGAAATCAAGGTAAAAATGCTATCCTTGGTCAGATGAACAGGTAAACGTGGCTATATAATTGTTGCAAGTGGAAGATGAGAGCTGAGAAAGTTCAGAGCAGAGATGTTTCTGTGAAATAGAAGATAATATGAAATTATGGAAACAAGATGAACTTTTGCTTTTGCTAGTATAACTTAATATATCAAAGCAGCCAAAGATGGAGTGACAGAATAAGGAGGAGAGATACTCACTTTTGCTGAACACACCTCTTCTTAGAAATCTTGCTGGAAGAAATTTTACCATCTCCAGTTGCTTCCACCTGAATTTCCCTCACCACAGCCAACCCAATCCATTACACACACAGACACCACACAGACACACACACACACACACATTGGTCCTCTCCAAAATCCCATGTTTCATTGTGGTAAAATTTTATTATAGTGCCAAGTATACTGTAACATAACACCATAGCACCCAGGTTATATCTAGCTTCCCAAGCAGATCTCGTAACACTTTCCCCAATCTGGACATGACCCATATCTGATTCCTCATTATGTCAACAGTGTTAAGACAGGATCCTGAATATAGTAGATTTTAGAAGTACTTTGCTGGATTAAAAAATGACACATAAATAATTACAGAGAACATATATACAGCATTTTTTATGTAATCATATGAGCTTTGTTGTATTCCTACTTCTTAGAACAGTACATGATGAAAAGCAGGTGTTAAACATCTATTTGTTAAATAAATGAGAGAAAATGATCAGAATTTTATGGAGGCCTTGAATTCATTGCTCAGAGGTATAAAGAGCTATTAACTCCCCCTCCCAATGCTTAAGGCTAAACAATAAAATATTTCACTAAGGAAGAGAAAACCAATTTCATTTTAATGGGTGAGATTGAGAGACTTGGTAAATTTGAAAAACAGAATTAAATCCATTCCAAAACAATCAAGTAAGTTATTCTTAATGATTGAGAAAAGATTTACACAAGAGGAAAACCAGTCTTACGAATTAATCAATAGCAAGTATACGAGCATCAGCTAAACAAGATAAACCACCAGGATTTTGAATGTTGTTAAAGTTATTTTGTAGTCAAGAGTGAGAAATAATGTCAATCTATGTTTTAACAGCATATCAAATTCTAAACCAGTTTCCATCATTGGGGAGTAAGGGGAAAAAAACAAAAAAATCTACTATGAGCTAAGCACAGTTTTATAGAAATCCTGAATAAGAAAGGGCTAAATAAAACATTAAATCTTAAGGAAAAAAATTAAGGAAAGTGCTGATTTTTCCTTGGTATAATCAATTTTATCTTTCCAGGGAAGGATCAAAGGATTTGAGGAGACACAGAATATAAATTTGGTGTATGACCATATGGTGAAATCTCACTATCACTTAGTTAGGAAAATTCAACTCTTGCACGTGATATTTTCCTATAGAAAACGCTCTATTTTTTTTTTCCAAAAGTATCCTATACATTTTAAGACAGTTTTTTGAGTTATAGCAATAATGTAAAGTATATTTCATGTTAATTCTGTTTTCATACATCATAATTCGGGTTTATCTTTTTACCAAGGCTGAAAAATTGGGTTTTCATGGTATTATTTTTATTTTGCATTAGAATAATACCTCTGGTACCTGCTATTTGGTGATATCACTGAACCTTTACTTTTTATTTGAAAAATTAGAAACTGCTTTTGAATTTGAATCCATAGAAATATTAAAATAATTATGTACCTTAGAACTTTATTCTTACTTAGCCATCAATAAATAATTTTCACTTCCCTTTTTATAAACAAGTATCAAATTACTAAAAAAGAATCATTATAAGCAAGTTTCTTTTTTCTTTTCTTTTCTTTTTTTTGAGCAAGTTTCTAATCAAAGAATGCAGTATCTTCTTTCTAGACTGCAATATAAAAAAGTCTGGAATTACACAACCCATGATCTAATTCCTATAAAATAGCTCATACTTTTAAAATTTTTATTATGAAAAATCTCAAACATGTAATGATAGTACATAAAGTCCTATAAAGAGGTTTATGTTATAATCTGTCAGCTTCAACTGTGATCAAACGACAGTGATACATTTTTCATCTATATGCATTCATTCCCTTCATACTCAAATTATTTTGAAACAAATTCCAAATATTATGAAATCTTACCAAAAATATTTTAGCATTTCAGGGGCACTTGGGTGGCTCAATCAGTTAAGCATCCAACTCTTGATTTCAGCTCAGGTTATGATCTTAGGCTCATGAGATAGAGCCCTGTGTCAGGCTCTCTCTCTCCCTGTCCCTCTGACCCTCCCCCAACCCACTCTCTCTCTCTAAACAAACAAACAAAAAATAACATTTCTGTATAAAAAATAAAGTCTATATTAAAAACATTAGCACAATTTCATTATCTTGCTAAAAATAAAATGTATTTCTTAGTATCATTTATTTTAAAATTTGTTTATTTAATTCTGTTTTCATTAATGAAATGGAAACCAAAAGAACAGTAGAACAGTTAGACAAAAATAGGAGCTCATTCTTTTTTTTTTTTTTAAAGATTAATTAATTTATTTATTTGACAAAGATCACAAGTAGGCAGAGAGGAAGGCAGAGAGGGAAGGGGGAAGAAGGGTCCCTGCTGAGCAGAGAGCCCGAAGTGGGGCTCGATCCCAGGACCCTGAGATCATGACCTGAGCTGAAGGCAGAGGCCTTAACCCACTGAGCCACCCAGGTGCCCCAGGAGCTCATTCTTTGAAAGAATTAGTAAGACTGATAAACCCCTGGCCAGACTTATCAAAAAGAAAAGAGAAAGGACCCAAATAAATAAAGTCATGAATGAAAGAGGAGAGATCACAACCAACACCAAAGAAATACAAACAATTATAAGAACATATTATGAGCAACCCTACACCAGCAAATTTGACAATCTGGAAGAAATGGATGCATTCCTAGAGACATATAAACTACCAAATCTGAACCATGAAGAAACAGAAAACCTGAACATACCCATAACCTGTAAGGAGATTGAAGCAGTCATCAAAAATCTCCCAACAAACAAGAGCCCAGGGCCAGACAGCTTCCCAGGGGCATTGTACCAAACATTTAAAGAAGAACTATTACCTATTCTCCTGAAACTGTTTCAAAAGATAGAAATGGAAGGAAAACTTCCAAACTCATTTTATGAGGCCAGCATTACCTTGATCCCAAAACCAGACAAAGACCCCTTCAAGAAGGAGAATTGCAGACCCATATCCTGATGAACACGGATGCAAAAATTCTCATCAAAATACTAGCCAATAGGATCCAACACTTGGTTATTCACCATGACCAAGTGGGATTCATTCCTGGGCTGCAAGGTTGGTTCAACATTCTCAAATAAATCAATGAGATACAATACATTAATTTAAAAAAAAGAACAAAAACCATATTATACTCTCAATGGATGCTGAAAAACATTTGACAAAGTACAGCATCCCTCCTTGATCAAAACTCTTCAAAGTGTAGGAATAGAGGGCACATACATCAATATCATAAAAGCCACCTATTAAAAACCCACAGCAAATATCATTCTTAATGGGGAAAAATTGAGAGCCTTTCCCCTAAGGACAGGAACATGGCAGGGATGTCCACTATCACCACAGCTATTCAACACAGTACTAGAAGTCCTAGCCTCAGCAATCAAACAACAAAAAGACATAAAATGTATCTGAGCCAGTAAAGAAGAAGTCAAACTCTTGCTCTTTGCAGATGATATGACACTTTATGTGGAAAACCTAAAAGACTCCACTCTAAAACTTCAAGAACTCATATAGAAATTCAATAAAGTGTCAGAATATAAAATCAATGCACAGAAATCAGTGGTGTTTCTATACACCAACAACAAGACAGAAGAAAGAGAAATTAATGAGTTTATCCCAGTTACAGTTGAACTCAAAACCATAAGGTACTTAGGAATAGATCTAACCAAAGAGGCAAAGAATTTATACTCAGAAAACAACAAAGCACTCATGAAAGAAATTGAGGAAGACACAAAGAAATGGAAACACGTTCCATGCTCATGGATTGGAAGAACAAATATTATGAAAATGTCTATTCTACCTAGAGCAATCTACATAGTTAATGCAATTCCTATCAAAATTCCATCAAGTTTTTTCAAGAAATGGAACAAATAATCCTAAAATTTATATGGAACCAGAAAGACCCCAAATAGCCACAAGAACGTTGAAAAAGAAAACCAAGGCTGGAGGCATCACAATTCTGGACTTCAAGCTCTATTACAAAGCTATCATCATCAAGACAGTATAGTACTGGCACAAAAACAGACAAATAGATCAATGGAACAGAAAAGAGAGCCCAGAAATGGACCCTCAACTCTATGGTCAACTAACCTTCAACAAAGCGAGAAAGAATGTCCAATGGAAAAAAGACAGTCTCTTCAAAAAATGGTGTTGGGAAAATTGGACAGCCACATGCAGAAAAATGAAACTGGACCATTTCCTTACACCACACATGAAAATAGACTCAAAATGGATGAAGGATCTCAATGTGAGAAAGGAATCCATCAAAATCCTTGAGGAGAACACAGGCAGCAACCTCTTTGACCTCAGCCACAGCAACTTCTTCCTAAGGACATCGCCAAAGGCAAGGGAAGCAAGGGCAAAAATGAATGATTGGGACTTCATCAAGATCAAAAGCTTTTGCACAGCAAAAGAAATAGTCAACAAAACCAAAAGACAACTGACAGAATGGGAGAAGATATTTGAAAATGACATATCAGATAAAGGGCTAGTATCCAAAATTTATAAAGAACTTACCAAACTCAACACCCAAAGAACAATATATCAAGAATCCAATCAAGAAATGGGCAGAGGACATGAACAGACATTTCTGCAAAGAAAACATCCAGATGGCCAACAGATTCATGAAAAAGTGCTCAACACATCAACATCAGGCAAATACAAATCAAAACCACAACAAGATTTAGTAAGAATGGCTAAAATCAACCAGTCAGGAAATGACAGATGTTGGCAAGGATGCAGAGAAAGGGCAACCCTCTTACACTGTTGGTGGGAATGCAAGCTGGTGCAGTCACTCTGGAAAACAGTATGGAGGTTCCTCAAAAAGTTTAAAATAGAGCTATCCTATGACCCAGCAATTGTGCTATTGGGTATTTACCCTAAAGATACAAATATAATGACCCAAAGGGGTATGTGCACCCAAATGTTTATAGCAGCAATGTCCACAATAGCCAAACTACAGAAGGAGCCTAGATGTCTGCCAAAAGAGGAATGGATAAAGAAGATGTGGTATATATATACAATAGAATACTGTATACAGCCACCCAAAACACCGAAATCTTGACATTTGCAACGATGTGGATGGAACTAGAGGATATTATGCTAAGTGAAATAAGTCAGTCAAAGACAATTATCACATGATCTCACTGATATGAGGAATTTGAGAAATAAGACAGAGGATAATAGAGGAAGGGAGGGAAAAATGAAACAAAATGAAACCAGAGAGCTAGGCAAAACATAAGACACTCTTAATCTCAGGAAACAAACTGAGGGTTGCTGGAGGGGCGAATGGTGGGAGGGATGGGGTGGCTGGATGATGGACACTGGAGAGGGTATGTGCTATGGAGAGTGCTGTGAATTGTGAAAGACTGATGAACAACAGACCTGTACCCCTGAAATAAATAATATATGTTAATAAAAAAATATGTTTTCAGATGTTTCATGTGTTGTAAATATATCTCTTCATTACCTTTTTCTAATTATTAGAAAAATTTATTCAGCTCTGAATTATGTGAAATAAAATCCATTTTGACTAGGGAGCTTTAATGAATTTTGACAAATATATTCACTCATATAATCTCAACCCAATCAACACATAGATATATTCCTCCAAATGTTGATGTTCTAAAAATATGTATAAGAACAGGTTAAATGATAGCATTATTTGTGTTACTTTATCTTTACTGACCTTCTGTTTATTTGATCCATAAATTACTTGATCTATAAAATTATGATTTTCAGTATAGTTCATATATTGTGTTTTGTTAATATACATATTAAGTATCTTTATTCTATAGATACTAAGTCTTAAATATTGAAGAAATTATAATTTTTGTCCTGTAGAACTTCCTAAAGTCTGGATTATTCTTGTTAATGTAATAATTTAATTCATCCTGTTTCTTTATGGTTCATATTTCCTGAAAATATCTAGATTTGGCTCATCTGAAAGAATCTTAGGCAGTGAGCAGAAATGACATTATATAAAACATTTTAACAGACATGCAAGAAGGAAGATATGAAAAATATTGATATGGCTCATATATGATGATATATGGTATTACTTGAAAGTTGATTATGATACATTAAATATGATAAAGTAAATCTTCAAATAACCAGTACAAACAATACACATACCTATTAGGTATGTGATTTACTTTGTGTGAGTGATTTACTTTGTGTGAGGCTAATTTAGTATATAGGTGAAATACATTTCCAAACTGAAAATCTCTGGTTTTTAATTGGGATATTGAGGATGGGATTATTTGTGTATCTACAATCTTAATATCTGTTTGAATTTTTTATTTGTTCTTCCCTTTTTAATATTTTCCAACTTATTTTGTATTAACAAAGCATCTTTTATGTTTCCATTTTATTTATTTGTGAGTTTGGGAACCATGTAACATGGCATCACCATTTTTATTAAACCCTGTATATATATAAACCTTATATGTCATTCAACAATGCATATAGTATATATGTTGGGATAAATCTAACAGAAAACATATAAGAGCCCATCATAAACACTCTAAACCATTGCTGAGAAGGAAATAATACATGAATTAACTAAGAAACATATGTTACATATTAGAACACCAGTGAGAACACCAGTATTAAAAGATGTGAATTACCATTAATATAATCTATATGTTAAATAATTTTATAATTATCATTTTTCTTTGACTTTTTAAAATTGAAATGTGGTACTATTAACAATTATGCTTGGATAATAGAGTAAATTTTGAGTGTCCCAAGCAATCTTGCCTATATGGTTACCCCCTTCTAAATTCAATCAGTTTCCATTCAGCATCACAGTATGGTGTTTTGTAGAAACTGACAATAATCCTAAAATTTCTATGGAAATCTAATAGCCAACATTAACAACATAATCTTGAAGAACAAAATTAGAGGACCTGCATGGTGGATAAATATCTATTATAAAATAAAATGCAGCAATTACAATAATGTAGTCTGAACAGAAAGAGGTCAATGGAAGAATAGAGTCTAGAAACATGATCACCTATGTATGTACACCAGGTACCTCACAAAGCTGAAAATGCAGCAATGGGGGAAACTACACTCTTTTCAATAAATTGTCATAAGTAACTGCATGTAAATAAGGCTTGTAATTTTGACTCTTGTTTTTGCAGCAGCTGAATTGCAAACCTAATTTTGAAAGATAAAACAATAAAAGATATAACGGATAACACAGACATGTATCTTCATGACCTTGTGCAGGGAGGAAGTATTTTTTAAGCAGGAAACATAAAACACTCATTAAAACGTTTACATTATATTGGTGCTACATTAAAATCAGAAGTTCGTGTTTATCAAAAAAAAGAAAAAAAAACTTCAGGAAATAGCAAATCCAACCTTAGAGCAAAAAAATATATCTGGTAAATGTAACCAGATTCAAATATGGAATAAATCCATAGACTAAATAAATAAATAAATAAATAAATAAATAAATACTGTTGTCAATGAACTGATCAACACACAAAAAATTGTAACTTTCATAGTTCACAGATCTCAAATGGACAATGCACATGTGAAAAGATACTCAATATAACTTATCAGTCATCAGGGAAATGCAAATTAGAACCACATTGAGATACCACTCCACATCCACTGAAAGACTAAAATTCAAACAAACAATCAAAAAATAAAACAAAAAACCCAGCCTGAAAATATCTAAAGGTTTTAAGGAACCAATGCAAATAAAACTTCCTTTTTGCAGTATAAATTGTTAAAAGCACTTCAGAAAGCTACTGTGCTCATCAACTACATGGACATGAACATACCTCTGACAGCAATTCCACATCCATGAAAGCCTCCATATATATATACATATATGTATATATACGTATTTTCATATAAATTATTCATATATATAACAAAATATGATTATACATACAACTATATATGGCATACACATTTTACATACATATGATATGTAAAGATAATCACAGGCAGATTATTTTAATAACCATAAGATGAAAACAATCTAAAACTATTCAACCACAAATGGGATAAATTTTTTTATATTCATAAAGTAGAATATTATACAGAAATTCACCTAGCACACTTACACACTTCTTTATACCTAACTTGAATAAATCTAATAAACATTTTGAAGAACATATTATCAGATATGAAAGAGTATATCCTCTATAGTTTCATTTAAAGTATAAAAATAAGCTAAATTACTATACAGCAATGGGAATCAGAGTAATAGATAAATTTAGGATAGTGACAATTGGGAAGAACCCAATGGAAGCTTCTGACTGTTGCTAGTATTTTATTTATATGTTTAAGGTAAGGCTTTATGGGAGTATTCACTTCATGACAATTTGCTGAACATCTTTCCTATATTGTACATCAGTAAAATATAATGTTTAAGTAAAAAATAAACTTATGGAGACTTTTTAAGTTTTTATTTAAATTCAATTTAATTAATATTTACTGTATTATTAGTTCCAGAGGTAGGATTTAGTGATTCCTCAGTTGTATACAACACCTAGTGCTCATTACTTCAAGTGCACTCCTTCACAACTATCACACAGTTAATCCATTCCCCATCCACCTCCCCTCCAGCAACTCTGACTATTTCCTACAGTTAAGAATCTCTCATGATTTGTCTCCCTCTCTGTTTTCATCTTACTTTTTTTTTCTCTTCCCCTATGTTCATCTGTTTTCTTTCTTAAATTTCACATATGAGTGAAATCATATAATTGGCTTTCTATATGACTTATTTCACTTAGGATAATATGCTCTAGTTCCATCCACATGGTTGCAAATGGCAAGATTTCATTCTTTTTGATGGCTGAGATTATTCCACTGAATAGATGCACCACAGGTTTTTGTTGTTGTTGTTGTTGTTGTTGTTTTTAAAGAATTTATTGAGAGAGAGAAAGAGGGAGAGAGACAGAGAGAGCACAAGTGAGGGGAAGGGCAGAAGGAGGAGAAGATGCTGAGGGAGAAGAAGCAGACTTCCTGATGAAGGTGAGAAACCAACATGAGGCTCGATCCCAGGACCCTGGGACCACAACCTAAGCCAAAGGAAGAGGCTTAACCAACTGAGCTATCCAGGTGCCCCTATACACATCTTCTTTAGCCATTCATCTGTCGACAGACATCTGAGTTCTATCCATAGTTTGGCTCTTGTGGACATTTCTGCAATAAACACTGGGGTGCAATGCTATTTGAATCACTATGTTTGTATCCCTTGGATAAATACATAGTAGTGCAATTGCTGGGTTGTAGGGTAGTTCTATTTTTAACTTTTTGAGGAACCTCCACACCACTTTCTAGAGTGGCTGCACCAGTTTGCATTCCACCAACAGTGTACGAGAGTTCCCCTCTCTCCGCATCCTCACCAACATGTTGGTTCCTGAGTTGTTAATTTTAGCCATTCTGACCTGTGTGAGGTGTTATGGCTTTGCTTTGTATTTCCCTGATGCCAAATGATGTTGAGGATTTTTTCAAGTGTCTGTTGGCCATTTGGATATCTTCTTTGGAGAAATGTCTGCTCATGTCTTCTGCCCATTTCTTGACTGGATCTTTTGTTTTTTGGATGTTGACTTTGATAAGTTCTTTGTAGATTTTGGGTACTAGCTTTTTATATGATAAGACATTTGCAAATATCTTCTCCCATCTCATAGGTTGTCTTTTAATTTTGTTCATTGTTTCTTTTGATATGCAGAAGATTTTGATCTTGATGAAGTCCCAATAGTTCATTTTTCCCTTTGCTTCCCTTGCCTTTTGCAATGTTTCCACAAAAAAAAAAAAAAAAAAAAAAAAAAAAAAAAAAAAATGCTGTGGCTGAGTTTGAAGAGGTGGCTGCCTGTGTTCTCCTCAAGGATTTTGATGGATTCCTATCTCACATTGAGGTCTTTCATCCATTTTGAGTTTATTTTTGTGTATGATGTAAGAAAGTGTTTCAGTTTCATTCTTCTGCATGTGGCTGTCCAATTTTCCCAACACCATTCCTTAAAGAGAATGTCTTTTTTCCATTGGACTTTCTTTCTTGCTTTGTCAAAAATTAGTTGGCCATAGAGTTGAGGGTCCATTTCTGGACTCTCTTTTCTGTTCCATTGATCCATGTGTCTGTTTTTGTGCCAGTACTTTACTGTCTTGATGATTACAGCTTTGTAATAGAGCTTGAAATCCAGAATTGTGATGCCTCCAGCTTTGGTTTTCTTTTTCAAGCTTCCTTTGGCTATTTGGGGTCATTTCTATTCCATACAGATTTTAGGATTATTTGTTCCAGCTCTACAAAAAATGTTGATGGTATTTTGATAGGGACTGCACTGAATGTATAGATTGTTTTGGGTAGCATACACATTTTAACAATATTTGTTCTTCCAATCCATGAGTATAATTTTTTTTTCCATTTCTTTGCGTCTTCTTCAATTTCTTTCATAAGTGCTCTATAGTTTTCAGAGTACAGCTCCTTTACCTCTTTGGTTAGGTTTATGCCTAGGTATTTTGTGGGTTTTGGTGCAATGGTAAATGGGATGGATTCCTTGATTTCTCTTTCTTCTGCCACATTGTTACTGTATAGAAATGCAACTGATTTCTGTGCATTGATTTTATATCCTGCCACTTTGCTGAATTCCTGCATGAATTCTAGCAATTTTGGGGTGGAATCTTTTGGATTTCATACATAGAATGTCATGTCATCAACAAAGAGTGAAAGTTTGAATTCTTCTTTGTCTATTTGGATGCCTTTTCTTTCTTTTTTTGTCTGATTGCTGAGGCTAGGCCTTCCAGTACTGTGTTGAACAACAGTGGTGAGAGTGGACATCTCTGTCATATTCCCAACCTTAAAGGAAAAGCTCTCAGTATTTCCCCATTGGGAATGATGTTTGCCGAGGGCTTTTCATATATGGCTTTTATGATAGTGAGGTATGTCCCCTCTCTCCCTATAGTGTGGAGAGTTTTAATCATGAAAGGATGCTACACTTTCTCAAATGCTTTTTCTGCAACTATTGAGAGGATCCTATGATTCTTGTCCTTTCTTCTATTGATGTGGTGTATCATGTCGATTGATTTGTGGATGTTGAATCACCCTTTCAGCCCAGGAGTAAATCCCATTTGTTTGTGGTGAATAATCCTTTTAATGTACTGTTAGATCTTATTAGCCAGTATCTTGGTGAAAATTTTTGCATTCATTTTCATCAGGGATATTGGTCTGTAATTCTCCATTCTGTTGGGGTCTTTGTCTGGTTTAGGGATCAGATTGGAAAACTGATCTTTACCCATTTACTAGAATGACAATGCTTAAGACTACCATTAAAATTTAATTAAATAACTCTTGGCCATTTTTTCACTAACTTCTTTAAATGTTGTATATATTTTAGCAAGGAAAAGTGAGCCTGCAAGTGAAGAAGTGAAAATAAAAGGGCAATAGAGAATTATTATATACTCCTTTAATAAATGATTCTCCCTCTAGTATCATGTGTATTATCTCCTTGAATTTTATGCTTCCACACCTGCCTCCTCCTTTTAGTGGATGAAGCAAGTGGACAGGCAACTAGAAACAGTAAGCTCTAGCTAGAAGTCGAATCCATCAGTGTGAATGCCAAATGATTCATAAATATGATGTTAATACATTTTAAATAGATTTCCTCTGTGTTTTACTCAGGTGTCTTCAGAGTTGAGACTATACAATTTAGAAAGAATTTAGAAAGGATATAACAATGTATACTAGAAATTTCTTTGCCGTCAATTCTACTACCATTTTTTGACTGGAAATACTCATGGTCCCATCTGTACTTTTTCCAAAGAGTATTCTCTAAAACACTAGTTTTCTCTCATTGTCATAGGGATTATTTTAAGTAGTTTATGAACTTTAATAATGGCACCTTACTTTTACAGAGAACATCTCCTTTCCTTCCAAATTAGTAATAAATATATATCTTGAATATACTGAAATGTTTTTAGAGCTTTGTTTTGAGGGATTCTCATTCTGTATCTTGATATATAATTTGTGAACAATGATTTCTCTAAGCTCCTCTACTCGCTGTATGCCTTAGAAATGCAGCAAGCTTCCTGGTAAATCAATTTGTGTTAGCTGTGTGGTACAGATTTGCAGCAGCATAATTCAGAATGACTTCTCCAAATAATACTTCTTCTGACAACACTTTTAAAGCGGCAAGATTGCTTAGAAAAGTACAGAATTGTCTTGAGATATCACATCCCCCAGCAGAATTCAAAATACTGTTGCAAAACTGACAAAATAGAACCTAAATTGTAATGTGATATAGTAAAGCAACTGATGATTGCACTCTGCACCAAAAATTGCTAACTCAGTGCCCAAGGAAAAACCACAGAACTGTAGGAACAGTAAGAGAAGTCTTAACTCGACAGGCCAAAAAATGGCCAAATGGATATGATGTAAGTATATAGTATTTTCCTACTTGCTTAGATACATTGTGGACCTCTTTTTAAAATTACAAAGGTGGCAGAGAACAATGGAGAAGGTATATGGGTTACCAATTGAAACTTTGGAATGCTTTTTAAAATATTTGCCATTTGTTTAATATGTTGTACAGTGCTAAATGAAACTTAAGGGGAAAATGGTTTTGATGTGTTAGTATTTAAATGTTGTTTTTATTGTTAATTGAAGCTAGAGAATTTACACCATGATTAAAATTCTCATGCTTCATTTTATAAATAACTTTTTTCAGTTAAGAATGCTCATGATATAAGATGCTAATATATTAGAGTCTTTTAAAAGACAATTTGAGATTTTGTATGATTAGAGAATGATTACATTTTTGGATGATTTGGAAAAATTTAGTTCCATGAGATGGCATATCCTAAATACATGTTTTTGTCCTTCAGCTCACTTCATATTTACTACATATAAAGCTCAATTTGAATTTCACTCAATAATGCTCTTTATTTAGTTATTATTGACAAATATTTTATTGCCGTGCAACTGAAAATGCTTTGGTTGCTGATGTAGGCATACTTTAAGATGGATGTGACCGTAGTTGCTAAAAATAATGCTAGACACATAGTAGATCTTTAATATTGTTGATTGAGCCATTGATTGGTTTCTTAAATCAGGATGTGGAAAAGAATTAAAGTGAATTGTGAATCCCCAGAGGCTTTTTTTTTATCTTGTAGAAGAGGCTAGTGACTTTTACATCTCCCATTCTCATCTGTATTTCCAGTAGTTTTGAAAGTGGGTATTGACCACTGTCCTTAGATTCCATCTTACATAGGGATAATCAGAAGGGTGAGAACTCTATTTCTATAAATGTCTATTGACAGTAACTTCTCTGTGTCCATCTAAAATAAAGGGTTTAATCCTATCTTCTTCTGTTGTCCTTAAACAAGAACATCTTAAAAATACGGTTATCACTTTATAGCCCAATGATTTTTTAAAATATTTTTATTTAAGGCACATGGTCTCATACCTTGAACAATGAATGGTGTGGAGTCTTTATTTCTATCAAGAGTGATTTTAGCATTGAAAGGAAAAATCTCAACTTCAAGAAGAAAATTACGTTTCTGCTAAAGAGAATTAAGTATTCTTATTTCTGTAACTTTAATTTTCAGAATAGAGAACTTTCCATAATTTCCAGGATACATATGTATTTGTCTTACATTGCAAAAGAAAAAAAAAGTACAAGAGTGTGGTAGTCAACAATATTAAAATTTATAAACAACAAGGTAAGATAGTTCCTGATTTCTGGCTTTTTTTCCCACTATTAATAAGGTATGCTTACCCCCACCCCCACAACTGGAGACATAAAAGGGATTAGAACTCTCAGGTATCCACTGAGTTAGTTGAACAGTAGGTAAAACTAGGTTCAGTGCTGTCCTGCAAACTGGAATTTACCTTCTTATGCTTTAGATTTAAATTTATAGTAATGATGGACAGTATAGGTGTATAATATTTTCTTAATGTGTTACTAATACAAATAAAATCAGCAAATAGAAATTATGCTGAATTTAACAGCCTCACTGATCCTCATTGAAACTCCGCATGGCCTTTTACAACCAAAATTTAGCTATACATATCTGCAGATTTGCTCTTTGCTGTTGAATGGTTCTTTCCTTTTTCTTCCTCCCTATTTTTTGTCTTAAGATCCATTATTCCCTCCAAAGTTTATTCATGTAGGTAGAGAATCTGCTACATAATGAACACTTGCTTAAATCTGTAGGATAAAACTATGAAAGGAAAAATATCAAATATTTGTAAAATTGTTTTGGTGAAGTCATGCAAATATCAGTGTCTTCCTAAAGTAGTACGATTTTCTAGGAATTGCACTGAGAAACTGGAGACACATTATATGACATTTTCCCCAGATGACCACTTTATTATAAACTGTAAAATTTCATAGACTTGCTTGCTGCATTGACACATAAGTCAATACATACTGAATTTTACCTGAGGCACATCAATTATTAAGAGATGTTGAATAGCATGGGTTAATTTCAGCTGGTCTGGATTGATCGCAGGCTAATCTCTAGATCTGCCTGAAGCCTGATGGTGACCCTTGCCCAAGGCTGTAGGATATACTAACTGGAGGTAAATGATGTTCTGTAATCATGAATTTGTGGGTTGTTTGTATTAACGTGCCAGCATTGTTTGGTAATAACAGGATTGGTACCTGGTTTTGGTAGAACTATTGTTAAGGCTGGTACTGAGATAACTGTGTGACCAGTTTACTATAAGAGACTTTGGCTTTGCTGATAATGGAGAGTCTTAAGGCTTAGAAATAAAATATTCCTGTGTAATCCAGTGGTGGGAGGAGAAAGAAGTCAACACTTGACATCTCTAGACCACTTTCAATGCATGTCCTTTTTTTGCTGTTGCTGTTTTATTTCATTTGCTTCTAATTTAGGTCTTGTGTGAGTAAAAACTGTTTGAGGCCTTTGAGTCCTTCCAGTAATCGAACACTTAAGGCAACTAATGCATAATTAATGCAGATGTAAACAAGGAAGCCCAGTAAATATCAAATATGAAAAAAGCAGCAGAGTGTCATTAAAATGGACCGGCAATATGATTAAAGAAACTCACTAGTGTGGATTGGTTTAGGTGCACTTAAAAGCTTATGGATATTAACTAAGATGTGTAAATCAAGGAGAAAAAATTAATTAGTAAAAGAAAAAGAGGTATTATTTGTAGCATATTATGCTAGATACCTATAAAGGAAAAACTTGGATATCTTGACAATGTGGTATAAAGGCAATTTATTTAATAGTTTCATTTCTGGAATGAAACTAAGAGGTGTTCTGGATCAATAGTGAGTTTTCTAGAACTCAAATTTAAAAATTTGAGTTTAAAGCAAATTTAACTTAAAGCAACTTTGAGTATGAATTTCCCTTATAATCCAAATTGTTGTTTTAGCCTAAAAGCCATTATATTTTATGAAATATTTATTTTTACTCTATTAAGATGACCTTTTCTTTTTGCCTGTAGTCCATTAATATTACTTACATTGATAGTTTCCATAATACCTCTATCCTTGCATTTCTGTAATAGATTCCTCTTGACTTTTCTCTAATTTATAATTATATAAATTATTATAATTACATAATAGATTGCTAGTATTATTAACTCATATTTAAGCTAAAGGTACACATCTTTTTATTTTATTATCATATGTGAATTGGGCTTTTAACATATTTCATTTCATATATTCTCAATATGTGATTTTAAAACCAACACTTTGTAGGTGCTAAAAATTAAATGGAGGTACTTTCTTCTTTTCCTATTTTACCATAAAATACATAAGAAAAAGATATCATGGGTTTTGAAAATTTGAACAGATTGATTACTAAATCTGCCTAGTGGAGTTTTTCTTTTTAAAGATTTATTTATTTATTTGAGAGAGAGAGAGAAAGCGCAAGTGGGAGGGGCAGAGGGAAAGGGGGAGAGAATCTCAAGTGGACTCCACAGTGAGTGGAGAGTCTGTGTAAGGGCTTGATATCACAACCCTTTTCATCATGACCTGAGCCAAAACCAAGACTCAGATACTTAAATTTTTTGTCACCCAGACGCCCCTGGTGTGGTGTTTTTGAAAATAATGCTTGCATATTTTCATTAATTTTCCCATTTATGATCTCTGTCCATCAAATAAAAATAAATAAATAAATAAATAAAAAGTATTTAGAAAATGGTGCTTGCATATTTTCAATAATTTTCCCATTTAGTGGTGGCATCTAATTCCCAACCTAGGAATCTAGGTTATGTGTTTGACTCATTTGCAACCAATAGAATGCTGTATTCATGATTCTAGATGACTTTAAATGTACTGTGAGAAAAAAGACAGGACTTGTCATATAGTACTCTTTAAATTCTCACTCTAGTGAAATCCAGTCACCATGCAAAAACTTCAGTTATTTTAAAAGCCTTAAATTGTAGTGGCCTCATATTGGAGTTTCCATTGATATTCCCAGCTGATTCCAGC
Organism: Martes martes; assembly: GCF_963455335.1. Classification (NCBI taxonomy): domain Eukaryota; kingdom Metazoa; phylum Chordata; class Mammalia; order Carnivora; family Mustelidae; genus Martes; species Martes martes. Next base: position 51,560,655 of record NC_137891.1, on the reverse strand, counting down.
TTTTCAGTCATCCTTTTCAAACACTAAACATGTGAGTGATGACATCTTATACCCTTCAGACCAGTGTATCCAGTACCCAAGGGAGAGTCAACTCCATCAAGAAAATATAAGCACTTCGCTGAGCCCTGTTCATATCCATGATTTACACAATCCCTGAGTTAAAATAAAATGGTTGTTTTAAACTACTAAGTTTTAGATAGCCTAATAAGCAGCAAAAGATATACTGAACATAATTTGTTACTGGAAGTGAGCCATTGACATAACAAAACCCTGAAAATATGTAATGCTGGTTTGATTCTAAGTAGTGAGTAGAAGCTAAAAGGTCTTAGAAGAGAATTTTAGAAGGAACCTGATGTTTTCAAGGGATCTCCTGGTGAAACCTTAAATGAAATGAAGAAATCAATTATTTGGAACCAAAGGAAAAGAAGCAGTGCTAAGTAGTGGCACAAAAACAGTTTCACCCGTGATAATGTGAAAGATAGAAAATATACCAAATGCATAGATAAATCTGACTGAGGGTATTTCCTGGCAGGTTTCAGAAAACACCAATTACTTTTTTAGGTAAGCTAGAGATAGAGATGTGCTAAAGGAAGTTATCCATTTACCCAGAATGTATTCTCACTGTAGCACAGATCTCACAAATTCTGACATACTTTATTTTTTATTTTATTATTTTTAAAAGATTTATTTATTTATTTATTTATTTATCTATCTATTGTAGGGGAGAAAGAGAGAGAGAGTGAAATATGTAGGGAACAGCAGAGGGAGAAGGAGAGAAAGAATCTCAAGCAGACTCCCCGCTGAGTGGGGAACCAGAAGTGGGGCTGGATCTCAGAACCCTGAGATAATGACCTGAGCCAAAATCAAGTGTCCATCACTTGACTGACTGAGCCACGCAGGTGCCCCGATGCTTTATTTTTTATTTTCACTGAGTCAAAATATTTTCAAATACCTTTTGTGATTTTTGATCTATTATGTATTCATATTTTAAAAATTTCAAATACTTGACCATTTTGCCAAATATCTGTATGTTATTGATCCTTAGTTTATATTTCATTTTGTCAGAGAGTGTGCTCTGTGTGATTTCAATTATTTTCCATTTATTAAGAATCATTTTAAGATGCAGAAGATATTATGTCTTGCTGAATATTCCTTGTACACTTAACTATGTATCCCAATGCTTTGTGTGGAGTTATCAATAATTATCAATTGGGGCAGTTGCTTGACAGCTTTGTTCAAGAGTTACATATCCTTACTGAATTTCTTAGTAATTGTAATCAATTATTAAGAGTGGAATGTTGAAATTTCCAATTATAAGTGGTATTGGTCTATTTCTTCTTTTAATTCTCTCTTTTTCCTTTAGATAACCCAAAGCTCTATTATTGTTGTTAGGGGCATACACATTTAGCTTTGCTTTAATGGGACTGAATCCACCTTATGCCTATCTTTTCCTGACAATAAAATTAGCTATTTTAAAATGAAAAATAGAAGATAAAAATTGACCCCTTCAGCATTATGAAAAATACTACTATATTCCTTGTTTATAAATCTAATTTGTTTAAGATTGATATAGCCCCTCTAATTTCAGTATACTTAATATTTTCCATATACTTAATCTTTTCCATTCTTTGCACTTAACACACAAATGTCTTTCTTTGTAATTCAGTTGGTTTCTTGTAGACAGCACAAAGTTAAGTCTTGCTTTTTCTTTCTATTTAACATTTCTTTCTATTTAATGTCTTTTAATTGGATGATTTGGAAAATTTACATTACCCAATAGGAGCAAGTTTAAAATCACATTTTTGCTGTTTCTTCCTATTTGTCTTATCTGTCCTTGATACTTATTTTTTCTTATACTTACTTTTTTCTCTTTAATATTAAGTTTTGTTTACACTTGGCTTATTAGTCAGACTGCATTGTTTTGTTTTCTATTTTTGTGATTACTCTATGGTTCCATATGTGTGTATGTGTGTGTTTAACTTATGACTGTTTATTTTGAAACTATACCATTTCAATTACAACGTAAAAACTTCTAAAGGTGTATTTCCTTTTTCCACTTCAATGATTCATGCTAATTGTTGTCATACCCATTGTTTCATACATACTTTAAAAAATATTTAAAGCCCCATAATACTTGATTGTAATTTCTACTTAAAAGAGATTACAGGGGTGCTTGGGTGGTTCAGTTGGTTGAACCTCTGACTCTTGGTTTTAGCTCATGTCATGATCTCAGGGTCATGGGATGGCCCGTATCTGGCTCCCTGCTCAGTGGGGTATCTATTTCTTCCTCTCTCACCTGCCTCTCCCCCAGCTCATGTACTCTCTCTCTCCCTCTCTCTCTCTCCCTATCCCAAATAACTAAATAAATAAAAATAAAGA